>NC_140471.1:27728124-28928124 GCF_051167445.1 Perissodus microlepis | reverse complement strand
AGGCGTCTGCAGGTGGGCATAAATAGCAGCCACATAACCTTCAGGGACTTTATGGAGTGCAGCTGTGGAGCCACCGGCTGTACATCTGGGTAACAGTGTGTACTTTAGTGCATTTGTTTGTGCTTTTATGTGTTTTGTGTATTTGTGTCATCTCAAATCTCTCTGTGACAAACCCTCTGCAGTTCTGATGGAGTGTGAGTGTGTGTCTCATGTTTGAGCTTTCAACTCATGATGGGATTTCCTCACTGTGACTCAGATGTGTGTCTGTGTGTGTCTGCTTGTTTGTGTAAATCTGTTATCTCTCACCATCATATGGAAAGAATGAAAATAATCAACAATAGAAGAAAGCTCCAGTAGGAGTATGCGCGTGTGTCGTTTGCCTAATCGACTGCACTTTTATTCTTTTGCATGCTTATTCGTGTATATGTGTGCAGTTGTTGATTTTTATGCAGTGTTGCTGTTTGATGTCTCTAATGTGTAACTAATTTGTATCTTTCACAAACTGTTTTGATATTATCAAACTTTTTTCCAGGGGAAACCTTTAGCAAATCTTACCCCGATCACTCCAGTTTGAATAAAGTTTAGTTAAGATTATAGTGTTGAGTAAAATTGTAGGTTTATTGTCTTCTCTGTAAAGTTTTAGGCTGAGTGCTTCCGAAGTATTACGTTGATGTAATGTGGCTAAAAGTATTATTCTGACTTTTGTTAAACCTTTATTGGTAACAGCTGCATGTAAATGCAGTCATGCAACCGAGCAGGGGTTATGGTCCTGCCACAAATTTAGTAGTGGACATATGGTATAGCTAGCTTTATGTGTTTGTTCTTTTCTGTGTCAACAGCACTGGTGCATGAAGCCAGTGTTGTTCCAGTAAGAGGTGTAAGAACTGAGTGGCCTAAACAGAGCCCTGACCGATACCATTGCTAGGACCACTATTGTTCATTATTGATATCTGAAAGGAAAAAAGGGTTCAACAGTTGGTGGAAAGACTGAGAACAAGAAAAGTGGAGTTTGTTAATTACACATTCGTGCCCATATCCATGCAGTTGTAGGGTCCACAAACATTACAGCTTGTGTATAGAGGCAATGGCTTGTAATGCACATCTACTGACAAAAGCCAAAAGTTTACTTATAACAAACCCCCAAAACAAGATGTTCTTGTCACCAAGCATTTCTTAACCAAACAACTAAAAAAAGGAGATCGAAAGTAGGCTTGAGTGCCATAGTCCTCTTTAGATCACCATATGGTGCTGCTGACTTCTCCCTTATTTTACCCCAGAAAATGGATCTGTTTGTTGATGCCCATCCTGACATAGTTCTCCTATTTATTCAGGCTTAGGACCAGCAATACAGGTAGACTGGTCTCTCAAACTCGGGATCTTCCATGTATAAGGCAAATACTACTACACCACAGAGACACTAACATCACAAAATTTTAAATCTCAACCCCCAACTGAGAAAACAAATAACAAACTTCAAGGCTGTTGGAGAGTCCTATCGCCACTGTGACCTGTTGCAATTTTTAATGCAATTAACTATGATCAGCGCCAAAATTTAATTTGTTATTTCTTTAATGAAGCTACATCCTAACCAGTTTTCATGAAATTTAACCTGGTAGTTTTTTAGAGATCTTGCTGATGGACAAAGAAAGCAAACTATACTAAAAAAAACTACCTCCACTGGTCTTCACAGTGGTGGAGGAGCAATGTAAATGATATAACTATACTGATATCCCAGTTTGAAAGGAGCAGATTCTCTTGTAATCAGTTTTTCATTTAAATTAGATTAAAATGCAACAGTCCATCTGCTGCTGGTCCATTGTGTCAGGAGACACATGCATAGACATTGCTCACGGTTTCAAAACATAAAAGCACACACAAACCCACTTTATAACACAAAGACACACATGCACACACAACAACAAGGGTATTTTAAACTGAACAGAATTAAGCCACTTTCTTTCAGAGATAAACTCTAATGCACTTGTGATTATCTGCGCACAAAGAGTTGAATTTCTATCTTTGCGAGGACCTTCACTCCCAGGCCCTTTACCCAACTATCTTAATAAAATGCATAGCCCCAACCCTAAAACTAAACTATACCTGAATCAGCACTTGAACCAAATCTTAAACCTCTGAACTCCTTTTGAAGATTACAGACTAACTGAAATATTTTTACCTTCCTAAAATGTCCTCACTCCCAAGGTCTATAACTATGGTCCTCACAAAGACAGGTAAACAAGTACAAACAAACACACACTCTTCTCTGCAAATCTGGTGACTCGGCCGGGTGATCAAAGGCTTAGATTTGCTCCATTGTGTGGATAAACATCCAGCTTTTGAGACACTCAGGAACACACTCATCCAACACAACAACACAGAATAACGGACACACATTCGGCCAATTTGGTCCAATCTTCCAAAGCCGCTACTTTGGCTAATTCACACAGACGAGGGCTGCTGAAATCTGTGAGACCAAAGCACTTTGTTACGGTGGTTGTGGACACCCTGCGGTGGTCCTCCTGAGCATTCTGCAGCCCTCAGATCAATATAAATCCATTGCAGGCAACTGTGCAGTTCACTGCTAACCTAATTGTAACACAGCAAAGCGATTGTGAAGCCTAAAAGTGGTGAAATCTGTTGAAATACACAGTGCAAAATGAGTGAGAAAAACCTGTGTAATGCATCTAAGGAGGTTAAAATATGTTGCAAATGACAACGGCACAATATCCTCTTGATATAATGCTTCCTTAGAGAGCAAGTGTAGAAAGACCCAGTAACAAGGTTTTAATCTCTAAACTATGTGACTTTGTGTCCTTTTTGTCAACCCTGTTGAAACTATGGCTTCCTTTGCACCATCAGTGATTCTGTCAAAGTCAATTTTCCTTAGTAACTCTGCTATCTGCTTCATCATCTGCTCCACCCTGGGTTTACCTGCCAGTTAACAGAGCTGGCAAAGGTTTAGTTTTGCAGACAGTAGTGAAGGCTCAAAGATGAGAATTTTGATAGAACTGAAAACAAGATGCAGGAAGGTAAATCACTATGCAGAAACATGTATAACCCCAAAGGGGACCAAAATTGGGTGAACTAAGTTCATGTAAAAATGAAATGAAGTTCTTACCCACAAAGCTAAACTTTCTAAACAACCAACAAAATTGTGGTAAAACTGCAGTTCCTCTAACAGCCACTTTAGCCTGGCTGATTTAGACTTCTGCAGGAAATCTAAGTTGTAAATTGTGACTTAACTGGAAATCTTTTCTACGTCGTAACCTTCCAAGTAACCTGACGTGCACCTACTGAGAAATGTAACTAGAGGTTGGTTCGACACAGTCTGCAACTAAGAACTGCACAGTATAACACAGTCAATTCCTCAGATTCCTGGAGACACATTGCTGAAACTACTGAAATGGACAAGATGAAATGTACGCCCGCAAAAAAAGACTGGCTGGCACTGCCTATAAAACATCAGGACATATAGTAATTAACATGTAACCACACACAAGCACAAATGTGGGCAACAGTGTTGGCCACTTACATAGGACTCTACAAAGGCTTCCTGCAGAAGTCTAAATCGGGCATTAATCCTCTTAGACTCTCACAGTAAGATGCTAAAACTGAAAAAGAACATTTATAGTCACAGTTTTTGGTTCTGCGAACAGATAGTATATTAGAGTTATCAGTTGTAACCAGTAAAAAGAAAGACCACAGCAGCGAACACACAGGTATGAGATTGCCATCAATCCTCTATCCTCTCTAGGAAACAAAACAAATAAGTGTGATATATTTCCAGCAGCTCATTTTAAGGGAGCTTGTTCAGAGCGGATCATGCAAAAAGAAAAGAAAAAAAGAAGGCTAAGGTTTTTTCTCTTCCCAGCTGAGTTAAGAGAGACGGTGCAGGTCAGGTTAATTGTGTCGAGGTGTGATGGTTGATGAGGCTCTCAGAGTGGAGGGCCTGTTTGACTAATGAGAGCATCTGTCGAGGCACAGCAGCCTGCAGCACGGGAACACGTGCACACACACACACACACACACACACACACACACACACACACACACACACACACACACACACACACAGAGAGTGCCGGATGTCCCAGGAGAGAGGGAACTCTGTTCTCTCTTCACTCTCATCACAGTTTCTGTCATCTCCAATCTGCCTCCAATCCCATCTCTATGACAACGCTTCCCTTTTCCTCTACAACTGCTACAGTGACCCATGTAAGATCATCATCACCTCCCTGTGAGACTCTCATCCACCACATTGCTGCAGGGGTCAAATGTCAGTGGTTGGTCAGGAAGAGAAACTCCAAATCAACAAGTTGTAATCTGTGGTGTCCAGTTCAGTGACTTAAAAGGTTCCTGAAGAGGATTATGTTGATACTTAACCATTTGGATTCTGAATATTCCATCAATTTTCCCAAACCAGACTTTAAAATTAGTTTAATTTTTTTGTCTTTATCCCAAATCTGTACCTGTCACGGCTGGGGCGGCAGTCGTGTGGAGGGTGAGAAAGGAGGATCCAATAGCAGACAATGGCGGAGGTGCAAGTGGGTTTTATTTACAGTGCACAAAACCAAGGTGTGGGCAGAACCGAACATAAACCTAAACTGGGAAGACTAATACAAAATGGAGGACATGAAGCGAGGAGCAGAGAGACACGAAGAAACATGGAACAATGCAGACTACACGGGAGGTTCACAGAGAAACACAGACGACGCCACGAGAAGCACAGGCAGACACCAACTATAAATACACACACCAGGTAATCAGGAAATGGCACACAGGAGGGGACACAGCTGGAACTAATGGGCATAACGAGACAGACCTACAAAGTAAAACAGGAAACACCCAGACTGTTTTACAACACAAAACTCAGGGACCCGTACAGAGCACAGAGGGAGACACAGGTAGGGAAAATAAACACGACAACCAAACCCCAACAACCAATACCAATCAGAATAACTAGAAAATAATAATCACAAACTCAAGGCGCTGGGTCACCGACCCAGGACCATGACAGTACCAGCCAGCTCCAACATTTCACAGTGACTATGTGGGGCTCGCTCTTCAAGGAGAGCTCAATCATTAAATCAAACACAATATGTTGTGAGCACATGGAATATATACAATAGGAAACATGTTTTGTCTGTATCAAAAATGCTTGTTTAATCACAAAATACATTTCAGTGTCGTGACTGAAAAACTTTTGGTCTGTCCATAGACTCCCATTTAGCCGGAATCATTAAAGGGAAGTTGAGACATAACTATATTATTTGTAAGAAATTAACACATAATGTAATTAATTTTTACCACAAAATGGCAACTGCACATGTTTTATGAGCAAACTGTACTTATTTGAAATGTATACAATAAATTTTTTTCAAATAGATTTTTTTTTCCCTAGCAATATTTTTACGGGGCAGCGCCCTAGCGCCCTCTATTGGTGAACCACCACTGGACGCATCAATTTGGCATTTGTTTTCTTTTTAGTGTTTACTATAATGGGCCGACCTAAAAGGTGGTTCTTATATTTACTCATAAATATCCACATGTAAACGTGTTATTAGGCAAGGTTATTTCATATGACATATTTGATTTCATATACATCTTGGCTTAAATTATGTTGCATTGTTGTTGGTAATACTAAAGCAGCTTTGTTCTTAAACTGAAGTGAAAACGTTGAAAATGACCAAATTTGGAGTTATGAGGTTTTTCCACATGACAAACAGTGTTCTCATTATGTCTCACTTGATCTTTCTCTCTGCCCCTGTTGGACTGAACAGCAGAGTGAAGATGACTCACATCAAAGAGACAGTCAAGAAAATGTTAACGGCTGACTCATCTTCACTGATGGCACACGTCAGCGTTTGTGTGTGTATGTGTTTGTAGGTAGTCTACTGCTCGCTTGCTCTGGTGCGCTCACATCTACTCATGCACGTATAAAAACTTTGGGCTGATGCAGTACGGAGGATAGCTCAAAACATACCCATTTTTCTTTAAGAGTGATAGTAACCAATAAGTAACAAACAATCAAGAACTGGCAATCGTCAAAGTTATGTTTTTAAAGAAGTACCTTATGTACACATTTATGCATCTGGCAAATGTCTAATATAAGATAATACACACAGCAATGACAAGAAACAAAAAGACCCCAAACAACCACAAAAGCCTGGTTGCAAGGTTGTTAGGTTCAACGTGGGTGTGCCTTGGACATATATAGGTCTAAGGCACATTTCATATTTCTGTGTCCATTTTTGTTTTCAAGGACAGATTGTCACAATCTATTCTTGACCAATTTATTGCTTTCTTTTTACTCATTTCAAACTCACGCCATTCATATTTTAGCTTGTGCACAGAATACCTTCTCCATGGTGACTTCAAAACCTGCATCTGAGCTCTGCTCAGCAGCAATGGTGTAAAGTGACTCAGTGTCAGTGCCTCAAATGCCAGAGTTTACTGGAGATAGAAAATGCTAAAGTGTTGTCATGATTTGAGCACATCTTTTTATTTCATCAGCAACTCCAGCGCAACCTGTCAGACTGTACCATGAAGCTGCATTCATACAAAAACACAGCAGGACGCTGGCATCGGTTGGGAGAGTGATGGAGAGAAGCTGCTGATGTGTCCTTTAAATTGTCACAAAATGAAAAAGCTTCACCTGCTCTGACCATATGAGCCGCACAAAGTAAACTTATGGTGACAGACATATTGTCAAAATAATATAAACTTCCACGAACAGGTTCAATTCAATTCAGCTTTGTTTACATAGCCCCACATCACAACAACAGTTGCCTCAAGATGCTTTATATTATAAGGTCTAGACCCTACAACAACTCAAATAAAACAGAGGAAACCCCCTATTAGCTGTCATCCCTGTTGGACAACATCTCCCACCCCATGCAAGAGACTCTGACAGCACTGAGCAGCTCCTTCAGTGGGAGACTGCGGCACCCACGGTGTGGGACGGAGAGATTTCGCAGGTCTTTCCTCCCCACTGCTGTCAGACTCCACAACAAAGACTTTTGCAGCTGATCAAACCCTCACACGTGCAATAAGACTGCTATATGTGCAATTCTATATGCTATATGTGCAATTCTTGTACAATTCTTCTTCTGACGAAGTTGTACTTTTGTATTTTCTTACTCAGTTGTATATAGCATTTGTATTTCTATTTTATTCAATTGTATATATTATTCTATTCTATTCTATTTTATTCTATTGTATATAGTATTTTATTTTATTTTATTTTATTGCATTCCAGTGTTTTCTAATTTCTGCTACATAACTTTGCACTTTTGCTGTAACAAAACAAATTTCCCACCTGTGGGACTAATAAAGGTCATCTTATCTTATCTTATCTTATTAGCAAGTGCTTTGGCAACAGTGGGAAGGAAAAACTCCCTTTTAACAGGAAGAAATATCTCCAGTAGAACCAAGCTCAGGGAGGAGGGGCCATCTGCCACGACCGGTTGGGGGTGACTGGATGAAAATAAGGCAATGGTGAGAGAGACAGAGATTAATAATAATAATCTAAAATGTTAACATAATATTTTGCTTCATGTATTGGTTTTAGTGATACATAAAAGTTATTTTAGTGTTACTATGAGCCTTAATAAAAACATATCTAACTTTGGCTTCTCTGTCTTAAAACATGTTTGTTAACTAAAAAGTATTGAGGTTTAATACAGAGGTATAATACTGCCACAAATGAACCCCCCTCCACACACACACACACACACACACACACACACACACACACACACACACACACACACACACACACACACACAGAGCAGAAACTCAGAAGTGTCACATTTGATTGGTCAGAAGCTGTTAAGTGGCCCTGGTTAATTAAAGAATGGTGTGTGAAAGAGAAAAGGAAAAAATCGGTAGCTGCCACGCTGGAAGAGCTAAAAGACAAAGCACATAAGAGCAAGGAATAGACAGAGACGGAAAACCGCCGCAGAGGAGGACAAATGGAGAAAGAGAGGAGCAGAGTGGGATCAGTCAGAGCGATAAAGATAACACCAGGATGTGACAGAGGGAGCCCAGAGGAAGAGACAGAGGGACTCAGCTGACACACAGAGTATCGTCTAGTGGAGCTTGGCTCAGAGGAGAGACAGTGCTCTCGTCCATAATGAAGCCTGAAGGTCCAGAGGACTGTGGTTAATGAGAAAACTGGAATCCCTCAAAAGAGAGCCAATCTGTGAGAGATACCTCATCCACTATCGCTGCAGATAGACAGCTTAGGAAATCAGCTTAGATGATGATCACAGAAAGATCACTACAGAAAGAAGAATCACAGATGAAAAACTGAAACTATAACACAGAAATTCACTTATTGGAAAAGAAATTGAACATGGTAAACATTAACACTGATACAGAAAAGAGGAACATATCAATATGAGAAGACAGTGGGTACAAAATAGATACAGAGAAAGAGATGAAATGAGGAAAAGCTGGCAGAAAAGTGAATGAAACGAATAATGAGAATAAGACAAGTGGTTGGGGGTGGGGGTGCAGAAATGAAGAGAAGCTGAAAGCAATAACGGGCCTAGTGGAAAGGAAAGTAAAGCAAAGAGAAATTTAGATGAGCCAGAACAGGATGATGATATGATAAGATGAAACAAGATAAAATCTGAAAAATGATAAAAGCAAAGATGACAGGATTATTAGAGAATAAAGGGAACACAGGCAAAGTAAAAAGAGGAGAGCTAAGGAAATGAGATAATAGATGGAGGAAAAGGGGAAGACACAAAAGGAGAAATATAGAAAGGACAGAGCAGGGCGATGAAGAGAGGGTAGAAAGGGGAGGGGAAGAAATGACAGAGTGGTCGAAACATGAAAAAGAGAAGAAGCTGAGGTGGAAGACAGAGGTTTAGATCATAAGGATAAGAAAGGGAGACAGAAAATGGAAGATGAAAACTAGAGATGGCATATTGAGGAGGAGAAAAAGGAAAAAATGGGAGTATGAGATGAGGAAAGGAGATGACAGAATGAGACCTAAAGAGGAGGAAAGTCGAGGAGAAAAGGATGAAAGAAGAGAAGGAAAAGTGCGAATGATGACAGGAAAAAAGGAGGGTCCAGAGGAGGAGAAGATGACAAGAAGACAAGGAGAGGAGGAGAAGAAAGGAGGAGTGGAAGAGAAGGATGTGAGAGGAGGAGGTGAAATGCTAAATGTTGTAAAACCTCCTCCGATCACAGAGGAGCAGAGAGGAGTGCCGGCAGGCAAACCACACACACATACACACAGATAGACGCGCAGCCTGTAGCTGCTTCCTGCGTGTGTGCATGTGTGTGTGTGCGTGTGATGCAAGCCTGCCGGGCTCTGCTGTAATCGAGGCCGGATGGACATCGGGGCTAAAAGTTGCAGCAGCCCTGCAGGCTGTGATGTATAAAACACACACGCATACACACACACGCATACACACACACCCATGGGGGACAGACAGAGTTGTGTTCTTTTTTGTTCTGCTTCATTATATTCTCAATCTCAGTATTACTTTCTTTCCACAGATCTTTCTTCGGTCTTTCACCATGTTGAGTCTTTTTTTCCCCTCATCCTCATTTCAACTCTTCATCTCTCTGCACTTTCACATCCCCCTCTAGCCACTCATCTTGTCCCGCTTCTACTCATGCCTTTCTTCAGGTCTTCTTCTATGTCTCCCTTACGGTCACTGGTCATATGGCGGTCATGTTTCTCTGCTAGGAGCAGAATAAAGTGCTGTTTTAGTTGTAGTGACAAGCTAAACTCAAGTTATTATCATTATCTTACAAATTGAGGTTGATGGCTGGATAATTTTATCAAAACAATGTTTTAATTTTGCTTGGCTGAGAAAGCGCTATTTGGGGAAAGCCCCGTGCCTGTAATGTCAGGTCCCTTAAGTGTGAGAATAATAAGCCTGACCAAAGTGTTTGGCAGTGAAAACAGATGGTACACATTTAAGGCCAGTTGGGACTGATGACAAGTCATTAGCATAGAGTTGCAGGAGTTAGGGTAGGAACTGTGGTCATTGTGAATAAGTTGAAGTATTTTTTCCAAAGAAAATCAATTACATCTGTACCCTTGCCTGTTAACTATAACCCTGCAATGCAAATAAGTTCTGCTCCTATAGGACAACTCTAAAGTATTTATAAAAATGCATGAAAATTAAAAAATGGCAACTGCATCCATACTTCATACTCAGAGAACTGTTTTAAATGCAAAGAGGAAATGAGGAAATGTTCCCAGTTGTCTTTTCCACAACCCTCATTGAACAGAGCAGGGTGCTTAGCTCTGCTACTGTTCAGACAATCCTCATAATTGCTGGGTTAACAAACCTGGCAGATCTGGCATTGGCAGAGCAGTGCAAAACTACTGCCAGGCTGGGTCGGGAAACTGGGATGAGATCTTTGCGACTTGTAGAGAAATTGCTAGAAGAGGTCATGAGAGCTCTTCTTAGCCTCTTTGGGGTGTTGCTGGGGACTTAATCTGCAGGTGGTCAATCATTTTTGAAACTTGACTTTCCATAATTGTCTATTTGTGCTCTACAGGTAGAGCAGGATGTGGAAGAAGGATTACTGTTATCTTTTTGAACACCTGTGTGAATTCTCTGAAATATCGAAGAAGACTCTGTATGTGGTAGCAGTGAAAGGCTCCAACAAAGCATTACTGTGTGGTGTCCAGGAGTCGAGGCTGTTTGGTGTGTTGGCTCTGGGGTCATCTTCTAGGGGCAGCTGGAGATCCCTGTATTAAACTCTCATAGAGAAACACAGTCCAGATCTCTGATAGACTGGCACATAGCACTCTAGCTAGGAACAGACATGTGGCACATATGGGACAGGGCAGGGCAGGAAGCCATTCTGTTTTCTGTAAGGCTAAGGAGAGACTGCAAGACCTCTGGCTTAGCTGTCTCAGATTAATCCCCATTTTTTTTTCTTTGTTTCAGCAGTGGCACACTGATTCAAGGGTATTTTTGGAGGACTGTTTCTAAAACGTTTTTGTGGAGCACAGTGCATATAGTTTTCTTATACCGGCTAAGATGAGCCTCACTCATCTCGACTGACTCACTAGCAGGAATCAAATGAAGGGACAGTATCAGTAAAGGCTTAGATGATGTCCAGAGGTCTGGTGGTTGTGTGACTTAAAAAAGAATTTGTGTGTTATAAAATGGTCTTTGATGTGATGTTTTGACTTGGAGATTCAATGGTTTCTTTTGCAGTGTAGCTGAAGAAATATTAGTTCTTAATTTCAGAGAATGGCTTTTTTTGTTTATTTCTGATTGGGTGGTTGCAGCAACTGTATATATATTAAACTTTCTTCTTAATTCTCTTGGTGTTAAATATTAGTTGAACCAATAAAGGATTGGTTAAAGGTCAAAGGTCCCTTCTCCTCCCCTCATAAATGCTATAAAATATCCACGTTTTTTTCCCCCCATGACATCAAATGGTGGAAAATGAAAAAAAGTAAAAACTTTGATATTTTTTCTCTTTGGGTCAGAAAAAGAGGGAACAGGTAACAGCAAAGATGGAAGGAAATGTAATTTCACTCCATAGAAAGGTGGTTCAGAAAAAAATCCTCCAATCTGTCTTTCTTTTAATTTAACTTTCTGGCAAGAAAATTCCCAGCATCCTTTGTTTCTCATTAATTTGCTCTCCCTGTTTCTCTCACCCCTCTGCTAATTATGCCACTGGAGCCTTTGATCTGTCCGTTAACCCCCCGTTAACTGAACAATTAGTCAGCAGCCATTCAGGTGAGGATTGATCCGAGCCACTCAGCGCCTACAAGGCTTTTAATGGATTTAATTAAACTGCCAGGGAAGTGTGTGTGTGTGTGTGTGTGTGTGTTAGCACCCAAAAGGGGATCAGAATAAAGCGAGACAAGCCTGAACACAGGGTTGTCAAGGAAACGCAATTAAAATGTGAACATACATGTGACGCTTTGTTAAATCACATGCAGAAAGCGAACAGGCAACCCGAGGCAGATAATTAAGTCCTAAATAGTTTTTCTTCATGTAAACCATGAAAAAACAGATTCATACAACTAGATGTCCTGCAGTAATTCAGCTTTTTTTTTTTTTTTTTTTTTTAATTTGTACAACATCAAGTCTATAAGTCCTTCAGTAAAATTTCTACCTATTTGGGTCAGTATGACTAAAACACATTCCTATTTTTACCATTAAATAAAGACATATTTGATGTTTAACCAGCAGTAAAAATTCTTTAAGAACAGGAATACCCCAAACCAATCGTACCAGCTAAAATATAACTCTACAGGCATCACAGAGAGGCTCACTGTCTACAAAAGTAGGTTCATATCAAATGTCAACTCAATTAGGTAAATGCTACCACTATGAAAAGATTTCAGCCCTGTTTTGCTCATCTAAAAATCGCCTAATGCGTTTTATGATACTGCATCACCAGAATTCACTAAGAAAACCCCAGCCTGATTAATTCTTAAAAACCACTTTTCTTAGGCTTTTAGCTTTTAGTTTGAACTGAAACGACAGGAACACAATATACATTTTAAATTAGTTTGAGGAAAAATAGCTATCAGAGAGAAAGAGGACGAATTTGCATCAAACTCTGCTTTGACAGCTGCCACTCATTCAGCCTGACACACACTGAACCCTTCTAAGGTCAAAGGACAGTTTAAGTCCCACCCACTACGTGTCAATCAAACAGTGAAAGGCCAGAACCCAAACAGCATCATGCACAAGAAATTACAAGGGGGCCATTAGGTAGAGGGCCCGATTTCCATATTACAGGTTAAAATAATGCAAAATTACATAGGTCAAAAATAATAAATCACATACAAATACCACATCAAGCAGATGTTTTTTCAACATTGACAACAGTACTGAACTTAGTAATTTTGAGGTATTTTTACTTGGAAAGGGTCTTTTATGATTCTCCTTATTGTGTAATGTATATACTTCTTTTATATACAACATGAAAGAGGATATTCCACATATGGTACACAGGCCTCACCCACCTGCTGCTTAAACATCCAGTCCAAGGAGAGTTTGCACAATAGGCTCAAATGAGAGGACTTATAACTTATAAGTGTTTTAGACAGAACTTTTTCCACGTACCAAAGTGACAGTAATAAATATCTTATTTTGTCTGATCAAAACTGCAGAAAGGCAAATTCTCAATGGTGGTAAAATGGTGACAAAACTGGCCAAATGGTTTGATTATCGAAATAGCTGAGCGACTTAATTAATAGGCCATGTGTTGCAGCTTTAATGTGTATTAACAATATTTCAAAATAAAAGTTTATATTGTATAGTTATATATCTTGTAGTATAATTTAATGCAATTCATTGACATAAAAATATATATAACATTAATTCCAAAAAGACCATCTGCCAAAAAATTCAGCTATTACTGTAAAAAACAAACAAACTGTATTTTCTGTGTATTGAAGAGACGGTTAGAAGAGAGACAATGAAGCGGACAGAGGGCACTGAGGGCCTGACAAACATAGTGTTCATGCCCTCTTTCGTGTCAATAAAGATACATGCACACACACACCTCTGCATCAGAACAAGCCCCGTCTGCTTTTAGTCATCACCCATGGGACCTCAGGGCCCCTCCTGCTCTGTTACCACAGTTGTTAGCCACCTCTGAGTCCCCGCCCCCATTAGATGTGATTGATAGGCAGGGTTAAAGGACAGGACTGTTGTGTGGAAATAATGATGGAAGTAGAAAGAGGGTGAGAGAGAGGGGTGGCCAACAAGAACAACTGTCACACTGACACACTTTGGATCTGAGTGCTTCAGCCTACAAGTCAAGGATTGCAATAATAAGGAGATGAAACTGTATCAACGAAAAATGGCAACATGTTATCATGCCACTGTGTCAGATTCTGCAAATTCTACTAGATGCTTGGTTAGGTTTGAGCACTCAAACTGCTTCTTCACAACATACAGTTCTTCACAACCGTAACCCTGTATGCTGAACAATGACTCTTACCCAGCCATGTACATGAGCTAGGCGTGACAGCCTCACTCTTGCCATGACCTAATATGTCACGCAGAAGCACTTTATGCTTAAATGTTATGTGGCAGCGGATTGGCGAATGGGAACAATAGGAAAAAGGGGTCCAATTTTTTTCTGCTTCTGCCACTATATTATACCAAATACACAATTATCTGATTGTGTCCTTTCTAAGAACACAAAAGCTTTTAAATACTTGGGAAGTTTCTCCAAGATCGACATCCTTGAAACCTTATTTGCAAAAATAGGAACACGGACAAGCAAAAGCAAGATTAAAATGTTCCTGAATAATCAACGTAAGATTAAATGTGCAATATGAATAATTCCTTTTTCTAGGAGTTAGTTAACCTCGTTATCTGTGACAGCCTTAATTCTTCCCTGTTTGGTTCATTTCTGCAGTAATTGTTCATTATACAATTATTTCATTGGTAGCAGCAAAACACATCATAGGAGAGTTCAGTAACTACTGCAGGTTAAACTGATATAAAGCAACTCTTTTAGGCCTGAATATGGAAGACTACAGGTATAAGAAAGAAAAACAGACTCATGAAATGCTGGTACTCTCCCAGTTAAGAAGCTGATCTGATTTCATGAATTGATTCTGGCTTGAAAATAAGGTAAGTAAAAGTTTTTCTAATTCCAAGTTTCTTCAAGAGAAAGAAGTGTCACCCTAAAATAAACACCCCGAAAGCTCACATTATCTCATATTAACACATTAAATTTTGATTATTTCACCAGCGTATACCAGCATAATATTAGAATACACAGAAACTAAAGAGCCTATTGGCCCCTCCTCCATCTATTATTGTCCACTATGAGAGCATTTCCTCGAGAGAGTGAGCAGGAGCAGGAGCAATGCTGTATTAATAAAAGAAGCAGATATTAGAGATAAGTATTATTTGTGTAGCTCTCCTGCCAGCTCACAGCTGCTGATCACTTTAACAACCGTCGAACCAGAAATAATCCTGCACACATAATCCCGGGTATATGAACACAGACAGCATGTTTGCTCTTATTTATCTGCTGGAATCAGCTAACAGATTTAACACCACCAGCCTGTTACACTCGCGACAGAGGACTCACATTCACGTCCATCTGCTGTGTGATAATATCAGACCTCTGAAACCTTGCATATAAACTGAGATTGAATGTGGTCTCTTGGGGCTCCACAGGGCTCCTCACCAGCTTCCTACCAGATTAACAAACCAGGCATCTGGTTTGACTTTGAAGGCTCATCTGATTATAAAAGTATCAGATTAGAATAATTAAATGAGGAGGATTCTTGTATCTCTGCTGTTAACACAAACAAGCTTTAAAAAAGGACCACGGCAAGATGCGCGCACTTATATGTATGTAATGTATCTCATTTTTTAAATAAACTATGAAACAAAAGCTCAAACATTTTCTGGTTCCAGCTTATAAAATGCAAGAGTTTGAAGATCTTCTTTAAATTTTTAGTTTAAAATATTAAAAGAATCAATAATCAAATTAACTAGTAGGCTCAGACTCTTCACAACACTCACATTTTCATTCACATTATCCACAGTTTCCTTCCAACCTCACATCCCATTGACATAAAACCATCATGTCTGTGTGCAGTAAACATGAACCCCTCCACCTCTCTCCTGCTTTGTCTTTGCCCTTTAAATGCTGTGGCAGTTCTGAGGGGCCCGGTGCTGCTGAAAGAGATCTCGACCTCACAGCTGAAGGGGCTAATTAAGCCGACAACGAGGGCTAAAGAGCGGCACAATCGGTCTATTCAGCAGCTTAGACTGGCACCTCTCACTCACAGTGTCACGGCTTTTGTCTCACTCAGGGCTGAGGTGTCGCGCCTCTGCCTGATCTGTGGGTGTGCTCCGCTGTGTTCGGGTGTTTTGGGTCCTCAGAGGCAAGCGCGAGTGGAGCCTTTGTGTTTGTTTGTGTGTTTGGAGGGTTTGATTGACAGCAATTATGGGAGAGTTCAGAGGAGGGCATGATCCTGTGTGCGTATGCAAGCTCTCTGACACGCTCCAGAAATGCATGCACGCACAAGAAAAAAAATGCAAGTATAAATACATAAAGGACAAACAGAGAGACAAATGTATACATATTGCAGGTGTGCTGCAGACTAACACATCTTCTGTTCATCTGTTCTCAGCTTGCAGCATATTTCTGTCTGGAAAATAAAACTGAAAGAGGGTGAAAAACTCCAGCAGGGTCTCACTCTGTTGTTTTTTGTCTTCTTCTTTTTTTCAGCTCTGAATCTCATTGAGGGCTCTGTAATTAGAGAGAGCTTAATTTGCACATGAAATGATGCAGTGTCTTCAGCCCACACTGATGAGAAAGAAACATTTTTTTGTGTAACAGCTCTGTGTTCACATGAGCAGTTTGATCCATTGAGTAGTGAGACTGGTGATATAACTGTCTGGGGCTGAAGGTGAGTTAAATGTAAATGTAACGTCCAAAGATTTCTTTTAACAAGATTTTATTGTTTCTGATTTTAATGTCACTTATCTTGTCATACTGAGCAATGTTTCACAATGGGTTTTTTCTTTTTTTTTATTCTAAGTTCACAAGCTGACAGCAACACACAATCAGGCAGCCTCTTTCATTACATTTCTAACATGCTAGTGACTTTTAATTGTTTGTTTAAAACTTACAGGAAACACAATGCAATTAACTATGATCTAAAATAGCATCAGAGTTTACAGGTTTGCTTTGGTGTTATTTTCTAATATAACTGTCTCAGCTATTATAACATCTCATCAAAAAGGTTTCATAAAAGTTGTATAAAATAGGTGTTGCAGAATATACAGAATATATATATATATATATATATATCCATATATCAAAATAATATATAATATATAATATATATATATATATATATATATATATATATATGTGCCATGTTTCTTGTATTAAGAGTAGTTTGGCTAAAAATGGGTTCTCAGTTTTTGGAGAATCTGTTCTTGGTATCGTCAGAATGTATCTTGAAGCTTCAGAAGTTTTATTGCATTGACTGTCACAATGATTTGAATTCCCCTAGTTCTGCAAATAACACAAGATTTAAGTGATGCCTGTTTGATTTCTTTAGGTTAAACCGCAAGAACAGAGTAGGTTAATCCTTTCTGGTGTGACAGCAGGATAGGTTTCTATTTTTTCTAATCATCAGGGACCTGAAAAAGTATGACAGAGAGTAAAGACAGTAAAAGTAAAACTTCTCAAAGAGGCTTTCCAATGTGATTACAATATGTTGTTCTCACAAATATATGACAGTGGACTCTGAGACTGTGTACAGTAGCAAAATGGTTTTGCACCACATACCCACCACTGTAAATCTGTTTTTTTCCTTCTGATTTGTGGTACAGACAGCCAGCTGCACTTCCTATAAGTTATTCAGTTTTCCTAAGATGACAGATATACCACTGGTCTGCATGTATGTAAAGGCTTCTAACAAAAGTGACACTGAATTTTTTCAACTTGTTGCTCAACTTGTAAAAAAGTGTGCTAACATTCAAGGCCAGATAAACAGAAACCTTCACTTTCACACTGGTCTCATCAGTTCTCTCCTTTGTCCTTCTAGGATGGAGACAGGAGACAGAGAGCGAGTGTGTGTGAGAGAGAGAGACAGAGTAGGAAAACAGAAGAAGGACTTATAGCCTTGCTAATGAGGTGTGGAAATGTTATCAGAGAAAGGACTAATTATTTTCTCAGCATAGTTAAGACGCAGAACTAATCCTGTTAGCATGGAGGAGGAGGGTGGAGGAGAGACGATGGAGAGTGAAGTGAAAATATAGAGCGGGGAGTGAAAAGATGGATGAGAGAAAAGTAAAAGTGTGAATGAGGGATGTGAAACCATCTGGGATGGAAGGACAGAGAAAGGTGGGGAAACAAAAGTGAGATATTAGAACAAGATGACTGAAGGACAGAGAACTTATGAATGGATAAAAGGGAATGAATGGGAATGAAAGAAAAATGGAGAAATACATTTTGATATAAGGATAAAGGAAAGGAAGAAGGATGGAGAAAGATGAAAAAAGCATGAAAAAGATTGGAAGCAAAAGAGAAAGCAGGGAGGATTGAAGGGATGGATGAAGCATAAATTAAATTAAGGCTGGACAGAAAGAAGCACATGCTGATTGATATTGATGATGTATGAAAGGATCAAGAGTAGATGGATGAAGGATAGAGGGTAAATAACTATAACAAAATATGGGAGGAGATGGAGATGAAAGGATGAAACAAGATGAATTGATAAAGTGGAATTGAAAGAGAAAAGAATTGACAGTTAAAATGTTGACTGAGGGAATAAAAGAGCAATGGAACATGATGAAGGTGAAGAAAGTTGAATGGCTGAGAGGGAACGACGGAAAGGAAGATGGAAAAAAGAAGGAGGAATACAGAAAAGGTGTAGATGGATGGATCAAAGAAGGAGGCAAGAAGGAAGATAGAAAAAGATGTAACGGTATCTTTTCATGCTGGACTAACAGAATCTGTTCTTTGCTCGTTTATTTTCCAATTAGTGAAGCAGGAAGTCGTTAGTGTAGCGACGCTTCCTGTTCTAATGATTAGTGCCAAATCTGCATTTTTTTCATGTTTTCTTTTTACATTTCTGCCCTGTTTCTTCTGATCTTTGAGCTTTATAGAGACAAATTGGGTGTTAGCAGAGTGTCGCTGTGCTGCTACTGTGACACATTTAACACACGCACACATTAAAGAAAGAGTGTTCTGATTTTTTTTAAATAATTACAGTAGGTTAAGAAGCCACAGAATTTAGTATATAATCTATATTTATGCATATACAGATTATTCTTCATTTCTGTTCATCTAAAAAAAAAAAGAAGCCAAGTAAATGATTATATATACATTATTAAAACAACTTCATTTTTCTAGCAGCTTTCAAAGGAATTCTAACAGACGCTTTAAACCAGGAAAACAAACAGTCCATGTGTCATCAAACATTCAGGCTACTCCATTAAAATGTACAGACAGACCAGGAAACATATGATGTGTAATGTGTATACTCAGTGAATCTTAATGCTATTATGTTCATATTCCTTGTGCAAATGAAAATTGTGACCTAAGGGTAGAGTGATGTAAAGGTCACGGGGGCATTAAAATCACTGGCAAATGTGGAAACATGAACATGCTTAATGAATTTCGTGGCGATGTGCCAATAACATTGTAAGATACCTTGTGGAAGAAACTGACATTTGTTCCTGGGGGTGGAGGTGATTGAAGGTCATATTGAGGACAAAATAATAATTTGAAAATATCTCATGACCTGCCACCCACCGGATTTCAACATTTCTCAGCTAGAGGAAACATGGTCAAAAATCATCAGTGTTCATCCTCTGGGACATTTTACCATTAGGAAAGCAGTCATTACCATTCAGTTATTGTAACCATCAGTGCACTTTATTCTTCTCATACTATTATGCAGGCTTTTTCCCAACAATTCAGCCAGCACTTTTGCTCCATAAGCAAATTAACAGTATTGTATTATTAGATGGATTGGCTGCTGAAGATGAGTTTGACTTGTTTTAATGGCAGCACTGTGCCTCATGCCAAAGATGACAAAATAAATTTAGTCTAACAGAACAAAGTGGCTGACTCAGTTATAAAATGTAACTCTGAACTTAATGTTTAATGTTTATGCTTATAATGTCGCACATTTTTTGTCTCACTGCTGCTTTGTTCTGTTGTCGCCACAATATTTTAGAAAAGAGTTGCTTTTTTTCAGTGCATTTACTGAACTGATGATATAGGGAAAAATGTGCCACAAAGAGATCAGCTGCACACTTGGATCTGTCTCTGGCAGCATAATCTGTTTGATGTTTGCATGTGTTTGTGTATCTTTGCTCCTGTTTTTGTGAGGACTAATTTGAGGTGGTCTTTTTTTCACAAAGTGAGGGCATTTTCACCCATCTTCACTATAGGAGTGACCCTCCTATGGCTATTTGATGGTTGAAATCAATCAGAGGATATTGAGTCTTAAGCTTAAGCCAGCATCGAAGGGACTTCTGCTGCAATGCAGCCAACAGCTGGTAAATGCTGGCTTCAGTTCAGCTTTGTTTACTTGTTCTGAGTAAAACTTACAGTTTCAACTTCTCTCAAGAGAGAATTGGTCATAACGGATTGTTAAATGTTGGCTTCTCCTTAAAAATGTGATTAAGGACATTTTTGCTGCTCCTGAATCTTGGACGTCTGGGGCAAAGCATAGATGGTGGTGTTTCTTATGACACACTATTTTACTATGCTTGTGGTTAAGAAGTTCACTATCAAAATTTTCAAAGGAACATGCTGCTTAATTTTAGAGGGTTTAATATTTGTAATTGTGCAAAAACAATAGCTAATGTACACCAGTCAGTGTTTCCAGTAAGCTTGAGTTGACTATGGACAACGCAAGCAAACAAGGCATGTTTCAAGCATGAAACACCCCACACTCCTTATTTGGAAGACTGATTTCAAATAGAAAATATGGTGCCAGCCATAAGCTGCTGACTTCAAATTAGCTTTAACATAAACCACTGTGTGATGTCACACTTTGCTAACCTTGCCACAGCCATCTTTTCCTTATGGTTAAAAATAGTTTTTATATTTAGGTAGGGTTAGTGAAAAGACAATTATCATTTAGTTTTGGTGGGTAAGGTTAGGTTTAGGGGCTAAGGACCTCATAAAGGAGTATAAATGTGTGTGTGTGTGTGTGTGTGTGTGTGTGTGTGTCTGGTGCCTTATCTCTCCCAGTCGCAGGCTGTGAAGCCCTCCAGAACATTCCACCAGCTCTGAACACACGGCCAGCTGGCATGCACACACACACACACACACACGCATACACACACACATACACAGTAGCCTAACACAACCCGGCTTTTGGCCCTCACACGTCTGAGGATACATGCACCCCAGGCATTCGACGGCAGGAGAAAGACAGAAAGAGAATGAGGGCAGAGAAGAAAGAAGAGGAAGGGAGATGCAGATGAGAAAGAATAAGAAAAAGGGAATCACTTAAAATTAAAAAGAAGGCAGAGACAGCAGTTACAGAAAGAAGCAGTAAACATATTTAATAATAAATGATCAAATATTTAAAGCAAGCTTCTCCAGAGAGATGAGGACAAAAGAATGAAAGAATGGCGGGAGGATGGAAAAATAACAAAAAAAGAACAGTGAGGAAGGAAAATGATCCCCATCTTTACAAACACTGCTTGATCAAAGCCACCTTGCACTTCTTTGAGGTATGACCTCAGGCCTCTGCTACTGCGACCTCCAGAAATCTAGAGTGTGTGTGTGAGAGTACTTGTATTACTGTTTTGTGTGGACATAAATCTGTGTACACAGTCACACTGCAGGGACCCTATTTTCTTTTGAGGACAAAAAGCAAGACCTTAAAATTTTAAATCCAATGTTAGGTAGTGGAACTGAAACAAACTTTGTTTGTTGTTGAGAAGTTAAGAATGGAATGAAGAAGATCAAGACGAAGCTAAAGAGATCAAAGAATAAGTTGAATAGAAAAGGAAGCAAAAGAGAAGATAAGAAAAAGACAGTAAAAGATAGGAAGGGTGAAAGGCATTAAAGAAGTGTATAGGAGGTATAAGAAAGGGTGTAAGAAATAAACTGATGAATAATATGAACAAAGGAAAGGAGAGTTTGGAGACAGGAAGGCCAGAGGGAAAAAAGAATGACTGGCAGGATGTAGAACAAAAAAATGAAGATGACTAGCATAAAGGGATGGGTAATAAAGATGAGAAGAAAGATGGAAAAAACAATTGAGGGTATAAGGAAAGCTGAAAGGGAGAAAAGGGGAGAGAGCAGAAAAGGTCCAGAGATGAAGAGAGAGAAATCAGGACAGTGAGGAGAGCAAAAGAGGTGAAAAGGAAGAGAAGAATAAGCATATCATGGATATGGGGAGAAGAGTAAAAGAGGAAGATGAAAGAGTGGTTGGAGGAGAGGTTTTTGAAGAAGAAGAAATGCCCTGTAGGAGGTATTGGAGGTGAAGGAGGTCTGGCTCCAGGCTGTATGTTCAGCTTTACTTGGTGAAGGTTGTTTTGGGCTCAGTGAGACACCACGCTGAGTCAGGTGTGCGTCTGTTTGTGTGTGTGCTTGTTTGAGTGATTCATGTGAAGTATTTAAACCAGGACGCCACATTTTTTCCATTAGATGAGACAAATGTTCACTGTTATCCTCTTGGTGGGATTTCGATATGTTTACAAGAAGAAAAAAAAAGAGTTAAGGTGGACATTTTTTGAATACAGTCACCATTTGGTGCTCCAAAGAAGACTAAACTCTAAATGTACACTTCTTAATAAAATATAAAGGTCCTTTAACAGACGTCTAACTCCAAACATCTCTGCTGTTAGTGGAAGTTTAAATGTGTTCTTTTCCACTTAACTGTGGATTGCACATGCACCAGTTGTCAGTTTCACGAACAAAGCCACAAATTCACACTCTGTATATGACCCTTTATATTTATCTGGAATTAAATATCTAGACGGAAATTATTTTTCTCTCTAAATCTAACCAGTCTTTTAGAATAGCATAAATTTACTATCGTAATAAAAGGATGGATTTGGGTATCAGAGGGTAGGGACAGATGACCAATATGGATAGCACAGATTGCACCTTTTAGCTCTAAATCTTGGTATGACTTTCAAAAGCTCAGTTTCATTATTTGTGTCATGGTTTTGTCAATTCCAGTGTGAATGCTATCTTACTGCTCTTTTATTTCAACTGTTGTTTCTATTGTTACATTTTTTTTTATCACTTTTAAATTTTTATTTTTCCTTTTATAATTTTATCTCTTTTTTTTAAAAAACATTTTTTTTATCATTACTGAAATTTTTTCCTGTTTTTAATTTTCATCGTGTTATTCATCCTTGTGAGTTTTACCATGTACATGCAATTACAAAATGGCTTTTTCACATATGTTATAAATGATCATGATCCCATTATGAACATATGTTTTAGGTGAGGAAAACGAGGAAAACTTTCAAGTTAAAGAAGCTGGATTCACTTTGCAGATATTGCATATGTATGGCTAATCTGTGTAAATTTTTGTTGCAGTAACACAAATGGCCACTAGGGAAAATTGTTACTTGTCTGTAAATTGTAGCATTTTATTTTGTGTTTCCAAACAAGAAACACAACAAACTTTAATAAGCCAAAAACTTCACTGTAGAGAAACTGATAATAAGGTATAAGCACGTGTTCATTCTTAAATAGAGCTGTCCTTTTAGGACAGCCTTTGTCATTGGGCCTCTTTCACTACATAGACCTGTTCTTACATGTCCACATGGCTGCTGTCAGCTCAATGAAATGCTCCAATCCATCATATCCCTTACTCTGTCATCACATCTTAAACTCCTGACACTTACTATGTTATCTGAGAAGTCACTTTTGAGCAGTGTTTTGTGGGAAATGGAGTCTCCAGCGGGTGCGTTGACAGAGCTGCGTCACCCTGGTGCTGCTAGAGTGAGACGTTTATTGCAGCTGACACACAGGAATTCACTCACCTGCTTTATGCACTTTTAGCAGAACAACAAAAGAGAGGTGACTGTAAAAAAACCCCTACATCTTCTTTTCGTTTTATCTATTAATCTTGTATTCCTTCTACTTCATAATGCATGTTTACATCCCTTGCTATTCCATTATTATTAACCTTGTTTGTTTTCATTTTCTTTTTTTCTGTCTTTAAAACTATTACCACGTGGGTTAAGTTTAATGAAGCTTCTTACAGAATAATAAACAGCGGCTGATGAGATGGTGTTTCAGCTACAGGACCCCACCATGGCATCTTTCATCAGAACTGTTTCTGTTAAAATATAAGACCCCCTTTCCCCCAAACCCCCAGCTCCCCACCGCACACACAGACACACGAAGAAACACACTGTAATGCAGAGACCTAAGTTTCTTCACGTCTCATTAAACAAAGTGAAGCAAGTTCAGGGTTTCCAGCATTGCAGTGATGACAGCGCCGCTGGCTGTTTGTTTTAGCTCCTAAAACTCATCAACACACCTGCAGCCTGCTCATGCAGAACAAACTACACCTCCACTCCATGAACACTCAGCTGTGTGAGGCCAGCTACACATTAAATTCAGTGAAATTCAATTCAGAATGCCTTATTTATCCCTCAGGGGGCAATTTGAGGGAGCAAGTTTGTCAACAAAGTGTACAGGAAAAAGTCACCTACACGCATTAAAAAAAAACAATCTAAAAATACCAATTTTGAAGCTCTTGTTTAAGGTTTTTCTTTCTGTTTGACAAATCAAATCAGAAAATGAATTCACTGAGTTACTGCGTAATCTGCCAAGAAGAACAGTTTCCAAGTATTTGTCTGGACTATTTAGCAAAATGAATGATGTTTGGACAGTTTGGCTTCAAGAGCTTACCTCATTCAGTCACTCAGCCACATACAGCTCTGTTTTTAACCAGCTCTGTGTTCTCTCCTGCTTTCGGAGGTACAGGTAAACTCTAATAATAAAGGAGTAATCAATAAGAAACTAACCATCAATGTATTCCATACGATTAATGACTGGATGCTATGATTACATATAATATGAATCTCTCTGTGTATCTGCCCATCTCTTTGCCTGCCCTGTAACGAGAACAGCTGCATCCTTTTCCGCTGAATAACTGATCAATATGTCTTTTAAGGTCAAACCATGGGATCAGTAAATTGTCATTATGCAAATCCTGTTCATTCCTTGCTGATATAATGTAATTGACCTGCAGCTCTTTGATTGACATAAAACTTTCCTGGCTAAATACAGCAAGGTGTTGGAAAATATCTGCTTCTTTAATTAAGAGTCAAGCTTGGGCACATACAAATTAACTGAATGGAGCCAAAAAGACCACGAGGCGCTATTTCATCTTGAAGTATCCAATTACTCAGGTTTAAATTTATTTTTTTATTTATTTATTTACCACTAATAATGAAATGAAACCACTGCACTTGTATTTGCTTTGAAAATGAGGCACACTGAATTTGCTACAGCGCTGATTTACACCTCAGACTGACTTCTTAACATGACCCCAGGGCTCATGGGTATTATATAGCTCTCATACCAAAAGGCTGCAATGTTTAAGCTTATTTAACTATAAACCAAAGTTACTCTTACTGCAGTGACGGAAAATGGAAATTCCATGTGATTTAAAAATCCAGAAAAAGATATCTTTTAGTTTATTTGGTTTCTGTTTAACTCTGCAAGCTGACACAAGACAGCCATGATTGAAATCTAAATGTCAAATCACATGATTCTCTGTTTTTTTCTGTACAATTTCATTCGCATACTATCAAATCAATCAAAAACTCTACATACATATGCGGCATGTTATATTTCAGATTTCTCAAAACAAATCATACCAGCCCACTCTGTGCTTGCTAATCAATATTAAAGCATAAAAATATGCATAGTTTAAAATTTGAACAACACTCATGAAACAAACTCTTCCTGTTTTACACCACACTCTACAACCAGAGCGTGTGTGACGAACTGGTTCACCATCGCTGCCCCGAAGGGCTAAAAAACTCAACAAAGAAGACAACAAAATGGCCGCTGCATATCTTCAGTAAAACACTCTCCAGCCTGGAAGCCACTTTGAAATCCACCTCCCCCTCTTCCTCCTCCTCCTCATCTTCATCCTCCAACTCCCTAAACATCAGACAGAAAAACCAACAAGCTCTGGGGGGGAAAACTAACAGAGAAACATCCTCTCTTCTTCTGTTTTGTAAAATGTTTCTTCTTCTCTGTCTCTCTATGGCTCTGCTGGATCACAGTGATGCATTTATATTTGACAAGTGGCATCAATAAGTCAGCAGGCGTGTAGATAGAAATGTCCTCACACCTTCAGCGCACCAGTGTTCAGCGGGGAGTGTGCATCGGAATGTGAGCGCAGGCATGAATGTTGTTTTTCTACATTTCTGTTTCAGAAATGTCCTCCCTGTCTCTTAATATATTTTATTTCTGTTCAGCGTTTATCTCTTTGGGTGCCTATATTTATGTGTAAACTGAAAGTACGCACACATCAATTATACCTATGCAGAAGAAAATGAACTTGAAGTTAATTACTTTATAAATGCAATTAAAGTGTGTTATTTTTAACCTGCTTGTGTTTCACATAAAGTTTTGAGGGAAATTAGAACAGCGATGAGATAAACTGCGTTGATCAATAAGGGGTAATTAAGTCCAATGACGTTTCTATTATTAATACTAGAGTTTTGAAACCTCTGCTTTTTATCCATCCACTTCTGCTTAACCTTTTCAGGGTCACGGGGGCACTGGAGCCTATCCCAGCTGACATAGGGTGATAGGCGGGGTACAGCCTGGACAGGTTGCCAGTGTAACACACAGAGACAGACAACCACTCGCCATCACATTCACACGTACTAGATCAATCATTTAACCTATCGCCACAGCATATCTTTGGATGGTGGGAAGAAGCAGGAGTACCAAGAGGGAACCCAGGCAAACATGCAAACTCCACACAGAAAGTCCCCAGTGAAATGGTGGAATTGAACTCAGGACCTTCTTGCTGTGCAGCAACAGTGCTAACCACCGTGCCATCTGCTTTTTATATATCAAAATTAAGTTGCAGCATTATCAAGTCCAGTATAATATCAAGACTTTCTGTGGAATTTAAAAGGTAAAATGAATATATCCATTAACATCAGAAGAAATGATTGCACATTTATAAGGGTTAGTACAAGATATTGGCAAAAGACAAGATAAGGGTTTTACAAACAAAGCTAATGCTGAGGTGACAGAAGTGGCAGTTCCTTATATGGCCACTAGCTGGCTTAAAAAGTGATTCAATCCCTATAAATAACTGAAATAAAATGAAATAATCTGGCGAACGATGGCTTTCTGTACAGTTAATTATAGAAAACAGATAATTCAAGAAGCCTGTGCTCAAAAAAGTGTTAATAAATATGTTACCACTAATTAAGATGTTGACAGAAGTGTCAACATGGCAACAGATATAAATGTTATTCAAAAGTTCACACCATAGAAACAAATAGCTATAAATACATGCACTTTGCTATTTAATATTCTTCTGCAGCATCTACCAAATGCATTCCTTCAACTTTCAGTTACATTTGATCAAATTTAAGAAAATTTAGTTATTATTCAGAATTCCTTACCCAAATATTCTGAGTATTTTAGTGCTAATGATAAGCAACAACTGAATAACAATAATAATAATATTAATGATATTTCAGCCAAATAGCTACTGTTCAAAACATAGCACATTACCAAAAAAAATCAATAAATAAAATTCATATATATGCACACACATAAGCAATAAGCACACACATAAAACACAATAAGATCTAACAGAGTCACAAGAACAGGGTCACTGAGCACAGAAAACGTGCATGAAAAGATAAAACACAAACACGGCTCAGCTAGGTGTTACCAGGCCGTGGTGGCCGGACTGGTTGGCACGTTGACACACTCACACACACACTGTGGTGGACCCCTCAGGGTGTGAGGGAGCGAGTGGCGGCCGTCCTGTCAGAGCTGATTTGAGGCCGAGGTGTTTCAAACCCTAACCTGCTTCATATTGGATTACTAACCCTGCACTGAAGAGGTATGTGTGTCTGTGTGTGTGTGGGTATGTATGTGTGTGAGGCGATGGACATCTAGACTCGTGTTGTCATCCCTGAAGCGGCATGTGACAACCGTATAAAGTTTAGCCCTCTGTTGTTTGTGTGCGCGCTGCTCAGGTTGATTGCCATGCTACATCTAACTTTGAGAGTGTTTTTAATTAGTGGAGCTTCATTTGTCAGGCCAGTAGGTCACACATGTATGCGTGTGCCTTCTACTTGTATCTCTGTGAGGACCACTTTGATGTTTAGACTGTGGACATAGGAAGGAGGGGAGGGTTAAAGTGGGACAGTTTAGTATTGGGATTTTTTTTTTAACAATGTTGCTATGATGAAGAATCCTGGTGCAGATCAATTTAATCTTTTTTCCTAAATATATTATGTACATTTGGCTTCCCACCTAACACTCAAAAAAATATAAGTTGATGTATCAACTCTGTCTCGGACACAGCTCATAGAAAACTGAACTGCTATTTGCAATTGTGTTGGGGTGATGATGCAGCAACTGGAGGAATTGTTTACTAACCCATTAGTGAAATTCTTAATAGTCTTATTATCAGTGAAGAATTTCATTAATAATAACATATTAGTGAAATTTAGAAGTCTTTTGTACAAACTTAATGGACATGAGGCATGGACGCCTTGACTTTATCATCACACAAACTTCCTTCACTGCTCAGAGTGGATGTGTCAGTGCAAGTGATTTCTTTTACGTTAATTTGCAGCATGTTTATGTGTGTGTATAAATATGTGGCCATGTGGGTCAGGTGCCATGGGACTGCTGTGTGACAGCTGGCATTGAATGTGTGCGTGTGTGTGTGTGGCAGATGGACTGGTCAGACTGGAACATCAGAGGATATATGATATGAACATTGTGGAAAACACCTTCTGCTGTGAGCACTATGAAGGCCAAAATGTTATTGCGGCTCCCCATGATGTTTAAAGGTCCATCTGAGCTTAATGATGGTGTATCATTTTCACTGTAAAAGTAATGGGGATTAAACATTTGCGCTCTTATTTATAAACAGACCAGCTTATTAGTTATTTTCTGCCAATCTGCCTTATTTTAAGAAAAATAGTAGTTTCTTTGTCTTCTTCACCATCAGTGAAAATTCAGACACCGGAATTGCTGAACTGCATCGTATTCTGAATCACCGTTTGAGATAACAAGATTAAAAGTAAATGCAACCAAACTTGACGTTTGGCTATTTATTTATTATTGTTTTTTACTATATTCTTTACTATAGTCTTTACTACTATTCTCTATATGTTACACAACCTGATTCTACTGATAGAAATTCAAAAGTACAATCCTGTTCATGAAGTGTTTTTTAGGGGAGAAGTTAACTACAACTCCAAAGTTTGGCAAAAACAAAACAAAACAAAAGAAAATCCAATCAAGACTTAAATCTGTGTCACAAAAATGTTTTGGTAAAAATATAATCTGTAAATTCACAAACCCATATTGCTTGGACAGAGAAGTTTAGTTGGATGCTGCCACTTGTTTTACCTCCAAGTGCAAAGTGTGAGCTAAATGTCTAAACTACAAATGTAATAATACCTCCTGCATGTGTAAATCCATGACCGTATTTGCTACACATTTTTATTAACAGTACAATAATGAGGGGAGAAGCTTCTCAAACATTAGATGTAAAGGGTGAAGGGAGGGAGGGGGTGACAGGAAGTTCACTGCAATTCTTGCTTAGACCCGCAGAAAAATCCTGCTTTTACTGCTGGAAACGAAACTGCCTCCTGAAAATGTTGAATGTCCCCAATATCTTCACTCCCATGGCTTAGCGAGAGGTGATAAGCAGCAAGTAAGCAAGATGTGTGTGCGTGTGTGTGTTCGTGTGTGCAGATGAAGCCATAATGAAAGCCCTTCTTCTTCCTAAAGCACACTAGTTGAACTGCTGCTGCTGCTGCTGCATCCTCCAGAGGAACTATTTGTTTGGTTGTTTGAAAAAGATCTTTTTCCATGGCAGTTTTTTTTTTATCCTCTAAAGAGTGTGGTCTTTACATTTGAGGGCATAATTTCTTGATTTTATGTTCACATATTTAAAATTACTAACATGGACAAATTCCATATGCCTCACTTACAAAATAACTCTATCTTACTGACAAAGTAATTTTCTCTGTGAGTAATTACAATGGCTACAGAGAGAGCAGCAAACATTCCTCTTGAAAGATAGCTAGGCATATATGTATCTACAGTAGATAATACTATACTATATAAAGATGAAATTTCAGATCCAAGAGCTCCATGCAATGTGTAAAAAAATTCTGTTGCCCAGAGAAATGACAGTAGTAGTGGTAAGAACAGGCCTTACCATTTCCTTTCTGTCTTCTGCCCCGATCCCCTAAAGAGACGAGTTCAGTGCTGATAAGGCGCTGAGTGGAGAGTATACTTTTTAATCAGCACAGCGACCTTGACTTGAAGCGGAGGAAGAGTGAGCCAAAAAGCGGACAGAGAAACCATCTCCCCTGGGGTCAACCATGAGGGGTGAGAGGAATAAGAACCCGAGGGAGACGAAGATGAGGAGGACAAAGCGAGGAGGAGGAGTGTCATGCTGAAGATTGATGGACAGACCAGGACTCTGGAGACACTAAGGTTTTAAACGTGATTCTTCATGCTGCAGGGATCAGTGAAGGTCATAAACTGCTACTGGATAAAACTGACACATCACTGAAGTCTACAGTTCATCACTCTGAAAAGTTTCCCTCACCACTTCCATGCTGAGTGACTTCTCTCATCCTGCTACTTTGTAGATATCGCTTTCAGTTTACTTGTGCAGATAGAGGAGGAAACAGTGCTTCTTTGACATATGGTTGATGATAGGTAAGTTCTATCAAAAGAAAAACTGGTGCAGCCTTAATGGGAGCCAACATCATCAAGTTTAAATGTGAAGTTTAGTGCCACTTACCCTATTATATTTTATACAGGTAAACTTTTTTTCACAGTTAAAATTGTCTTTATAGTATCTTTAGTGGTTTCTTTATCAACAACAGATATTCTAAAATCTTCTCATGGCAATAATTATGCAAAAAGATTTGGGTTAACAGTTAGTGTTAAGGCTTCTGTAGCAAGTTTAAAAATTTGTGAAAGGCTCTGATACGATTAATGAGTCAGTGAAGCTCACTTCTGACCAATGACAGCAATATTGATGTGAGTTGTTGAAGATATCCTAGAATTTTCTGTTTGTAAACATTGCTTTCCCCCAGCTGTTAGCCGCTGTTACCCTCTGTTAGCTGCTGTTAGCCAGCATTAGTGAAACTTTATTTGAAGTGGCTCTAACACTGTTGGCAAATAAACTTTCACACTGGCATAATGTTAGCTTATAACCACCTGTTGTTGTTGTCATTTAGAGCCTGGACTTTGATTCAGGAGATAAGGCTTAAGGTGAGGAGGAAAATGGTGACATTCTTTTCAGATGCCAGTCACATAGTCTCTTTTCTTCATGTTTTTACTTAATTGGTAAAGGGGACTCTTTCTCAGATAATAAAACATACATATGAACTATGAAAATATCTTAAGTTTGAAAATGCAGACACTGCACTGCACACAAATGAAAAGTTATCTTTCCCATTACTTTTGGCATACTAAATATGTGACCAATCTCTAGCCACATACATTAAATGCAATTAGGCTAAATAGCACTGTAGCCACTGTAGTCAAGATGGCAGCTTCCACAGACCATCACTCGTTCCTGCGTATTTTTAAGAGATTAATTCTAAGTTTATGAGGAAGCATCAGTTTGTTGAAAGATGTAATTACACACTAAACAGTGTACATTTATGAACACAACATTATTTTTTTTCTATTAAATTAACAAACAAACAAAAAATTTGCTGAGTGTACATTTAACTCAAAGCATACACAGATGCCACAGATCCATCTACCAACACACAGTGACTTCTGTTCTTAATAGTCATTGCATAGTTTCACTTTCTAATTGATTTTGCATGATAGGTCATTCATCAGGTAACATGGTCTTAAGTTGAAACAGATACGTCAGGATTCAGGCTGATTATCAACTTGCTCAGTAGCTGTCGGATTCTGTTAATTTATACCCTATGAATTTTCAGCCACATCCATCTCATTATCAATCCCCCCGTCTGTTTCCCTCCTGAGCTGTAAGAGAACAGCATCAGCCGAAAGTGATGAGAGGCAATTAGTAGGGACACGTCAGCGCACACACATGAACAAACAATGATGTGTAACAACCCCGAGGGTGCGCGTATGTGTGTGTGCCTGAGTTTGCATTGGGGGAGTAAGCTAACATGGAGAAGACAGATGTGCAACATATACATGCTACCAACATATACACACAGCTGAGGTCACTGTCCAGTTGTTTGCATGTGTGTTTTAGTTTGTGTGTGTGTAGGTTCACAGACAGGGTGTTGTTTTTTGATGTTTTCTGAAGTAAACACTGCCGTTCAGTTACTGAAGGGGAAGTGTGAGTCTGACTGCAGATTACTCCTCTCTATCCCTTCATTCATCCCTCCATCCCTCAGCAGGGCAAGAGATGGAGACAGAGGGGAGGAGGAAGTCAGTTTGTATTATCACTGTGTGTCGGTGCAGGACGGCGAGAAGAGCAGCTCGACTAAACCGGGGAGAAAAGACGTCTCTGTTCACTTCTGTTATATAATCCCTGCTCACACGCCGAAGCTTCATCTGAACAAGTCTTGTCGTTATTACTGAGTGTTATGGTCTTATTTTCTTAGAAAAAGCATCTGTCGACCAGCACTTACAAACATCAAGCTTCCCTACCAGCCCTATTTATTCAAACTGAGGTACAAGAGCTTTAATTTCCGAAGAACTAATGCTTAAGAATTTTCTCAGGGGTAAATATTTCTCCAAATATTTTAGTTTTGTCAAGATGCCATACTTTGAACTACAAATCTTACACTCATGTTGACAGAAGGATTCGTCTTTTGGGCCCCACTGGTAGGTTGTTTTATGTACTGGACAGAAAACACAAAATATAAAGTACCAGTTATGCAAGACATATTTTGGGGTGGGGTAGGAAACTGTTTTCTCCTGTTTTCATCCCAGACCCTGTTTTATATGCATTTGCATCCTTTTTTTGATGAAAAACTACTGTGTCATACACTTAGTACATTGCTGGATGAGCAAAAGAGGTCACTTTTTTCCTGCTACATGCATTCTCTTTGACTCTGAACCCAACTGTTTCCAAAAAGTTTTCAAATGAGGTTATGCATGATGGGTCAGCAGCAGAAATGTTAAAGGTCAAAGAAAGAGCTGTAGAATGGCAAAGGAGAGTTGAGTAGATAACAGCAAAAAAGAGAGGGATAGCATGAATGTGTGTGTGTGTGTGTGTGTGTGTGTGTGTGTGTGTGTGGTCCTCAGTATGTCATATGCACACATACACGTCTCCTGTGGTACCCTGAGTGGAGCAAAGTGGTGATCAAGCCTGCAGCTTGTGTGTGTGTGTGTGTGTGTGTGTGTGTGTGTGTGTCTGTCCTCTGAACTATGTTATTAATTAACCCAGATGAAAGTTTCTCAAGATCTGATACTTGGCTCTATTGGTGTATGTGTGTGTGTGTGTGTGTGTTTATTGGACAGAGAACATTCGTTAGTATGTACTGTGCTTTGATACAGTGGATATGCACTAAATCTAACAGCAAATCTAGTCTGGGCAATAGAGGTATGATAAATGTGTATGTGAGGATTTCCTGGGGTGGTTTACATATGTAGTGGGACTGCACTACATTCTGAAATGCTCCATATCCCTACTGATAAGTTGTCTTACTTAGTTTGAAAGATACTGAGAATCAGAATCAGAATGCTTTATAAGTAAAATATGTAATTATTATTTATATTCAGTTCAGTGTCACGTACAATGAAAAAAAGCTTCCAAATGTTTGCTAGTTGATCCATTTTGTTCAGTTCTGAGAGAAGCTGACAGTGAAAACTAATTTTTAAAAACACAGCTGTCTTGGTTGTCAAGCAGCAGGCTGGCAATCTCAGAGTTTTTGAGTTGAATTCTCAGTCAAAAGAACCCTGTGACATGTTGCTGGATGGTACATTGAAGCCGAATATCTACTTATTGACAGAATTATTTTCCTGAGGGCACCAGGACACTGGTAGGAAGCATTCATTTTAGCTAATGACATCATAATGACGTGTGGAAAATATTGATTTGGTGTGCTGTAAGCGAAGTCGACGCTTTTGGAGCCGGTGACGCTTTGAAATCATAAACTAGCAGCCTTCAGTGGTATTGCACTTTAAGGTACTTCTGCACTGGGTTTACTTTACTGACCCCTAGGTTAGCACAGAGCTTTCTAAAATGTATATTGACAGAATTTGCTCTAAATTACAACCATCAAAATGTCTCTGAAACAACAAAACAGTTTGAAGAACTTTATGTAATAAAATAAATAAATAAATAAAGTTCCATACTGTATATGCATTTATTCCACATTGCTGCACTGGGTGTGTATTTATTGGTCCAGTCAAGATTAAATGACCTTGTCCTACTTGGTGATTGGTGAGCAGTCTTGCCCAAGGGTACAGCTGATTGGCTGTCAATAAGCTATTAGGGCAACACAGAGAAACAGAAACAATGGGGAGGAAGAGTGATGGAAAAGTGGAATGGGGACAGACAAAGAGGAACGGAAAAGAAAAAACAGTCTCTGGTCCATGTAGTTATCCACTGAGATTCCAAGTTTTATTACAGCCACGATATATTATGATGATGATTTATAGCCTTAAAAGCAGGTTATATTCTTGTTTTCATACAGCTAGAATGCTGACCGGACTGAAGCTAATGAATGCTAAGAATTAAGGAACCATTTTAGCTTCAAGCATTCTGAAAACAATGGCACGTACTAAAACTGACATTAGCATCATTGTTATATTGGCAAAATTCATCCCAAAAGTAAAACTGAATATAACACGTTTGAGCTAAAAACTGATGGATTTTGGAATCAATAATCTCTATTCAAATATCTGAATGCATAAAGCTTCAGTATTTGTGCAATTACAAACTGTAAAAATGTTCAATATGGTGAATCCAGTCCATTATTTATGTGTGTTGCTGCTTTGTTGCCTTTTAAAAAGGTCATTCTGGGGAGCTTCAGCATGTGGTCATAGTAATTTATCCTCCAGCACTTTAGACACACACACACACACGCACACACACACACACACACGCACACACACACACACACACACACACACACACACACACACACACACTAAAATACCAACAAATACACACAGATATCGAGACTACTGTGATCAATGTATGTGGCACTGACAAACACACAATCACTCTGATGCTCAGCAGCCTCGAGGACACACAGTCCCATAGTGTTTGGTGTCTTACAAAACACACATTCACACAAACATGTGGCGCTGTGGCAGGTTGCTTCCGGCCTCGGGCTAAATCCAGAAATAAAGACAATAGAATAAACAGAAGGGGGAAAAATGAGTGTGTGTGTGTGTGTGTGAGTTGTGTGTGTATAGGTGTGTATGAGTGTGTGTACGTTTGTCACCTCAGGGCTGCCAAGCATGGAAAATCTGTAGAAAATCCTGACAGACCAGGACCATGTTTGAGAAACAATGTGTATCTGTGTATGTGTGTATCTGTGTATGTGTGTATGTGTGTATGTGTGTGTGACCACCACACAAACACACTTTGGCTAAAACATTTAATAACAGTTAACAACAGTAGAGCTGCAGCTTAATGAGGGAACAGGCCCGTCGGTGTGAAGGCAGCTGCATTAATTGCAGCCAACAGGAAAGATTTTCTCATTTAAATATGCAAATAAACACATTTATTACAGTTAATGAGACAGTTAAAAAATAGAGGCTATGCACTCTGGGAAGTTTGTCTGAGTCATAGTCGCTAATTTCAGTTGGTTTTCTTGCTGCGTTCACATTTGATTACTTCACATGTTCACTGTTTCGTGCTTAAGTATGCTTGTTTTTCCAAGATTTGACAACATTCTATGACGTCTGAATCCAGCCCCCAGTATTCTTATTGAATAACCAATAATAAATTCCAATAAGTGGGGTATTCTTAAAGAATGAGAAGCTGCTTGGAAAATTTGAAAAGAAAAATTGAGCCTGAGCCCGGTTCTATTGAAAATTCCACCACTGCCAACTGCTTGCTCATATAGGCTTGTTTGACTGTAGGGTTGTATTATTGTTGGGTCACCTTGAGGCGACTGTTATTGTTGGTGCTACACTGAAAAAAAGGGATTGGCCATCTCTTGGATTTATGTAAGCATCTTGCGTGTATTTAACACAATTGCCTCATTCTTTAAAGTTAAGTGTAACTATTTAGTGTAGAAACTACATGATATGCAGAGAGGGTAGATTAAATTGTTCATATCATGTTCTAGTGAAGTAAGTCAATAATATAGCAATGTTAAATCTTGCGACACTGCACGGGAAGGCATCCATCTCAGTCAAGTCGAGCAGCCGCCTCTACTTTTTTCGGTATACCGAAAAAAGTAAATTGGGTGGTTGTTACATTAAAAAAGTCTACCTTGTAATTTGAACACAAAAATGTCATGTTTCTATCTTGAACGTGACCAAATCATGTAGGATCTGTATGAAATTCAACAACTGAATTTGTTCTTGTTGAGATGACATGATACAATCTAGTAAGAGTGGTTGGTTGCTGGACTCAAGAAATTCACAAGATCACATGAGATTTCAAGCTGCAGGAAAATCACTGGAGTTATAAGAGGCAGACAACTACACACACACCACGTGCATGCTATCGCTATTTATTGTGGTTTAACCTGTCAAGTTGCCTCACAGCATCTATATGGGCTCTTTCTCTTAATAATGACAAGTAGTTTTACTGACATACCTTTATCTTTATTAAGTTTAAACATAAGACCTTGCAGTATGTGTCGTGTAAAGCATTGATATGAAAGTGAAAGTGTAAAAAAGACCTCAAAGGAAGGATTTTCAATTAAAGTGTAGAATGCTACAGAGTGATACAAAATTCTTTGAAAACATGCCAGCTGAATCCAGCTGACATAACATGACATAGCCCTGTAGAGCTTGTATTTTCCTCTACTAAAACAACCTTTGATCAAACATCTGGGATATTTTTGTGTCCTAGTCAATTCCTGATAGCAATAATCTACAAAAACTCAAAACAACTTCACCAAAACATGACAATATTGGGTATACTGGCTATGGAGGGGGTTAGAATGACTGATTTTTATGGCTAGCTTCTTGTGGTCTTTTCAGTGGAGTTCAGAAAATAAACAGATGAACAGATTGTTTTCAAGGCCCAAACCTAACCTGTGCTTACACCTTAACTAAACAATCACCGAAAACAATAAATATTTAAAAATCATCAATATTGCTTTTGTCTTATCTTTAAATCTGCAAATGCTCACACTGAAGACATTATTTATGTACAAGTGTCACAAGTAGAAGTCATAGGCATTGGATCTGTTCTGTTGTTTAGACCTAAAGATGTGTTACGTAAAAGACTGTTGGCTAAAAATTGCCAGATTTACCAGCTTTCAACTCACCACAAAATTATTTACTCCGTTGCTCTCTTTTTTGCCTACATAAAGGAAATGTGTTCAGTTACTAAAGTCATGGGTACATACACCTTGACATCTGTGTGTAATTTATTATATACAGGCAATGAGGAGAGCGTGGGACTGCAAGAATTGTGATTCACATCTTCCGTCTTTTTTTTTTTTTTTTTTTACAATCTGCACATTCAGAACTTGATTTTCTTTGAGTTTCTAAACTAAAGCAAGTTAATTTTTCAGGTCCTTGTTACACATTTTAGTCAGAATTCCTGCCTGACTAAAAGTAACTGATCCATTCAACTAAAAAAATACTACTGATTGATGAATCATTGTTAGATTTTTTTTTAATGAATAGTTTAGATGTAAACTTGATGATTTCAGGGAAAAAGAAAGGACTCATCTGCAGATCCAGAGGTTAAACTTATGTTCCCTGTTTGACCGGCATTAGTCAGGAACTTCCAACTGCAAACTATTTAAACTACACAAACAGCATCTGCTTAGCCAGCTGACCAATCAAAGACGAATGCACTGCCTCCACCAGACCGCTGCTGTTGCCCAGACCTCATTCCCACAGATCAAACTCGCAACCACAGCCGATGAAAGGCAGTTCTCCTCAATCAGCCGGCCAGTTTATAACACACTCAATGCCGTGTCGACCAAATCACACACTCTTTCTCTGCAGTCACAAACCAGAGCCAATCTGAGCTCGGCAGTCTGCTTTAACACAAACACTGCTTCCTGTCTGAGGTTCTGGATCTGTTTTGACTTGTGTGTTCAGACCTGGGAGATCTCCAGGTGAGCAAACACAACTAATTTCTACAAATAAACATCGGAGATGCAGTTTGTATCAACTGATTAGCCAGATCTGACCAGGACACCGAGTTGCCAGCACAACCACCACCATCCAGATGTGAAGAGTTTAGTCTTTTGATTAAACATTGACTTTGCAAAGTAGGGTGAGCACATTGGCATCTGGATGTCATTTCATCCTGTCAAACACATCAGAGCTGCAAGACACTAACACATTTCAGACTCGTAATATGTTAACCAGCAGATTTAATACTATTTTTAAATATTTCTTGGTTTTAAGTGAGTTTAGCACCAGATGTGAGAAGTTTACCTCTTTGAGGGTGGGGAGATTGTGACTGACAGATTGCTGGGATTGGGTGAGTTTTGTTAAGGGTCAATACATCCATATTTCACCTAAAGCCTAAGTAGAATTTCTTAGGCTATACAGCTTTCATTTGTCCAAGTTTTGACTTTGCTTGCTTCAGATTTTTGAAGACTCCTAAGTAAGAACTGGTCTATAGGTAGAAAACATGTTCTTTTTAAACGCTGATATTCATCGCTGATGGTAAAGTAGAATAAATGTCTTTCTATTTTGTAGTTTGCTAAACTCCTTTAAGTAGGTCTTTGATCTTTCTGTAATTTCCTGAGTTATTACTCAAACTATGGCAATACTTATAAAGACAAAACTTGTTTTACGTAAATTTTAACACAGTGCACTTGGGCGTGAAAACACATAATTGTGTAAAACCTAGAGGCAAATTTGACCTAAAGAGCGCTACAACCGAAATAAGCTTGTAAGCTCACCTGTAATTGCAGGAAAAGAGACAAAACCCTGCAAGGCATAGCTTATTTTAAACAAGTTTTTTCCTCTAAGCTTATATCTAAATCTTTGTTTAACCATGGCAATGTATGATGAAAGAGTGGCACACATACGACCACGTGAATATGGTTTGAAAAGCTGTCCTTTAACCAGGTCGTTATTGCTACATATCACAATCCAACCTTCACCACAGAAATGGCAGATTGGATTAGTCTTTTGGAAATCATGGATATATAAATATTTTATGTTCGGGCTGTGTAACCCTTGTGAATCCTAACTAATAAAGGTGGTGTTAAAAAGGCTAGTATGCAAAGCAAAACAAATTCTGTACAAGTGCTGTTTGCAATTTAAATAATAAGCTGCAGTCCAGTTTTTTCCTTTTGGAGAACTATCAACACATGGATGTATGTGTGTGTGTGTGTGCATGTGTAGATGTGTGTGTGTGTGTGTGCGTGCGTGCGTGCGTGCGTGTGGTAACTGTATTTTAAAAGTAAAATCTCTGTGTGAAGTGTGTTGACTTGTATATACTCTGCCTCACCTCGCTCTCAGTTCTGTTTGTCCTTTAACAAATTACTGGCAACAGTAATCTCACTCTGTGTATCTTACTCGCACAGACTTTCACACGCACACAGAAGAAACACACACTTGGCAGTGCCGTGTGGAGTGTTGTAAGGAATGAATGAAAGAGTGGAAAGTGACCGTTGAGGTCGATTTGAACTCAGATGGAAAAAAGCCAAAACATACAAAAGCACGCGCGCAAATTTCTCTAAATGAATGAGCACCACTCAATTCTGAAAGGAAGATTCAGCAATAATTTTAGGGAGAAATCATTGCTGAAACTGTTAGAAAAGGTACTTTTTTAAAAAGGTTCACAGGATTGTTCCTCCACATTACGATTACTAACTTTGGTTTTACCTTGCTGACTCCTGGCCCTACTTTTAAATTTTAAAAAAGAGAGATGTGGCTAAGACTCAATAAAATACACTTTGAGTACCACGTCTACTTCAACATTCAAAGGTAGGCACCAGCCTCCTAAGCCAGCATGACAATGTTCAGGTAAGTCTGGCTTTCTTTGCGCTTTTACGCACGAAAACCAGAATTTTCTTACCTCGGAGGTTCTGAATCTTCACCACCACCTCGGCGGGCTCTCGCAGACTGCGCGCCAGGTACAAACGCCCCGAATCCCGCTCGATCTGGACTGGTGAGTCGGCTTCGGATATCACTTCAAACCACCGTTGATCGAACCTCTGGTCAGGAACTGTGAACACTAGGTCGCCAACTCTGACGTGGTCCGGAACGGTAACTGTGTAGGTCAGCTCCTCGGACAGAGCCCGCGGCATCCGTCGCGCTCTGTTGGACCGGCGGACGTTGATGCGCAAGAACACCGGCTCACCTATCAGTGCTACATCTCCTCCGTCCTTCACGTAAAGGCGCAAAGTCACCTGGCTGAATCCAGCGAGAGATCCTGCTAGGCTCACTTGTCCGTTTTGTGGATCCACGTGGAGCAGGTACAAGTCCGGTGATGCGTAAAAAGTGACATGTCCATTGCTCTCCGCGTCACCGTCCTTTGAGTCAAAGCGAGCCAGCTGGGTTCCGGGCGGCGTTAACTCATCTACTTCAATCGTCTTGTTCCCGCTGGTAAACCGAGGGATGTTGTCGTTCTTGTCGGACACCTCAATCTGGACGATGGCTCGTCTCCTCATACACCGAGTTGGCAGCTCCACCATCAGTTCGTACATAGCTATAAACTCCCGGTCCAGTGCTTTTGCGGAGACCAAACATAATTGCCCTCGATGGACCCGATGCCCGCGGTAGTGAACAAGTCTGAAATCTGACGCGTAATCTCCCTTCAAGCTGGCAGTGAGGTTCGCACCGGGGCAGTTTGCAGCTGTGACAGAAATTACCACCCCTTCCACTGGCGTCCCAGCTGGAGAGTTCTCCGCTATCTGGCCGAAGTAGCGCGCTGGATGTCCGTGCTGCGCAGACAGACACACCGGTGAGACGTGAAGCAGCAGGAGCGGGAGCAGGCATAGGGTGTGCAGGATAACCGGCCCAGTTACGGCTTTGGTCATGTTTCCATCAAACCCGTTTCACTTGCACAAGATAGCAAAGTGTCTGCTAGCGGGTCTCTGTTTCTTAAAATGACCCAAACAAAAAGATTTTACGCATAAAAAAGAATAGTTATCTCCAGGAAAGCGCAAAGTTCCCCAAGGAAAAAAAAATCCAATAATCTAAATATTCTCATAAATTATGCCAGTTTAACTTGTAAATCAGTTAAATTGTCACAGGTAAATGTGATTGCTAAGAAGAGCTCAAAGTCCATCTAAAATGCAAGGAAAACATCAGTAACACTATCATTCAGCGCTCTCCTCTCCAGTTAATTAAGAATGAAATGACAAGAGACTTTTACGCGCAAATAAGATATGGATTAAGCAATAAAAGTATTATTAAAATAAGCAAGTCTTCAGAGCATATTTTTCTTAGTCCAGCTGCAGTATTTCCAAGTTGGTCCAGCGTGTCTGGAGCGTCGCCACTGGAGGATGGAATAGACTAACGGGCACAGAGATACCCAACTGCCTCCATGTGGATCCGATGGCACCGCCTACCAGCGTGGAAGAGAGAAACTAATCACGAAGCAGGAGCAGCACTGAGTGACAGGATGAAAGACCCACCCACTGACAGGCTGAGTCAGCGGATGGGGAAAGAGAGCGGAGAGAAAGGGACCAACAGGGAGGTGGGGTTTGTGGGTAACGTTAAACCTTTCTCATCACGGCCATGGCAAATTTGAGACGATTTTCAATCAAAACTGAGGACCCCGATAATCTCTACCAGATTTACACAACACACGCTGATGCAGGTTCAGCAGGCCATTATAAAAAAGAGATAGTCTTTTCTCCAAATTAACTAAAATAACTTTTGTTTGTTGGTTTGCTTTGTTTCTCATAAATGAAACACGTCAAAAAGTATTAAAAAGATCTCAAGTTAACTTAACCATTTGCTACATCAAGTTGCACAATAACTGAGGAGTAACCCCACATCTCAAAATATAATTTTATTCCCACTATAAGACAAAACAAATCCTCCAATCTGTTGTGACCCTTATGAACATACTGCAGCATGAGATACATAAGCCTCTGGTTTAAACTGTCAATAATCACTGTTGAAACATAATTAATCCTTTGATTCATATGGTAATGCTATTGGTTTGGATTTGTGTTAAGCAGAAAAAAGCAACAACTAACAACAAATTGAATGTGATTAGGAAAGATTATGGTTTGGCTTGAAATGAGAACTTTAATTTCATGCAACCATTACAGTCATCTTTACAGTAATAGCATGTGGTAAGGTTATAAAAGGGTCATGGCTAAAAACCACAAGTGATTATCAATTTGAAAGGGAAGAGTTAATTCCTGTGTTAACAGCCATTCATTAACCCCAACATCCCTCATATTGTGACGTTGCTGTAGTGTCACTAAATGTAGTCATTTGTTAATGTCATTGCCAAAACTGCTTGGCAGTGCAGTGGTTAACACTGTTGCCTCACATCAACAGGGTTCCTGGCTCAAACAGGCTTGATAGCTTGAGTTTTCTGTGTGGAGTATGCATGTTTTTCCTGTCCAAAGACATAGGTTTTAAGTTAACAGGTAATTCAGGATTATAACAACTTTACACTGCACTCCAGTGTTAGCTGGAATAGGCTCCAGCCCCTTGCCCTGATAATTGGTTAAGAAAATAAACAATCAATCTCATAATGTTCACATCCACTAGAGGGCGCTGTCACCTGAACGTGAAAATCTGAGATTTTGAGGCATTTACTGAAACTACTAATATTACTATACTGTTTTCTCGTGATTCCTACAAGTCAACCAAAACCATACTATAACTAGTAATGTATTAATATTTTGGTAAAAATGGTATGGACTCATTTATCATGTCCATATTGCAAAACAAGAAAATAAGCCTGTTGGTCTCCTGGTTTGGTATTTCCACTCAAGAGGTTTGAAAATGAGCAAACACTAACATTAGCTAAAAATTCCATTATGTAAACTGCAGGTTAGTCAGCGTGTCTCTTTGGACTACATGCACTGCAGATGTTCCACTGAACATGTATTACAGTGCCTAACATAATATTCTAACACAATATTGAAATTATTTTTCAAGTTACAGCATTTTTCCATCATAGACTGAGTTTCAAAGTGTTGACTCTTACCCAAATGCAACAAACAAAGATCTTTGTTACATTTCCTGTCTTCAGTTTGATTAAACTCAACAAGTCCTATCACAATCAGAAGACTTGTAAGTTGGTAAGCTTCCAAAAAAAGGTCTAAATGTAAACTTGCTGCTGTACAATCTTTACTGTGTACAGTCATATTTTATCCAACATGATATAACACACCGTCACACATGAAAATCAACTATCGTTCACGGATCTTTAACATTCACATAATAAAACTCTGTTTTGACAATTTACTTTTCCCCCTGTTCATTTCCTGTGTGTCCTGTTTATCAGATCAAACTGTACCAATAACTGGCTTGAAAACCCTTAGTCTGCATGTCGTTTGCTGTTTCCTGTCTGCAGTAATGGCAGCGGCCCGTAGCAGTGTAATTTATCAGTGCTTCAAAGATTTCAAGTGACAAACAATCTAGTTCTTCACACACATTTTCCCCTCTGTTAGAGATTAAATCAGGCACGTGCGTGTTTGCCTCATGCAGGAAATCCCTCTGAAGTTTGCAAAAATGAGAACTTGTGTGCTTGTGTTCGTTTTATTATCATTCATAAAAGCAAAATGAAAACTTTCTCAAGCCTTTGATCACAGACTGGAGGGGGAGAGGAAGCAAGTGAAATGACGTGAAGTGAAATGACATGCAGAATGAATGAAATCAATTTAATATGTGAGCCCAAAAAAAACCAAAAAATGCTCCCATCTGTGTTCAAGAACAGAGTTCGGTGTGGTATGAAGTTGTCCTGCGTTGTGACAACGGAAATTGAAGTGAAACCAGAAGTCTGTGGTTCTGTTCTGGTACGAGAATCTCAAAGAAAATACCATTGGCATTACTAAAGAACTAACTTTGAACAGAACCACAATAATGTGTATTGTGACTTACTTCATTTTCATATGTTAAAGTCCCATTTTTTTTCTTGAATTTTAATTCCTCTTGAAATCTCCACTGAAAACTATTTCTTATTAGTCCTTGAAGTCTAGAAAATGGCATCTTCGCGGGACCTTCAAGAATGAATGAATGGTGGTTGAAACCTGTCTGTGGTAACAACAGAAGGAGAAGACTGAGCACTGTGGAAGTTTAAAAATCTGAGTGTAGTGTAGTATTTTCCTGCAGAAAACAAGGGCACATTAAGACATCTGGTCTCATATATCAGAGTGCAGACTGAAGCGTACGGTCAGTTCAGTCTGCATGTATTTCAGCCTGAAACAAAGCAGCATTTTTTTTCCCTTTTTTAAGCAATCACAAGCAGAATTTGTGATCAGCTTGACATTCTTGTGTTTGCAATTTAGCTTAAGTTCTCTGAAGCTCATGTAGCAGTGAGCCACTGCTTCAGGTCTCAGTTTATTCGTGCTGATTTGCCTGTGCAGACTCGCATGCACTAAGGCGACACGATGGCTGCACATTCAAGTCAATCGGTCATGCTTCTTCAAGCCCTCTATCAGGAAACAACCAAAAAGAGGAACCTAATTTGAGTTACAAAAAAAGTCAAAACCTCACTGCACAAATCAGGTATAATGCTCACAGAGAACAACAAAAAAAAATTGTATGAGTGGCTCAAACAGAGAGGCTAAAAGCTTGGAAATAGGCATGCAGCTCCACTGTTGATGTTCCCGTGCTGTGTCTTCAGTTGGTGGATAAAATATCACAGCAACATGTTGAGTTTATAAATGACGGATGGAACGTGGCTGAGCAGGTAAATCCTTCTTACACCTGTGTTAACATTAGTCATAGTTGATTGGATTGAAGGAGGTTGGTGCCAAATCCCCCTAAAATATTTCAGTCTTCCAAACCAGCCCAGCTTTAGAGAATGACAAGCAGTGCTGGCTTGCTTTTTGAAGAGACTTCTGTTGCAGTAAAGCAGAAGAGATGTGACGGCTAATGATCTCAACCATCATGGACAAAGGACAAACTACAAACTTTATTTTAAAACCTTCAAACAAGTTGAAGTTTTGATCTTCAAACATCTCCTCGAAAACAAAATGTCCTAAATCTCAAAAAATTTAAAGATTATTATATTATCTTAAATATCATTTGCACATATTTTACAAAGTTCTTCAGTTTGTACACACACTTCAGTTTTCAGTAATATCCCTACTGTCTAAACTTCAAATCTCTCAGAAAAAAAATATCCCACTGTCCAAAAATGTATTCACGTTTTACAAATTACATTGACTTACTTTTACTCTTGAAGGCATTATCTTGGCCTCCAGTAACCCTGCGAGTAATCTTGGAGTCAGTTTTGACTAGCATATGTCCTTTAACAGCACACATTCTTTCATCTGCATGATATTGTCAAAATTAGAAAAATCCTATCTCAGAGTGATGCTGAAAGTCCATCCATTTATTACTACATCTATTACTTGAGCTACTGTAATTCATTATTATCAGGTTGGCATAAAAACTCCCAGAAATGCCTTCAGTTGATTTAAAATGCTGCAGAGAGCGGTCTAATAAGAACTACAAAAAGAGAACATAGCTTCTATTCCTTGGCCCCCTGCTAATTCTAGAATTTAAATTCTTGAATTTAAAATCCTTCTCTTCATATACAAAGTCATGAATAATCAGCCCCCATCTTATCTTAGCTCCCAGTTTGGATTCAAGACACAGACACCCTTCCCACTGTTAAAATAAGGCTTAAAAAAGACATGAAACAGAACATTTTTAGCAGATTTTATATAAAATTAAGAGTTTTGTAATTTATTTTGAAAAAAAAATAAACTTGACTACATAACTAATGAGTTATTTTCTCAGTGGCTGCAAAACTATTGTTGCATCACTGACTGCATCACTAGTTTGGTTGGTGCAGGGGTCAGCAACCTTTAACACCCAAAGAGCCATTTGGACCCGGTTTCCATGCAAAAGAAAACACTGGGAGCCGCAAATACTTTTTGACATCTAAAATGAAGATATCACTGTATATATTGTTTTTTTACTTTTATGCTTTGTGTGAACAACTAAGGTGTGTTTCTTATGAAATCCATGAAGTGCTACAGAGAAAATTACATTTTATTTATGTAATTAACACATTTTGAACTCTTAAAGAAATATAATAAAAGGAAAGACACCCAGCTGAACTAAAATGATCCATGTAGCAAACAAAAACTGTTGTGAGCCGCCACCCTTATATTGCCTTTGGGCTTTTGGAGCCTTGGCCTGGCTTTTAAAAAAAATAATTGGAAAAAAAAGCTCTATGGTGCTAAAAACAGAAAAATAGATATTTGCAAAATTCTGCCTAAATATGTATTTTACCTGGTTAATGTGTGTGGCGGGGCGTGGTCTGCCGCGCCGCTGCAGGGGAGGCGGACGCACCTGAGCGGCACCCGCAATCACGCCTCGCCACCTTAATGTCTGTGCTATCTGTGCTGTTGTGTTGGTATGAGTCGGGCTGTGAGCTGAAAAGCTACAGCCGGCTGTATGCGTACAGCAACCGTGTGTGAAAAGTGGTCAATAAAGAAATGCTGAAAAGCGTGTTCATGCATGCAAACATCGTCGGGTCTGCCGTGGTATGTTTACAATGGGACTTCTGCTCCTGAATCTCTGCGCACAGCGTCTGCAAATCGGGGCTGTACGAAGTCACTTTCATCTTTACGCAGGACTGTAAGCTGTCATCTGTGAGGCGTGAGCGGTGTTTGTTTTTAACATAGTTCACGGTGGAGAACAGCTGCTGACATAATGCGGATCCGAAGATCCATAATTGGCCTACCTGAGGTTGAAAGTCTGGATAAATGCATGGCGTTTCGGCGGGTATACCGGCTTCCGCAAGTGTGACGCTTATTTTGAGCGATGAAAAAATAATAGAATATAATTTTATTTTTATATTTCAATATCACAATAATCTTCCAATTTAGAACTACAAGTTAAAAAAGAACTAACATAAATAAAGTACACTTCAGCTAAATACTAATAATTTATTTTCCCAAACCAGGCAGAGCTGGTTATAAGGACTAAAGAGCCGCATGCGGCTCCGGAGCCGCCGGTTGCCGGATTCTGGGTTAGTGGATGGAGCTCCCTCAGTAGCGCTTGTTTTATTGTACAGCGGTTATGTCCATTTGCCTATGGAAAGCCTAGAGACAGGGGTTTTCAACCTATGCAAACATACTCTATGCAGCACTCCAAAACCCAAATCTGTGCAAAGGTTGAATGTTATTTGGTTAACAAGTGGGCTGCAAGGGGGAAGGGCGTGACATGCTTCTTCACCAGCAACAGTAGAGGCATGAAAAAACATCAAAGATCAGAACAGCATGAAAAGCACAGACAGTGGCTGTAGCAGATACCTTTTATTGCTTTTAACAGTCAGTTTCATTTCAGGTCATTTTATGTTATAACTGCGCTCTTCTCCACGGCTGGCTGATGGTCCAGCAACAGCACAGTCAAGAGTAGCATACAGGCTGCTTGTTCCTCATACTTTGGACACTGCCTCCATCTGGCAGAACAAGGTCTCTGCCGGTAGACAGGCTCAGGTCTGTTAATGTAGTGTCAATGGAGAACCACGTTGTGCTGCTCTGGATCATTTGCTTAAAGATTTTCCCTGCTTAAACCTACCCACACTTACTAGATGATTTTCTGTGAGTAAGGTATTTTGGAAGTGGCAATGAGATCACCGTGCCAAGTACATGTGGAGACCATCAGCTGCAGGTACACCTAACTGTTGCCAACAATCTAACCTCCAATCTAACTGTCCCATGTTTGAAATGTTGAATGAAATTATGTAATCTAAACAAGTCACTTTACGATTCATATCCATAGTTGCTATTTGACTAATAAGGCATAAACATGAGATCAGACACCTATAAGTATTTTTATAGTACTTTTAATGAAAGACAGTGTAATATTACTGACTTTGTTTTGTAGAAGTTACCATTCACTTGTTTGTGACTTATATTTTGACTCAGGTTACTTCACAGAAGATGGCAGAGTCTGTGTCACTCTGTTCAGATTAACTTTAAATAGACATGTAAATCATGTCATCCTGCTGCTGCTTTCTGAGAGGCACAATCATTTACACCTGAACTGTGAAAATGGAAAAAAATGTCAAATACAAAAGCATCCAAAGTGGCCTTTCCCCTATTATGCTAATCCTCATCTCTCTGTTCCTGTTATGCATATCTACACAAAATAATGGTCGGTATTTTCAAAAGAAAAATGTAAATATCCTGGAGCTGGGTTTTGTGCACAGTTTAAAACTCTTGAGGTGCAATTTCAGTATACCAGCAGGAGGGCAGTGTCAGAAGCTGTGTAAAATACAGTAGGTTGTGTGACAAAAGAGCAAACAGCACATAATGGTGGGGGAAGGAGTTAAATCCACTGATTTCCTGTTCCTACATGTGGAGAGCACCTTTGACAGCATGTTTGTATTAATACTTATGCCGTCTTCTCAAAGACAGGACTCCAGCTGCATTCCTTTCTCATGGACTGGAACTGTGATTTAGACGTCCGTGATGAATCTTTGTCGACACTACAACATAACCTACATAAGTTGCCAATACCATTGTCACCATTTGTGCTTTTGTGTGGTGTCTTTATATGTTACTTTCCATTTCATATTATTATCTTACTGGGTGGATTACTTTATATTATAATTGTGGAAAACTACAGCACACGAGGAGCAGGAGGCGAATGTAAGGTAGGTTTGTTTTTGTTTTTTTCCCCCAGAGAGATATTAATGAGTATTAGGATTTCTGATCATGCCACAATAGGAAACTTAGTTATGGTCGTGACATAATGCCAATGTAGCAACCTATTATCTTGTTAATTTAACTGGGGGTAACTGTTAATTTAAATAGTGCTGATCACATCATGTGGACCTATGCAAAAACAATAGGGACATGTTCTCATTCACACATTCTTCATCTATATACTGATCTCCTTTGGTTTTAGTTTGTTGTTTTCCATTGAGTAATTAGTTCCTTCTCTAATTCTTCTCTCTAATAAGCAGCAACCAACCACCCAATCAACCCAGTGACATCATACTCTCTTACTTCAGTGCTACACTTAATACACAGATTGTTAAATCCAGTTTTTCAAACAATGTTTAGTCTGTGACAGGAGTAGGTGTACATTAGGGTTAGTCAAAGGACTTCTGTCAAAGGATCTGGACTTCTTTAAGTTGCTTGAAGACGTTTCACCTCTCGATGGTGAAACGTCAGGTCAACGTCTTCACGATGACCTGGATGACTGAGAACCTTCACAGACATACATTAGGGTTAATACTTTACCTTACTATACTTTAGAGTAACAAGAATGTGTGTAAGAGGTGGGAACTCATAGCTTTTTGTGACTGACCCTGTTGCATTAATATTTCTGGGAGTTCCTTTCTCAAGGCCCAAATACAGGGAGGAGAATATTTAAATAAACTGCTGATTAACTATTGTTTGGGACAATTTACTGCTAATTGCATCAACAACACAGAAAAGAATTCTTCCTGTTAAAAGCAGGATGATTTATATTGCTTTACATAGCAATATAAATCATCCTGAGGTGACTGTTGTTGTGAATAGGTACTACATACATACTAAACATAACTGAATTGAATTCAAGTTAATTTATGTAAAGGTGCTGACACCTCTTCAGTACAATTTACCTTATTTTAGAGCACCGCCTCATTTTCTGTAAGTGCCCGCACATGTATGCATTTATTATAATTTTTTAAGTCCCTAAATATAAATGTAATGCCCTCTCTAAGTTTAAGTTATATAAATATCTCAAGTAAAGTACAAAAGTTTTCTCAGATTTTCTAAAAAGGTTTGGTTTTCCAAAATTTGCAAAAACTTCCCATTGTTAGGGACCTGCCCATGTTTTACCCACGTTAACTTAGTTTCAGTATTTCAGATGTTAAAGTTGCCCAGATTATGGCTCAAATATGACATTGTCATCTATGGAAGCAAGTTGGAAAAGGTTTAATAAACCAAGGTGTCTTTTATTCTGGTTAATTACCATCTCAGACTTTATGGGAAACTGTATAGTATTGGGCCATAATATGCCATAACAGGCCTTGGCTCAGTTACACTCACTGATGATATATGTTTTTACCCAGTGGCAGCTTTGCTAAATATACCCGTTGTACTACACACACCTTGACAACCTGCGATCACACTGGGCTCATTTCATTATGCTGCATGATGGGATTTCACCACATGCAAACGGGTTTAATTAAGCCGAAAGTTATTAGTCAGTGGAGTGTGAGTGAATGGATATGTAAATGTGCAGTGGTGCAAAGAAAAATCTGATCGCATGTATAATTGGATGCAAGATAAAGAGGCTTAATAGCACAGTAGTGAGCTTGCAGTGTGTCATTAGCTGATAGATAGATGCAATGTAAACATGATTGCCTACAAGTTTATTCAGACAGAAGTGATCGGATTATCTGAAATCATTTTCACAACAAGGTAAAGACAAAAGGCCAAAAAGTTAAAATAAAGACGTAGAATTAATAAGAGATTTCATTTCAACAAGTTTCCTCTTAACCTGTAAAAAGTTCAGAATCACGTTATTGAGACTCTCCCTTGTTCTCTCCTGCCGAGGAGAGAGGAAAAAAGCGAGTGAGCTGTGATGAAAGAGTGGACTGAGTGGTTTTGACAGGACATTCGACACAGTCTTCTCCGTCACACTGCTTCACTGTAGGCCTTGACTGCGGTGATTTGGCTTCAGACAGCTGTCAAGTACAGAGTAAGAGGAAGGCGGAGGAGGAGTGGGTCGGAAAGGTGATGGTTTAAATCCCCAGACTGAATAGGGCAAAGGTAGAAAAGTGAAGGTCTCTAAAATCAAACTTCAGAACCTAATATGGTATATTGGTTTGATAGACACATTAAATCAAACTGATGTGGTATTGCGAAACAGATGTGAATTGTTAAAAGAAGGTTCTAATAATTTACATGATAGCAAATTAACAACCAGTTAACTATAGCTGACAATCATTTATTGCTTTACCAGATGCTTTGTAGCCCTCATGCAAGCTCCTACAAGCTTTCAGTTCTTGAGGGGAACAGACCAAGTATATGACAGTGATACTGACAGTGAGAACATTTTGTTTGCTCCACACTTTGGAGGGAAAAAACATTATGGTTATGTACCTTGCATTTATTTATACACTGAGATATGCCTTCGGTATGATAAAGGGAGCCTAAATCGACAGAGGATCTTCATGAAGTGCACAACTGGTGCTGACTGATGCCTGACAAACTGTCAGCCCGGGTGTCAGACAGGACGGATCAGTTCTTCTAACCAGTGGACTAGTCAAGCATTTCCCTGGACATGGTGTTGTTCTGTTGCTGTTCGGTCCCACTGGTTTGCTTATAAGAGATCATCTGATTGTTGGGATTTTCTCTGTTTTCTTTGTATTATTGTAGGATCTTTACCTCACAATATAACATGCCTTGAAGCAACTGTTTGACTAACAAAATAAATAAATAAATAAATAAATGGATAGATAAATAAAATTGAACTGAAGTGCATCGCAAACTTGAATTAAATTGAATTCAGTTTTGACTTTTATGACTTTTTTTATCACCAGAAAAAAACAGATAACAGACATAAGATTATATTTAATAAGTTTGCTTTGCCTCATTCCCTGTATTGAAATCTCCCAACCACACAGTCAGACATGATCATCAGTAGCACCAACACTCTTCCCTATTATCTCATGAAAGGTCATTGTTTATTTGTAAAGTTTCTTTCATGAAGTTTTGTGCTAGGCTCATCATAGGACCGAGGAAGTTTTTAGAGAGGAGTCTCAGAGGTAATATTCTCTGGGAATAGAGCTTATGATATTCACACAGATATGAACAAATGTGCACTTGATTTCAGCCAAATGGCAGAGAATGCTGATCACACAGATGGACGGAGGAGACCACCAGCAGCTTTGTTGGAGTTAGTGGGGTTCAACACATGTACAGTGATATGAATACCACAGCTATCGCTTCCTGTGACCTACATAAATATCTAGATATCCATCCAGATTTCTTTGTTTTCTTTTTTTCTGTTCATTAACATAAATATCGAATCTGCCAGTCACATGACAACAGCTCCATATATTTGAGCATCCAGACATGGTCAAGGCAACCTGCTGAAGTTCAAACAGCAGGGGGAAGAAAGGTGATTTCAGTGACTTTATAGGTGGCATGGTTGCTGGTGCTGATGAGCTGGTCTGAGTATTTCAGGAACTACTGACCTACTGGAATTTATTTATTCAAAGATACCCTGAAAGCACAATTGAACCTTGAAACAGCCTTCCCGCAGCAGTAAAAGACCATACTGGATGTCACAGCTGATAATATGAGAATGAGGCTACAATGTCCCTGGGTCATGGAAACTGAACAATAGAAGACTGGAAAAACACCTTGTACAGAACAGAGTAGGCATCAGTAACGACAGATGTGACATTGGTTGCCAAGTGGCTTGCAGAGCATAGCAATATTGTAGGCAGGTGGAGAGGGGTTAAATAAGTGCAGTGCATGTGAGACTTGACGATAGGATCAGGGTCCTTCAGCATTTACCTGGAATTAGGGAGCCCAGAGCCACCCAACATTATATAACATGTAGTGGTATTGTAACAAGTTACTAAGTGCACTTACAGTATTGCTCAAAACAACAGGAAGTACTAGCTATACTTTAGTTATCATAGTGTGTCTAGGTTATAATCATAAAAGCATAAAGTTTAAAAAATCTTGGTTTTTGTTAAATTACTTTTAAAATCTGCCACACTTGGAGATATGAGAGCAGTGGTAAAGTTAGGTTAGTGCCAGATCAGGCGCCAGTGAACCGTTATCCTCATCCACTCAGTCAGCACACATGGTTTAAATTAAGAAGAGGAAGACGACTAGGAAGAAGGTGAGTGACAGTTATCCTCCACCCTCCATCTGTCCAAAATGTCAGGCAGCAATCTGAGAACCATCAACCTGACGGACAAGTGAAGAACACGTGTGTGTGTGTGACCGTGTGTGTGTAGCAGATGAATTACAGGCTCCAAGTGACATTTTCAATTGAGTGGTATTTCCCTGTAAGTACAAGGCTGAATCTCACTGCAGCAGGTGAGTGACGAGTTTCTGACAGTCACAAACTATGTAATTTCTACTCTCTTTCTTTCACACATACACACACACACACACACACAGATGTGCACATGTGCGCGCGCACACACACACACACACACACACACACACACACACGCACACACACACACACACACACACACACACACACACACACACACACACACACAATTATGACCAGCAACAGTAATAATTATGGCTGATGAATGAATAAAAAAAGAGAAAACTGGCAGAGTAAAACACTTGATGTTGATGGCCATTTAACTCTTCAGTGTTGGAGCAGAGCCAGCACACACACACACACACACACACACACACACACACACACACACACACACACACACACACAAATAGAGGATTCTTTGAAGCTATTTCTTCCCACCCTGTGTTAATAATGGTGTTTTTGAAAGTGCTGTCAATCAACTGGTGTTTGCACTGCACACCAACAGAAAGACGGGTATAGGATGTGAGATTTCGGTGTTAGTTTTGCGTTCAAAAATAACTTTGGTGATTTGTTTAGACGGGTGAAATGGAAATGCAAAAATGTAAAAATAATTTACTCTGTCACTAAAAAGTTTTTACAACAACTTACATTTGAAACAATGTTGAGAGTGTCAGAAGACTGGATTCAAACAATGCCTGATAATCACTGTGGTACAATGGACCCACAGTGCATTTCTATGGATAAGCAGCTGCACTTGTGGATGCACTTACAAGATGGGAAAATTCTCTAATAGTTATTGAGATGGTTCCATGATTTAAAAGTGAAAAGATATCCTCACCTCTCTTCTCTGGTAAAGCAGATATGCACTTAGTTCATTGTTAATCTTTCTTTCAGAATTTTTTATTAATGGTAAAAGCTGAAGGAAACAAATTTCCACCGTTTTTAGGGTTACATAAATCCTGTCATCTGTGGCACCTTCAGGCCATGTGCAGTGGAAGAGACCAGAAAGAGAAAGAAATGTCAAAAGTTGGATTAAGACAACAAGAAGTCAGATACCTGGTTTCCACTGACACAGTGACAGTGTGGAGACAGTTCTGCCTTAGCGCATTTTCAGAAGCAGCCCACATTCGTGTGGGTTTGAGTACCAAATGTTACCCAACATTACACAGCATTAGTTAGTTGGGATTATTTCATTGGCAAGAAAATTGTGGTGGACGGCATCTGTGGGCTGCATGTGAAAAAAATTTGTCAGTTATCCACTGCAGCCCCACCCACTCCCACTGACATCAGTGGTTCCAGCAGTAAAACCAGCAGTTTTGTGATGCAGAGCTGGTATTGTGAGATGAGCTTAGAGAATGTATTTCCCCCTTTTCCATTTTTACCTTTGGCTGGAAAGCACCGTGAAGCTCATCAGTCTCTCTACCAGAAACACAAGAAAGAAAATTTGGTAAAGGAATCAAAAACAACTTTTCAAAGTCACACTCCACAGTGCCACACTTGTTAGTATTCAATAGTTTGTTACACACTGTATCTGATTGCTGTGCACTGTCAGCACTGTGACTTCGACATCAGCCTAAACCCTGAGCATCTGTAACATCTGAAGAGCAGGAAGTGCCCCTCCAATAAACAGTGAAGCGTGCAGAAATACAGAGCTGCAGGCCCTCTCTTCTTTTTATGGGAGAAAAGTGACAGAGTCAGTAGATTCTATATTAAGATCTTTTCCAGTCAGTGTTCCTACCCTGAGTCATCTCTCTCTCCTCTGCAGGCCATCCCGCTGCTGTCAACATGAGGCCAGGCTGAAATATCAGACTGATGGCTGTTTTTAAAAGTCTCACACCAGCCAATCAATCAGCTCCTGATATATTCTCGCACAATCTTTTTTTAAACATTTCTTACAAAATCACACGTCAGGTTATTCTCATTCATTGTGAAAGCCAAAACACCACAGAAGAAGGTACTCTAGCCAGAAGAGTATGTGTCCGTCATGGTAGGAAAAAGCATGATTTTGGCCACACTGCTGCACCGTCTTTAAGCTTGGAGAGCTGCAGGCTTAAAGTTTGCACTATATCCAGGGGAAAACCAGAAATACATTTCCTCTGATAATGTAACATACTGTGCTCTATTAAAGTGAATTGTATCCTGTATTTGATGGTTCCAGCATTTGAAACGCAAGGAATTATTATTTTTCTTTATTTTTTTGGTTTGTAACAAATGTTGTCAAGGTGTCCTTATAACTGTAACACAAATTTCTCGTGTTTTACAAAAACATCAGTAATCAGGAAAATAACAGATCCTCCTTAACAGAGCTGTTAAAATGTGCAAAAATAACCTTGTCTATGCTTACGCGTGAGTAACAACAACATCTGTACAGGAAGTGGCCGCTTTTAAGTTTTTTTTTATCTTGTGTTATACAAGTGAAACTTTAAATACAGGTCTTTTATTCGATATGTGTATTTTTAGTGATAAGCAATTATTTTTTGCAGTGTGGCATTGTATTTAGGTAAAAGCAGTGAATACTTACCTCAGAAAGAACACCCGGTGAGAATGAATCAGTACAATGTGGAGTGTTTTGATGGTAAACTCTGTATATTTATGCTTGTACAGTTCCGCTCTGCTATTTGTCAGATTTCTCTCAATAATCAGCTTTTTACCCTCAGACCCAGTTTTCAGCAGCGCTCAGCACCATGTGGAGCTGCAGAGCCCGCAGGAAGCTTAATGACCGTGGCCTCCTGCTCCCGGCGGCCGCTGTGACTGACGGCCTGACGGCTCTTGATGAATGATGTTCTCCGCCTCGACAGACTGAAACCAACGGCAGGCGGTGGGAGGTGATTCAGCTGCTAAACATCAACTCTCCATCCTCTGAGGCCCTGCCACTGTAATGAGCCTGCCGCTCGGTTCAGTGGAGGGCCAAGGGGGCCGAGGCCAAGAGATGAGGGCCGAGCGTGACAACGTGATGGAGCGCAAGCAGCAGAACTGGTAAGGAAATGAGGGAAAGGGGCATGTCACTGCTGTCAGGAGAAAAGCTAATTTCTCCAGGTTTCTCTTTCTAACCTTTAGCCACGGAAACTAGTTTAGCTCCATCTGTCTTCTCCTACTTTATATTCATACACCAGAGCTGCTTTCAGTGTTTCTGATATATCAACTAATTACACAGAGTTTCTTGAAAAAGAATTACAAGGAGCAAGCAAAATTGTGAAGAATTCAGAAACGAACAAAGCTGCAAGTCAAATGAACTAGTTTGTTGTACTTTTCACCAAATGAGCCATTAACTATTCTTTACGTTACATTTTTAAACAGGTCAATACAGTTAAAAAATTCTATTGTGTGTTTCAGGACCTTAAATGTTGGGGAAATAGTGACCATCATTGTGGACAGAATAAGCAGTTAAATGACCAAATGAAAAAGGGGTTTACCAATTCATAGAACAAATACTGCTCACAAGCTATCATTCATAAGCTCAGGCCATGTTAGATATCTTATTTTTAGACACTACCTGGACCTCCATAATTCAATTCAATTCAATTCAATTTTATTTATATAGTGCCAAATCACAACAACAGTCGCCTCAAGGCGCTTTATATGATATCAACAAATGTATTTATGGATGTTAAATGCTCTGTATTGACGTGTATTCCTGTTTTTCTTGATGTAAGGACAGCTGCAGACCTCGGCCATTAGCCACAGTAGTCCTACAGTCCTGGCATGAAATATTTTCATCCTTGAGGACTGCTGAGCTATAAAACATTTCTGTTGTCGACGTATAGTGTCACTACTCAGACCATCAATTCTTCACCATCTGCCCTTGATCAGCTCAGATGCAGAAGTCTGTGACCTCTAAGAAGGAAGTCAAACTATTAAAACTCCACACGAGCAGATGCAAAACCAACTTTTTCTTTCTGTCTTTCTGCCTCCTCACCTAATCGCCTTCAGAACTGATACTCAGAGAGCAGATTCAGATTTATTGAGTCTATGTTGATACAGTACTCATTCACTCCAATCATTCTTCCTCTCCATATAAGCTGTGAAAAAAAAAACTTTATGGTGACTAGATTGTATTAGCTTGCTAAGCCACAGAGGAGGTATACATCCTATAATTGCATAGGCTGGACAAGATCCAGGGTTGCTAAGATGATGGTGTCAACATGAGCCTGCCTTTTATATACAGTCATGTGAAAAAGCAAGCACACTCTCGTTCAATTATAAGGTATTTGGTATCAGGACCATAAAAGTCATCTGGTCCTTACAAAGGTTCTAAAACTATTTAAATACAAGCTCAGACTAAGCATAACAGCTGACATATTACACAATGTCATTTATTTGGAAAAGAACTAAACTAATGCCGTGATTCAGTATAGATCCACGTATAGCAGAGACACATACAGCAGCAATAACGTGAAATAATCATTTTTATCAGTCTCTCTCATCATCGTAGAGGAATTTTGGCTCATTCTTTATGAAGTTGCTGCAGTTATTCGAGTTTTGCAGGCCTTTATATATACACAGCTTTCTCGACTGGGACATTGTAACATTGCCCTCTTGCAATAACAAATTTTGGCAAATCTTGAGCTGTCAGACAGATGTCCTAACATTTAACACTAGAATATTTTGGTACACAGAGGAGTTCATGGTCGACTCAAAGACTGCACGGTGCCTAGGTCCCATGGCTGTAGAACAAGCAAAAATCCTCACCCATCCAACACTTTGCTTGACATTTGGTATGAGATACTTGTGCTGATATGCTGCGTTTGGCTGGGGCCAAATGTAGTACAGTACATTATGTCCACCCATCTCTACTTTAGTTTAGTTTAGCCAAAAGACATTGTAACAGAAACGTTGAAACTTAATGACAACCCTTCCAAACATGCCGTACATATTCAGCACTTTTCTAATTGATCTGTCATGAACTTTAACATTTAACCTGGAAACTGAGGCCTATAGAGTCTGAGATGACACAAATGAATGATCAAAACCAGCAAAGTGCCCAAACCTCCAAACCTCTGCTTTAATAGAGGTGCTCACACTTGCCGATGATCAATTAAATAAGCGCATTTTATTACCAGCAACTAGTTACATTTTAGTTGTGCTTTTTTATTCTCATTCTTGCATAAAAACACACTGATGAATTTGTGCTGATTGTTTCAAAGTACTGTACATTGGAATACATTTGAAGATTTGCTGGTATCTAAATTCCATCCCTTATTTTTTGCCCATCACTGCAGAGTTATTTGATCCACTGTTAATGTGAAAAGATATTGATTAGTGAAGCTTTAAATGCAGGACAGCATGAACGCCCCACAACTAATAAATGTGGGCCCACCCAGGAGATAATCCATCTGTGACACTCTGCTGTTTGTCTTGGCTTTCCTCAGCTTACACTTAAACATCGACTTTTGTATGACCGGTTTAAAAAAAAGCACATAGCTCCCACACTAACACTCACACACAGATCTGGATAGAGTTACCTTCACTCTTAAGTTACAAATGTTGGCTTTGTGTGCCCTTAAGTCTTCTTTACAACACTTTCACAAATTACTGTGGTCAAACAGAAAAATCTGCAAAAAACGTGATGCAGTGTGGAAAAGGAATGTGGCTATTACAGCAGAGACTTTAGCGATACAAAGTGGAGGTTTTAACACCTTTCTGGGACTCGGGGATCATTAAATCCTCAATGGGTTAAATGGCTGAATGAAAAAGAAAAATACAGAAATTGCAGCTTCACTCTTTCCACTCTCTTGTAGCTTATTATGTTTCCACTCTGTCACTGAACAGTGCAGCTGCGGAGGGTTTTTATTATCCCCTGTAATAAAAATGATAGCCCGTTATGTCCGAAAGAACCTCAGACATTCGCGTTAAAAGCCTGAACAATCAAACGCGAGCGCTTTTCCGTCAATAACTCCCAACAAACCGGAGAAGGATTAATGTTCCTGCTTTATGGCTGCTGTGTTTGGAGTGTTTAGTTTTGCCATTACAGAGAGGTGGGTGGGTATTAGGGGGCTGAATTTAAAAGCACCTCGTGTGCCTGTGGACAATAAGAGTGATCACACAATTATGCTTTTGAGTTTAGTGGAAATTGGTTGTTGTGAGTTTAGCGATAAATGTGTTTGATGTTCCCAACCCAAGGCTGTTAAAATAGGAACTTCAATCACATAACATAAAGGGATTAAATAGAGAGCTGTTGGCTTCACTTTTTCATAGCGTCACACATCTATAGTGTGAAATTAATGGTGTATGCTTATGTTATAAGAGACTTTACATATGTGTGCCTGTGTAGCTGTCCTCTCTAGCTTTTAATGTGACTTGTGCAAAGAGCAGTTTTGTCGCTTCCCACCATTTTATTGCTGTCAGAATTTAGCATTGGACTACTGTAGAGTTCCTGTGGAGTGAGTAGGTATGCAACACATTCCCTGTGTTGCATACCTACCTATGACTTTCTCAGTTATATTTTCAAATGACATGTTCAGAAGATATCTAGAAGTAACAGTTTTTACAATGGTGGTCTAGCGGTGGCAGGACACAAGTTATAGGCTACTTGAGATATACATGATCCTGTTGGATATATAACCCATTAACAAGGTTCTCTTTAAGAGATTTTTGTCTATATAGTGGAAACAGCAGCAGTGCTTCTCAGTACCCATGTGCCACAAAAGAAACAAACTTTAAAGAGCATAGCATTAGCAAAAACATAGCATTTCTTTCTACTATGAAGTCTATTGTGTTTGTTGTTTGTGATAGCCACAGAAAAATTACACCATTAGCATTTAAATTAAATCTTCAGATTTGCTTTTTTCGCAAAGAGGAAGTACATGAGGATTTGTGCAAACATATCTGGAAGTGGAGATATCAGTGGATAGCTTTGGTTAGCCAGGATGGCAGATATATGAACCTTTGTAGAAACGCAGCCATCCAAAAGAAAAAGGACTACTTTATCAGATGAAGCAAAGAAGATTGGAGGGAGAGCGACAGAGGACAGGAGAAAGAGTTGACGCCGATCAAAACAGACAGCCATCTGGTATTATTTAAACTCTATGACTAAATGACAACACCATCCAGCCTGTTAACCAGCTTAGTATTTTTATTTGAGTGTACGATTCCACTGAAATGTGTCATTAGATTTAAAAGGGCATTCTTAGGATTTTGAAATGTTTGTGGGCTACAGTATGAATGCTGTTAGCATTAACCATGTCGCTAGCTAGTGGCATTAGCATGAGTTTTAACCTGAAAACAAACAATAATTACATAACATAATAAGAACATAATTGCATCATTTCCTTAGGGATTAATGAAGGATTTTGATTCTGAAGAAATATCCACAAACAAACAATGAATGTACTGTATTTATGAAATCAGTTTTTTGAGGGAATTTTGTAACAATTAGCCATGTCATTAGGAAAAATTACTGAATGGCTTAAATTACTTAAAAACACACGCAAATATTTGCTGATTAATTATCAAGATCATCATCAAAAAGTAAGAAAAACAAGCTGACATCTGAATATATGGGCATATGTGTGAAAAACCAACAGACAGTGTGTGTCTCAATGTTTTGGGGGCAAAGCCATCAGCCTCTTAATCCCTCTGTCACTTTTTCCAACGGTCATATAGTGAAGCCATAAACTCCGTCTATTGTCTGTCCCAAACCTCCACCCCCACTACACCCACAAATAAACACACACACACGGAGTTTAAGCCTGTCAGTCTGTTTCCTGCTGCCCTTCAGTGTGTGCTTTGTATGAAAGTGAATCACCAACATATGTGAGAGCTGAGCAACTGACAGGCTGTTAATCCTTCACCTCCTCCCTCCTTCTTCCTTCTCTTCCCCTCTCACCCTCCTCTCCCCATCTTTCAATTTCCATGCCTTTTTTTCCTCTCCCCTCCCAGCTTTTCCCTTTCACCTCCTTCTTCCAGTCATCACCTCTTTTGTAATCTAACCTCCGCAATCCATCTGGCCTGTCTTTGATCTCTCCTTCATCCTTTTCTTTTTCTCTTCTCCTCCTTTATCTTCTCTTTTCCTTCTGAAGCTTTTTCATTCCTTGCTGCTTTTTATCAGGCTTCCTGTTACTGCACCTTTCCTTTTGTCTCATTGTCTCATTCCTCCGTCCCTTCTTCCCTTCCTTCCCACTTCTCTCCTCTGTATCCTGAAAATAGATGCACCAAGCAGACAGAAAGTAAAGTGTTTAATCTCGAGAACTAAATGTTTTAACAGTTCACTTCCTGTTCAGCATCCACAGCTCTCATATCAAACAGAAGAAATAATTCACACTCATTCGCCTATAAATATAAAATCACACCATCTGATCTTCCTTCACCGTCTCCGCAGCTTATACCAGTGAATGCACCGCATGTGTTAATACGCCGTAATATGTTGAACAAGACACGGCCTTGTTAAACTCAGCTTTGAAGATGATGCAACACGATGGACAACTGAGACACTTTTCAAATGGGTGAATTCAGATTTTTTTTAAATGCTCTCTGGCAGAAAATCACTCCAGATAGAAAAAGAAAGCTGAGGAGAATATTATATGAAACTAACATGTTTTTCAAAGGCACTCTGTATTTGCAGAACTTAATTTTTTGTAGAAATACTTCAGTGCTAAAGTGATTTTTATGGACAATAATTTTTTTAAAAAAAAAGTACCATAAAAAATAGGTCATGTTAGTCCTGTGAAGATCGGCGACCTGACCTGCCTCTCGCACAGTAGTAGCTGAGATAGGATCCAACACCCACGCGACCCTGAATTGGATAAGCATAAGACAATTGATGGGTGGATCATTTAAAAACTACATTTTGCATTTACTCGGGTTATCTTTGTCTAACAGTAAAATGTCTATGATGATTTTTTGAAATATTGTGAAATGTTTTTTACAACTCTGTATCTGCACAAAATGCCTATACAAGCTATGACTGTACCATGCTATCTAAGACTGGTAGCTCTGCTGATAATTTAGTCTTCCACCCTTTGACCAAAAATGATTATTTCTGGCTTTTTTTCTTCAAAAACACCCAAAAATCGTGGTTCTGTGAAGTTTATATGAATCCTTAACTGCAAAAAAAAGCTGTCTCTGTTTTTGTTCATGCTTTTTTTTTTCTTTGCACTGTTTGAAAAATCAGTTTTAGCTTACAGCTTTAAGGTTTTCCAGTGTTTTTAATAAAAGCATGCATTTAGAGAATTAAAAAAAAAAGTAGTACTTTGCAGATTGTTTTTTCAGCTGGTGTCTTTTTTATATGAAAGCATAAACCCACACGGATGTCCTTGTCTGAGATTATAACGACTTTACTGCTTCATCACCATCATACGACCATAATCGCATTAAAAATTGCCCTCTCTGGTGTTATTTCCATAATGTGCATGAGTTAAATGTGCCCTATTGTTCTGAGGCAGCCAGGTGGAAGAGCAGGGGCGTTTCTTTCACATTAAGACGATGCTGTGGGTGTTTGTGGGTGATGGAGCCACGTAGTACACCGACCTGGCTGACATGATGGGAGAGACAGGCAGGACACCAGCTCTGGGCCTAGTTACTCAAGCTCCATTAAGCTTCATGCTTAAATTATACCCTAATACCTGTTGTCACGGTGATGCACTGGACTGCAAGCGTTTATCCGGGCCACAGGGGCTAAAAACCGCCCACGCGTACATCACTGTTGGCACAGAGTACACAAATACACTTGCAAATGTTTCAGGCTTGCTGCCTCAAACATTTGCCTGAAACATTTCATCTATGTTACACCCTGCAGGTCTCACAAACACACACAGGCTGCTCTGAAAGCATACACAAACTTAAATACATTATCATTGACACATTATCCAAAACACCCTTTGAGACTTGCACCCCTTTCCATTAATCTGACAGCAATTTAACATGTTTGCCTCATCTTCATATAGGTTACACTCATTTTTCATTGAAGGTCACAACAGGTCAGAACTACAGTCACGTGAAAAAGAAAGTTTTCTAAATACTGTGTGGCGTTCAATGAAAAACTAAGTAAACGCTTGGCGTTTCCATAGGAATTAAGAGGGTAATTGATCATCAGCACATGTGACCACCTCTAGAAAATCACAAGTTTTGGCAGATTGTCAGTCTGGAGCGCTGAGATGTATATTAACATAGTGGTACAATCTTCCCATGAGTGGATGTCCCAGCAAATTCATTCTAAGGTTAGGCCATGCAGTGCTCAGAGAAACTCAGAAAACCCATGGCTTTAAAGGTTTTAAGTAGCATGTTAAATGCTAAAGTTCATGACAGTCCAATTACATAATGACTGAATAATGTTTTCTTGTTTGGAGAAGTTGAATAAACCAAGACTTCTAGGACAATGTCCCTTGGACAGACAAGACAAAAGTAGAGTGTTTGGGCATAATGTGTCAAACACATACACAAAACCAGCCACAGCATATCAGCACAAACTTCCAATGCCACCTGCCAAGCACTTTGGTGGAGGGATAATGATTTGGACTTGTTTCGCAACCACAGGACTTGGGCACCTGAGCCAACATGAACATCCTCTGAATACCAAAGTACTGAGTCAAATCTGAGTCCATCTGTCCGACAGCTAAAACTTGACCCAAATTTAGTCATACAATATGACAATGATCCCAAACACAGCTGCAAATCTGTAAGAGAATGGTTGAAGAAAAGAGTCAAGGTCTTGCAATGGTCCAATAAAAGTTCAAATTGCATCAAAATAAAATTGGTCCTCCTTCATTGTCTAAATTCAGTGCATTGCTGAGAAAAATATAAATAAAATGAAATTCTACCAAAATTTTACACAAAATTAAATCAATAGGGCACTGCTTTCGATTTTATGCTGTGGTAGTATACTATAAATAAATCTTTATAAATGATGACAAATAAGGTTTTTGTATTTATTGCATCTTAGTGGGTCTCCAAGAAGCAAAGTAAAGTCTTCATTCATTCAGTCATTCAGTGCAGCTGCATGATGGATGTGAATAAAACTCCTAATTGTGAGATCCCTCGACGCTTTGCATACATGCAGGTTTTGGCACTTTGGAACAATGACTGTGGATGACCGGTTAAGATGACCATTTCCCCAAAGCCTTCATTACTCACTTCTATTGGACACATATCTTTTACCAGTACACAATTGGATTGCAATGGCAATTTCAGTGTGTCTTTACCTTTTTCTTGGACTTCATTTGTCCATCACACTGCTGTTGTTGGATTTTTTGTTGTACAGCTGTCTTTTATCACAGTGTTAGACCTCTAGCAACTATAGATCAATAAAGCTTATGAGCTTTGGCAAAGAGTTGCTGAGACTAGTTTAAGAGAGAGAGGTCACAATCAGTGAGCAGCAGTATGACTTCATGTGCAGAAACAGCACCACAGATGTGATGTTTGCTTTGAGAGTGTTGATGGAGAAGTACAGAGTTGCACCGTGTCTTTGTGTAACTAGAGAAAGGATATGATAGGGTGCCAAGAGAAGAACTGTGGTTTTGCATGAGGAAGTGGCAGAGAATAATATGAGAGTGGCGCAAAACATGTGGGCATGGTGAGAAGTGCGGAGTTACAAATGGGTTTAAGATGACAGTGAGATTACATAAGAGGACTTCTCTGAGCCCCTTCTTGTTTGCAATGGTGATGAAGAGGTGGATAGATCAGGTCAGACAGGAGTCTCTGTGGCATCTGATGTTTGTAGATGACATTGTGGACAGTAGTGAGAGCAAAGAAGAGGTGAAAGAAACCCTGGAGAGGTGGAGGTATGCTCTGGACAGAGGAAGGAATCGATAGGTGGAGAAATGAAATCCAGTAGCGAGACAGAACGTGTGTGTGTGAGTGAGAAGGAAGCAGGTGGAAAGGTGAAAATGCAAGAATTAGAGGTAGTGAAGGTAGATGAGTTTAAATATGTGGGGTCAAGCATGCAAATCAGTGGATGGGAATAGTGCATTAGGGGGTGAGGCAGGGTGAAGGCACTGTGGAATGGGTGGAGATGAGTGCCAGAAGAATTTGAGTAAGTCAAATGGAAGATTTACAACAAGCTAGTGAGATCTGCTATGATGTATGGTTTGGGGATGGCACCAAGAAAAAGACAGGCTACAGAGCTGGAGGTGGCAGAGTTGAAAATGTTAAGATTTTCATTGGGAATGACCAGGATGGACAGAAATGAGGACATCAGGGTGACAGCTCAGGTTGAGCTGAGATGTTTGGACATGTTCAGAAAAGGGAAACAATGGAGCTCACAGGTAGGAGGAAAAGAGAAATGCCACATAGAAAGTTTATGGATGCAGTGAAGGAAGACGCACAGAGGCTTGTTGTGAAGGGAAAGGCATGTTTTGGATCGCAAAAAGGCACTGTTTTTTGTTGGTTTGTTTAATACCACAAGCAAAACTATTTAACAAAAATGTCTGAAAATTAATCTCATGCTCCACCTTTAAAATTAGGGTAAGATACCCAAAGAGATACAATATACACAGCTTAACTTGTACTCCAATGGAGCTTAACATGTGAGAATAGACAGCCCAGTCTATTCTCACATGTTAAGCTCCATTAGAGTAGGATTTATTTCTCTAACAGCGGTGGGGCGATTTTAAAATTACCTGCCCTGGTCAGTGATTTTAATTCAGTCCAGAGTGTTTATGTGAATAATTTTTCACTCTCTCCCCATAAAAGATGACAGCTGAAATTACCTCCTGTTTTTCAGCTACCTTGCTGCTCCTCCTTTAATTTATTACGAACTTTACTTAATCAGGTAGTCTCATTACCAGCCATGACAGTGATCTTTGTATTGTTTTCACTCTTAGAGTGTGTGTACTTGTGTCTGTGTGTACGTGTGTGTCTGTACATGGTTCATCATGGCAAAATGTTATCCTTGAAACTCCTACTGCAGTGGGAGCTAACCCGCAGGCATTTATATGTCTGTTTACTTCTATGGACAGATATTGTCAGCACAATAACATCACAATGATTCAAGATGCATTCAGACAATATATTAAATTAAAATGAAGGCAGAGTTTCACATAGTGGAGGGAAGTTTGAGATCTCTTTTACTAAAGGGATCTGGAGTAGGAAACATTTATAATGTAAGAAGCAAACAGTGAAAATGTAGGCACAACACCTGAAGCCAGACAAGTCAATAATGAGCATTTACTAGAATCATAACAAAAACACGCACACGACAAATTTACAGAATGGGAAAGTGTGAGTTAAATGAAAATGGTATATCCTAAGAAGCATAGTATTTAAATGTCTCTGTGTGTGTGTGTGCTTGCTCTGACACTCAGCCAGTCTGTTTTATCAAAGCTCAGACTTTCATCTCTGCAGCAGAGCTGAATGCAGAAGACAGACTGGGTGACGCTGACACCAAGGGGTCCCATCAACTCCCGTCCTCTATAATTCAGCCAAAAAACCCTGAAATCTCTGGATACCAACATGACTTTCACACACACGCACTCGGAAAAACACACACGCATAAAAATACACACTCACTTTCATTTGTACAGATGAATCCATCGCAGATGTCGCACCGCGTTTCGTCACTTCAGATTCAGTCATCATACATTTCTGCATACCCATTTGATTTTTAATATATTTTTATGTGGCTGCCTAGTCTAACATATCAGCAGTAAAATTATATTCTGGCCTATGTAGCGATGACACTGGAGTGCTATCTTCCTGGTACCTTTAAAATCTCGGTACACTTCATTATTGTTCACAGTGCTACTTGTTTATTGCTAATAAAGCAAGGCAAAAAATAATCATCATTGTTACAAAACTGGAATTTTAAGTAAGAAAACACAATAATCTCGAGGCACTTCTTTTAGAAAGCTGGGCATGTAACAAAGTGTGACAACTACTACTTATGAAAGTACATTAAACTTACTGAACTTGCCTAACTGCTGTACTGCTGCTGATTGGTATTGATTGCTGACTGCTGTGCTCAGCAGTGAAAACCTCCTCACTTCTTGTAAACACTTGTGTTATAACTCATGAACTATTTATTGACTAAGCGAGGCAACACCATAGCCTTCATAGTTCAGGTTTTTTAATTTTAAGTTGACATTCTCCAAGTTAAGACTCTGTGCTTCTCTTTTAATGGAGCAGAAAAGCACTTTGGAGGAGAATAATTTGGGGGCTCAGCTTGGCAGTTCAGCACATGAAGCCACCTGACTGCTCCGTGGTCGGCTCGGCATCAGTCTGACAGAGGGGAAGCGGGAGCCTCCATAAAGTGGGTCGCAGAGGGTAAAACTGCCGGAGGGCAGGTTGGCTGACACCCCACATCTAAATCAGCATGTTAAGCACCGGTGCACGACAAAGAATTACGGGGAAAAAATGCAAGAGTGGGGAAACTGCATGCATTATGTGTTTTAATATTCAGAGTTTGGAGAGTGGATGAGATCAGTGCTGTGGAGCAGAGCCATTTGGCTTCCCTTCAAAGCAACGGACGCATGAAGGGTGCCGACCTGCTCAGGTTCAAACAGAGCTGTTTTTCCGGTTCCAGATGAATCCTCACCTGAAGGTCGTCACTCAGTAATTGTTAAGCTGACAAAGGGTTTCAGGCTATTTGTTAAACTAAAAGCTAAAGTTAAACTAAGTCATTAAAGCCGCGTCATTTCTTAATTCAGTGGTTTTTTTTTTTACTTATTAGAGAGGATTCATAAATTAGGTTTCATAAACATAACCCACGGGATTAGTACTTTAAGCCAATTAACTAGCAAATGTAGAGTGTCAACCAAGCTGCCCTCCTCTGATACATTTAGTTTATTTTGTCTGTATTAAAGCACCTGTAATGCTAAGAGGTGATCACAGAATTTCACTGCCTCCATAACCCCACCCCCCACCCCCCCTCTGCACTTTTAGTGAACTAGGTAGTGTTAGTGAAGAAGGTAGTGTTAGTGAACTGCTGCCTAGCCTCAGTACCAATAGCTGATTCACTAGCAAACAAGGCTCCACACTTTTCAAGCACAAAGGCTGTTTTATAACCTGTACTCTACCATCACACCAGCAGGGAATGACAAGGCTTTGACTTAATGTTTTTCAAAAATAATTTTAATTGTTGTGCATAAGAAAAAAGAAAAATGAAGAGATTCAATTACTGGTCTTAATAAGGAAAACCAGATGCACCATTAACTTTCTATTTAGCTCACACTGAGCTGCTGCAGCCTTGACTTTAATCTGATGGCATTAACTTCAGACTTATTCCAAATGTAATGTTTGATCTGGTAAGAAATCACTTATTTGGAGTCTTATTTGAACAACAAACCAGAGTCTTAAACTGCCATTAGATCTATGCTGAAGGCTTTAGGTAATTTTTCCTGTTCTTGTAGGGAATGGTAGATGGACTGGTACTTATACACTGCTCTATTCAGAGCACTCAAAGTGCTTTTTTACTATAAGCCACACACAGTCATACAGCAACCTTCAAGCTGATGGACGGCCCACTTTACCTCTTTACCACAGCAATCCAAAATCACTGCTTCTGGTTGTCTCTGCATTCTTTTCTACATCCACAAATGGGCTAGAGTGTATCCATGGGCAGGGGGACAGGGTACTGTATTTTGTATTTATACCTACAGCCAACTCAGAATCATCTAGTTCAACATGCATGTCTGTGGACTGTGGAAGTAAGCCTGGGCGCCTGGAGAGAACCCACACAGCACAAGGAGAACTTGCAAACCCCTCATAAAAAAAGGCTCAAGCTATCCTGCACCATCTCACTGCCTTGATATCTCTGTGAATTCATACAGTTAATTACATATCCATAATAACAGTATGATACTAAATAACAATTTAAAAATGACTTACTCAACCAGATCTTGTAATTTTACCTAATTTTATCGTATTTTTTTATTTTTGTTATCCTAAAATAAGCCCAATTCACATTTCACAGAGTAACATCAACAAATGCATTGATTTCTCTTTTTTTGGCATACAGACTTACCTAAACATCAACCACACCATCACACTCAGTATTAGATTGAAGGAGGTGTGTGTTTTGAAAACGAGGTCAGCTGCACTGGTTCCAACACACTCCTCTCTGTCTCTGTCTAACCTTTAGAGAATCCTGCCGACACTCAGATTAACTCTCACTGAGGGTAAATCCTGGACGACAGCTCACACAGGCGCACGCAAAAGCAATGTAATACCTTACACATACGCACACAAATGCTTGACTTCTTGCTCAATCTCTCGCATGCACACACATACACACACACACTGAATAAAGTAAAATCTCAAGCACACACACAAGCTCTCAATCTGTCTTTAACTCCCTGGTGTGCACTCGCACACATACTGCTGCTCATGTACCATCACTTTGCAAATGTGCATACACAAGCTCTCTCTAGTTTCCATACACACACATACAGACACACACACACAGACCTGTCCTGAACTTTTGGGATCTGTGGGTAAAAAGCTGACTTGATGTGACGGGAGGTGTGCAGACTCGGCAGAACTGTGGTTTTGCAGATGGTTGATGTGAACCTGCAGCAGCTGTCAGATCTCTGTCAGAAACCGTTGCCGCGCTTTTTATTCTACAAGCTCTGCCTCTCCCCACCATCCACCCTCCACCCTGCCTCTCTCCACAGGAGTTTGTCAACCAATCCTCCATATGGGCCATAATAACATACCAAACATCTGCTTCAATGCTGCAACAGCGGCTCATTCAATTAGAATCAAATTGGAGGCGTTGCAAATGTTTACAAAGAGTTTTTGACAATTAATTTGTTTAAAATCAGTTATTCTAGTTTAACAGAGGATCACGACTACTTATGTGAAAAGTGTTGATTTTTGAACTCATTGAGGATTATCACTCTGCAGATTCTGGCCTTAACTGCACTTTACCTACTCTGCACTAAACAGGAAACAAACACAGAAACTAAATGGAGTGGAAAGTGCAACAGCCAAATATTTGTTTTAATAATACGTGCTGACCAGAGGTAAAAGGAGACTAAATACTAGACCTAGACAGAAACCTATAAATTGATATTTTCCTACAATTATCCAAGTTCCCTATAGGGACACTTTAAACAGTTAAACCTCTTTGAACTAAAGCTGAAAGTCTGTGCTTCAATCAAATCTAAAAGATAAAGAAGATCGATAAAAGATCATTTTCTCCATCAATTGATCAACTGATTTGTGGAAATTTGTAGAAAGTCTCAGTTCTTCATCCAAAGAGCTGCCAGTTTTAAGTTAGTTGACCAACCAATTATAGAGCTGAACTTAAATAAGCTGCTTGGTGGTTTAATATAAATGTATGCAAACATATACAAGTCTAAGTGCTTGCTCATAGGGGGCCATATGATAGTTGGGGTTTTCTGTTTTCTCTGTAATATTGCAGGGTTTTACCTATAAAGGGTTTTTAGCTATATAAATAAAATTGAATTAAATTAAACATCAAACGTGTTCTTTAACCTTTGTATAAAAAACAAATCTCAATATGTCCACTACACCTTTACTACTCACTGTAGTTGCCACGGCTTCTTAAAAAAAAGACTTTGGATGCTGTGAATTTTGTGGAACATGGAGACTACAATGAAATGGGCTTCCAGCTGGCAAAATACTCAGATTCATTAAGATCAAACCCAAATGAAATGCTTATTATTTTACCTCCCGTTGTTATTTTTTATTAGCACAGCCCAATTTTGATAACTTGCAGGTAATGTTAACAGCTTCTCATTTAGCTGGCACTAATTGTTGCTTTGTCACATTGGAAATATTGAAAAATTTCATAAATGCCTTTAAATGGAATTCAGCTTTAGAAAAATGCTGTCAAACCTGCATCCTGCAATGATACGTTTATGAAACAATAGAGCAACCTGAGTTTATAGAGAGGCTGTTTACTGCACCAGAAAAGTTATGGACTCAAGTTTAGTTCAAAGTCAAGCTCATTGCATTGCCATCGTGCCTTATATTCTTCCTTTCTATCAAGCCAGAGCTCCCTAGGCTCCATGTAATCCAACCCTGAAGCTTTAACGCAAAACGTCCAACAACAATGATTCCAGTCACTAAAAACTCACATTAAAATGGCTGGATTTGAGAGATTTTCTTTTCTACAAAGTAATAACTTCTGGATGCCACCATGGGATTGTCAGACACTTTCGAATAACTACCTGGGTTCAGAAAAAAAATGATGTTTCTGGATTGTTTTTTCTTTTTCCAACCACAATTCAAGTAATGGTTGCACAATTGCTGTCATTCTGATATGCTTGAAATCAGACCTACAAAGCAAGCATTAATAATACAAAAAACTCCTCCACTGCTACTCAGTATCAATGAGCAAAATGTATTTTATTAATATTAGTGCAATCAGACCTCCAATGTGTTTCAATTCACCGTCCTCCTCCTCTTTGTCTTGATCTGATTATTCTAGTCGGCGGTGTGTCTGCTGCCTCTCGTCATTATAAAAACTGGATTTCTGTGTCAGAGGACTGGGATTTTCCAGCTCAGATTCCCACTGAGGAAGACGTGGGATATGTTTATCAACTGCAAACATACACACGATAAAGTGCCTTCATCACACACTGTGTATGAAAATGTAAATGTGCGGATATTCACACACAGAGGGGTAATATGATACCAGGGATTTTTCTCCTCAAAAAATGCCTGTAAGAGGGCTGCAAATATCTTGCTAATACATACACACACACACACACACAAACACACACGGGTGCGCACACACACATGCATAAATTCACAACACATGTATACTGTACACACACATGCACACAAACACAAGGATTATTATTATTATCACATATGCACACAGACACACACATGTAGGAAGCTTAAAACTGTTTTTTTTTACTCACAGTCAGGTATCATGCCACACACACACACACACATACACACACATCTCCTGCATTGTCTAATCTCAGGAAAAGGGAAACAGGCTGTGAAGCTAAAGCAGCAGCAGCTAATGTGGATTTACAGCATCTTCGTCCTCAACCACCTTCCTCACAGCATACACACACACACACATACGTACACTCACATACTTACACACGTGTCAGCAGACTGGGTTTATTCAGCAGTGAAATAAATCTGGCTTCCATGTACGTCTGAATTATGGTCCTTCTGCGCTAGAAAATGTCAGGCATTCTGGAGTGAATCAATTTAAAGGTGTTTTTACACCTTTGCTATTTAGTCCATTCCAAATGAACACTGGTTCATTTCCCCCCTTGGTGCAGTTCGTTTGTGCAGATGTGAACATGATAATCGTACTCAGGTGTGGACCAAAATAACTCCTCTGAGACTCTTTGGAGGACGTGGTCTTGTGAAACCATAGGAAAAAGCTACAGCACATCTACTGATTCAGACCAGGGCAAATGAACTGTAGGTATGAGGACTGCGTTAAACTCTTAGATTTCTCCTCAAAACAAATATTGGTGCACCCAGAATCAGACAAGATATTGCTTATAACCTTCAAGGCTGATGCTTGTGTGGTTTAGCAGCACTTGACAGTACAGTGAGGACAGAATAGACCTTAAAACTGAAGACTCGACTGCGAATTCAAGACTTTTGAGATGCAGTGTAACCATTACACCCAGTGGTAACCAAAAGCTGTAGCAGTTACTGCAGATGTGGAACAAATGTGTTATTTATTTAGCATTTTAGCTGATTTAAATTTTTAACAGTGACCACTTATGTAATTAAACATACTCCTTTTTTTAAAAAATGATTGAAAAATCTAGCAACATTACTCATGCCATGACACATGACATGACACAGCAACTTCCAATTTTTGTTATCCCAATACTGGGATAACTAAATACTTTAAAGGCTGAATTACTCAATAAACTAATAAACCAGTACTTGAAGAAGGGCTTAATATCCCGCTTTTATATTAACGTCAGAGATGGCTCTCCAACATCCTCAGAAAACAAAAGACTTGCATGGTGTCAAGATTTAAAATGTAGAATATCCGTAGAGGAATGACAGCGAGCCTGATTGAAAGTCCAAACACAATCTGCCCAATGCCCAACTATAAATGGCTAATGAGAACATATGTCACTCAAACATTGCTAAAGAATTTTGATTTTAATATCCCAGACATATGTGTTAAATGTAAGGCCAAAGGCACACTGATGGATTGCTTATGGGAATGTTCAGAAATTCAAAGTTTTTGGAAATAATTTTCTTTATATTTTTACATATTACAAGTTTTAAGTTGAATCAATATCCCAAACTATGTATATTAGGGATTTTCCCCACTGAAAGATAATTGGACAAAGTTCACCAAAAATGGACAAGCAAAATACAGCATAGCCATACGCGAATGTGTGTGTGTGTGTGTGTGTGTGTGTGTGTGTGTGTGTGTGTGTGTGTGTGTGTGTATGCATGCCTATTATACGTGTTATTCTTATGTGTACTTCTCTTTAAAACATCTGAAAAATCAATAAACACATTTTTGGCAAAAACAAGACGAAAAATTGCTTCTAATGCTGCACACTCTGTGGATAACCTTTGTGTGGTGATGTTCTTGCTAATCAAAAACAGTATTTGATCTAATTTTCAAAAACATACAACCTCCTTGGGACAATTCTGCATTTGTTTTAAGGGTTTAATGATATCGGCCCCAGCCAAAGAAAATGCGCCAAAAGGAAAGAGCTTTGGTTACAATTCTTTTGAATCTATACTGGCTTATACCTTTTAATATTCTAATATACCAATGGCATTTTGCCACTTAATGTGTACAGACTCAAATATCTGTAAAACTATCCATGAATCCATTTTCAATTTTTCTTCTGATTATCCAAATCAGGGTTGGTGGGACAGTGGGGGCTGTTCCAGCTTGCAGAGGGTGAAAGGCAGGGTACACCATGGACAGGTTGTTACTCCAACACAGAGACATTCACACTCTCTTTCACACCTACAACTAATTTAGAATCTCCAATTAACCCAACCCCATGCATGTCTTTGGATGGTGGGAGAAGGCCAGAGTACCCAGAGGAGTACCTGGAAAGAACCAATGCAGACAAGGGGAGAACATGCAAACCCCACACAGAAAGGCCCGATGCAGGCTAAAACAGTTGATGGTGGATCTAAACCCAGGAACTTCGTGCTGTGAGGCAACCGTACTGCTCTTACCTGTAAGACTAAAAATTAATTATGAATTTTGTTTAGATATCTGCAAGTCCACCGAGGATGATCTTCACTTACTTTGTAATACCTCAGGTCAAAACCACTCACAGTTTGGTCTCCTTTGCTTAATAATTACTGTCCCCTCTGGAAATGATAAAGGAAATCCAAAAAGTATCATCTCAATCATCCAAATACCCAAGGAGCTCCAACTGTCACTTATCTGTAACATTGTCCAAGAAACAAACTTTTATTTCTGGATCAAGAGGTGCTTAAAATAGTTTTTTCCATTAAAATTTTGAAACTTCAACTTTTGAGTAAAAATGGCATTGCATGCTGCTAAAATCTTAATTGTTTTCCATTTATTGTATTTTTATCTCTATCCTCTCCTTTACTGCTGCTACAATGACTCAGGATTTGATAAAACTTTAATGATCCCCATGGGGAAATTGGGTCCCTGTGTCTTTTCTGAAGTTATATAATACAAAGAGCTTTTACGAAAATAACAAGGACCCACTTCATACTTGCTGCCAGTGAAAAGAAAAGAAATAGAAAGTTTCAGTTATTTAATCTTACTTTACTTCATTTAACTTAAATAACAAACCTCGTTTCTCTGAAATCTTCAGTAAGCTCTCAGATTTAACTGACAAACTAATTTCTGTTTCATAGTACCATAGTGTCAGTTTTAATCCACTTTTCTTCATATTTTAATTGTATTCAGCCGCGTGTCCCAGCACACAGACTCTTATCTCATTTTAATATGGATTTTAGCACAGTCTGTTGGTTTCAATGACTTCTTAACCAACAGATCCCAGAGGGTCTAGGTTAATATAACCGTGTCCACTAAGCTCTCATCTTCCACACGATTCCCTCAGGGCTGCGTGCTTTTACCACTATAATTCGTTTGCATGCCAACTGGTGTTATAGTAATCATGTATCAAGTCTGTTCTTCAGTATGCCAGTGGCTCTACAATTGTGAGATCTTCTGCAAGCCACGGAACAAGGTCAAATTTGTTCATTTTTCTTCCACCTAAATGTGACTGAGAGCAGAGAAGGACCAGAGGAGGCCATTTTCTGTGTTCCTGAACCTTGTCTTATTAAAGGTTAGCCAATGGCAGCAGTACAGCAAATATTTGGGCCCTGTCCTACATGCACTTAATCCTTATGAAATGCAGATGCTGTATGCAAATTTCCCCAAGGGACACTTTCATGACTGGCCTTTATTTATATTGAAAATTATGTTAAATTATGGTAACATATATAGAATTGCCATCACCAGTGAGATGTACATTGCTAGAACTGAGCTGGACCCCCTTTTGCCTTCAGAACTGTCTTTGTGTCATAAACTTGGAAACATTCCTCTGAGACATGATAGTATTGCATAGTTTCTGCAGATTTGTCAGCTGAACATCCATGATACGACTCTTGTGTTTCTCAAAGGTTCTCTAATGAATTGAGATCTGGTGACCGTGGAGACCATTTGAGTACAGTGAACTCATTTTTATGTTCAAGAAACAAGTTTGAGATTATCTGAGCTTTGTGCAGGATGCAGTCATCAGAATATGGTACACTGTCATCATGAAGAGTGAAGAGAGACTGTGGCATGTTAACAATGCTCAGAGGATAATAAAGGAGACAAAGTATGCCAAGAAAATATCCCCCACACCCAATCAGAGGCATCCGGAACTGTTGATACAAGGCAGCATGAATTCAAGCTTTCATGTAGTTTATTCCAAATACCTGACCCTACGAAACTCATCAGACCAGGAGACATTTTTCCAAACATCTATTTTCTGATTATGGTGAGCCCCTGTGAACTGTAGCCATTGTAGCTGATCTACATCAAGGTTTCATGTATTCTGCATTCAGAGATGATTTTCCAATTATAGTGATTGTAGCAAGAACTTATTTGAGGTACTTTTGGCTTCCTTGACCTTTGGTATCAACAAGGCATTTTTGGCCAAAGCAAAGACAGTGTGAAGTACTGAAGCAGATTACTCTTATAGTTTACCCAACAGACTCTTTGGTAGAAAAAAAAGAAGAAAAAATTAGAATTTCTTAGCAGCACTTTGCAACAAACAAACAAAAAATGACACTAATAAATCTCCACCAGCATAACCAAACACATAACCAAAATAAATAAATAAATTCAGGTGCAGCTGGTTAAGTTGCACAGAAGTAAATATCAGCACTCGACTCCCAGTCTCCTCAATAAAAGGACATCTTTAAGAGCCTGCAGGAGAGATGTGAATGTAGCCTTTTGATAAGCTGGAAACCTGCAATACCACCCATTGTAGGATAGGCTTCCACTTCCTGTGACCCTGAACAGAATAAATGGGTAAAGAGAATTCATGTCTGAACGAAGTGAAGTGAACTGAATTTAATGATCACAGGAGCTGTCGACTGAGAACCAGAAAGACCAAACACACACACTCTGATATGCATGGCTGGACACACCACAGAGACTCTTTTAGAAAAATACCTAAGTCAGAGAGATGAGCTTCCTCTCCTTCCTTCTACTCTCTTCTCTCTCTCTCTTCTGTCTATGATTTAAAGCTCCAATTTGTTGCCTTAAAGATTCAAAGGCTCAGCGCTCCCTCTAAACAGATGTGCAGTCTTTATCGGCATTTTTAAAAAAGAATCATCCAGGTGTTTTAAATTTAAGCTAGTGAAGTGTTAAACCTCCTGCCCAGGTGTTCTCAGCTCGTCTGCAGCAGTTCAATGTTGTGTAATTTGGTTTTGCTTATGTGATTTTTTCAATCGTCATTAACTGTTTGAATGTCTGAAGCTGACACGAAACAGACCACATGATCTGATCCTTGTCCAGCTCTTTCCTAACATTATTTTCAATGTCATATGCAGATAACACAAATTTAAGTCAGTAGGAGTGTGTGTGTGTGCCAAATGTGACCAGGAGAATCAATCACACAACTGACCTCTGATCAGTCTGAGCTCACACCCGTCAGTCATCTCCTGTCACCTTGGTAACAGGAGCCATACTGACCTTCAGCTGCTATAATCACAAACAGACTGCTGGTGTCAACCGTGTGTGTGTGTGTGTGTGTGTGTGTGTGTGTGTACCAATCTGAGTTTAGACCTTGGGAGTGAAGACATTTCGACATTTGGCAAGTTTTCACACCTTCAAAGGGCCGTTTGAAGGTTGATACTTAGTTTTAGTGCTCAGCTTAAAAGCAGGTTTTGGGTTAGAGTTGGGGGTTAAAATTTAACAATAATTTGTTTAATTTAGGTAATGCATTACCTCAGTGAGAGTCCTCACAAAGACTAGTGTGCAAATGTTTGTGTTAGCATTTTTTAGCAACTTATGGCTTCATTCAGGTTACAAACAGTTGGATTTTTACACAGTGTGTTGACATCAGCTTCAGTGATAATGTGTGTGTGGGTCTGTGTACTGCTTTTGTTTCACCGTGATTTAGTTTTATTGTTATCCTAGGATGCAGAAGGAGGAACCATAGGAGGATGCAGACTGACAGTAGGTACTACAGCTCCCCCTAGAGACAAAAAGTGAGAAGTGGAGATAGATGGCTCGACTTGTACTTGAAAAAGGGGACATGTTCGCAGTAAAAGCGGGAATATGGGAATAAACTGATAAATAACAAAATAAAAATGTTGTTTTATTTTATATTTTATTTTATTTTAGTCAGTCTCCAGTGAATTGCTTTCACCCTGAGAGAAAGATATGTTCGTGGTATATAACATCTCTTTTTTTCATGCAGACAAGATGCTTTAACACTGAATGTAATTATTATTTGTTAATGTCTTTGCAATCCAAACATATGGTGTATTTTGAGTTTGATAGTTCTACTAACCAGAACATATTGTAATTATGTGATTAGGTAAGCTACTCCATGCAAAACAGTCATCTGAATTGTCAAAATATGTTCTTTCCTTTGTGTCTGAGCATTGCAGATTTTTTTTTCTCATACATGTTCCTCTTTTTGTTTTACACAGAAAACTATAAAAACTGGTGCTTTTAAAATCACCATCTGAAGGATATTCGGTTTTTAGGCCCAAAAGTACTCTAATAGTATTCACTGTCCATTTTCATTTAGTCATTTAGAATATCTAAACATTTTGACCACCTTAGTGTTACACCATGTCAAAGAACATCTGATTTGGATAGCAATTACTGCTCATTTACACTAAAACTTAATTTGGACACAGAAATTTAATGTGTTGGGAAATATTGCACGCGTTTGCAGATTAACTTTAGTCTTTTTCTACGCATAAGCTGTTTTGAGAAGCGCATTGACAGCGGTGAGAACTTCAGAAATGTTTCCAGAAATATGCAAAAGTGATTAAGGAAGGCTGTCATTTTATTTGTTTACATGAATATTAAATCTTGTTTATGCTGTTTCTGAGTGAAGACTTTCATGCCATTCTCTTTTATCTGATAGCAGAGGTTGTTATGATGAGTCTATGGTAATGAATATGTCTCATGATGCCATTAGACTCATACCGATTGAACTTGTTATTTCTGTCAGATAATCTAGTAGAACGAATCTAAATGTGATATTTTACTATCATATAATGTTGTTTTTAAGTTGTGTCCAAAAAGCAACTGAAAATTTAGGATTCCCTATGACCTGGTTAGTGTTAAAATCATAAGTCAATTCTAGTAAAACATGGGCTGACTAACAGAGATGGGCAGTAACGCGTTACTGTAATCCGATTACGTTTTTCAAGTAACAAGTAAAGTAAGGGATTACTATTGCAAAAAAGGTAATTAGATTACTGTTACTTTCCCGTAAGCACGCTGCGTTACTGCGTTACTAAAGCCGTGATATTTTTGCGAGTGTCTCATGACAATGACGTAAGCGAGTGCGACGTTCGTGGCAACAGCTGTGTGCAGATCAACAATGGATCATATATCAAGTGCGGGAGAGCAAACTCAAAGTACTGACCTTACTTTGAGTTTGATTCTGTAAAAAGTGACAAAAACATTAGCGTCCGCTGCTCACTGCGTGGGAAGAAAACTTCTTTTTACAGCGAAAAAAACCCCCCTAAACTTCTGAGCAAGCACCGAGTGCGCTACCACGGAATGGGAAATTCACAGAGAAACTCATGGATTCTTCCACTGACCACTGCGACACACCTGCACCAGGGTAAACCTCCGCCTGCCCCACTCCTGCTATACAGGTGAAAATAGAGTAACAGGACCGCTGAATCTTTGATTTTATTTATTTTCTGCTGTGTTTCACTTGCATTTATTTGAAAGAGTGAGTGTAAACACAAAAAATATTTTATTTTATGTGCTGGAATGTGCAGAAAATAGGTTGAAATGTTAAACAAATTTCTTCCAGTCAGAGAATGTTGCATATAATTAAATTTTTGCTTGATGCATAAAGTTAAAAGATTAAAACTAACAAAACAAGTTTTAAAAAGAGACTTTTCCATTTGATTACATTTTGTATGATGGATTATGCAGAAAAAGTAGAATTGGGCTGAAAGATTTATTGCTTTATTACCTATTCAGGTTTAAATCATGTTTTTAAAAAGTAACTAAGTAACTAATTACTATTGAAAATAAGTAATCAGTAAAGTAACGGGATTACTTTTTGGGGGAAGTAATCAGTAATTAATTACTGACCAACTTGATCAACACTGCTGACTAACAGTGCACCCTTACAAACATTCAGTTATGAAAAAACCTACATAGACACACTTCCACACAAAACATGAAGAGTAGTTACACACAAGCACACCCACTCAGCTCATCCACACAAGTGTCACCTTAAGGCAGATGTTAGAAACAGAGAGAAAAGAATCTATGAGCAGAAACGCCATATCTGTGCGATGAGAAGAGACAGACGGCTGGCGAGCGGCTCACAGTGACACACACACACACACGACTCATGCATCCCTAACTTACACATGTTTGTCACATCAGGTAAGTGAACTACACGCATGATCGCTTAACTGTGCTTGGATGCGAGTGCATGTTAGATGGACGCCGATGTGACACTTTCAAGCAGACGCAGCCAAATCAAACAAACATGTCAAATCAGCTGTGAACCTCATCCTGCGTGTATGCATATATCTGTTTGTGTGTGTGTGTGTGTGTGTGTGTGTGTGTGTGTGTGTGTGTGCAAGCTGTGCATAGCTTGTATTTTTTACCTATTCTTTCAATTATTTTATTTGACTCTCTCATAAGTTTAAAGGCAAACATGAGCCTGGCTTGAGTTCTACAATATGGTCATTTCTTAAAATAGCCCTGGACATTGCAGCTGCACAGTCATGTGCAGGTAAGACCATCCACATTTCGTCAACCGAGCATTTCTGTCTGGAGTTTGCATGATCTCCTTGTGTCTCCGTGGGTTCTCTCCAAGTTCTCTTCCTCACAAAAAATAATTAAAATGATATTAAATATTAATTTAGTTGTAGGTCTGTCTCTTTGTAGTCTCTCTCTGTGATGGCCCTATGATAGATTGGCAGCCTGTCCAAGGTGTAACCCACCATTCACCCTAAGTGGGATAGGCAGAAGATGGATGGGTGGATGGACAGACGGTCTTCATCAGCTGCTTATAGCTCTCTGCAGTAGATGAAAGCTTGGTTTTGCACCAATCACACTCCTTGATCCATCACCACTCTGTGAGACTTGATATTACAGGCTGACACACAACTGACTGACCCTAACCTTAGTCACCTCGTATACCAGCTGTACTGCTGAAGCTGGTTTGTCTTTGAGGTACCAAATCTTAGCTGAGATTTGGCCACACACTGCAGAATGCTTGATACATTCATCATAAAAGGTTCAATTGAATGTTAGCTTGTGGTTAGTTGTAACTGAGCATTCTTCAGTGTTTATGTTAAACGCTGCTGGCCTTCTTTTTTTTTCTTTAGGGTCTTTAATGACAGTTTCACCTATCATCTGAAAGACTACTAGTGGGAAATCACAGTTATTTAATGCCTTTTGGGACTGTCACCTTGGAGGTAGTGCAGAGAGTCACTGACCCAGCCTGTCATCCTGTGAATCATTAAGGTCACATAGGTCAAGTATGAGTGAATTGCTTTGGAACAGATCTTAAAATGGCAAATTCAGGACTATACTGTACGTGGACAGTTTTGAAATTCCTTCCAAGGCGATTCAACATCTACTCACACCATGACCCATGTTATCAGCTGATGGCTCATGCAACCCTGCGAATTGACTCTTGTGTTTCTTTTTGCTTGCTTAAAAAATCTGTTGTTGCTGTTGTCTTCTGTTGGTTAAATGAAGATGGTACTGGGTCTTGCTCCTTCTCAGTATTTTCTGTATTCCACAGCTCCCATCTAGTTTTGCATTTAGAGCAACTGTGTAGGTCTTAAAGAGCTATGAAACAGAGCAACATCATGTTCATGTAGATAATGTGTGGGTGCAGATTGGAGTAGGGTTGTACAAAAAAGAACCCAAAACAAAAAAAGAAATAAAAAGATCGATACTCAGATGCTAATTTATGCAGCAATTTAGATACTCATTTGTAACAGTATCAATACCAACAGTGCCTGTCTTCACATCCTCTACCTGAGGCACTTCACACAGTACTACTGGAGACAGGCAGGCATCATTATAAGTTAATTATATTATTCCAAGACTCTAGTTTTTATTTTTATTTTAGTAAATTAAAGTAATTATGGTTTACTGACACTAAACTAAAAATCTAGTTTATTTTGTAGTTCAGTTTAGTAAGCTATAATAATTTTGCATTTCACCACACTGCAGCGTTTAGCTAGCACTGAGAGATAACAAGAAGGCATTAACAGCACAAAGTCAGTGTAGAGCATTCGATTGTTTCCCTCTAGGGGCAAGATTTAAGTAGATTTTGTCTCTATAGAAGCAAAGGTCAAAGTAACAAAGAAAAAAAGAATAATAATAATTTCAAATGATGTAAAACTGCCAAATCAAAATGATGTAATAATATATTTTGTATGCTAGCTACATGACGTTTGCTTGTCCAGTGTCATCTGAAACAGCTCTTTTTCAGGTGTTGTATAACACAACAAACTGGATGCATATGTTCAGTGTATCAATGAGTACTTCCTTTGTTGTACTCATTTAAATAATGCTTCTTAATGTCAAATGATAATATTGACCAAAACTTTCTTCAGATGAAATATAATTCAGCATGCAAATCCAGTTCTTGATATACCTGCAAGCAAGTGTGGTTATATGTTATTTTTATGAATTTAGCAACTTGGAGCAACTTCAGCTGATAAACCATCTTTTCTCTCCATTTTCTCTGCACTTTCTTGTCATCTGATGTCAGTGGCACCAGAGGAGTGTGTTCACTGTGAACTGTGTTGAGCTGTGGAAGAATGGGAACTTGCTACCATGCCATCCAAATGAAAAATTGTAATAAAATTTTTATGCTTCTTTCTTTGTAAGAACTATTAAAACCTGAAAACAAGGAAACTCTGTCTTGGGTACTGGATTTGTATATATGTGTGTCTGCGTGCTACAGGCTATTTTTATCAATGTGTGCATGTAAAGTTAGGTAATTGGCTTTGTTACTATGTCCATGTGGGAAGTTTGGATGTGGATGTGTGTGTGAATTACCCAGGGGAAAATTTTCAAAATGCATGAACCCAAGCATAAAGGTATTTATCTGTCACACCAAGACCTATGATTCTCCCCCTCATTACCCATCAGCCCTATCACACAGCCGACCCGGCAATGGTTACACAGCTGACTGAGTGAGTGGAGCGGCCTTGTTGAGCGCTGCTTTTGAAGATGATGCAACACGATGGACAAGCAAGCTTTTGCTTTAAAAGAAATGAATCTGCTGTTTTATTAAAGAGCTCACTGCTTGTCATGCAGCGTGAAAAAATCCAGCCGGGGGATGGAAGTCTTGAGAAACACGATAAAAGACGGGATAAAATCACCTGAACACGACTTCAATATAGTGGCGGTACAGCAGTTGATCCTGGGGTTTTACAAAGGAAAGAGACTGTGAAGTGTAAATGAGCATGCATCACACCTTTCTTGAATGCTGATGTTTAGGACTGTAGACATTTAAACATGTAAACAACTTCAGGCTGATGAATCAAATCAATGTAAATGTATCAATTATTTTAAATTGCAACATCACATTTATGGAACTTGTATAACTCAAGCATCTAAAGGCGTGACATAATTGAAATAACCATGTGATAATAGGCAGAGGCTAATATTTCACCTCAGTCCAGCTACATTAAAAGGCTATTCTCTTCTATTCTATTATGGCTTAATTTACCACTAACAAGTTTCTCCTGTATTTCTAAACCATTTCTAGCATTGCACCATTTTATTCTTTGTGGGGAAAGTGTCCTAGCTTGAAAGAGCTTCAGACAAGAATGATTAGCTTTCTTAGCTACACCTAGTTTAGCTGTTGCTGCTGTTTTACTTCAGCTCTCTTGGCTGAAAAGACACAAAACATAACAAAACAAAGAGTTTTTCCTTCCCGCTGTCTCCAACTGCGTGCTCATAGAGGGTCGACTGATTGTTGGGGCTTTAAGTTGACTATTGTTGTGATTTGGCATTAAATAAATAAAACTGAACTAAATTGAATGGGCCACTTTATTAGGTACAACTTGCTAGTACCTGTATTGGATCCCTTTTTACCTTCAGAACCGCCTTAATTTTTCATGCCATAGATTAAACAATGTGCTGGAAACCTTTTGTAGAGATTTTGATCTATATTGACATGATAGCATATAACAGTGGAAATTTGTTGCGTGTCCCATTCTATCACATCTCAAAGATGCTCTATTTGATTGAGATCTGGTTTCTGCAGAGGCCATTTGACTCACTGTTGTGTTAAAAAAAAAGCACTGTGAGGGGATTTGTGATCTATCTTCATGGACAAAATACAGACAATATTGTGTTGACAGTGCGTAATGTAAATGGTCAAATTTAAATACTAAGTGCCATAAACTACCAAAAGCCTGTTTCTGGTAACCCAAAATAATTTTAGAAGAATATTCTGAAGAGGCGAGGCTGCCAGATACTGGCACCACCGGGCTCTCTGACCACCACCAGCAGGTGAAGTGTCTTGCCCAAGGACACAACGACCGAGACTGTCCAAGCCGGGGCTCGAACCGTCAACCTTCAAATTACAAGCGAACATTTTAGGTACAAGGTAACGTGTACCTAAAATTAATCCATCACTGAACACAACTTACATGAAATAATAATGAGACTGGAAAAGCTGTCCATATATATATATATATACAAACAAAGCCTTCCACATTTGAACAAACGTGTCTCTAGAGTGGATTGTCTTTGCATCACATTTCTACCTGAAAATATTTTATAGGCAGTATTATGTACTTTAAGACATGCAATGATTATTTTAATTGAAAATAGTAAGACACAATCACCTTATAGTCAAAAATCATTAACTGTCTCTCCCTGTCATCGGTTACTACTAAAACAGACAAATGCACTTATCCAAATATCCAAAAGAGGGCATACTATAACCTCATGTGGCTGCCAAAGCAGTCACCGATACAGAGTGCATGTCCATACTAATCCAGTCTGTGGTGTGCTTGTGAAAAAAATTTAATTTGAAGTGAGATAACGGAAAATATTAAAATTATAATAAATGTGATAATAATACCAAACCTAACTTTGTTTAACTCACCCACATCTTGCACCACATCATTATCTCAAATGGAGCTAAGAGGCAACAATACAAATATGCATTTAATGCCATATTTAAAAACACACGACTTACAGAACCAGGACTTAATACAACTTGTGTAATTCTTCACGAAGCATTGCTAATTCACATGACATTCTACATAAATAAAAGTTGGCAGTTGCTCAGCTCTACAAGGAAACCACACAACCCACTTCCTTGATCCATGTGGCTAAGATGGACTGCAGTGTTAACAGATGTAGAAACAACTGAAACCAAATGGCAGTTGTTGACCTAAGTTTATATTTATGTGGAAACCTCAAATCACTGATCCTTTACAGGTGGTCATCTAAACAGTGCCATGGTTTCAAGGAGGAAGCCAAATGTGAAATGGTCCCACCAGTGACAGTAAATCAGTCTCAACTCAGAGCTTTCCCCTTCAAGCCGTGAAAAAAAAATCCACACAGACTGCTAAGAGCACATATAAACAATAAAAGCAACTTTAATGCTGATGTGTACAACTACATGAGATTGGAAGATGTACTTTATTACTGCAAGAGTAATTACAAAAAACAATGAGACAGGTTCTTCTTGTTCTTGTAAACGGGGTGTGGACTAACACATCACCTTTGTTCACTTTGAAGTGTAAAGAGCAGTGTAGCAAGAACTTCTGCAACACAATAGCATCAAATCAACCCAGCAACAAATCACTTGTTGGTTCCAGCAACTCAAAGATAAAGATTGCTGGATTTATTTGTCTTACTTTACAGTCATTTAAAAACACACACACAAAAAAAAAACGATTATCAGACACAGGAGACTCTGATGCACAGTACAGCGTAAAGATTAGATCACTAGTTAAAAAAACAGCAGACATATTAAGCAGACAATACACCACAGACCCATTCTGTATACCACACCCACATTCCCTGCCCTTAATTTCTCACAGTCATTTATTTAACCAAAACTATCAAAACACATTTCATATGTAATCACCACTGCACATTTTAGCCAATGGAAAATATATATAACTATCAGTTTTTCAATTGGAGATAATCTCATTACAAGTCTCACTCACAGAGCTCACAGTGAGCATAATGCATACCAAAATCCACAACATCTAAGTTTGCAATTGAAATTGATATTTTTATAAATACATTTGGAACTAAGCATATGCTAATGGAAAGTTTTAATTTGGAAATAACTCAAAACTAATCAATTCCTTAAAAAAAATATATCCTGTTACATTCCATGCAATGTCTACTGCACCTAAACTCAGTCTACTCTTTAAGCTGAGTGAACATACAACTATTTTGTAACTCTCCCAGATACTCTCATTTGCTGTTAAACTTGACATCATCAAACTTGACTATCTTTCCATCACGAGTCACCACCTCGGTCTGCTCCCATGAACCCATTTCCCCGTTTTTCTCCACAAAGCGCCGCACCACCACCCTCCCTGTCGTTGGCAGGTTGCAGGGAAGATCCTTGGCAGCTTCTTGTAACAACTTCATTTTCACGAGGTCCTGTGCGAGTTCCGATCCACCTTTCGGTGCCAGATCGTGATTTTTGTTCTTGTCCTCTGGCCTCTGTGGGGAAGGAGGAAGGTGCACTCCAGTCCGAGGCAAAGGTTTTATCTCTGGTCTAGGAGAATGTTCAAATATCCGCCCTGTAGGCTTATTCATAGGTGACTGATGTATGTCAAATTTGTTTAACGGTGGTGGATCCCTGTTAAGTGGAGAAACACCTCGGTTTATCGGTGATAAGTCCCTGATTAGCGGAGATGCAGCTCGATTGATTGGTGACGGGTCCCTGATTGGCAGATGTGCATCTCTGTTCGGAGGTGATGGAGACTGGTTTCTGGCATTAATGTGAGGTGTAGGTGGTTTAAGATGATCTTTTTGAATGGGTGTGTTGGTGACAATGCCCATTCCTGCAGCTCTTCGAATATCACTAATGATCCCGCCCATAGAGGCCCTCAGAGATGGGTTCTGCTCCACCATCCTACACACAGCAGGGCAGTATGGTTGGTCCTTTAAAACATCCTTGATTTTGTCAGGACAGACGCTGGGTGTGTACAGACGAATCCGGGCACAGAGCTCAGCTATGATTTTTCCCATGGCCCAGACGTCTGAACGCTGATCTCTCTGGCTACCCCTCTGCAGCACCTCAGGAGCCGAATAAGCCTCGTTCCCCATGTCCACTGCAGAATTTAGACCACGTCTGAAGAACTTGGCCAGTCCCAGATCAATAATTACCGCTCTGTTCGTGTTATGCTCCACCTAAAGAACAAACATTGTTCAGCAAACATTAAATATTGACTAAAAAAATTCACCCCATACAGCTTTATAAGGTGGATAATGTACAACCAGCTTCTGCTCAGAGATAGTTTCTCTGAAGAGTCTGCACAGAATTACCAGCTTTTCTATTTATTGATTTTTTAAATTATTTTTATCTGGTTCTGTTGATCTTTAGCTGACTGTCTTTTCAGATGCTTGTTTTGTTGTTAAAGCATTTTGTAATCTTGTGATTTTGAAAAGCGACAAAGAATATGGGATGGTGTTTATTTGCCATGATCAGTTTTACGATACCAGCCACACGTATGTCTTTAAAGTTTTGAGACAAGTATATGCGTAACGAGCCATACGTAGTTTCACTGTGACAGACGCATGTGCTTTGCCCTACATTACTTAATCTCTGAGACAACCAAAGCTTGCGTAAGTTGACTTTGACATTGCAAATAAAAAAGAAAAAACAGACAAATGACAAAAACTTCTTTACCTACCAGAGGGATAAGACTCATTCAGAGTCACCATATGCTCAAATCTGCATGTTAAAAAGAAACATTGTCATAAAAAAATCTAAATTTCCACTCACCATAATGTTTTCAGGCTTGAGGTCTTGATGGACAATGTCTCTGGAGTGTAGATGAAGCAGCCCTTCACACATGCCGACAATGATTGTGCCTTTATTAGCTGGAGTCAACTGTGTGGTAAAAATAAATATGAGACAAATTTTAGGACGACCAGGGTCACATTGACTTTCATGCTTACCTGAGTTGGAAATCTTTAAACTACTTATTAAAGTGTGAAATAAATTAGGCAATTGCATGCTAAAATACATAAAATGTTACACAACAGAAGATAATAGGTAATATTACAACAGCAATTGTTCTTTAAAAATTTGGTTTATACCCTACACAAAACACACAGCAAAGCAAAGGAGTGAGTCAAAGGGCAGTGGTGACCTGCAAACCATGCAAACAATTTTCTTAATTTCAACTTTCATTTCTTTTGTCTTTTTTCTAGTAACCTCACCGATATTTTAGACTTTGACGCCTTGAAGATGGTGGTCTCCAAGTCCTCTCCGAAGACAAACTCTAGTGGAATGATCCATTTTCCATCTTTAAGAGTTATTTTGCCCAGAAGCCTCACTATGTTGGGATGTTTTGACTTGCTGCAGATCAGTGGTAACAAGTCATGGAGAAAAGAAGATTTTGACAAAATCAAAACAAAATAAACTGACTTTTTCTAAAACATTCAAAACCACCTGGATCATCTAGCATCAGGTGAGGGAATTCTGTGCAAACATTCAGGTTTTGATTCAGAGGTCACTAGATGACTCTCATGAAGTCTGTTTCTGGTTGTATTGATCAGATTGATTAATCAGAGACATTCACATCAGTGGCCTGCTGGAGATCATTTTGTAGGACTCTGGCAGTGCTCATCCTGTTTCTCCTAGCACAAGAAAGAGCAGATGCCGGTCCTGGCGATGGGTTAAGGACTTTCTATGGCCGTGTCCAGCTCTTCTAGGTATTGATGTGCCAATCTGTACAACCTCTGTAGGGTCGAGGTATCGCCTCATGCTACCAGTAGCGGCACTGACCCTAGCTAAATGCAAAACTTGTGAAAGAAAAATTGGTCAGAAAAGCTAAAGAGGAAAAAGATGTCAGTGTCCTCCGCCTGTAAAACCACTCCTGATTTGGATGTTGTCTCATTGTGGCAGTTAATTAACACATAGTCAAGACCACCTGATGAAGATAAAACAGAGCATCAGAATAGAGAAGAAAGTTGATTAAAGTACATTTGAAAATGGTGTGGTTGGTTGATGGCAGTGTTTCAGAAACTGCTGATCTACCCCTTCTCTAAATGCCTTGTTGATATCAGAGGCCTAAGGAAAATAGTTAGACTGGTTCAAGCTGGCAGGTAGGCAACAGAAATTCAAATAATGAGCTTGCTTTGAATAAGTACCTGGCAAGAGTGGGAAGGGAAAACTCCCTTTTAACAAGAAGAAACCTCATAATACTGCCTGAGTGAAGACATAACAATGTAGATAGATAGATAGATAGATAGATAGATAGATAGATAGATAGATAGATAGATAGATAGATAGATAGATAGATAGATAGATAGATAGATAGATAGATAGATAGATAGATAGATACCTTTATGATGATCTAAAGAGTGACCAGAACTCAGTTTTTTTTCTCAAAGCACCTCAAGGTTGTGGTGCAAAAGGAGATTTTGATCATGGAAGTACAGATCTGCAGCACATGTGTGAAGCTATTTTTATTTATTTTATTTTATTTTTTTTGTTTCACACATGGTACAGCAGTAATGCATTCCCATACACAACCTTCCTTTCAATTAAAGTAACACTGTTTCCATGCATGAAAAGGAGCAGGAAGAAGAATAAATTCTTCTATGATGCCAATATCAACAAAAATCTCTGAGCAATGTTTCAAGCACTTTGTGGAGAGAGTTTAAGGCAGTTCTGAGAGTAGAAGGCCGATAAGTCTTGGCCTGTAGGTGTTTGTGCAATTCACATTTTTTAATATTATGGTTTACACCATGATGCTGTTTGGGTGTAGCCCAGAAATGACAATGCTAATATGTAGTAAATAGAAGGTATGAAATAAATACTTACTGGGGACCCATGTAACCAGCTTTAAATCAATTATCAGTGATGTGACTGTTAATGCATAAAGAACATGCTTTTTGCCTATAAAAAACATGCAGAATGATAGTTTTCTCTATTTAGCAATAAAAAGCATATGAGCATAAACAGTTACATTTAGTTAAAAGCAAGCAAAAAAGTATTAAATGTCTGTCAGCAATTACACCGTCTGCCATATATTTTATACAACTATGTTTTGTAATAATGTCATATTGCTGTTTTTGTCTTTAAAAATATTAACCATGCTTAATATCCTTACTTGTACACTTCACTCTCTCTCTCCAGATCCTTCCAGTTGATGAGATGTTGAGGAACTTTCTTAATAGCAGCCCAGGTATCATTGTACTTCTCCTTGTACACTTTCCCAAAACAGCCCTCTGCAAGGGTGCTGGTGGAGTACGCCATCTAGGAGACGCTGTGAGAGCCTTAGAGTGAGGGGAGGGTCATTTTACTCACAAAACAAAGAATGATAGAATTGATAACAAGGACATAATAGAAGTAGAGTTTCTGTAGTATATTCAGGTTTGGTGACAACTACAATGTTTAGTTATGATATAAGCGTGAGTAATTGTAATACAAGCCAGTAAATATTTATGTTTGGTGGAGAACGATTGTGAGTAATACCCTGTACTTTCAGCGCTTTTGATGATCTTGAAATCACTCTGTTCTGTTTCTGGTACTAGCTGCTGTGACTTTTGGTACTTTCCACTTTAGACATTGATAAAACAACAATTCAGCAAAGCAATTCAGGACAGCAAGGTTATTTTAAGGGGTATAAAATATGACTATAAAATATAAAATATGACTGTTTAAAGTTACTTTCGTTTCACTTGGATTTATCTTCCCGAATTCAGGGTTTAACATTATGCTTCTTAAACCACATTGTGAGTATCCTTAATGATCAAGATTAAATATAAAATATTAGTAGCTAACATAGCAGTAACTATCTGGAGATATATAGTTAGGTAGAAAATATTCATCCTTTTCTCCATCCAGCTTGATAAATAAAAGTAAAAGTAAAAAGCAAATAAACTCAGGTCATTTAAACAGCACTGACTATATTTATGTTTAGGGTATTGCCATTTTAACTTACAGTAAATAAAATGTGTTTACCTTTTTCAGATCTCACTGAGATTTCGAACTTAATCACAGACAAACTGAGACTGAAAAACTGCTCTCACTCACCTTTCAACCTAATATTCATTGGTGTCAGCAGACTGTCAGAGCAACATAAACATCAGTTAAAAAAAATATTCCCTGGAAGGGCGTTACCACTCTTGAGTAATACCGTAGATTCCTCACTGGAAATGGAATGTTCCACAGACTGATAATCTCACTGAACTACCATTTTGTTTTCCTCAAATAATAATTAATTTCTTTAATTAGAAATACAGTTTGGGCAGTGAGCACCTGAATAGTAAAGTTCAGGCAGGCTGTTCTCAGTAACTCAGCTGTAACTGAAGCTGTTGTATAAATAAAGACACCAGGACCCTGATCTACAACCACGCTTATCATTTCAAATATTCTGACAGCAGAGTGACTTGATGTCAGGATTATACAACAAGTTTTCAAAGAGACAGAGCGCTGTGTAGTCAAAACAGGAAGGAAATGTTGACAGACTGGTCAATTCACAAGAGAAGAGATTGAAGAAGGCAGTTTTAACTTTCAAAATAGTCCTTATTATCAAGAACATTTGCAGTCACAGTATCTGAAGGACTAAAGTTGATCACAGTATAGCAAATCATTTTCACTTAAGACAAACTCAAGGTTTTACAAACATACATGAGAAGCTCCTCAGGAAACACACTTTTCAATTACTTAATTGTACTTAAATTTAAAACCACTCAAAGGTAAAATATATATAATCTTTGATCCTTTTTGTTCTTGAATCTCTAAACCACAAAAGATTCTCTTCCTACCTTTATGCTGTTGAGGGAACGCAGCTGTGTCAGGTCTAAACACGAGTTGACATAGTTAGCTCTCTTTAAACCTGTTCCACACCTTCCTGAATCTGATTCATGGCCCCAAGCAAAGCCAGTCCTATCCTGTAGCACACTAATTACAAGTGAAGAAAGAAGCACAGCATAAATACAAATGCAGGTATGAGATAATGTTTGATAAACAGGACACGTGCTGTCACAGTGGGAGAGAAGACAGAGCCAGAGACCAGGGTTTTAACATTTGGATGACCGTGTGGAAAACAAAATAGCAGCAACATCCATAATAGATATAACAGCAGTGCTAGTGGTTATATGTATACATATACATGTGTACATGTAAAAAATGCTAAAATGAAAAAGAAGGGATGATGAAATATGCAGATACGTCCTTATGCAAATTATTAACTGGTACAATTACCTACCAAAATACTTAAATTACCATCAGCCTTAGTTTACACTGTTTACACTGAAACTGCTGAATACAAGCTGAGCCAATGTGAGCACAAAAGCACGCTAGTGTTAGCAGGTTTTGAACTATTATTAGGTTTTTAACTAAACTATGAATGAACACATATGGAATTATCTAGTAAACAAAAAAGTGTGAAATTACTCAAAACATGTTTTATTCTTCAAAATAGCCACCCTTTGCTTTGATTACTGCTTTGCACACTCTTGGCATTCTCTCAATAAGCTTCATGAGGTATCTAATAAAACAGAAAATGGTTTTCCAACAGTCTTGAAGCAGTTCCCAGAGATGCTGAGCACTTGTAGGTGCCTTTGCCTTCACTCTGCTGTGCATGTCACTCCAAACCATTTCAATTTGGTTTAGATCAGGTGAATGTGGAGGCCAGGCCATCTGGCACAGCATTCCATCACTATCCTTCTTGGTCAAATAGCCCTTCCACAGGCTGGAGGTGTGTTTGGGGTCATTGTCCTGGTAGCCATGCTGGTTCAGTGTGACTTCAAATGGTTGTCTGTCTCTGTACCCTAACCTGTCCAGGGTGTACCCTGCCTCTTACCTTATGGTAGCTGGGATGGGCTCCAACCCCCACTTGCTTCATGTATTTGATATCTTTAGTATGCATCTACAATGTAGAAAGTAGGGATGGACCGATCAGATATTACGTATCGGTATCGGTCCGATAATGACCTAAATTGCTGGATCGGATATCGGAGAGAAATAAAACATGTAATCCGATTAATTAAATATCAGGAAAGCACCTCACAAAACTTGTGACATGGCGTAACTCAGCTCATAACCTCAGCACGTCGGAGCAGTATGCGTCACGTGATAGAGCGGCTGTGGCGTGCGAGACCTGTCAGCGGTCTGGTTGAGCACTTGGAGCCTCGCTACGTGCTTCCAAACCGGCATTTCATCTCCGAGATAGCTATCCCTGAGAAGTAAAGCAAGTGTGTAAGTTCATCTCTGAATGTTTGTAAAGCATTTCCATGTTAAGCTTAACAACCGATATATGGAGCGACTGCCTCTCTCTCTCTCCTGCTGCTACTTCAGTCATGAAAATGATCAATGATCGGCTTTTCTGTCACAAGTCCGTCTCTCTTGTTTGTTTATCGCCCACTTTGCACCACAAAGAGGAAACAAGCAGCAAAACGACAGCAGCACGTTTAAGCTTGATAAGCTGTTGTTAGAATTTATTTAATACTACTTTCTACACCAGGATCCTTTTCTACGCAACTGACAACTGGTAACTGTACACGGGCGGGTCTAGCAAAGTTTTCAGGTAGGGCAGTAACAGGGAAAAGGGGGGGCATCAAAGACATACTTTTTTTTTTCTTATTCTCATTTAAAATGTCTAGCTTCAATAAATAATTATCTGAATCTTACAACCAAAGTTTTCATCTCATGTAAAATGTATAGAAGTCCATTATTGTATATAGTAACTATTAACTTTCTGGGGTCGATCGGCCACGTAAAACCAGAGTTATGATAAAAACAGTCAAAACAGTGGTGTTTACAGCGGAAAGAAACGGTAAAAATGGCATTTTCTAAGGACAGTGCTAGCAAACACTCGCAAGTGGAGAGAAAAAGAAAAAGAAAAAACACCCCTTCCCTATTGGTGTAAAAGTGTGCCATGTCAACCAATCAAAAAATGGTATGGTAACATGTGGCATTTGGTTGTTTAGGAACAGGGGGATGTTTTAGGAGTGATGCCACGAGAGAAAGCGGGCGAGCGAAAGAAAGAAAGAAAGAAAGAAAGAGTGAAAGCGAGTTTTTGTGAGACATTAGTGACATTTAGCGAGGCTATAGTTAGTGTGTGGTGTAGTCATTGTTTTGTTTTGTGTGTCAGTTACACTGATGGATGTCACATTTGCTCCAAAAAAAGCCACTAAAGGCAAATTCCAATGTAAATGCTGTCTCCACATGTAAAACTGGACTGATACAGCTCCTGTTGACAGACCTGCAGGGTTTAGGCCAGTGGTGTTCTCCTCTGTCTTATAGTGGACAGAAACATTTTTTTTGGAGTGGCACAAGTAATTTTTGTGCCTTCTTATTTGATGCAGAACACCTGATTGTTCTGTAAATAGATTTAAATGGTTATATAAAAAACGCCTGAGGCCTTGGCTGCATTTTTAGGTAAATAGTTCCATATAACTTTGTTGTTTGTAAAACGTGTGCATAATTTTTTAGAAATGTACAATTTCTATTTGCATTGTAAGTTATGAAAATGCTTCGTTAAACATGTTTGTGGTTTTTACTGTAAAAAATATAACTTGTTTTCTACTTGGATTTTAATTTTTTTGTCTAAATTTATATTTTAATTGTGTAAATATAGTATGTCAAAATGAAAAAATAACTCACATTTCAGATATTAGAGGTTGTGCTGAAAATAATGATACCAAATAAGGCAACATAAACAGTTTTTAAAGGTGAAACATAGAGGTAAAATCAAAAGTCAAAAACGGCCAATTATACCCTGGACGCCAGAGGGTTAAGTCTAATATATACCCTAGTAAGCTGTATTTAACTTATTTTTTCCTTTGGGTAAAAAGGTTTATTAGATTGATCAGTATTGCTGAACTATGAAATATTTTGTGTGCAGTGTATTTTTTTAGCATACAGGTATACCAGAATAGCAGTAGTGTTTTGTTTTTTAAAACTTGAGTATGAACTTGTCAGGGCTGTGGTTCATTTTGACCCAGCATTTTAGTTTCTTATGTTTTGGTATTCTTCTGTATTATGATTTATGTTCTGATTCTTTTGTTATCCTGTTTTGAATATTATTTTCTATGTTTCAGTTTATTCTGTTTAACGGTTTAGTTCAGCGTCAAGTCAGCGTCCTTGTTTTTGTTTCTTGTTTCCTGTTTTATTGTGAAGGTCCGTGTGTCATGTGAGTGTATTCAGTTTTGCTTCCCCTGTCTCGTCTTGTCAATTACTTCCTTCTGTGTTCCCCACCTGTGTGTAATCTCCTTGTGTTCTTCTGTGTGTATTTAAGTTGTTTCTACTTGTGTAATAATCGCTGGTCTATCTGTGAATTAACTGTGTATTCTCCGTGTGTTTTCCCTGCCATCCACCTTCATATGCCTCTGCTCACCCTCCTTCATGTTCGTGTTCATGTTTGCTGTTTAGTAGTTTAGTTTTTCCCAGCTTAGATTACCTTTAGTTCCATTTTGCCATTTTTCACCTTGTGCTTTATTTTACAATAAACCACCTTCACATCTCAGCAAGTGCCTGCCTCATTTATTTTCTCCTCCTCATCCCATTTGCCATGACAGAATTTTTACAAAATGCAGCAAGATATTAAAAAAGACAGTTTTATTGATTATAAAATACACTATATCTGATTCATATCGGTATCGGCAGACATCCAAATGTATGATATTGGTATCGGTATCGGACATAAAAAAGTGGTATCGTTATCATGCCATCTCTAGTAGAAAGTAGTAAAAATTAAGAAAAACATTAAATAAGAAGGTGTGTCCAAACTTTTGTGTCTGGAGATGGCGCAATACTGGAAGAGCATATGGGAGAAGGCTGCAACACATAACAGTGGCTAGTGAATCTAAGAGCAGATCAGACAGACCTCCCTGAACAGGGTCCAGCAACCATCACAGTGGCAAAAAAGGTTCTCCATTATGGACAAGTTGGACACCACAAGGCCTCGACATAATTAACGTTTACTGGCTGAGGAAACTGACTGCACTCCATGAGCATCTGGTAGCACAAATGAGCAGGCTGCTAATGGATGAAACACACCCAGAATGGCTAACTGCTCAGTCCTGATCCCCAAGAACCCCCAGAAGGGACTGGTTCCATCCAACTACCAGCCTATAACCTGCCCCAGTACCACATGGAAGCCCCTATCAGGCATCACAGCGCTAAGATGAATAGGCACATGACTCAATACACGACTGGGGCACAGAAAGGAGTTGGCAGGAATACCAGAGGAGCAAAACACCAGTTCCTGGTAGACAGAACAGTCACCCAAGACTGCAAGACCAGACTGACCAACCTGTGCACTGCCCAGATTGAGAAGGCCTATAACTCAACGCCCCACATTTGAGTCGTGGAATGCCTAGAACAATACAAGATCAACAGGACCCTGAGAGCCTTCATCAAGAATTTGATGGGGATGTGGCAAACAACACTGGAGGCCAACTTCAAGCCTATAGCACAAGACACCATCAAGTGCGGGATCTACCAAGGAGATGAGCTTTCCCCGCTGCTGTTCTGCATAGGCCTGAACCCAGGTGAATAGGAACCATGAAGAGGCCACTAAGAAAGCTGCAGCCCCCAAGTACCTGCAGAGGGTCAGGCAAGTCCTAAGGAGTCAGCTGAATATTAGGAACAAGATCTGGGCTATCAACAGCTACGGCCTGCCAGTGATCAGGTACCCTGCTGGGATAATAAGCTGCCTAAAGAAGGAGATGGAAGCCAGTGACATCAAGACAAAGACGCTCCTGACTAAGCACGGAAGGTATCACCGCAGTCCAGCACCCTGAGACTGAGTACGCTAAGTGTAAGGAATGATGCCTGGTACTGGTGAGTGTCAGAACCACTGTCCAGGATGAGACAATGAAGAGTTTTCTCATCCACGTACTCAGTGAATACCTCAGGCAACAGAAACCCAGTAAAGTAGAGTAGCAACTGGAGGAGCCATCATGGAAGGACAGGCCCCTGCACGGTAAGTACCACTGGCGGATAGAGGAAATGGCTGACATCCAGAAATCCTACCAGTGGCTGGACAAAGCTGGACTGAAAAACAGCACAGAGACACTAATCATGGCAGCACAGAAACAAGCTCTAAATACAAATTCCAGAAAAAACATAACAACATAAGAAAACTCGTGTTGTGTTCACGCTTACTCTGAATTTTAAAGGCTCTGTTCTTGATCTTGTATCTAGTTGGCCTGTGTAACAGTAATAATAAAGCCATTTAATTTGTTCTCCATATTTTCAATTCTATTACAACCAATTTCTCATTCATTTGAAATATTTCTTTGTAAAAATGATTCTATAATTGAATGCTATGGTTACCATATGCATGTATACATGTATACATATGGACATGTATATACTGTATATATGACTGTATGTAGAAGCAGTCTATTGTAAAGATTTCAACATTTCTGGCTTCAAACTTCATCCTACTGTTCTCTTGATGTCATATTTCAATAAGTTGCAGCTTAGAGAGTTTTGTAAAAATGTTGTAGGAGATTCAAAACATGGTTACTCGAGCATTTTACTTTCTATCTGCAGTTCACTTCTTATTTTTCTTCATTTCACATTCATGGAATCAACTTGAGACTTATTTAACTTATTTCTTTCAAATGTAAAACTATGAAAATGTTGTGGTTTTCTAACTAATGTGGTGACCCACCGGGTATACAACTCTTATTGAGTCAAATCATAAATATGTGGTAGCAGAAATCCCTCTAGTATATATTCATACATCACACCGATAGAAAATTGTGTACAAGCAAATTATGTACAAGCTCTCTACTGTAGTGTGTGCTGTCATTATAAAAGTAAAACACACTGATTATACTGGAATGACTGTATATAATGCATTGAGGATTTCCTTGCTGCCACTACTAAAAATCATAAATATGTGGTGGGTTGCTGAAACTTTGGGTTTTAGCAAGGTGTATCACAAAAAAAACCAAAACAATTTGATTAAAAAGAAAAACCCTTTGTTGTTTATAAAGCACGATTTCTATACTACAGGCGATTCATACTTAATTGTTTTCAGGCTAACAAAAAATGTGTAAGAACTAGTTGGACTTTCCCCAGCAGACTTTAATTCATTGCCTTTGTGAAGGAGAAAAACAATATTAACTGAATAAAAGATTGTTATATAATTTGAAACTTACTGGGGTTAACCACTTGTCCAATTCAGGGTAATTGGAAGAGAAGAGACACACGTCCAGGACAGATCCATATGCATTACCCTCAATCTATCATTGGGCTAACACAGAGACAGGCAACTAGTCACACTCACAACAATTGGCATTTTAGCATTACCAGCTAATCTGTTATGAATTTCTTTGAACTGTAGGAGGAAGCTACAGTACCCCGAGAGAGCCACAGCAAACCACACCCAAAGGCCTCAGTTGGCTTGCAAATTCAAACCAGGAATGTCTTGCTGTTAGGCAATAGTGTTAGCCACTGCAGCAGTGCAACATTTTCACTGAATAATTATTTAAGTGTATATGGATTTCTATTTCACCTCTATACGTTTAAAATCCTGGTTGTAGCATTGGCTGTAGTTTTAGGTACCACACTAGAAGGTTTACAGCATTTCTTGTCAGTATTTCCTTTGTTCTGTTTCAAAGTGATCTCAAATAAATCTCAAGGGAACACTTTTTGCACTTTACCTTTTGGTTGAATTTGTAATCTGTGATACAGAGGAAAAAGTGAGCAAAAAAGGAAAGCGACAAAAAAGAAATGAAACTTTTTGGTTCATTGGTTTTGTTTGGGTAAATTGTACAGCTTTAAACTAGTGGCTCCATAGTGTAATGATTAACACAAGTACCTAACATTTAAAAAATCCCCTGCTTCATACCAGGGGAAAAGGGAGACGGCTGCATCAGGAAGGACATCTTGTACATGCAGACTGAGCTCCTGTAGCGACTCCTTATGAATAAGAAAGAAGCTTAAAACAGTATAACTTTAAATGAAATACTCACCATTACATACGTTCTGTAACAATGCAGCACAAAGACAACATACTGCTGTGCTGAAATCCTGGGACAACCTTTGAGGAAGAAAAAAGAAAAAAAAATAGCATCGTTTTTGGTTGCATTATCAAATTATAAACTGGTCTCTCATGCTGTTATTTACTCATCTATTTTAATGTAAGTCTATACCAGCAGTAGCACATTGTGTCTTGGCACTGTTGTTATGTACCAACACTAATATAGATATTTTCAATTTATCTCCCACCACTTTTGCTTTTGGTTTACGATACCTAGCAGGAATTCCTTCACAGAAACAAGAAGAAAAATTAAAACTAACCAAAACTGAAAGCAATGACTAAAATTAGATCAGGGCGGGGTGGGAAGAAAAAGAGAAGAAGAAGAAGAAAATAATTTTGAGAATTAAGTACAAAGGGCTTTACAGAATACAATAAAATAGCTAACAATGAGGAAATCCATTAAAACGTGTGAGATATAGAATGCTAAACTAAACCAAATGTCTGCTTGCTCAGGCTTCACAATTAGAAGCAGGTATATGACTGAATCAAATGCTGTTGCTTAGGATTTCTTTAAGCCATCATCTAAATACAAACTGACTGGCAGAAAAATCTGGCAACCCCCCCCCCCCCCCCCCCCCCCCCCAAAAAAAAAGAAGAAAAAAAAACTAAACTAAACTAAACTAAAAGCCATTGCGAAACAAGGAGACGGACTATTTACTCATATACAGCAGTTCTCTAGCAATGAGCCCATAGTCCACATGCTGACGGCTGCTGTGTGAAGAATTCTAAGGATGGCCGCTTGGTTGCATTAAAAAAGTGAAGACCAGACGTCCTTTAAGGTTTTGTTTAATTAGTTGTAACATTGTGAGTGAATAACAGCAGTAGCACGTTGTGGCTTTGGGACATGCTGTGCCATTGCTGTTACTTACACTAATTGTTTTTGTTAAAAGAGAAAGTTTGAGGTGTTAATATCCCAGTTTAATTCATTAGGTGCCTAATGCCATATTTAAATTTAAAAACAGAATTAAATTTGAATAGATAGATATTTAAATTGGTATTGGACATTTACACCTTTCTGGTCACTATGTCCTATCCATTTAAATGGACTTCAGAGAATTACAGACTTATTAAAACTATAATCTATATATTTCTTTACAGTTATCTTTTCTTTTGTGTTCTGTAAAGCACTTTTTAACTACGTTTTTCAAAGCGGTAAATAATATCATTATTATTATAACATGGTTCAGTAAAGGTTCACTATGCAATCAACCTCAGTCTTTATGGTAGAATACCACCATCTAGTGGCAAAAAAATATATTTATTATGACGTACACTAGCTGTCATAAGCTCTTTCATTTCCTCCTGCTCTCACTTTGAGGACAAAACCAGTACGGGGTTATCTGTGGAACTATTGCTCATCGTGAGAAAATGGTCTATCCGTCGGATTATTTGCCCCACTTTCAACCACGAGGTTAGTTTGTTTATTGACACGGCATTATTCAATATTTTTAAAATGGCGGCAAGGCAGTTGTTTTTCCTCTTAGTGTGCTCATTTTTGAGGCTCTTCATTCATTCTAGACCAGCAAAATGGCTGTAGTAGCATTTCATTCCAGGCTGAGACTGAAATTTACAAGCTGCATCTGGTACTTTGACTCAGATCACCGCTTTTATTCATTTTTACGGCACCGAAATTTGTTTTGTTAACTTTTTGCAGCTGAAGTTATTTTGTAAGAAATTACAAAGTAAGAACAACACGTGCTGCTAATGTACTGCAATGGCAATCCAGGAAAACAATGTGCAGTGTTCCTATTTTACCATATTACCTAAGTGCTGCACATTATGCTGACTCATTAAAAGAATTTCCTTAAAAAGGAAAAACAAAAATATGCTTGTATTTTGGTAGTTAAACATCTAAGGACTGTAAAATGAGCTGTTTTGCAAATGAAAACGATTTTCAGTAGACTAACTGTGTTATGTTTTCACTTAAAGATAGTGATAATCTACACACTCAGGAGAGCGGGTATGCTTTTGTCATGGTTTTTACAGTTCTTTAATAAAATATGTTTTTTACACTTATTGTAAAAATGGGAGAAAAAAGCAATATTTTTTCCCCTCTATATTACAGTGATGCAGGTCTTTCTTCTGACATGGTGCACAAGTTCTGTTACAAGTATGAAGAAAGTGCCCTGCCTGTAACTGACACAGGGAGTTGTGTGAGGCCCATTCCTCACATGAAGCAGTTCCCCATGATGACAAAAAGCAAGCCACACCCATTCCCGCCTGAGTCAAGACCTATGACAGAGGGATTCTTAATCAAGTCCAGTTTGGCTGGGATGCAAAGTGGGCCGCAAAATAACTTCAATTGCCAGACATACACAGATCGTGAAGATAATAGCAAGGGAGAGGAAGTATTCAAGCCTTTACCCGGAACATCAGCCATTACAGAGGCACTCATGGAAGATGTAGGAAATAAGGGTAACATCATGGATGCCAACACAGACGCCAAAGAAAACCCAGGAAGCGCCGCACCAGTGGAAGAAGTGACGGCCCAAAACCGCTACAAGAAAAGAGCTGTTGGGAAAAAATGGAAAGGTAATTAAATTTCCAATATGCATCTGTTAAAAACTGCCATGCATACATTTATTGCAAATATTACATTTTAAATCATAAAGATCGATATATTAAATGCCAAAAAATCTAGCATGTTTAACACTGAGGACATAGTTAAAGTTGTTGTTGCATTTTATTGCAGTTCTGCTGAGGCATGTTTCTTTAATGTTACAATTACATGCATGATTAGACAAAATACTGGAAAGTCTTATATGATGCAATCAGTCTAACTGCTGTACCTAAATAAGAGTATAATTTTATTTAAATTTCCACGTGGAGTAATTCATAGTGACTTTTTCCATGAGTAAGTCTGCCCCATACTTTTTCTTTCCAGTTTACAATCTCTGTGTGGTAGCAGTTCTAATCATAAACTTTCCTGCCTGTGATGGATCTAATGGTATGTTGTACTTCATATGTATTTAAAGGTTTATTTATATCTAGTTTATATACATGTGCAGTTTTTTTTAACTATTACTTATATTTTTATATTTTTGATCAGACAGTTTATTTATATACTTAGTCTGCAGCACATCTACAGTGTTAAAAACGTGAGTAAGCTAAGCTGTAGTAAGTTTTTATTCAAAAATTGGTAACACTTTGTAATACAACACCCCAACTGAGGACGTAATTACCCTGTAATTAAATCTGACTTTAAATGAGCCACTTTATTTGCAATTTTATTGTACCGGAAAGTGAATATACATTATATTTTCGAGTTACCCTGAAAGTAATTTAATTACACTATAATTTATTTTTAGGTACACTGTAATTGTATGGTAATTACCAGAAAAACAAATATTTTTCCATTTTACATTGTAGGTATGCCTTACTTTTTAGGGTGTGTATTGCGGGGTGACTTACAACAATGTTATAAAATGCAATACTAAGAATTATTCTAGGTTCCATCAGCATGTAATTTTAACTTGCATGCATTTACACCTGAAATCATGTTTATATTTATATTTTCCGTTTCTCTAAATGCAGATGGAATAAACTGTGTGGTCTGCAAGGATCAGGACAAGTGCTCCAACCTCAACACAATATATGACGAATATGACCATATCCTGTACCAGAGAGACTATGGAGGGAAAGCTTTCCCAGAATGCTCTCAAATACCACCGCCTGTGCCTAAGACTCCTAAAACCTGCACAATATGCCAGTCCAATTTTGTCTTCATTACCTGCTCAAACGACACTAATGAAATCCAACCAGAAGCAAAGGGATCACTCATTCAAGACATCCATAAAACATGTATGTAGGCCATTAAGGTGCCATTCTGCGCTGGCTTTGCTGAAATGCTGGTTAAAATATACCTGGACGTCAAGTTTCAAAATAAAATTTAAATAGAATGTGCATGTTTAAAAATATTTAAATAACATACATCTAATACATTATAAAAACATTATAAAATCACTGTGAACTGTTAAGACAACTGTGTAGATAAGGTTAAAAAAAAAATCAGAATGGGAAACGACGATCAACACAATAGCGCCATTCACTGTTGTTACTGTCGTTAGGGTGCTGCATATTCCGCTGGTTTAAACTCAGCAAGCAGTATTAAATAAGGGTTGGGCGAAAAAGCCTCAAAAGGATACCACAATATTTCAAGAAATAACTATGATAACAGCATTTCTGACGATATAGAAAAATATATATTATGCATCTAGCTTGAAGACAGCAGCATTTATAAATGTAAGAAAATGAATGTTCGAACCTTCTTTTCCAATGAGGAGTCTGGGTGTTGTTTCCCTGGAATTTTTAAGTATAAAATAACACTAAATTTAGAATAAACTAAATAACCATGTGACTCTGCAGGAGCCTGAACCAATATAGGCACATAATAAAGCTCAAAAATATTTTCTACCTGGGGTGTTGTATCTTAGATAGAACATTTTAATTGGTCGTTTAAATCCACCATTTGCCTCTATTATCAGAAGGACCGCAACTGGTGAATACTCCAGGCTCTTTGTTTAGTTGGGTCGCACATCACCAGCTGCAAGTTCCTCCTCCTGTTTTCTTGCATACTTTGCTGGGAACTGTGCTCTGCTGTCTATTGTCCCTTTTCTGTGTAACTCATCATCGAAGTCGCCCAGCTCTAACTCATCTCTCAGACATGCCCGGACTTGTCTCTTTGTGGGAGGACGATATTGGGGGGAAGGGAATTATGGTCAATATGATATGGCACAGACTTACATTAAATGCACCGGTTTAAATCGGTACAGTCTAAAGCAGTCTGGATACACTCTGTACATGCGAAATATTATTTTGGAGGCTGTAGATTTTATTGCTATTGAATTTCCACTGTGCTGTGTATCAAACTGGTTAAAAGGCATATATGTGCCATCTGTGCCATCATGAATTCACAGTAACGAGTCGTTCTATTTCTAATCAAAATATATGAATTATTTAAATGTAATTAGTTATTCATACAGAATTATGCTACTTAAATGTATTTCTTCCTCTTTAGGCATGCAGTATAAGACTTCTGACCCGATGCCCAGCAGAGGGACTTCCCATTACAGTATGTACTTTATTTTCACATAGAGAAAAAAAAAGTTTCAGATAACCCTTTATGAGCTGGAGCTGGATAGCACAACAAGGACTACTGAGAACATCACAATATTGTGATGGAACTGAAACTAGTGGCGGTATCCACTACAGGCTGGGATGTTAGAGTAGGAGTTAAAGTAGATAACGGCATGTTAAATCAGTATTAGCGGATGTGGGCTCATTCCTAGTGGTAAAGCCTTATAATTTTGTATGATTTAGCACATTATATTGCGTATTAATATCATTTCACATAATGTATTTATTCCCAGTGGGTCTGCCAAAGCCGATGGATCCTCATATTTGATTATTGAACTGCAGATTTAACATTCTTGGTGACGCAACCCTCCGATTTTTCCGTGCCGCACTCGTAGTTCACTGAGACTGGGTTTGTCTCCTCCTGGTCTCAAATCGTAGATTTGCGAGTCAACAACATCCGACAAATTCATAACTGCGCAGTTTTGCAGCGGGTACTTAAAGGTCAGTTTTGCTACTGAAAAATGTAACGCCGTTTTTTGGCGATCCGCCTTTCTGTGATGATTAATATTTTTGTTATACAAATATATTTAAAAGTGAGAGAGAGGGCGAGAGAAGAATTACGCCCACGTTACGTACCCCGAGATCGCCCCAATCCCATAATCGCAAACTTCAAAAAGAAAAGGCGCGCACTCACTCGCATTTCAGGAAGTGGCCACCCGGTGCGCGCGTTTACAAGCCTGTCAGCCCGATTAACAGATTTTTATTAGGTTGCCATTATCCCACCGCTTGGATCCTCGAACTTTGAGCCAACCACATAAACCCACCGTCTGACATCCCAGCTGTTCCTCCCTGAGAGCCCGGGCCCCACGTCCCATCAAGTTGGAGAGCAGCAGCGCTACCGATCCAGACAGTGAATGTAAGAGGGCAGCAGTGCACATAAATAATAGTGAGGCTGTAAAACTTGTAATCCGTCCTGCCACCCTTTGTTAGTCGCTACATAAGCCATACATACATGCATACAACTATTTAAATACCGGCAATCATTTGGGCAAATATCAGAAATCCCTTTTTGGCACAGCGAGTGCGGTCGTTGCAGTATTTCTTTAATAGAATGATAGATGTCGCTGGACAAAACCTCCACATCAACACGATTCGTAGAAGAAGTCATAACCGGAAGTAAAGGAACAGCGAAGTTTTGTTTTGAAAGGGGGCGTTTGAGTAGTCCAAAAAGCACGCACTTATAGGACTTTCCCTTTCAAGGGGGAAATATTTACGCTGCCGTGATTTCCAAAGTTTGGAGTAGTTTGTAGTTGTGTTAGATGCTTCTAGGAGTGACTTTTTATTCAGAAACAGAGGGCAGATGATCAGAAAGGAACGCGTCACTGACGAACTGGAAAGCTTGTGAGCGCAGTCGCGGTTAACCCATGTTATAGCCGAGCCCCACTTATTTCTTGCAAAACTGGTATTTTGAATAAACAGCAGAAATGGTCCGAACGGAGTTTCCCCCGGAAATGTGCACACATTGAGCACAAACGAGCAACCTCTATTTGTTGAATCTGTAATAAAAGCCGAAGTTAAATGTTTGTCAAAATACAGCTAATAATTAAACTGCTTTAGTGGGTGAGATTATGAATGTAACAATATATTACAGCTGGGGAAGAAAAAAAAATACACCAATGCGCGCTTTTATACACTTGGCAAACTAAGAGTATCTTAATTATGACAGAGGCTTAGTTATATGATGATATGTTTCATGTTTATATGGTGAAACAGTTTGTAGCAATCCTGCGCTCTGGGTATAAAGGGCTCGATATACCCTCACATACAGTGACACACTCTCAAAGTGAAGTTATATCTGCTGACCCGAGTCACGCTTTGGTGTCCTTTCTGCTGGTCCTTCACCTCTCAGTTTTCTAACCTTGCTGCAACTTGGCAGATAACGTGAATCTATTATTGTGTCATTTTTCAATTTCAATTATATATCAATACAGAAACTTAATTCCAAGATTATACAGAATTAGATGCTACAACAGTTTGAATAGATCAGCCTTTCTGGAGGCAAAGACATTGCAGGGTGTTTTCTTTTTTAAGTATTTTTCAACCCACAGAGTCTCACGTTTTCAAACTGTCGTAAGCTCTCCCTCTGTATAATTTGTGAATCTCTAAACTTCTGTACTAATAGACTATATCACCAAAAGTTTTCACTCATCTGCCTTCACTTCCACTTTGTTATAATACCACCACTAGATGACTGTGTAATATTTAGTAGCAAGGAAATTTCATGGCTGGACTTGTTGCACAGGTGGGATCCTGTCATTCAGTCTACATGACTAGGTGGCTTTTTTACACTGGTGCCCACAGAAGTGATTGGAACACCTGAATTCAATGATTTGGATCGGTGAGTGGATACTTTGGGGAGTATGGTGTATATCATTAAAGTGGTGTTAAAAGCAAACACGATAGTAGCTCATGTCAGGTTACAAAAATCAAGAGGTGCATGCCAGCAGATGTGACGACATATTTGTCGCACAGTGCCATGCACTGGGTAAAAAAAGCTACTTTACACTCTAATGCGGACACGAACAGCTGGGGACCCGATGGCCAAATAGTCATTCCTGTTATACTTCTTTGACATAATGGATAACAACAATAATTATATTTTAGCATTAAATATATTTATGTAATTTATTTAATAATAATCAATACTGTTAAGTTACTGCAGCTGCAGCATAAACCTTACACTGGGTGATGATCCAATAAATTACTTGAGTACTGTACATATGTGTAATAGTAAATTTCTGTATTGATGTAAATGTATTAATACATTAAAGATGAAGGTACATTTTTAAAAAAAAAGAAAAGAAGATAAGACACTTAAATTCCTGATTCAATCTTAATTTGTCTTTTCAGATCCTGGCCGTGGACCTACTGGATTGATTTTAATGGCTGGTTTGTATAAATTATGATACTAACCTATGACATATACAATAGTCACTTAACAATGAAGTTAAATTGCCAAGAGCCGGGTTTTGCTGACCTTGACTGAACAACAGCAGTCTGTAGGTTTTTTTTTCTTCTTTTATTTCATAGTTCTCTTCCTGATTGCGATTGGATCACTGTGATCTTCTGAGTAAGTGTGATTTTATTTTAACAAAACTTTCATCTTAGAAACACAACTTCCTTATATCAGGTCCCTTGAATAAGTTCATGAATGACTAAAGCTATAGACCAACCCCCCAAAAATATTTCACACCATTTAATCCATTATACATTTTAATACAGTTCCCCTATCTTAAAATAGATGATTTTATTCTTTCCCTTTAGTGCTGTAAGAAAAGCTTTGTGATATATTTGAAAAAAAAAACAACACAAATTCTCAGTCCCAGTAAATCTTGAATTGGAGAATATTTTTAGTTCAAATATTGAAAAAATGGAAAGGGGCTACAAGCAGACTGTTTTGTGGTTCTTTTTTTTTTTTGGCTAAATGCATTTTCACTTAACACACTTCTCTCTTTTTTCAAACAGGACTTTGGATCTTCAACATTTATCCCTCAGCATGAAACATCGTGCTGAAACATCATTTTTTTTACTCATAGATACTTACTTTCTGTCTTAAAATGTTTTTAACTTTTTAACAGCAAAATGGCTAAATAGGATGTGTTTTATTGCATATGCTTAAGCCCAAAGAAGTCAACTTTTTTTTAGAAAAACAATTTCCATAATAACTGGTTATTTTTCTGTAAATCACCTTCATGCTTATTTGGCTTATCAGACTTCAGCTTTACTTGACAGCAAATAATTATGTTTGAAACGCATCTACATATCTGGCCTTAATTATAAACACATCTGCATATCAAGCTGCATATGGTTCATGTTCTTTTTCATAACAGACACTGGAACAGAATATAATGTGCTCAGTTAATAATCAGAAGAGTGTACATCATGGGAAATCCCTCAGCTGCTAGGGCTTGCAGGATCAGTGCTGCCATTTCACTGTGGCAGATGTAGTGTATTTTGTTCCCATACCTATATTTTTGCTTAAAAAACTTTTAATGGACAGTTATATGAAATGTTATTTTTTTGTCAGAACGCCATAAAGACAAACATCTTCAATTTATGGTCTCTTTCAGTTAAACCTGGTAAATCAAATTTCAAGATTCCCACGGTCTGATAAGACTTTAGTCTTATTATATGTATAGAAGCTCTCTGATCCACAAGCAAAACCTGGACTGTGAAAGCAAAGTGTTGAAAAACAGGGAACAATGAAGTCAAGATAAGAGCTGAGCCTTCAAAATGAAGTCACTTGTAAGCAGTCACTTCTGACATTTATAGGTCTATTCCCAAGCAGTAAAGTTAAAGTTCTGTACAATGGTAGTGTAGAAACTAGACTTTTGTTTGTTTGTTTTTCTTTTCATACTATTAAGCTAATTTTAATGTTCTAAATCACATAAAAAGCGCCCGCCCCCACGAAATAGGTCACGCTCTCTCTCTCCCACAACTTGGATTTAAAATTAACAAACAGCGCTTTCATGTCGTTTATCAGTTTCTAGACTGTACCATCTAGACGGTGGGTAAAACACGTAGCGTACTTCCTGGTTAAAATGTCACTTTAGCGAACGCAAAATGGGCAAAGACGTAAAGAAAACGCCTTTTTTAAAAAATAAAAACTTGGCCATTTCTCACGACTAGGTTTCTGTAGCGAAATTAATGCGCCGTCAACCGAAAAATTCAGCAACCACCTGTAAAACAACGACTTACACACGTCCCCGTTTTTCGCAACCTGTCTCTCGGCATACACCTGCGGGGCGTTCGGGTCCTCCCAAGTCTACAACACACAAAGACGCAAAATGGAGGTGTTACTATCTGTCTGAGGAAAATTACATGTACCTGAATACGTTTTTGTTTGTATATTTTACGAATTAAAAATACTTAAGTCTACCGAGACCGCGAGGAAGCAAGATTAAACATGTTCTGGACGATAATCTTCGCCGCTCTAATGGCGACAGGTAAGTTGGCCTGTATTTGTCAAACAGGGTGGGGGCCGGGAAAACTTTGATATACAAACCGCCTTTCTAAATACTCTAGCTTTTCCAAAATTATAACTTTTTGTGGGTATTTTTCTTGTACTGATGGCTTGAGGTCTTTTAACGTTTGTGTTTTGGGGAAAAACGTTTTTTAAAAATTGACAACAAGGATTTTGAGACAACCTGTTGGGACATAAAATTAAAATGGCTCTTTCTTCTCAGTAGTTTTTAATATAATGCACTCGCAGACAAACAAAAATAAAATAAAAAATAGATTAATATGAATAAAACAATTTATGAATCCTATTTTCAAAGTAATTATTTTGTTATTATTATTATTACTGATATTGTTATTATTCGACATATTTACAAAAAACAAACTTTTAGTTGAAAAAACGGGTAGAAAAGTTTTGGTTTTTTTTTTTGTTTTTTTTGCTAAATACACCTTTTTGAAGCCTTGTGGGTTGGTGTTGGTTTTATTTGTAAACTTTAAATATTGGGGAACTGAATTTGATTGAGAGGAAGCCGAATTGGTATCCAACGCATAGCCTTTGGATAAAATAATATAACTCATAATTAAGTGCAGTAGAAATGCAGATGAAAGCGGAGGGAGCTGAGTAGTTTTTGTATGATGTTGCATACTTATAAACAAAAACTTCCACTATAACTCATGTGTGGTGAGTTATAGATTTAAGGCTTGTTGAGGGCTGCATACGGGCCTTACTTAGGGCTGTATATAGTAAACCTGCAGATTGTGTGTTGAATTATAATGTCACTATCACTAACTAGTCAACATCTTCAAGTATCACATACTTGGATAAAAAAGTATTTGTTTTTTTTTGACTAACTGTAAAGACATGACATAGAGTTCAAAACTTCCTTTAATTGTAGTTCTGTGCCATCATAATCTAAAGCTGTAGTGGTTGGAGCTCATGCAGCCAGACTCATTACAGATGAGGTGACTCATTACATGTACTCTCGGTGATACTAGAAGTGAAGAAATGGTGTTTGGCTCCTGCCATGCCTTTGGGGAATACTAGAGGATGTAGGATGCCTTTTTTTAAATGTCAGAAACATGATCATGATAATCACAGCAATAATACATAATTTGTGTCAATCTTCATTGTTAACTTATATTTTTGTTTTCTTTCTAGAATCCACTATGGGTGTATCAGTTCAATGTCCTACCAAGAGGTATGTCGTCATTCTCTTCCAGCCTGTCACCCTTACCTGTCAGTATCAGACAACGGCCACTCAGCTCCCTATTGTAACGTGGAAGTATAAGTCTTACTGTCGGGACCCGGTTCAGGCTGCACTCAATCCCAGCAGTGCAGACAACATTCTGTCTCAAAACAACCCCAACTATAACCCCACCATTGAGTGTGCAGACAACCAGAGGACAGTGCGAATAGTGGCCTCCAAGCAAGGCACTGCAGTTACCCTTGGCCCTGAGTACCAGGAGCGCAAGATCAGCATAATCGGCAGTAAGTTGGTTAATTAATACACTGAAATCCTATTAAGATATGTAACAGCCTTGGCACGACATGTTAGTCTGTAAGCAGTACCAAAATGTTGATGCTGTTCATCTGGACATAGCATTTTGAAAACTTGGATGAGTGATGAAATATTTCTTCCACTTAAAACGCTACATGCAGATAAACAGCTCAACATTTTGGGATTTCCTTACCCGGATGCTTGAGCATGAATCAAGATGTCTGTCAGTAATTCCTTCTTCTGTTGTAATTAATCTGGAAAATGCGTAAACACTGCGAGGGTGTACATTTAATTTTCCTAAGGGGCCACAAGAGAAATTGGGTCTGTTGTGGAAGGCCATACCAATAACATTTAAAAAGATTGAATTAATATTGAGCAGAATTGAGTTCAGTTTAATGGTGGGGACCCTTCACAACAGTGCCAGGTTCTCATTTAGCCACCTGAGAAAATAAATTGCCTGTCTCTGCAGTAGTTTCACATAGGGCTGTGCGATATGACCAAAATCTCATATCCCAATATAAGACATCTATCGTCCCGATAACGATATAAAGCACAAAAAAATTAACATTTTCTGTAAATTCTGTGAATCGCGGGCAGCTCGACTCGTGAAGTGTTTCCAGCTGGGTGTCATGTACCTGGAGTCGAGTGTTTGAACCGATGCATGAAACGATATATTTTTAGACATAAGTTGTAACGGCCGCCGTTTTCTTTGAGTATTTATTACACGGCGTGCTGCAGGGAAAAGCCTGTTCTAACGTTTGAGTCTAAGGTTTATTTTTTAGCATCTGGCGGCTCTTTTTTCCTTCTCATCCGTAAATACTCTGCATACTCTTTCACGTGATTCAGTTTATTTTGAAAAGTCTCAACAGGATCTTGAGCTTTATTGTGAAAGGTGTATGTGGAAAATAAACAAGCGGACACGCAATGGTTTTACCATCGTTGTTGCTAATGACAAAGCATAAAAACAGGCGCTTGTCCATCCGTAGTGTGTTTAAATTAAATATAAGAGAAAGAGAGAACTATAAGAAATCAATATAGCCACTACAGTGACCATCAAAACGATGAAACATAAACGTTTCATTTGTTTCGTGGTGTTGCAAAATATAGCGTAAAATGAAACATAGATGTTTTTATATCGTCATCCGATATATATCGTTATATCGAACAGCCCTAGTTTCACATTACATGAGAGCTATATATCACTTTTTTCTATTATATGTTCTGTTCAGATGTACTGAATTTGTATGAGAAAAGAAAGAATACTAATGTAAAGAATCTTACTGTTCTGTAGTCTTAAGTCTTACTATTCAAAGATCTATCTGTCTATCCATCCCTCCATCCATTTTCTTCCGCTTATCCGGGGCCGGGTCGCGGGGGCAGCAGCCCAAGCAGAGAAGCCCAGACCTCCCTCTCCCCAGCCACCTCCTCCATTTTTTTTCCAGGGGAACACCCAGGCAATCCGAGGCCAGCAGAGAGATATAATCTTTCCAGCGTGTCCTGGGTCTGCCCCAGGGTCTCCTCCCGGTGGGACATGCCTGGAACACCTCACCCAGGAGGCATCCTTGTCAGATGCCCGAACCACCTCAACTGGCTCCTTTCAATGGAGGAGGAGCGTCTCTACCCTGAGCCTCTCCCGGATGGCTGAACATCTCACTCTATCTCTAAGGGAGAGGCCAGTCACCCTTTGGAGGAAGCCCATTTCTGCCGCGATTTTGTTCTTTCGGTCACTACCCACAGCTCGTGACCATAGGTGAGGGTAGGGACATAGATCGACCGGTAAATTGAGAGCTTCACTTTTACACTCAGCTCTCGCTTCACCACAACAGACTGGTACAGTGTCCGCATCACTGCAGCTGCCGCACCAATCTGTTTGTCGAGCTCCCACTCCCTTCTTTCGTCACTTGTGAACAAGACCCCGAGATACTTAAACTCATCCACTTGGGGCAGGAACTCGTCCCTGACCCGGAGTGGGTACTCCACCAATTTTCTGGCTGAGGACCATGGCCTCAGATTTGGAGATGCTGATGCTGTGAACCATTCCAAGGCGAGCTGGAGGCCAACAAACCCACATCATCCGCAAAAAGCAGAGATGAGATCCTGAGACCACCCAACTGAAAGCCTTGCACCACTTGGCTTTGCCTAGAAATACTGTCCATAAAAATTATGAACAGAATCGGTGTCTTTGTCAAAGATCTATTTCACTCTTATTTTCAATACAAAAGGGATGGCATATTTCAGTCCAATTGTTTGTTTGTTTGTTTGTTTGTTTGTTTGTTTTCAAACTGATTTGAAACATGGGTATTTTTGATGGGCTCACTCATTTTCTCATAAGTTGAACAGTGCTGCTAGGTTGCTGCTCTTTTTTTTGATAAATCTCAGGGTAATGAATTGCTAATAACAATAGTCTGTAGCTGTACTGTTTATTTGCTGTACGTTAGAGTGTGCTGAAGTATGATGGGCACTGAGTAGATATAATTCTAGAAAAAAATCACAGTAAGGTGATGGATATGAATTCATTTCAGTTCAGGTTTATTTATATTGCAATAAATCACAAGGCAACTCAAGGTACTGTTAACTCCAAGATAAAGACCCCACACTATTCAGAAGAAAACCCTAAGAAACAGACAATCCTCTTTGGGCAACTACCTGATAACAAGTGAAAAACTTCCTTTTAAAAGAAAGAACCCACGAGCAGAACCAACCCAGCTGCCCTGCACGTGCCCTGTGCCACGACCAGTTGAGTGCTTAGTCATAGCTGGATACCTGACTTGCTGGGGCCTTCAAAATGAGCAATGGAGTCTTAAAAAATATTCAGTGGTTTAAAAAAAGTAAAAAAAAAAATTCTAATGTTTTAATTGATTTGACTGAGTCAATTAAACCACATACCTCTTGAGGGTCAGCTTGAATTTGGTAGTGTTTGGTAGTGAATTTGGTAGTAGTTCATGTATTTGAGGGTCATCTGGTAGACCCACAGTTTTTGAATAACAACTATCGAAAAACAATGACAAAAAAATGTACTAATATTAATTGTTACCCATAGATGCAGACCTGAATATCGCACAGACTGCATGGGGAGACAGTGGTGTCTACTTCTGTTCTGTCATCTCTTCTCAAGATGTTACAGGAAATAGTGAAGACTACACAGAGCTCCTTGTACTGGGTAAGTTAATTCCATTTATAGCCACTGCATTCAGGTACAGGTGTACTCTATGCAGACACTTCTTCGTTTTGCTTTCAATTTCTTTCCCCCCACCCACAATCTTGTGCTTACACATTAGAATATTTGAGAACAAATGCACAAAACCATTGACGTGACAGATTTTTCAAGTGGCTGAAAGTATAGGAGGGTATTTATCACAGGTTGAGTTCTTAAAGGGTTTTTAGAGTCACAGGTTGCAGGTAACAAAAGCAGACCACATAAAAATAATTGTGGCTTTGTCTTTCTTTCACAGAGAGAAAGTCAAATTCTACTGACCTCCTGCCTGGCATTGACTTACTGGTAATGGAAGGTAGTACAAGCCTCTTGATATAGCTCAGTCACGTTTCAGTCCCACAGTAGAGGCGTATGAACTATCAGGTTTAACCTTAAAGAACAGGAGCGTAACAATGAGGTTGGAGTAATGAGTAATTTCTTGCAGGAGTACAATTGGCTTGTGTGCTTTTTTTAAAAACATAACCACTCTTGACTCATTTTGCTAGAAAAAATTATCTGACACATGATAAATTCCTTTTAAGGTCACACTCCAGAAGTGCCTTTACATATAGATAGAAACTGTGACTCAATTTGAAAACAGGCTGCTATATTTAAGGGTCAGACATCATGTTGTGGGTAGAAATATAGGTTTATGCACTGCTCTGCTTTACTTGCTGTTTACTGGCATCCTTAATATCCCATTATGCTGTTATCTGCCTTTGTTTCTTTCTTTAGTGTGACTCAATTCACATGTTTGCATATCTAACTTTCAGTGTGGGTACAGGCAGCCTGTTACCAAAGTACATTCAGCCCTCATTCCCTTTTCTGTGTACACAGCCCTATGTTTTTCACACTGCTAACAGTTTGCATTTTAGTTGATTCATTTCAATATACAGTGTCTTTCTTCTCTGTTGTTTTTTTTATTAGCTGCATGCATAGACTTGTGAACCGGCTTTATCGGTTTAAACCTTTTAAAAGTCACCATGGTTGCCAACATGTGTTGTTTATGTAAATGACAAAAATGGCATGTAAGTCTTATCTTGTGGAACTGTCACGTCTGTTATGACTGTTATTGTTAAGATGCATTTACATATACAGTATAAGTGTTTTCTGTTGTTGATGTAATACACAAATAAAGGAAATGTGGACCACTGTAGCTGTAGTTCAGGTTCACATGAATTTCATGTGTTTTTTTTTTCTCCTGGACTATGTCAGCAATTGAAGAAGAAATGTCAAATCTTAAATCTTTAAATAAATGCATTTAATTGTTGGTCTTTTGCAGACTGGCTCCTGGTTGTTTTGGTGGTCCTTGGCTTCTTTCTGCTGGTCCTCTTGATTGGGATTTGCTGGTGCCAGTGTTGTCCACACACCTGCTGCTGTTATGTCAGTTGCCCCTGCTGCCCGGATCGCTGCTGCTGTCCACGAGCATGTAAGTATCAAACGGAAAAGCCAATAAAATTGTGCATAACTAACTTTAACCACATTTATTATTACTGTTTAATCCCATTTTAGACTCAAATGCGTCTGTTCCATTGAGTATCAGTGCATTTTGAGATCATAATTTTAATAGTACAGCGTACCATTCACTATAGGGAGAGTTCTTGTACGCCAGCTTGCACAAATTTGTGTGTGGGTCTTTTTTTTTTGAGGGGGGGGGGGGGGGGGGGGTTGAATTTTTTTCATTGATGTATTGGTCACATTGTTTTAGTAACAGTGATTTTATGTCACTTGTTTTCACTATGTCTGTTTCACACACATTACACACAGTTAGATGGTGGGAAGTGGATGAGCATTCAGCTTTAAATTTATTGCAGGAAGCCTGACCCCCAGAGGCTTTATTAATTAAATTTCCATAACTATGTTTAAAATGTAAATATGATCCTAAAGCCAGGAAACGGTTAACTTTAGTTTGGTTTCCTATCGAGACAACCCTGAACAAACTGGAGGGGAAAGGTTTTGGGGGTGCCTCCTAGTCAATTTTGCCTGTTAGCAAAAGAAAAAAAAATTAAAAAAGAGAGAAAAGAAAATGACTGTGAGCTTATTTTGTGGTGGGAGCCTATACTAATAAATCAAACAGAGGAAACATTTTGACTTCTCTTTTAGTAGAGTGCGTGTAATGCTCAGCCAACAGCATCATCTTGTTAACATATTTTAAAAGCTAACTGGACTTCAGGTACTGAAATACTCAACTGGAAAAGTCATTTTCTTTTAGATTTTTTTTTTTAAAACAAGTTTAAGGTAATGCATTACTGTTTCAGCCCTCATTTGCATGTTTGTCAGCCAGACTGTTTTCCCCTCCAGTGGGCATGGTTTTTAAAGTACACTGACTCAATGGGAAGTTGGGGTATTTCCTAAAAGGGTTAACAGAATACCTCTATTTATTTAATGGAAAGACAGTAAACTGTTATCTGTTCTGTTTTAACTCTCAACCGAAAAATCACAAATTTTAAACTGCTAATAATTTTACAGTCTCCAGCAGTTGATGTCATCTTTCACCAACATGCTTAAAACCAACTCTGTTCCATTGTCTTGCAGTGTATGAGGCAGGAAAAGCAGTAAAGAAAGGTATGGGGAATCAATATGCTTCCACCCTCTATGCTCAGAGTATGTATGGTCAGCCACCATACATGCAGCCTGGTATGCCTCTACTTCCTGTACCTAATGGGGTTGGAGCCCAGCTGCCTCAGAGTGGTTACGGTCATGAATATGATGGTGCTAGCTCAGGTAGGTGATACAAATTACAAACCTGAAAGTTCACAATGATTACTTTCTGTTGCAGTTTTCATAATGTGTTGTACTTCTGCAGCCATGAGTAGGAAAATTCAGTTAACTGTTGAATATGAGTTTCATAATAACAACGCAGAGGTTTTTACTTTGTGCAGAGATTAGCTTTGTGGAGTGCTTGTTCAAATTTGCTTTGTTTTTGTTCTCTATGTAGTGGGACACGGCTCCCAGGTACCTTTGCTACGTGAGCAAGACCGAGGGGACAACAGTGAGTAGAGTGTGTGTGTGTTGGGGGGAGGAATTAACCCACCCACACCCAAACAGGTGTACAGTACACTGCGGTGTGAATGTTTTTTTTTGTTTATGTGGGTGGGGTATTTCTTTCTTATCAGTATTATCTCTCAGATTTGAGGAATTCCCTCACTTGACGTGGTAAATTATGAATATAAACCAAATTTAAAGTGAGAAGATACATTTAAAACCTCACCTCACCTAAAACTGATTCTTTGCATTCTTACTCTCATCTTACTTTGATGTGGTTATGTTCACATAACTAGTCGGATTCCACCCACAATGTATGTGTGCATTTAAAAAAAAAACTGTATTTGTGTGACACAGCTGCTTAGTCTGTTCACATTTTTTTTATATACGTGGATATTTGTGTTTGAAGTTCTCTTTTAAATGTAAAATTGATAATTTGATTTTGTTATATACATTTATTAAACATTTTATTATATTTTAGGATTTTATGCATGTACTTTTGGAAGAGCTCAAATATCTTAACACCACTTTAAATCTGTAGAACACCTTTTGATGCATATTAGCTTAGCATGTTGCTAGGCCAGTATGCTTCATCTACTTCGTTCAGGTCTCACTGTTGCATGACTGTCTTTATACATAAAGTTATATGTAAAATAAAGATTAGCAGTGAATTGTATCTAATGCAAATAATTTTGTTTTCCATGCGCTGAGAGCAGAATTGTGCTGTCAAAGCTTATATTTACTCTAATGTTGCAATACTGACAAAATTCTAAAGATTTTATAGTTCTCTTAGTTCCTCTAATAGCATCATGCTGACTCTGGTGTTTCTTCACCCAGAAAAAAAATATCACTTTTGGTAAAAAAGTTTTGTAAACAAAACATCTTTGTTGATTATACTCTTAATCAAATCTCAATAATTTACAGCTTCTCATAAACAAAGCAGCGCACATGAAAGAAAAAAAAAACAATGTATGACAAGCCTGTGCAATAAAGGGATTTCAACTTGTCACAAATATGAAAGCATTTTTTGATGGTTTTGATAAGAGTATGCAAATATTGAAAGAAGCTGAAATCATTCACTATATTTGAACTTATTTTCCTCACTTCAGCTCGCAGTGGTTTTCGAATCCAGGTGGACCCTGACGGGAACGCAACGCGTGCCATTTACTATATGGAGAGGGAGCTTGCCAATATGGATCCATCCAGGCCTGGCAACTATCAGCGCTGTAACTGATTGCTTCCTATTATTCCTGTGTGGCAGACTATATTAGATTCTGTAGCTGGAAGTCCTATATACATTGATTGGTTGAATTTTGGTTTAAGTGCAGTAATCTTTATTAAACAGGGATAATATATATTAATACATGAATCATAAAAATAACTGCAGATAAAAATCTTAACTTCGGTTTTTGTCCTCACAATTTGGTTAAATAATACAGTAGATTATGATTGTTGAAGCCAGTAATCGATAACAAGATTCAACTGAAAGTCAGATAAATGTAAATGCTAAATTAACTCCAAGATTTTCTGTCTGACATGAGTCTGACACAATTAAGCCAAATGGTAAATATTCTTTGTTTTTTTAATTAATTAAAATACTAATAGTTCTGCTCTAAACTGACATAGCTGCCTATCTAATAGTTTTTGTGGACTGATAATATATAATGGTCATATAATTTAAGAAGACCATTTTCTCTCTTCCTGAGATAGATGTATGTGTATATATATATATATATATATATATATATATATATATATATATATGAGAGAGAGAGAGAGAGAGAGAGAGAGAGAGAGAGATATATATATATCTCTCAGACAGAGAGAGACTGCTTGTCTTACTCTGGAATTGTGGTTGTGATGGGGAAAAACCAGTATGTGATGTCATGTGTTTCACGTTTCATTTGTCATTACCACTTTCCGCACTTGTGGTTTGTAGCTGTTAAATGTTACCCAGAAAACAATATGTCACAGGAACAAATTTTAACATTCTGCAGTCATGAACGTGAAAACTGACTGCATTTAGTAATACAAAATAAAATTACCGTATTTTCCGGATTACAAAGCGCACCCGAATATTAGCCGCACAAGCTAAAATCAGGGGAAAATCCTGTTTTGTACATACATTAGCCGCACCTGACTAAAAGCCGCAGGTGTTTCAATGTTGACTTATCATATGTAAGAGAATATGCACAAAGCGAATTGTCAGGAAAGAGATGGCTGTTTGGAGACACATCACTTTTATTAATATTTTGAAAAACAAGTTATGGTTACATATTTGCATAACTTTTTAGGTATATGTACAAGTACCAGTAATTACAAGTACGAAACATGTACTGTGCTGCATAAACGAGTAACAAATGTAGTACATAACAATAACCTACAGCACACCAGAAAAATAGATTCGGCCTACCTTTTAGGCTCAGGTGCAGTGACACGGCTTTAACAAGAAGAAAAGTCAGTCATTCACCACCATCTTTCTCTTCTTCCTGCGCACTAAAACCACCAAAGTCCTCTTCTCCAGTGTCGGAAACGAACAGGCTCAGGATGGCTTCGTCATCCACTCCCCGCTTCTCTCCTTCGTTGTCACTTTCAAAACCAAACAAATCCTCGTTGTCAGTGTCAGAGTTGAACACCCTCAGAAGGGTCGTGGCGGTGTCCTCCTCTCCATCATGCAGCAGTCCAGCCCTTCGAAATCCGTTGGTGATCGTGGATGTTTTCACACTTTTCCACGCTGTCAGAATCCACTGGTGGTGTTGGGCATAACTTGCTTTTCGCAAGTTTATCGCCGCTCATCATCCACGCCTCCCACTGAACGCGTAGCGCTACTTTGAAGTTTGTTTTTCGCGCTACTTCGTACGGCACTACGTTGCCTGGCGGACGGACACTACAACGTAGTGCCGTACAACAGCGGAACAAACAAAACAAATCCTCTTACAATATCACAAAAATCATGGACAATCCATAGAAAAGCCGCACCTGACTAAAAGCCGCAGGGTTCAAAGCTTGTGCAAAAAGTAGCGGCTTATAGCCCGACAATTACAGTACATAAATTACAACAATTGTTACTGATTGTGGCCCATTGATAGCTGCAGAGCTTTCATGTTGTTACTTTTCTGATCCTTCTACTAAACTCAATTTTATTTCCTCTGACCTGCATTTCTTTTTCAATTTTCCTGTCTCAGTGGACAACATGACTGAAGTCAGTTCCTTGCACGACAGTAGTGGATCTGAGCCTCGAAACCGCGGAGGTCGTTCCCAGCCGCCGCATCTCCCCACAGTGTATGACCATGATGAAGCTATGAGCACCATCAGCAGCGTTTCCCAGCAAGGCCGCCGCCGTGATGATTACCCGCAGCAAAGAGGAGGTTACATGGAGAACCGCGTACGTTCCCGCTCGATGGACAATCTTGACGATATTGGACGGCGATACCCCAGAGACGACTACCCACCACAACGCCGCCCAGACTCCAGAGGAGGAAGAGGGTGAGTGTTAGTTTCTCGAGTAACCTCCTTGTTGCCATCATCACATCATTTAGCAGAGTTTTTTTCAGCATAATCTGTACCATGTGCAGCATCATTGAAGTTTCACAGTAATTGTCTTAGTATAAAGATGAACCATGTACATACATGGAGAGACATGTGCAAATTGTTTAACTGAAATGTTCAGTCACCCACACATAGTGTCAGTTCAACAGCAACCTTTCAGTATCACAATGTTATCACTTTATCAAACTTAAATATATAAGAATAAATTAGATATCTTGGCACAGAAATTCTAGCAGGTCTTGTGTCATTTTTGTTCAAACAATCAACTATGTCTGCCTAGTTAAGCCTTGGCTCAAGGTAATTTCCAAATGTGTTTCATCAGAGTGAAGGGAATTGTAAACTAATTTAGCCCGATGACAAAGTGCAGCTGACAAATTTGCCCTAGTTTTTTTTTTTTTTTTTTTGTGGTTTACATCTTCGGTGATGCATGTACTTTCCACGCAAGCTCACTAAAGAAAGGATCCATATTAGCATATTACACCATTTACCTTTCGTCATCGGCTTGATGTTCGAAGATGTGTGCAGCAAGTCATTTAGTAAAGTTTCACAGAGATTTCAGACATCACTGTTAGTCATAAGCTCAAAATTTATTTCTTTGTCGTGTTCTCAGCACTCAACACCTTCAGCGCACTAATTGTTGTTGGGCCTTGGTACCCAATCTCAAACTTGATGTCCTTCCCCCCCACCCCTGTCCATAGCATTTGTGTTGTACCTCATTGATCTCTAGTTGTGATATCAGTTGCCTCGTCCAGATGTTGCACTGAACTACTAGTTGTTTCACAGTTAGTCTAGATGTCGGGTATAGAAGATTCCATAATTCCCACATCTTCTTCATGTAACCTCTTCTGCTGGGATTGTGTAGTAGCATTCCGACAGCTCTGTGGTCTGCACCCTTGTACCTTCATGCTCCTTTGTTCTTTGAGATGTAATGTATATATTTCATATGGAAGCTGATATTTAAATAAACACCTAAATTCTTTTCATATATGAGAGATGTGAAGGGGTCTGGAGAAGGCATGGAGGACATTATGGTGTCTGTAACATGATTTGGCATGATGGTGGTGGCTCAATGATGGTCAGGGGAGGCATATTCATGGAGGAATGCACAAGCTCTACAGGCAAGGCAACTCCCATTAGGTATCGGGATGAAATCCTTGGACCCACTGGCAGACCCTACACTTTTGCAGTTGGTCAGGGTTCCTCCTGCTGTATAAAAATACTGGCCTCATGTGGCGAACGTATGTAGACAGTTCCTGGACAATTAAGTAATTGATACCATTGCCTGGCTCCACACTTGCCTGACTAAAATCAAAGATCATCGTCCTCAACATCTCAGTGACATTATGTTTCAATCCATTTGACGCCACCATTTTGCACGCCAGACTGTCCAGGAGCTCAGTGATGGCCTGGTCCAGATCTGGGACGAGATCCCCCAGGACACCATCAGTCTCATTAGAAGCATGCCCTGAAATTCTCAGGCATACATGCAAGCACATGGGGACCATACAAACTACTGAGTACCATTTTGTGTTGCTACAATGAAATTTCAACAAAATGGACAAACAAAACTTTTTTGGGGTGTGTTTGAATTCAACCCTCTGTAGGTTGATAATCGTCATTTCCATCAAGCGATGTGGTTGGTATTGTTTCACTCCTAGCACATTATCCAGTCTAGTATGTATACCCAGTTCTGTATACAGATCTAAAGTTTTCCTTTAGTTTTTTTTTTTTTTTTTGAGCAAAGAAGATATTTATATGTAATGTTGATAAGACCTACGGACATTTGGGAACCATAACCTCCATGCCATGTGGAGTCTCAGTATCATGAGTAGTTAACCTGTTACCAATTACAGATGCAATGTTTGGTTGTAAACATCACCTGAACTTTAAAGTGAGACTTGGAACACGACAGTAGCTGAAAACAGTTCAGCAAATTCAATGTGCTGTTTTGTGTTTCTTTAGCTCTGATGATGGGTGGAGCAGCAGCGCACGGAATGGCTATGATCGTGACTATGATGACCGCAGACGTCGTGACTACTCCCCCGATCGCCGGAGAGGAGAGGGTGGAGCCTACGGGGATCTCCCAGGACGGCGCAGCCACAGTCGTGACGATCTAATGGATCTGGAGAGGGATCGCCGGTATGGTGGTGGTGCAAGGGGCGGGCGCGAGGATTACGATGACAGTTTTCTACGAGAAGCCATGGAGAGGAAGAGGATGGGTGAGCAGCAGAGGGCGCGGAGCCAGGAGCGATTGGACAGCGAGAGCGACCGCTCAGATCGGGGGAGGGGGGCACGTGGGCCACCTCCACTACCTGTGAACCCACCCTCTGGAAACCCTGGCCGGCACAATGACTACCCGCCTCCACCACCACCGCCTTACAGTGAAGATGAAAAGAAAAGCAACCTCCGCAAGGTGAGTCACAGAAGTTGAGATTGCTGTAAGTGTATTGGTTTGATGATAATCTATGTTCTTACTTCTTATGAAAAGGCAAAAGTCAATACTGAAATTACTCTATTAATACATCTTCAGGGCCAATGACACATTGCTTGTTTTTGATCAAGAGAGTCTGTTTTAGTTTATTGGGTGAGTTAATGAGTTTTCTTGTTTTGCAGAATGGAGCTGTGAGTCGGGAGAGCCTGGTTGTGTGAAATAAAAACCTAAAGAGAACAAAGTACAACAAGGATGCAGCATTGATCTTTAAAAAAACAAGAGAGCGACTGTAAATATTTATTGCACTGCTAATTTGTTATGTTGATTTAAAAATGTCATAATTAGTAAATGTGATTGTATGCTTTTCTAACATGGAAGAGGTTTGCCTTTTCATGTACACAATATTTTGGCTGCCACAAGTGCCTTACAGTGTACATAATTTTATTTTTAGATAGTTAAAAATATCTCATCTCAACAATTAAACATATTCAGAAGTTTTATATAGTTTCATTTAGCTGATGCAGGTATTAATGCAGTTTTATGGATGTCTGTTGTTTTTGCATTTGTGAAAAGTAAAGTGACTTTTTTATATGAATCTGTGTGCATTTAAAGGAATTTGTCTAGCTTTTTTGTTATTTGTCGTATTATTGTGTTCACTCGTTTTAGATTCCTCGTTGAACAAAATACTCCAGAGACTTTCTAACACTAAATTGCAATTTTAACCTTCAGTATGTTGTACATAGGCATCTGGAAAAACATCTTAAAACTGCAAATATTCATTTTGATGTGTTGAAATCTAATTTTAAAATAAAGATCTTTTTGCCAGGCCACATTGTTTGAGCTAAAAGTGTTTCACCACTAGATGCCACCATCTTGTTAGTATGCTGAAGCAGTGATGCTGTTTTAGTGCAGCATTTTCTCTGTCCAACAATTATTAATTCCTATTAGATTTAGAAATGTTAAGACTTTGATCAACCTTGCTTGTTGTTCAGTAAGAGATGATCAAATCGAGATTATTATTTATTTGTACCATTGGGAATTTAGTACTGGATAAGTATTTTGGTTTCTCCCTCTTTTAAAAGAAGAAATGTTAAAAACTATCTTCTTTGTCATTGTATTTGTTATGATATATTGCTACAAACAGAAGCAAAGGTACAGTGTAAACAAAACCATCATTTTCTTTTTTTTTTTTTTTAAAGAAAAAAAGATATAGAAACATGATTTAAGATCATACCAGTGTGTGTGTGAGGGACCTATTCAAACATCACAAATCACAGTGTTGAATAATAATCCAGACTTTAGTCATTGCCTCCTTGGCTGTCTCAACATAATTGAAATGTAGACTTAATAAAGATAGGATTTATTTCAGAGGTGTTGCGTCATCTTTCAGATATGGTATTATTTCAGTTGCCAGTGGCTCCTCTGACGGTTGCTAAATATAAGTTAGAATGTCTGACTTGTAGGGGCATACCATAGGTTTAACATAAGAAAAGTGTCAAGTTTCAGTTGTCCGATCTTAAAGTGACGCAAGCTGGGGGTCTGCAGTCTTTGCCTCCTTCACCTAAAAAAAGATTTCACTACGAGTAAAAGGTAAGAAGACCGAACCAACTTTTATGTCAGATCACCTGAATAGATTCTATAAAATAATCTCCCTGTTCTACAGGTTTCTGGATTTCTGCCACTTTGTGTTTGTCCCTACTTCATGGGTGATGTATCCTCCTCACACTACGTCCTCCTAGCTGTTCAGCAACACACTGAGGTTCCTTAAGGGTGTTTACAGTGGCCAAGGTTTGTGCAAATGATCCTCCTTTGATCACAGTGTCAGATGTCAGAGTGGTTACGTGCTTGCGGCAAGAAGTCATGTTGAAATCTTTGTTGCCATATTTGGTCTCTTATCACTTAATGAGAAAATGTAATTCTGACAAGTAAACAATTTGTCACTCTGAATGAGAAGTGGTGTTTTGATGCAAGTTTTGCCAGGCCTTCCAACTTGGTGCTAAAGTTAGACAAGATCCAAAGCCTCTGTGTAGGGTTTGTGGTGCTTTTGCTTTTTGCTTGTCTTTTTTCCCCCCAATTATTAGCTCTCTGTGACTGCATTATCAGTGACTCAGCTGCTGCATTTTCTACAGATTTGGTAATTTAAAAGTATTTTAAAACAGTGAGAATACCTAACATGTGACTGAGAGGGAGGCAGGGGGAATGGTGAAGATGCCAGTTAGTAAAGCCAACGCACAGTGAATAGAGGTGAAGAAGTGAGTGCAGGTAAGATTGAGGGGGTTGAGGGCAGTGTCAGAGTTAAGGATGCAAAGATTTTCAGTGGACGTGACCTCAATAGGCAGGGTGAGAAATGAGTATATCAGAGGGACAGCTCAGGTGGAGTGTTTTTGAGAGATAGTTAAGAAAGCAGGTGGTAGGGATAGAATAAGATGGATAATCTGCTGTGGGGACCCCCACACAGCTGAAAGATGAAGTGCACATTCTAATGTGAAGGTGTTTTTTTGTTGTTGTTTTTAACTCTGTGAGGGAATCTTAAATCCAGAGAAAATCATGAATTACAGTTTTAAGGTAAGATCAGTAAACTCTTCTGACGCAATGGAGACTGCTTGCCTCAAGCAGCTAATTGAGCAATACGAAGTAATTTACAGATATATACATATGTATATGTAAAATTGTAAAGTTTTTCATTCAATATAATAAACATCCTCACTTTTCAGACTTTTAATTATCTGCAGACTTTTAACCATATTCAAACATCTGCCACCATTGCTTTAATTGGGATACACAAAACAGAACTACTTAAACTGCAAACCATATTACAGTTGTGATGCTACTCATGGTTTCTTTTCAATACTGAGATCCAGCTTTGAGAAAACCAGTTACATGCACAGTAATCTCAAGAGAAGCAGTTCAAGTTCATCAGATGGAGCCGCTGCATATTAGTAAAAGCACGCAATATAAATGTGTTATAGCTTGTTTATTTAAGTACTGTGACAAAGATGGGTACAATGGAGGTAAGAAAAGAACAAAACATACATTTGCTAACCAGGAAAACAAAACGTGTATATATATTACAACCCACAAGAAACAACATGTGGGCTAATTTATTGGTCAAAATGTAATTCCTATGCAGAAAGTGCACAACTTACTTTGACTTTTCCGCTTTCTTTTTAGGTCTTAGTGCATTTTAACATGTGTAACTTTACATGTTTTAAATTATCTTGATATTCTTTCTCATATCTATGAAAAAGTGAGTGTTTTGTAGCCTGTTTTAAATGTTTTTCATGCTCTGCCTATGTTCTGTATCTCCAGAGGTCTTCCAGAGGCAGTTGGCTGGCATTTTTGTCTAAATCCAATAAGCAGAATATTCATATTACACCCACATCAGGCACACTTGACATGGCAGTAACAAATGATGCTAATGTGCATTGTTTGTTATATGTACAAAATGCTCCGGTGGAGAAAACTCTGAATTTTAATTTCCATTTATACCACTTCACTACCAGTTTAGTAATATTTGTTACACTAGACACTTCGGACACATCATTCAGTAAATATCTGGTCTTTATGAGTCCTGATAGATGATCAAAGCTAAAGACAGTAGCAATCATCCGTGCTACACATCTGACACAACTCCTCTAAATAAAATAAGGCTGGCTGGTTTGTGAATATATGTGAATACAGTTGCAGTACAGTTACAATCATTTAAGTCATTTAAGTTGCTTTGTAAGTTTTTGTTTTTTGTTGTTCCTGTGGTAATAACTACATTTTACTTTACTTGCCACAGTCTTTTGCAGCATCATAACTGGAAGGGAAGCAGGGGTCCCACTGTTGATAGGACAACACAGTTTGTAGAGCAACTTTTTGTTCACTTACTGTTTCGACTATGCTTTCTTGTGCTGTGAGGGATTATCACTGACGCTTTGGATGTCAAGGACACTCCTATTACAGTGGCTTAGTCAACTTGACTCAGTGGTTGGCCTGTTCGCGACCTGTCTGATAGGTTGACCTATCCTGTTTTATGCTCTGGTGATCGTAATGTTGGCGATTTTGCTATATTACCATATCTTAACCCTCTACAGCATAGCGTTGCCCTGAGGCAACTAACCACATTTTCATGCCTTACACTGGCCCTTCAAAAAAAAAAAAACACTGTTTTTTTTTCTTCTTTCAAATAATGCTACCAGACACATCTCTTTCCAATAAAATGATGAGTTGAAGGTGGTGTGACTTTCATTTTTTGGGGGGAGGACCCCTTTCTGCAAGCTGCACTACACGAGAGACATCTCCATTAGGAGGCAAGATAAAGATCACTATTTTACATGTTTATAGTGAAATAAGTGCATGAATATGTTAAGAAGCATATTTGATTGTTTGTTCTACTTTTTAAAATTTATTTATAGAGTAAAACTGTTAATTTTCATTCGTTGCCTCAAGGCAACACTGCGCAGTTAGCCCATTTTTTTCAGGCAATATAATGCATTTGCATATGTGTGTAGAGATGTGTTTGTGTGCATTTATATGATCATAGTCAATGTTTTTGTACTTTACAATCTACTCATAATTATGTAATACCTTTTAGGGAAGGAAACCAAGGGAATGTGCACTTCCTGTCCTCAGAAAGTAAGAACAGTGAGCTTTCAGGGAGTGACATTGAAGTAGAGGAGTGGATCCCTGAATGAGGTTTGCGGGACACTTAGGAGCTCAGGGGTCAGTTGGTAAAGTAACTGTGTCTGTGTGTGTGTTAGTGCCCACATAGCAAGCAGGTCTGGCCAGGATCTGGTATCAAGTTGGCACTGCTGGCTGACTTCTGGCATGATAAGACGTATGTCATCCAGATATGGGACAGGCCTGGCATAGATGGCACTGTCTATGCGATGACATGCCATATCTGGCTTGATTGTGGCTTGGTTTATGTGGCCCAGGCCTATAGAAAACAGGTCTAGCCCAGATATGGCATCAAGCTGGCACTTCTGACTGACTGGTGTTTTGGCAGAGTGTATGTCAACCAGATGTGTGCCAGGTCTGGCAATGACGCCACTGTTTATGCATATCTCAGGTGGTAGAGCAGGTTACAAACTGATCGGAAGGTTAGTGGTTCGATCCCTGGCTCCTCCAGTCTGCATGTCAAGAGTGTGAACGTGTATGAATGTAGTTAGGAAGCACTCAGTTAAGCGGAAGTGGGTGAATATGGCATGTTGTATAGAGCACTTTGAGTAATCTGGGTGAGTAGAAAAGCGCTATATAAAAATCAGTCCATTCACTGTCTGAACAGAGTTTCGGCATGTTACTTTTGCACTGTTTTGCATGTTCTGGCACATGTTGTTATTACATGGCTTGATTAAGGTACACATTAGGATGAAACTGTTCTGGGCCAGCACAGGGCCAGCAGTGTGTCTACAACTGGCCCGTGGCTGCACACCACCTACAGATGGCCCACATACCGCAAAGAATGCCGGCCCTTTGGTGGCCCAGACCTGGTTTGCCAGAGGTAATCCACACATGGGCCAGGACAGGACCACTAGTGTGTCTGAAACTGGCCTTGTGCTGGCCCATGTGTGGGCCACCTCTTGCAAACCAGGTCTGGGCCACCAAAGGGCCGTCATTCTTTGCGGTATGTGGGCCATGTGTAAGCACATTGTGTGGGCCTGATCCAGGCCATACCAATTTTGCTGTGTGGGTGTGTGGTTGTGTATTACTTATTGTTGTAGGGACACAAATTTGTTTACACGATCACATTGTGAGGTCTCGCCTACTTTATGAGGACAAATTGCAAGGTAAATCATTCAATTTTAGGGTGAAGGCTTGAGTCAGGGTTAGGGTAAGGTTCAGGCAGGGACTTGTGATGGGTAGAGTCAGGATAAGTTTCCAGGAAATGAATGTAAGTTAATGTAATGTCCCCAAAAGTGATGGAAACACAATGTTTGTGTTTGTGTGTGTGTGTGTGTGTGTGTGTGTGTGTGTGTGTGTGTGTGTGTGTGCGTGCGCGCGCGTGCATGGGGTTAGGGTCAAATGTTGGATATTTTGGTGTTTTATTGTTCTGTGAAATGTTTACATTGTTTATTTGTTGTGTATTTATTTGTTCATCCTTGTTGTACTAATACAACTTATTATAGAATAACTTGGCATTTTACTACCCTTGTCGCACAGTGTTGCCTTGAAGCAACAAACCAATATCTGTTTGGGGGGGGGGGCATCAATCATAATAATATGATTGATATATTATTAGGGACCCTAAAGCTCCCCCAAAATAGAGAAAAATATTTTTTCCTCCAAAATTAAAAAGTCATGCAGTAGAGGGTTAAGAAATCTATTTCACTGGCTACAGTGTTGTCATAACGATAGAAATGGCAGCCAAATTGTAAAAAATTAAAACTGAAAAAACAGAAACAATCTTATATTAAATAAAATAATCCTCAGCTGGCCTCCCAATCACAGTTTTTCTGTGCCAAAGATCCAATCTGCTGACAGAGAGAGCGAAAGAGAGGAGGGAGGAGAGAGAGCAGTGGAGAAAGCAAATGTTGGAGAGAGACGAGTCTCCTCAGTGGCGTCTGATCAGCTGATAAGGTAAGAGCTCTGCTGTTCTCTGATCTACAATTGTGAGCAGTCAGATTAGGTTTTTCAACTATGTGATTACTCTTTTTGTCTTATATGGATTTGAAATTCTCACTTAAAAGACTTGGCTTTGCAACAGAATACCAGACAGTGAACTACTGTGGCAACTCTGAAAGGATACGTGTACATTACAGCAGTGCTGTGTATTTTATTGCATGTTATAAGTATTGCATTATAATTAAAGGTGACCCTGTCACATTTTAGCAGGTTATCTATTTACATCTAAGCATGATACACAGGGAAAATTGGTGATATGTTCTGTTTGATATCCTTGCATTGTGTATTTCAAACATTTTGACTAAAAGAAAAAAATAAACCGCTGAGCTTCCATATGTTCTTAACAAATTATCAGCTAATTATCATTTAATATTCAATGTTTTTTTTTTCACGTTGGAGCCATGCTGTCCTTTTGCCTTTCAGTCATTTTAAACACAGTTTTAACTATCTGTAGCGTCAAGTCGATAGACAAATCCCGTTTAGGCGATTTCAACAGAACACAGACCCAAAAACAAACTTCAAACAAACAGTGACAGGTCACAGGTTACTATTTCTCTTTTTTAAATCAAAGTAGCTGTCAATAATATGTTCAGTTTGAAAAAGTTAAAATTTTAAATAGACGGATTACCTAACGAGGGCCTGCATAGACACAAACCGAACATCAAGCACATTACAAATCCAAAGCCCCTCCATGACAGTTGGAGCACAAAATGGGAACTTAGGACAAATTTGAGATTAGGTGGACCTTTGGGAATAAAAATCCCTTGCAACACAAAATGCGATATGTTGCAGCTCTGTATCCAACCTCCTAAATAGGGTCAACATCCCTTTAAGAATTGCTCATTTTCATTCTCACTGATATTGGCAAAATTGGCATTAATACCAAACCATTTACTTCTACTGGGAAATAAATGACAAGTTAAATTTGTGATTTTCACCATCCTTCTGAGCAAGACTTTTTTCTCTTGGGACATTAACTTTGAGATTAAAATTCTTTCTGTTTATACAAATGAGAGGAAACTCAGTGCTTAAATACCTGAGCAGCTGGTACACTTTGTTTAAGCAATGCCGGTTTTAAAGTTAAATGCATTAATACCAGATATAAAACAACTTAGGTGAACATCTTCTAAGTGTAATAACAGAAACGTGAAATCATCGTGTTTCACCAACTCTTCATCTATTTGCAAATGGTAGCTATCTGCTTCTGTCCAGTGAAGCAAAGAGAGACACAATGGGTCCATTCTCAGAGGCTTATTCGGTTACTAGTCTCTGTCCAGTACAATCCCAGCCCACACCCCCCCTCTATATCGCTCTCTTACCATGACACCCTCAATAGTTACACTAGAATGCTGTAAAAGTATGTCTTTGTGTGTTTGCATTATGTAGATTCTGGTGTTTTTTACTCTTAACATTGCTAAAGAGTTAGAGCATGTGTGGATTAGAAGTTTTGGCAGTAACACTGTCCACAAAAAGTGACTCAATTTTTGGTTGCACACCTACTTTTAATCCCAAACTAAACAAACCAGTCCAATCTTGAGCTGCTTCTCTATGAAATCTCTAGCTAAGAATAACATTTTAAAACCTTTAACATGCAGGTGTTTAGTTTCTATGGCTCAAGCTGAAGGTGGCAGAGCCTTTCGATTCTAATAAGAATAATAAATGTTTGATATGTCCAGATTCAAGAAATGTAACAGTAGAGTGAGTGAAGTGCATCTGTGCACACTTACAAAGCCCAGATAAGAAGTCCAATTAACCAAACCAATCATAATTGCCCGTGTGGTTTAAACATGGGTGTACAGGGCTTTTTTATTAGTTCATTAAACAAGATGGGAAATCAAAGAGAACAAACCAGTTGTTGGAGGGAGATTATAACCATCATCAACCATTTACAAGTTAACTTGTTAAAGGAAAAAAGAATTCTTCACCATTTGTTGGGTGGCTTTTGTGAAACAGGCTCCAGGATTACAAAAGTCAGAGTTTGCTTGAAATAAACTAGTTCCCATGACACGTAGTCTCGCCATGTCTGAAATGTAAAAGTGCTCATAGCTGAGCAGTCACAGCTGAATGGAAGGTGAAATGGCAGATGTCCTTGAGACAAGAGACGGTAATCTTTCAAATGGAGATGAGCTTTCATACTTTCAGACAGCCTTTCTGCAAAGCCACTCTTGGTTTGCATTTGTTCATGCAAAAAGTAATCAGAATCATTTCATAAAAAGGTTTCAGGAAAGTTCAATTTCTGCCTCCACACATGGCCAAGTGCTGCATGCACCATGTGTGGATGTCTGACCTCATTTGAAGTGCTCACACCTCGACAACAAGCTTTTGTTCCTGAGATGGGGACAATCATTATTTTCAATGCCTCGAGATAATACTTGTCCAGAAAACCTAAATTTCATCATTTTTATTTTTTTCATCATTTTTGAAAAAAACTGTTAAGGAATGAATAAAATGATATTAAGATTAGAACGCAGCTTTTGACACTTTAAATTTGAAACCATCAGTTTTTGTCCATTTTTAGCCCAGCTTGTGGCCAGTCAAACTCGCTGAAAGGCACAAGAATTACAACCAAGAGAGAACAGTCGAACAAGAGACAGAGACAAATGAGCGAGGGCAGAGAAAAGGGGATTGTTGTGATTAAAAGACAATTATCTGTGCACATCGACTTCCCAGTGTTGTGCGGTGTCAGGCTCGAGCTGAGCTTGTTCTGTCCCAGAAGGCTTTGGGAGACAATGGCTACTGTGTTAGGGGGAGGGAGGAGGTTTGTTTGCAAGTCTTGGGGCTTCATGACACGGTTACAGCACCATGCAACTGTCTAAACACTCGTAATTCCACATAGGCTTAATAATGCATTTTCTTTAATAGTAACAGCAGGGAAGGAGCAGTTGGCAGTTTTATAGGTCAGCTAGCATCACCATGCAGGTGTGCTTTCTAACTTGAAGCAACTTAAAGACATTAACAGAAATGTGGTGAACTGACTTTGGACAAAACTTAAGCAGCAATAAAATGCTAATGTCACAATTTAGTTACCCAGACTGTCTTTATATTGCTGTTGCTTGTTATGTGTGAGGGTGGCTGAAAAGTTGCAAAGCAGAACTATTACACAGACTGCACAGGTAGAAAGGAAAATGAATGTGTTCAAAAACCACTGCACAGTGACCTCAGATCACTGTGTGGCCCTTCTAAAGGATATAGAGGAGGAGTCTGCTGTGTCCTTACTCACCAAGGCAGAGGAGATGGTTCTCACACACAAATCATCAGCGTCAGCTCTATGGTAAGATGTAGGGGAAAAAATCCAAGCCCAATAATTCTAGGGAAAATCAACCATACTTTAAACAACGTAGACAAGTTATGATGTCATAATTACTGTTTAATTGGCCCTAGTGCTAATTTCATGCCATATCAGGAGCATTGTAATTCCCAGTTTCCAATTTGTTAAGTCTCTTTTTTTATTAATAATAATGTATATTTTATTGATCCCCATGGGGAAATTGAACCCATTCACTCAGTGAAGCAGTCAGGAGCCACCAATCTAGCGCCCAGGGAGCAGTGTGTAGGGACAGTACCTTGCTCAGGGGTACTTCAGGGTAGCCGTTCAGTGGATTCGAACCCCTGACCTTCTGATCATGGGGCCACCACTGAGCTATCCCCACTCTTTTGTTAAGCTATTGCTTAACAAAACAGTAGCAGACCCTTTAACATCTAAATTGTCCTTATCTTTGACTCCATATATTCATTTTTGGACTTAGTTCAAAATAATCCTTGTGTTTCTTATACCCCCCTAAGCACAGCCCCGTAGGTCACAGCCCTTAGCTCATTTCTAGCTCATTTTTTTCTGACTGGCCGCCAACCAGCCACTCAAGCAAAAGGTTTGAACATTGAGTGGGTGGGGCTTCTGTACTTATAGCCAGCTGTGTGTGAAGACCATATTAGGGTATCGGTGCTTGCTGACATCATACAAATGCAATGGTAGGAAAAAACACTGTCTAAAACAGAGCCTGAATTCATAGCTTTTACCTCGTAGGGATTTCTTGTACATCCATTGATATTAGTGTTTGAAGCTTTGGCTCTGTTAAAAAGGAACATACACGATTCTAAGTGTATAGTTATTTATTCATGGGGTAAAGCATTCTTTATTTTTTCTAGCCTCTGACTGCTAGCGTTATTTGAGGTTTTTAGTCTCCATCAATGACAGGCTTTGAATGAGCCTCATAGGATTCCTTTCTCTTTTCACTCATACCCCTCTTATTCAGCCTCCCTCCCAGTCTCATTTCCTGCCTTGTGCTACACTGACATCCAGAAAGAAGTGGATCGCCTCTCCATCAATCCAAAATGATCAAATATGCTCAGTTCCATCCAACCTAAACCAAGTCATCATGTTGGACAGAAAGGCCTTGGAGCTCAAAGTCTCACCCGTATTTGTCGGGGTGAGGTGGAACAGAGTGGCCCTTTGTGGCCCCATGTGTATTTATGAATGGCTGAGCCTTGGGGCAAAGCTTGGGAACAATGCTGCTACACTGAAGGACTCATTTTGAGATGGGCGGGGGGTGGGGGGTGTTGTTGGTGATGATGGTTGTGATGGTGGTGGGCAGAGCACTTTATTCCCCACTGTTGGGGCTTGGTACAGAGGGTGGCGAGAGGTCTTGGTGGTGCGATGCTTTGCATGTGAGTGTGGCTGCTGAAGCTGCTCATACAGGAGCTATTGAACGTTTGGAGGTCGACTGTGGTCACCTACACAGGTGAGGAGCAGTTTTTATTTGTGATTTTTATCCTCTTTTGAGGTTTTTATCTTTTCCTGAGAGAAAAAGCAACAGGATACAGATTTCTTCACATGGGGATTGAATTTTATTTAATCAGTCCATCAATCTGATTTTAACAATTTTGCTTTTTAAGGTCAAACACTTACGGACACGGTGAATGAGCGCTTGCTTGCGTGAGCGTTCATAAATGATGTGATGAGTGACCGAGGGTGTGAAAAAAGTGAGATGTGCTGTATGAATCACAAGTTAGACCAAGTTAGGTAATGAGTAAGTGTGTGTCTATGCATGTGTACACCTCCTTGAGCGCTTGCGTGATTGAACGTGTTTGTGATGATGTGTAAGCGTGCATGGATGAGTGAGTGTGTGTGTTTTGAACATTAGCGGGGGATGCTAAAAGCCCAGCCAATTATTACTGGACAGATTTTACTGCCTGTGCCATTAGCACTGAGCTGTTCCTGCAAATGCCACAACATATTACCGTGTCTAATCAGACATGTGATGCCAGGTAGAAGATTCTTCGATTACACACCAAGCAAAACATTTTTACAAGTCATTTAACAGTAGTTTGGATGTATATGGTTTCTGTAATGAGACTGCGAGGAGCTGGAGTGATTCCTTGAATCTCAAAGAGGATGTTTTGTTTTTTTAAGAGAAAAGTGGAAACAATCATGTTTAACCAAATGTGTTTCTCATATAATTCAGAGTGCTGCTTCAGGAGTTGAGGAGAGCATAATGTTGGTTAATTATATACCAATTAGTGATTTTTAAAGAAGATTGCAAAGCCACAAAGAGATATTAATTTATGCTAAATCACACCGGCTGTCAAGAAACATTTGAATTTTTCACCTTAAACTTTGTGACACTTCTAGGTTTAATGGGTATGTGAAGAAAATTTTGTCCTTCCAATTAAATTATTCTGATTAATCTAAACTAGCCTCACATTTCAACAATGGGAATACCTCCTGTTTTTAGATTTTTACTAAATCCACACCTGGCATTTTATACACACTGTTTCAGGACATCAAGTCAAATGGAAGGTTTTAGGAAGCATTAAGATGGATCCACATATACATTGTCTGTGTGGCTGAACAGGTGATGGCACTGTTTGTCGCCCCCTTTTGTTCAGAGCGGAAGGGAGAACGCTGTAAAGAGAGAAGGCCTGTGGCTTACCATCTGCACACAGGGATGGGGATTGCCAGTAGTTGGTTTTGCCATGCAGCAGAGAAAGATAAGCTATTGGTGCTCCTGGTCTCTTAGTATGTTGGTGGTCTGCCAAATAAAGCTTGCTTTAATATCCTGTGGGTGTGTTTTGCTCTTGGTAAAAGCCTCCATTTATAATTGTAATCTATCTCTGTGTGTTGTTTGAGATGAAAGTGATGGTACACACCCACAAACTCATGCAAATACCGGGAAAAACACAGGCCATCTTTCTGTGGTTTCTCACTTTTGGGTATATGATACTGCCAGCAGAAGTTTCCTGCAAAAGACTTCAGATAAGAGTAAAGCATAGCTAAAATGTACCTAAACACTAAAATAAGTACATACATGATGAGCCTTATGTATGAGCCATACATAAGTCCAGTCTTTTACTTATGCCAACACTCTGCAGTACCTTGGACAGAATGTGTGACTGGATGTTGGCATATCTCAGTGTTTATGTTTGTATCTTGTGCACATGAGTGTGTGTGTGTGTGTGGTGCGCTGGGCTCATCGCAGCTCAGCGCGCCATGTGTGGGAGGGGGAGCAGCCATGTTTTAAGACCATCTGCTCCTCTGAGTATTTTAGTGGGAGCCTTAGCTTGTGGTGGATCAACGCGCGTCACAGGCAAGCAGCAAAGCACAAGCTGTGAGCGGGCCTGTTCCGGAAAAATTCCTTCAGTTTCTCACTTGGACAATGAGCAGTGTTCTGCATACAAGGTTCCCATTCTTTTTCTCTCTGTCCAAGAGCTCTGGTGATGCTCGTATAGATGTGGTGCAGATGATATTCACAATGAAAATGTTCTTCTTGGCAAAGCAGGGTGTTCGTGTAAACCTTTTGGTTTGTGTGAGCAATTTCAGTAATATAAAATGACTCATCAAAGGTGTCGTGGCCTGATTTAGCAGAACTGATTGTTTAGATAGCATCTGTATCCCCGAAGTGTGATGGGGAATAAATGATTACGTTGAAGTTTGATTGCCTCAGATATTAGAAAAGGACCTTTTGCACAAGGCATCACACAGATTAGATGATGCTAAACATGTTTGATTACTGAGAGTTATCTTTTACATTTAAACTATTTTTAATTGCTTCTCTGTAAAGTTCCCTCTGATTCTTTTTTGAGATAAAGGACCAGAGAAGAAATGTGATACATTTTAATAAGTTACCCTTTGAGTCTTTAATGTGCATGCACTGTATAGGCAATGATTAGAGTCCCAGCAGGACAATGGAGCATGCTCAGCTTACAACCAGCACCAAGGGAAGCAGAGGAAGGTCGCATAGCTCCACACCCCACACTGTGGAGTGTGCTGGCATGCCTTATGCTGCATGTGTGTGTAGGGGTTATGGCATGCTGTGCATTCATTTGTACATAGCTCCATAGCATCAATGCAACACTGTCTTCTTCAGACTCTCTCCAGTCTGTTTCTAGAGGGATTCCCTTGAGGTTATCCACAACTCCTTCAATGCCATGACTTGGCCTGTGGCCTAATGGCTCTTGAACACAGTGACTCACTCTACATATAACAATAAGGGTGAGAAAAAAAACTTCCTTACTGGAGAGACAACTTGCCTTTGTTATATTTATACGTCAGCTAAGTAGACCTCTGAGTGGATCCATGCTTGTACTACTGCCTACTAACATTCCTCAGTAGGGAAAATATTACTGCAGATTTGCATAAGGCTGGAAAGATCATTGATCATGCCCCGAGGACTCTTAATTTCAGAAATTTAAATTAATTTAGACATGGTTTTCACAAATCTAATTGTGCGCTTTAGACTATTACTCTATGCTTTCCCACACACATCTGGAAAACGGTTGCATTGATTATGCAGTCATGGTGAACAGAAATGAACCCTAACATCACAGCGAAACTAACATCAAGTTTCATGTTTCATGTTCTCCCTAAAGTTTAAATGTTAAATGTAAAACCAATAATGAGTCATCTTTCCTTCACCATGCAGCTTTGGCCCTTGTGTCTCAGTCACAACAACAAGTCTGTGTGAACAAAGTTCAAGAAATGTCAAGAAGTCTCAGAGGTTGAAGCATAATGTAGGCTCAAAGTTCAGGGCATCAAGGCACATAGGACAGTGCATGGAAGTGGTGGAAAATAAAGGAATGCTGAGTGGGCCTGCAGTACACATATTCAGATCTGCCCACAACACATGTAAACCAGAGCTCACACAGACTCCTCTCTTCCCCTTCCCCTTGTCTGCTTCAACATATCTTTTTATCTCCATTTTCTATCCTTTCCCACAGACAGTGGCATCTGGGAAGCAGGGCAAGAAAACCAACTCGGGGAGAGCAAAAACAAAAGAAAGACGAAGAAAAAGTCAAGGCTGGGAGGCAGCAGGAGCCTGGTGCTGAGGCTGTTATGAGGCAAGTGTTTTCTGTGTGCATTGCGTGAGTCGTGTATATAAAAGTGTGCACACGTATGCTGTGCTCTGTGCCAGCCATTTGTCTATCCCATCAATAAAGCCTTTGTTGGTAAGGTTGGTGGTGGTGTCAGTGGCCCTGCCCAGCTGCTGCGCTCTATTCTCTCCTATGTTGCTGATGCATGGCCTCTCACCCTGGACACACTTACTTAGCTCTTGGCTTTTTGTTGCAGTGCAGATGTCTGAGGTTGACGCAACTTTGGAGAAAAGTTTGAATTGTCCTAGCCAACAGTGTGACATTATTGGCCAAGAATTCAGTCTGACCCTTTCTACAATATAGATATTTGGGTTTTTTGGTAGCTGAAATATATAAAAAAAAAAGGTCCTCTCACTTAGAGTTTATAATTTGCTTGTGCAGTTCTGAGACTGTTTAGGTTGACTTTCATCACTCTCAATAGCACAGTTTTCAGTTGCAGCAGGCAGCTGTTGTTTTTTTGTTTTTGTTTTTTTGCTAAAAAAAAGGTTTAAAAATCCCTCAGCTTTACACCACACACAATTTGCATCAAGTTGGTTAGCATAGTGGACAGCAGAGTGTTTAGAAACTGAAGAGTAATTTCCCTCAGGACTAGAATCAAAAACATAGCTAAACAAGAGACACCATTGGGATTACATTTACCAGGTGGCCAGAAAATCAAATTCAAATGATTATGCTAGTTTACCAGAAATGAAAATGATTAAATATTTGGTAACAACTTCATGATAATACTGTGTTCCCAACCTGGGTCCACTGCTTCCAGGTTCCCAAAAATAACCAGATACGGTAGGTTTAAAGATCACAGGCAAATTTAAATATAAAGTGTAAAAATAAAATTACATCCTCATGCTCCTAGGAATTTGTGACTGACTAGTTATTGGACTGCATGATAAGTGGCACATCCAGTGCTTCTTTCAGTGTAAAATCAACTGAATTTTCCCTTCTCTCTAACAACAAGGCTAATATTGGTCAAGGATTCTCTGGGGGATGTTGGGATGTGTTAATCACGAAGCTCTAAAACACAATCCACTCTCAGACCCGCCATCTGCACACACCGGCTGCTGCATCGTGAGGCTGAAATCCGCTGCTTCTCCTTCTACAGGCATTTATTCTACGTCCAAACTAACAGTCATCATACTGGTGTACATCTCATTTGTATGCCACATTTAGACAAATAGATTTCTTTAGGAATAAGAAAACAACTGTGAACTCAAAGTAAATAATACAAATATAATGGCATTATATTGCACTTTGGATTGTAAATGAGTGAATTATGATAATTTCAGAGTACATTGCAAGCATATGAAAACTCCAGGCTTATGAGAAACTGGTTATTTATCATCTCAGAGAGGAGCAATATGTAGACATTATGGTGCATAATTTAATGTAAAAGCCTCAATATGGGGGTCAGAGCACATGCCACTTTTACTGCATGGCATCTTCCTTCCCACTCTACTGTGCATCTCAACAGCGTACTGGAAAATAAAGGCAAACATATCCAAAAATAACAGAGAAATAGTCCAACAAGCCTTTATTAACATGTGTTATTACATGTCAACATGACTATTTCAGTTGAATTAGAAAGGGTAAGATTTAGTAATATGAGCTTTTTCTTGCAGTCTGTTTCCTTTTTTTTTTAGTTTGATTGGTGTTTGGTGGTGAATTTAAGGATAAAGCTTTTTTTTTGCCTTCTGAGCACCACAGTAATGGGATGTATATTTGAATTCTGACCCCAGTACTCTTGAAATGGCCATGATTTTATTAGGATATCAAACCTCAGCTATTTTTGCATTTACAGTGCAGGTATTGCCAATAAAATAAAATGACAGATTGAATTTATATAGAAATATAATAATAATAATAATAATAATAATAATAATAATGATGTATACTTTATTGATCCCCATGGGGAAATTACTCTCTCTGCATTTGACCCATTCACTCAGTGAAGCAGTGGGAGCAGTGTGTAGGGACGGTACCTTGCTCAGGGTAGCTGTTCAGTGGTACTTTAATATTATTCATTAGAGCTCATAATAGATGTGATGAAAATTTATATGGACTGATTTATTTCAACCTGAGGGTTGATATTCCAGACTATATAGTGAGCAAAGGAAATAAACAACACAAACAGCTTGATTCTTCTGTGGTAATGTGCTTTCGTTTCTCACTTTTTCATTATCTCACTTGTTTTCATACGCTTTGATAAGTGAATATTGTCTACTCGGATTGATTTGTAGTACAGCACAGAAAGTACCAGTAATCCACTAATGACATGATGTGTGGTGACTGGAGTTTGGCTTTGTGTCAAGGCTCAGGAAACAGTGAGAGCCATTCACTGAATCGGCTTACGTATGGCAACCATAATGAGAGTGACTCTACTGAGGGGGAGCAAACAGGTGCTGACTGATGCTGTGTTTGTGTGACTTACTATTGGTCTGTGCACGCGAGGGGGCTGCGAGTGCTGTAATCGCCTGGCAATGCTGATGTCACTGGTATTTTCTTTCTTTCTCTCTTTCTTTCTTTCCACAGAGAAGGAGGCTGTCAAGCTGTCTGGGTGTGAGTGAACACCCTCTAGTGGAACTGCTGAAGATTTGTTCTCAGACGTTCCATTCGTTTTAACCATCCGTATTTCAAGGTAAAACCACAGTAGTTCAAATCAGTAAGACCTATTTTTACTTCTTGTATACGAGGTGCTTTTTCTTTCTAAGAATGTTCACACCACAACCCAATCTGATAAAAAGCCTAAACTCTCCATATGAGCAGTTTTCAACCTGTGACTGAGCCTTTGCAAGCAGCACTAACTGCACTTAATATACATATTCATAGACATAGCTCAAGTTAGTGTTAGCTCTACCTCTTTTAAATGTAGGACATGACAGAAAGGACGTTGATATTATTATATTTTTCTATAGTATTCACAGTATAGCAAGAAGGAGTGTATTATCTTTTTGGATGTTAATGACACTTTTCAGTCCGTATACTGTAACGTGTGGTTCATGTTGCACACTAAATATTGCAGAAATGTCATGTCATGTTTTGTGCCGGACAAAAAAGTAAAACCTGTGGGACTTTGATACAACTGATACTCTGATCTTTGTTTTTCTTTGTTTTACTGAAAAGTTCCACATTGGGGTTTTTGATAGAGGATTGCTATGATATACTATAAAACCAAGAAACTGTGAAACATTGAGAGCATCTTGAATTTGTTTTTTAGAGGCCTGTGCGGCGTGTGAGTCATGCAGCAGCATCAGTGGTGGAAACGTGATATTTGTGTGTATGTGTATGTTTTTCTGTTGATGACTGACAGCATGGTGTCTGTTTCAGAGGTCTATGGTCCAGTATTGAGCAGAGACCATGTGGTGTTTAGAGCTGCTCCTACCACTGCTGTTGTTCATCAGTGGTAATAAATTCCTTTACTTCTATATTTTTATGATGATAGACAGGTAGTATTCCTATGTGTATCCTGTATGTTGAAGAGTCCACTGAGCCTCTGTCTCTTCCCCCAGATGCCAGTTGCCAGTGGAATGTTTGGTTACCTCGGGATATCTCAGCCATGACAAACTCCTGTGTGGTCATCCCCTGCACCTTTATGTATCCGTCTGGAATAAGGCCGAGCCGTGGCATTCATGGTATCTGGTATTTTGGGCAGCCCTACCCACAACTCTTCCCTCCTGTAGTCTTTAAATCACGTACAGACGTTGTGCATGAGAGCTACAAGGGCCGAACCAAGCTGCTGGGAGATCTGCACCAGAGGAATTGCACTCTGCTCATCAACAACATTGGCACCGAGCACTCGGGGAGATACTACTTTCGCGCAGATCTCGGTGGAGCCAACATCTATACATACCCCGATTTCACTGAGCTCAAGGTTCTGGGTAAGTGACTGATGACAGGACGATCGGAAGTCGTTTTATAGCTGAAAATTTATAGCTATTAAAAAAAGCCATAACAATCATATTTTCCCTTTATATTTCTGTCTCCAGATCAGCCCAACATCGATGTACCAGAGGAGATTGTTAGTGACGAGAGCTTGGAGCTTACATGCTATGCTCCTGATAACTGCCCAGACATGACTCCAGAAATCCAGTGGATGTACACGGACTACCTGCCCGACCCAGAATTCAGCACTGACCTCGTGGAAGAAAGCAACACAGCAGTCCTCTCCAACACCCTCACCTTCACACCCAGGCCCATGCACAATGGGCAGCTTCTAGGTTGCAGGGTCTATTACCCCAACACAACACTAGCATATGAGAGGCTCATTTCTCTAGACATCAAGTGTAAGTAAAAAAATAAAAACATCAAACTGAAAGACTGAAAAGCATTCCACTATGTTAGTATGGCTTCAAACGGGATGTTGAGCCTGACAGTTTGCAGTGAAGTGAGTTGAAGTGGATCTTTTTCTCAGAGATCACAAAACTCAAGCATATCTTTATGTCAGAAAGTTGATTCTGGATTCAGTTTTCTGGGATTCCCTTACCTGGATGATTGAACATGCATTAAGATATATCTGTATGGTTTAGAAAAAAATAACCGAAGAGCCTAAAATGAATTGTTAGTTAACACGGAGACATAGTACAGCTGATTTCAAAGGTGCTATGACAGTATTTAAGTAGTCACTGAGGATGACAAGAAAACAAAGCCTACGACTTTTTTTCCATCTAAATCTCATGTATGGAATGACCTCAGATCAAGACAGCATCTTTGCAATTTCTGTTCTGTTCCTATCGTGATAGATGAATAAACCTTCTTAACACTGACAAATCTGAAGTAGCAGTAATCCCACTATTATGAAACAGTACAAAATATTCCAGTTCAAATTACCAAAGTGTGAACTCTTATTATAAACTATTGTTCACTTCACTTTCGTTTCGCGAAAACCGATCTAAAAGTTGCTGAACCATTTCAGCTAACTGCTGACTAAAATTGTCACTAGCATGGTTGAAAACAATATCTGGTGCTTGTACAGTATTTAGTACAAAACATCAATCTGCATGTTTCACTTTTATTTAGATATAATTTGCTTTGAAGTCCCCTCAAGTTAAAGAGCTACCTTTCAACCTTTATTTGAGGGTGTAAATTTGTCGATTTGTCGATTTCTTTTATTGAAAAGATTAAATCATTTTTTAGGAGACAGTTATTCTGTGAATTGCAGACATCATTCGAGTTCTTGGAAAATAAATTCCCTGTTATATTTTTCATGGCAGATGCTCCACGCTCTGTGTGGGTGAATGCCTCTTCAGAGGTGATGGAAGGCAGCTCTGTGACACTGCACTGTGAGGTAGACAGTAACCCTCCTGCCAGGATCGCCTGGATGTTTGGAGACCAAGAGCTGCTGTGGGACACAGCATCCAATGTTTCGCTCATGCTAGATGATGTGACACCTGCAAATGAGGGAATTTACACCTGTGTTGGGGACAATGGCTATGGCATCATGAACACCTCACTCTACCTGGCTGTAAAGTGTAAGTTTTTGAGATAGCAAATGACTCCCAACCCCAGCATTTGTAAGCATAAGTGAAAATCTTTTGAATGTCAACCCCCGTGTGGATTCATAATACAGTTGATCTAAATAGGGACTCACAACAAGAAGTTATAGATGCTCAATGATTTCCAAACCATTGCCACTTTACTAATAAGATTTCATTTAATAACCACCATTAAAACCACAATAAAATGTCCTGGGAAATCAATGTATCTGGTCCATAGAGCTTAAATGTTCTTTTTGTTTTGGTACAAACATTGGGTGAGACAAGGCAAAAATTTTGATATCACAATGTTTCAGCCAGTTCAACTTGCACTGCAATACTGCAGTAAATGAATGTACTTACAAAAACTCAGAATCTGTATTGCATATTTTTAGATATATCAAAGTCACTGTTTATTTATTTAGGTCACTGTGTGTCCAAAAGAAAAAAAAAAAAAACGATATTGTGGGTTTTATTCAATTCTGTGCCTTTGAAATGAAGAAGGATCTTATGTAAGAATTATAAGATAGAGGTTTTCTTATATGAATAGTAAACATAACAAATTCATTTTCTCTTCTTTGTTGCAGATCCTCCCCATGAGCCTATGGTAAATGACTCCATTACAGTAGTAGAGGGTACCACTCTGGCCCTGCACTGCAGCACACAGGGAAGCCCAGCACCCACCCTCACCTGGCTGAAGGATGGGCAACTGGTGGGCACCATCACTGCGGATGAGCTGTCAGTGCTGACGATTGTGGAAATCACACCACAGGGAGATGGACAGTACCGCTGCCTGGCAGAGAATGAGCATGGGAGAGCCAGCAGCTCCCTCAACATCACTGTCGAGTGTGAGTGCGTCACTTTTCTGTATTATATTTTTAAAGGGAGTCTAAAACTAGGTCAAAGAATAAAGCATGATGGCAGCAAGAGATACGTTTGTGTAATCCTCCAATGTATGGTAATGTGCTATCTGTATGGTGAATTGCACTTTGTAGAATTCCACAAAACTTCTTATTTCCTTTGAGTAAAAACGTACTTTAACCTCCTAGGACCTGGCGTCCACATATGTGGATATCACATTTTGGGTTATTTAGACCAAAATACTCAATTTTGCTCTACAAGGGCCTGATATCCACTTACGAGGACACTATACTGCTACTGTTCTATCAAAATTTTAAACGAATATCCTCATATGTGGCTCTTATTTTTCTTAAAAACAAAAATAAGGTAAAAAAAAAATCTAGTAATTCTTTGTTTTTACATTCATTGGGCCCCAATGTGACCAGATATCAAAGAGAAATTAAAAATGCATGCCGTGGAAGAGTTCGGGTCTAAGGAGGTTAAAGGAAATCTTGACCAAAGGAGTATAATTTGTTACTAGTCAACAGCTATCTGATGTAATCATCTCTTGCCCTCCCTCATTAGATGCCCCTGTGCTTCTGGAGGAGTCAAAGTGCACAGTGGTGAGGGAAGGTGTCCAGTGTGTCTGCATGGCCACAGGGAACCCTGAACCCACTATCGAGTTCTACCTGCCTGACCTGAACATCACCATCAACGAAACAGACGGCCGGTACAACTTCTACACGCACACAGACGGGCACACGTCCACAGGAATGATCAAGCTACGGGAGAAAGGTGAACGGGTCGACAACGGCAGCCCTGCTGTCAACGTCCACTGCAGCATCTCCAATGCATATGGAAGAGAGAGCATACTTCTGGAGCTGCAGCAAGAGAGTGAGTAGACAACTTTACTTAGTATTTAGTTTTGACACTAAGTATTGTGGGATTGTGTCACTATTATCACATCCTATTTAAATTGATATGACACTATAATAAAGATTTTAATACATGTCAGATGTTATTTTCTGACATTTATCTGTACTTTACGCGTAAGCAATGCCTGGTTATGACTATTTCCTGTTATGTGTCATGAAGCTTAAGGCAATGGAAATTTTTGTGCTTTTCTACTAATTACAATAAACTTAAACACCATAGTCAATTTTCAATCAATTCCACTTACATTGACCCATTTCCATAAATTAAATGTTTATTGATTTGCTACAGAAAATGGATCCGAACAAAAAAAGCACAGTTTTCTCCTATTTGATTAGCAGTTAAAAATTCCACAATGGTCAGCAGTTTAAAAAATTAAGTCTCTTTTCTTTTTTTTATATTTTCTTTTATACCTAAATCCTCTAGACCAGTGCTTCCCAAACTTTTTTTGCTGGGCCCCCCTTGTTTTACAAGAAAAATGTTCGCGCCCCCCCCCCCCCCCCCTTCTCACACGTGCACGCGCGCACGCACACGCACAAACACATCCTCCAACCACACACACCCATATTTTGCTCCATTGCGGTTTATTTCACACCTCAAACATTTAGTAAACAATTAAGCAAATACAAGTAATCTGCAATAAATTACAGGTAGAAATAAAATAAACTACTAACTCTTTTACGCTATGTCCACACCTACACGGGTATTTTTGAAAACGCAGCTGTTTTGTCCACGTAAACGGCATTTCAAATCACCGAAAACTGAGATATTTTAAAACTCCTTTTTTGCGTTTATGTGGACGAGGAATACAGAGTTGGTCATGCAATGTCAAAGGGATGTGCATTTTTTCACGTCACGCTGTGCGCCATGTTATTGTTTGCATGAGATGAATTGCAGAAAGACAGATAGAGACAAAATACTGTTAATCTGACTATCTGCAGGTTTTACACGCAGTTACTGTCCCTCCATTTAGAAAGGCAGAGGCGTCACGGTGTAATTATTTTACATGTAGTTTTTCATGTGTAATAATATTCAACATTGCTATCAATACATTTTTCAAAAAATGCCTCTCTGTGCAAAATGGGTTTAAAAACATAAACAACTGTAGGACACTGTTTGTCCGTGATTTGAACAGCCCAGTGCTGCTCTCGATGCAGGGAAAACCAATTCTGCAGGGGAGACCTACCTTGGCACTTGTGCAGGTGAAACCAAAGGGCAGATATGCTTCACCATATTTTCTAGTCTTTGGCTTAGAATGAAGTTGGTTTGGAAACATATTCAGCGATGCTTCATCTCCTGCTTTGCGTTTCTGTGGGCACCCTGTGCTAGCAGTGTCCAAGCATTTTGTTTTTTTTTCCCCCTTTTCATTCCCCCCCCCGCAATGGCTCTGCGGCCCCACACTTTGGGAAGGTCTGCTCTAGACTATGCTATAAATACTTACGACATCCACTGCTTACTTTATTAGGTATAAATAATACAAGGTTGGACCACCTTTTGTCTTCAGACCAGCATTAATTCCCAGGAGTTGCTGGAAATATTCCTACGTTTTGCTCCATACTGACACGATAGCATCTCTCATGAAACCTGTTTTAGATGATTTGAGCTTTGTGACATTATCCTGCTAGAAGCAGCCATCAGAAGATGAGTACACTGTTCTCACATAGGAATGAACATGGTCAGCAACAATACTCAGGTAGGCTGTGGCATTTAAACAATGTTCAGGAACTCAGAGTGTGCCAAGAATATATCCCCCACACCATCGCACCACCGCCACAGCCTGAACTGCTGACACAGGGCAGATTCTGATCATAACATCCAAATTCCTTAGCAGAAATTGAGACTCATCAGACCAGACATTTTTTCCAATTTCTTTGTGTATTGTAGCCTCAGTCGTGTTTATAGCTGATTGTGTGTTCTTGTGCTGCTGTAGTCTATCGTCTTCAAGATAGTATGTTCAAAGGTGCTCTTCTACCTTGGTTGTAATGAGTGTTTTTTTAGTTACTGTTGGCTTCCTATCAGCACAAAGCAGCCTGACTATCACACTCTGACATCTAGCATGAACAACAGAGAATTTTCAGAGAATTGCTACTCACTGGATAATTTCTTTTCTTTTCTGACCTTTCTCTGTAAACCTTAAACATGGTTATGTGGGAAAATCCCCATAGGTCAGGACTTTCTGAAATACTCTGAGTCACTGAAATACAAAATCACCTTTCTTCCCCATTCTGATGCTTGGTTTGAACTTGAGCAAGCTGACTCGAACATGTCTACATGGTCTTAAATTCACTGAATAGCTGTCATGTGATTGGCTGTTTAGACATCTGTGTAATGAGCAGTTGAACAGGTGTACCTAAAAGAGCTGCCAGTGAGTGTATATGGCTTGTTAGCTCGGTGGGCAGTTTCTCCATGTGTTACTCAATGAAGTTTACAGTAATTCACTCCCCTTCATTTTTGTTTTTACCACCTCTGTTTTCAGAAAAGTACATGATGGCAGTTATAGTCGGCACCATTGGAGGAGTGGCAGTCATAGCCTTCATCATTGCAGCAGTTAGATATGTTGGTCACAACAACAAGAAGTGAGTATAAATGACAAACTAATGGAGAAACCGTTGCAAGGCAAGAGTAGTCAACTTCCTTACTAAGCATTTTCTGAAATCCAAGGAAACACTTAAGCCTAGTCATCCATTCTAAAACACATCGTTGCACACTGTATACGAGTGAATGTGGGACTGATGTGGACGTGAGAATTATTTCTCCTGAGCAATTTCAGTTCATTTGCAGTGACAAGTCCTTGTTGAAATCCTTGGAGATCTACACTGGCTGCCTTGTGGAGTTGGTTAGCAAGCTGGACTAACCTTATATTTTGCAGGCACGATTCCCTGCTCTGACACTGCTTCTGTATCCTTGACCCGCTATGCTAAATACAACTCGAGTAGCCCTCTTAACCAAAGTGCTTTATTTTAGCCTCAAGGCATATTTGGACCTCCAAATTTGCAAGCTTTCTCTGGCCCTGAAGTGGGTGTGATCTCAGCGACTAAACCCATAAAATAACCACGTCACTCACAGCCACGGTTGGCCTCCAGCATAACCTTACAGAGCTTGTTGTTTTAAAATGGATGCCCAGGCTTGGCGTGTCGCCCTGCGTTAGTGGCAGTCGAGACCGAGTCTGATTATGTGACTCCGTCCCCCAGAGAGAATGGCAACCCTAGGCAGGACGTGGTCCTGGAGAACCCAGCTTTGTACTACAGCGCAGTCAAGAAGGACAAACAAAATCTGAGGAAGAAAGTGGTGAGACATGTTGATGTCAATGATTATGATTATGATTGAGGATGGGTTGGATTACCATTCTCAGATTGTTTGGGGTTAACGTTTTGTGTAATGAAAAAGTCGTACAGTCATAATAAGACCCCGTGTTAACCTCTGAAATGAGGTACCAGAAAGAATCTGTCCCACTAGCAGTCTAGTAGCTCCAACCATGACCTTTCCAAACACTGTTTTTCTCTTGCTTTCATCGCTTCTCTGCATTTTTCTGTGTGTTTTTCTCTCCCCTAACTCTTGCACAGCTTAAGACAGAGCTGTTGGGCTCAAAGTTTAACTCCATTCTAGAGGAGACTACGGTAAGGTTCCCCTACAAATCCCCATTAAAACAAAAAACCAAAAAACACAAGCCTCAGTGACAGATGCATCTCCTCGCATATCAGCTTCTGTGTTCTGTACACTGCCGTTTGTTTCCAATACTGCCTTCTGCATGGCTGCCTCATTGCTAACACAAACTGCCAGTCTAACAGGAAACATCTCAGACTCCCTCTCAGTATGTCGACCAGTAATCACTAACATCTTTTCTTTAGTGTCTGTCGCGCTCTTCTGCAATCTGAGGTGTCACTGGCACCTTGCCGCTGATTTTTGCCGCTAAACAGTGTTTCTGTCTGCAGGGAGAAGACGGGGATTATCAATCTGTGGGCACTATGGCAGGACTGGAGAGGCAAGAGCTGAATTATGCTTCCCTGGAGTTTATCGGGGCAAGGTCCAGGGAGGGGGCCTCAGGGAGGAGGGATGACGGCAGCAACTACACAGAAATCAAAGCCAAATGAATCGCGATCCTTCCCTGATCCCTCGGCTATGCGAGATGCAGTGGCAGCCCTATATTACACACATCATCTGCCCCGTAAACTGTGTAATAACCCCACCTCTTCTCCTGGATTTCACTCTGCATATGACTCTTTTGTTCCCCCCTCATTTTATCAAATTTATCACATATAATCTTCTGCTCTGTGGCAGTTTCCGCCACTATGGACTGCCCCTCCTCCATGGGATCCCCCGTCACATACCACCATTAGGAAAAACTGGTATTTCTGGTGGTTTTGAGCAACACCAACTGGACAATGTAAAACACATGCTAATTTCAAGCCTAGTTCAAGTTGCAGTACATTGTCTCTACACACAGCGTTAAACGGTGGCCATATTTTTGTTCTTTTCTCCTTTTAATTGCTGTTGTGTCTGTCTCACTGTTTGCTCTCCATCTATTCTTTTAACTGTCACTGTGTCTGCTGCCAGTCGAAGCATCAGGGCAAGGAGTAACTGCTTTTTGTTGTCTTATCTTTATGTGTGTCTGTGTACTGAGAGCGAACCCTCTCCTATCTTGTTGTGTCCTAAGAAGATAACTGTCAGAAGTGAGAAAAGGAGATGCCTTTAGATTCTACATAATTGTATTTAATGTGTGCTGTGACACAGTAGCCTCTCATTTTAACTGGAAAAAGTCACCATCACTTCTGATAGTAAGTCTGTAAATTTAAGCGACACACATTCCAGTTCTGAAAAAGGTCAAACCTTGATTCTGGCATTTTTCGTGTAGGTGTAAGAATGGCTTGAGATCTGAGGGGATTTCTTCCACTGTGGCCAACGCAAAGTGTCTCATTTTCTACTTCTTTTCCACAATGCACGTGTGTCTTCAAAATTATTTGAGTCAACTAGAAAATACAGACCTGAACCACAACATACTTGCTTGTGAGTGGCCAAAGTGTTATCTCCTATAGACAATGTGTGTATGTATGAATGGGTGTGTGTATTCAAATTGTGCTGAAAGATCACTGGACACTGATTTCTGGGGTCTTTGGGAAGTTTCAGCATCGCCTCACTAGAGGTCTGTGCTTTGTTCTCACAGGATTGCGTCAAATGTTTGAATGGCAAAAGATGATGCTGACAAGCCATCTGGTTGTGCTACTCAATGACATTTGATGAACCTGTGGTGTATTATTAAAGCTCACTAATAGTCTAACTTGATAATGTTGGTGTCAATAATATATTAATTTGATGTATATTGATGGTGAAAGGGATTCTAGTTTGTACAGTAAACATCCTGCATGATTCTTTTGCCAGCAGGCACACATTCAAGTATTGAACAGCAGTGAAAAGCCAGACTGACAAATGAAAAGCAGTTTTGTCACACGTCACTCAGCCACTCTGACTGAACACTGTCTTAATAGAAGGTTAGAAAACAGTTCCCAACCTCTGACTACATGAATCTACATGAAGTTAAATCAAAGGCTGTGTTTTCTGTATTGTTTCCATTAATCATTAAGGGAGTACTTAGTATTTTAGCATTGCTTATCCATTGAATGTATTAACTCACAAGAGACAGGGTTTTTTCTTCTTTTTTTCAATAAATGGCCAAATTCACAGGAACCAGAGTTTGGTCCCTGGTACTGGTTTAGTTCCAATTACAGAGTCATAAGTTACCCTTAATGCGAGCAATAGCTTAATGGAAGCAATCTTTACCTTTGAACCACCATGCCTTCAGATTTTCTGAAGCTAGTTGAGAACATTGTATTGTGTAGCTTTTTACTTAGTACAGACCAAACCTCATACCTGATCTAAACAAACCAAGAAGCCTACTACTTGTCAGTTTACACCATGTCTTATAGAGTCATCTCTCAGACTTGCACACACACTGTAGCCATAACTCCCTATACCCTATCATTTTGCATAAGAAACTATAGATATTGATTGTAATTTTGATTTAAATTGGTATTTATTGCACTTCAGATTGATTTTAACAATGTAACACAGAATAGCAAATATGCAATTTTTAATGTACATTGTTAAATGTATGTAAAGATGTTTATGGAAAAGTCAAGTGGAAAACAAAAGAAAAAAATGGAGAAATAATCTCTTTGTGAAGATTAAAATTTCTTTGGATATAAATATAATGACTAAAGGTTTATAAAATCCTATTATGAAATTTGGTTTGTTTTGTTTGGCTGTCTCATTTAAAATGATGGAGTAAGTTGACTGAAGCAGCAGAGTGTTTATGTGAGTTGTGTTTAAATGGTTTCATAATCAGCAGAGCAAAATCCACTATAGGCCTCAAACTACAGTAATTTTGTACAGGTACAGACATCTCTAGAGGGGAAAGGCATTGTGAAACAAAGAATGATACATTATAAGGAGCACTTCAGTTTTAACTGTTAAACTGAACTGAACCCAAATGAATCTCTCTGTCAAAATGAATAAACCATGATGATGAAACTTCAGATTACGTTTGGTTTTAACTACAAGTGAAGACCTGACGTTTTTCTAACTGGATGCTCTTCCGTTCTAGTAATAATATGCAGGTATAATTTTTACCTGTAGCTTTATGATGAGAAATGAGACATTTTTTTTATTAAATTTCACTGATTAAGACTTTTAATCAATGCTGGCCTTTTATTAAGACACTGTTCTCTTAAATTATAGATGAAGGGTTCCAAATATGCAAGCTAGCATTCCTAAATTGCCTGCCTGCACAGAGTCATTAACCATTCACTGTCTCCGATCTCCTCATATTCTTATTTATTTATTTTTAAAGCAGAAATATCACATATGTCTTATCTAATCTTTGCCACAGCGTGCTATAAAGAAAATGTGTATGTCCAGTACTTTGTGGTGATCATAATAATTATTATGGAGTTTTTGTTTCTTCATTTATGATTATATAATTTAGATCGGGGTTTGCAGTCTCTGCAAATAAGCACTGTTGTAATGACTGTAGGTTTGTCACCAATGATGTAGTTTGCTTGCTCTTTTATTTTAAAAAGTCCTTGATGCCTCCAGCAAATTCATTTGTCTTCAGTTTCCTGCAAATACAAATAAAACAAAGACAACACCGTATGGAAACAGCTGTTTATTGATAGAAAACAACTTGTTTCTGTCTGTTTATTATTCTGTTTTGGTGTTCTGAAATGCAAAAATGTATGCCACATATTGGTTTTATTTCTCGGATTAAGTTCTTTTAATGGCTAAAGAACTTTAGAAAATGAAAGAAACAAAAACACGATCAAACCCTACAAGTCAAGATTGTGTGTCACAAAAAATTTAAACACAGAGTCGAATACATTAAGCCTCCAGTGCTCATCCAGCCTGCAAGCGTGGTGTTTTGTTAATGTTTTAATCTGGAAACACACGATCCATTACTGCTTCTGTTCAGCCATTTAGTGGCCTGATAACATTAGAAGCAGATGCATCGGGGGTGGGACTTGGCACACAGATAATCTCAAGTATGTGTTATAATTGCATACTTTCCCAACTTCTAACAAGTATTTGTGCCCAAAGAAGATTTTATTTTCAGTCTCAATGTCAAAAGGTGTCTATGTCTATACTGTACCACCACCAGGTTAAGAGGAATTGTGAACCATCTTCCTGTAGTGTGGAGATCTTGCTGCTTGGGCACAAAATACTACTAATCCTGAAATACTATTCCCTAAGTTTGCATTTTTGGTTGGTTTGCTGTACCTCTCTATTGCAATAAAAATACTTGCTGTTGATGCTAATTATGTCTAGAATCTGCAAAATATAGGCTCCATGCAAAATAGTGCACGAGAACTGGCACTGCTGGATGTTTTAGAGCTGTTTTTGCAAAATTTGGAGACAGCTGGCTGAAATATTCAAGAAGGAGGCAAAGAGGAGTATGTATATATATTCATCTCCTTTTTTATGTTGCGGCTTTTGAGCCGGGTCGTAACATAAATATATTTTTTTTTCTTCATGAATTTATGTTGAAATTACAGAGACCCACCGGTTCCAGTAAAAGGCTTCTCAAACATGCATGTCTAGAAAGAATAGCAAGGAGAGGAAGACCAGACCTTCCATTTTAAATCCATCCAGCTAATTCCCACCTACGGGTCTGGCATTAAAAGAAGCAAACCTGTCTCAGAGACTATCAGTGTGTGGCAGGATAAGCATAAGCAAATGATGAATGGGCATGTTTTTCAGCTATATAATAATACTGACATTACTGCAGAAGGGATCACAGGGTAATTAATTTTAGTGACAATACTGCGGTTCGAAAAAGAAACCAGTATGATATAACATACATCAAACATCAAAGTCTAGATCACATTTAAAATTAAAGATTGCATCAGATGAAAAGAACAGGACTCCTGGAGCAATAATGTAATTAATGGAAGCTGTTCAAAGAGAACTGAAAAAGGAAACTAAAGGAAGCAAGAGGGCAAGCCAGTCAACATGTTTGAACTCCACCTTGAAACAATAACAACTATGGGATACATTCATACAAATACACTGAATTATTTTTGCAAACATGGTGATTCTGCTGAGTGTAATTGTATCACTGATTGTACACATCTGTCTGCTATAGTATCACTTGACACAAACGTAACTGATTCAAGAACGGCAGCCAAGGGTTTTTGAACAATTTTTATTTTAATATTAACAAAAAGCACAAACCTCAAAACTGCAAACTACAAACCTCTGCCAAGGCAGCTCACTTGCTGGAGAGTATTCACTTTTAAGGGAATAGTGGTGTAATTTGTATATAAACATATGTATGAATATGTAATGCATAATATGAATTGATTTACAAGTAACTGGATATGAAATACTGCAGTATGTTTCTAACTCAACAGGCAGCTCATTTTCTTCCTCTTTGTAAAACATTCTTTAAATGTAGAGTACAACTGGGGCCAACTTTAAATAACAACAAATGTGAAATGTAAAAGTGAGATCAGAGGGGAAAATTGATAGGATATTTAGATGCAAACTACAGTCATATTTAGAATTCCCATATAACAGTGTATCATTTCCTAAATGGTCCCAATGCAAACAAAGGCAGCAGACTTTTTAGCATAGTTTTAAAGATAAAATGTGTTTTATGAAAGTCTGACATAATGAAACTTTGACCTTAATGAAGAAAGGGTCCAAACTAACACGATATTTAGAATTTCCATTTATCAATCTTTATATATGCCTATGTGTTGTCAATACAAATAATTGCAGCAAAAATCTGGACATATATACCATTATTATCACTTTAACCCAGACCTTCCCAAAGTGTGGGGCCCGCCCCCTAGGGGGGGGCGCAGAGCCATTGCAGGGGGGGCGGGCATGAAAAGGGAAAAAAACAAAACAAAACAAAGCTTAGAAGCTGCTAGCATGGGGCGCCCACACAAACGCAAAGCAGGAGGTGAAGCATAGCTGAATATGTTTCCAAACCAACTTCATTCTAAGCCAAAGACTAGAAAATATGGTGAAGCATATCTGCCCTTTGGTTTCACCTGCACAAGTACCAAGGTAGGTCTCCACTGCAAAATTGGTTTTCCCTTCGTGGGGAGCACCGCTGGGCTCTCCACATCACGGACAAACAGCATCCCACATAATTGATTTTTAGTTCACAAACACTTGTTGTAATGACTAACTACTCCTGACATTTTGGAGATGTTAGCTCTTCATACAGTCAAGTTACAGCGGGATACAAATAACATCAGGCTGATCCTGCCACGATTTGTTCCCCCTGTCTAAATCCCGGACAAACAGTATCCTACAGCTGTTTATGTTTTTGAACCCATTTTGCACAGAGAGGCATTTTTTTGGAAAAATGTATTGATAGCAATGTTGAATATTATTACACAGGAAAAAACAATTACATGTAAAATAATCACATGTGTTTATACGTGTTTATATGTAAGCGTGTAAAACCTGAAGATAGAGACAAAATACTGTTAATCTGACTATCTGCCATTCTGCAATTCCTTTCATGTAAACAATAACGTGGCGCACAGCTGACGTGAAAAAAGGCGCATACCTTTGACATTGCATGACGAACTCTGTATTCCTCGTCCACACGTAAACGCAAAAAATGAGTTTTAAAAAATCTCCGTTTTCGGTGATTCCAAACGCCGTTTACGTGGACAAAACAGCTGCGTTTTCAAAAATACCCGTGTAGGTGCGGACGTAGCGTAAAAGAGTTAATAGTTTATTTTCTTACTACCTGTAATTTATTGCAGATTACTTGTATTTGCTTAATTGTTTACTAAATGTTTGAGGTGTGAAATAAACCGCAATTGAGCAAAATATGGGTGTGTGTGGTTGGAGGATGTGTTAGTGCGTGCGTGCGTGTGTGCGCGCGAGGGGGGGGGGGGACATTTTTTTCTGTAAAACAAAGGGGGGTCCAGCGAAAAAAGTTTGGGAACCACTGCTTTAACCTTTAGATCAATCTACAGAGCTTGATGGAGAGGTCAGAGGTCAAACATAGCATGATGTTTTCAATTTTATACGGTCATTTCTATATGTTGACAATACACACCACACCTGTAAGAATAATAGTCTCTAACCTATGAGCCTTTTGGTCCATGTTCAACCATTTTCAATAAAACTGACCTTCAAGAACTTGGTGGATGTACATTTTAATGGATTATTAGCATGACTTCACTCTACACCCCTACAAAGTTTTATCAGAAAGCATTCAAAACTTTTCCAGCTTTTATATTTACAGACAGCATGACATGTAGACACTACAAAAAACCCCAACCTCCTTGCTGAAAGAAAATATATTCTGAAGTAAAAACTGCTTTTAATCTAATTTTGGGCTTTCTGCCTTTGTTGACAGTCTAGCAGTAAAGAGTAAACAGGGGAGGACACAAAGCAAGGACAAACAGGACTGCTTGAACCCGGGACATTGCATTCCAGCCATAACACATATGAGTGTCTGCTAAACCAGTGAGCTAAACCACAAAGACCTGAACTGCTCCAGGTCTGTGTTCTGGATCTGTTTCTGAAATAGCCCGTATCCTACAAAAAATAGGAAGCATTACTGTTTTGAAGTCAGAGAATCAGACTGCTGTAACACAGACACACAGCTCACCTTTGACCTTTAACCTTTCAACTGAAAATCCACATCACCAACATTAGTTGTAAAATTCACAGATTCATGTGTGAAACAACTGTAGAGGAATCTTTGATTCTGAATTTTGAACATTTTACTATTTTATATTTTTTTTCTGTCTCGGTAAAAAAAACAAACGGTAAATTAGGGAAGCTCCGCAAGCGCGATTGTTGAGTTTATGGGGTTTTTCCTAGATGTGAAGGACATAATCGTGTATCACTTGTCATAATTAATGTTACACCACACAGGATCTGCCCCATGTTTTGGTGTGGATGGTTGAGTATTTGTCAAATTTTGGTAATAAAAATGTGCAATGAACACAATAAATCATATTCCAAGTTATACACACAGACCTGGCTTGAGGTAAAATTACAGAGACCTGCTGGCGCCAGTACAAGACCTCTTACATGTTTGCATGATTGCATGAGAAGAATAAGGGAAGGAAGATCTAACCGTCACTTTTAAATTCATCCAGCTAATTCCCACCTACAGGTCCAACAATAAAAAAAAACATATCTGTCTCAAAGACATGGACATGGATGCCTGGGAGACCTTTTCTTTCCATTAATGTGCATTTTCACTGAAATTATTACATTTTTCATGGACGTCTTTCAGAAAGTTGTGTTATTGCAGTTGACATGTGATATTTTTTTTTGACTGACTACATTAGAGCACATTTGAGTGCACAACTGAACTTTGTATAAAAAAAAAATCTAACAACATCTGCAATCCATATCTAGCCTCAAACTGTAGCTAGAAATTTGGACTGGTAGCAACTGTTTTATGCATTTAAAGAACCAGGGAGTTCTACTTTTATCAAGAATTCTGTTAATACTTCTGTTTTTTGTTAATTAGGTTGCAGCTAGCTGCTGTGCTTGTCACATTGTTCTTATGGCGCATGTGCTCAGTTACACTGCTAATGTTACAAGTGCAAAAAGCTAAAAACTTATTTCGCCATATTGCATTAACAAAAGAAATTGCTGTTGTAGAAAACAGGCAAATAATAAACTTTAACCATGTTTTGTGACATTTCTTTGCTATTAGGGCAATTTATGCTGAAACAGGTGTTAGAGTGGCTTATGTGTTATCTGTTGAATCCAGCAGAGGGCAGTGTCTGACTTTCTAATGATAAAACTGACGGTTCAGCTAGTATCTCTTCCCAGGTTAGACTGTATTATTTAGTATCATCTACAGTTTTTGGCTTATAATTACAATTTCGGTGTTTATGATAATATTAATGCCGAGATTTGTCGAGATATGCATTCTCTGGACCTACAGAGATATTTGAATATTCTACTTACACCTGTATGTATACAGCATATATGATGAATGTGCAGGAGGGAAAGTGTTCAGGACTACACTGACATGAACCTTTGTGTGTAATTAGACAGCATCACAGTGTGACAACATTCAAACCACTCCAGGAATAGTGGGGAGCAGCATAATCCACCATAACACTCAGTTTGAAAATATATGTGTTTCTGAAATGAAAGCCACCCTACCTATGAGTATCCAGGATGGTCAGAGGCCCAAAATAGCTTAACTGTGTGGTGGAGCTCTACACTGAGGCCCTCTGTTCCTGTTCAATTTACACTAATCTTTATTACAAATTCTGTCTGCTACAGTATACATCACTATGCTGCTTTAATCAATTTTAGGTAATAAGTCAAAACATTTTCATCATAAAACATCTTGACCAAACACAGTGGCTGTAATGGAGAAAACCACTCAGTTACAACTACAGCACATTTTTGCTTTCTGTCATGTTAGCAGTTTCAGCTGTGAACATGTGAGCTAATTTTAACTGACCGAGAGAGAATGTCAGCAGTGTGAGGAAACTCTGCAGTCTTTCAGAGTCGTATTTTAGCACATTTAAGTGAGAATGGGAAGTTGTCAGACGCTGTGTGTACAGTGATGCCACATATGTATATATGTGTATAAATATTTATAGACATCATCACAAAAGACAAACGTCCATGTACTGGAATAGAGACATATGTTTCTTAATTTGCAACAATTTATGCACTTCTGTAACAGAAGTTGTATCTTTTCATACATGGATGCATGAATATAAGATTACATGTGTGGGCTTCTACAATGTATATACTCAACTGTCAATACAGACTTTGTAAAAATAAAATTAATATTTAAGTATACTTTACATGCAACATCTGTATTGCATCTAACATGAAATGTCATTGTTCATACTTTACCAAGCTGATATATGTTTAATAATGCAGTCAGTGCAGTACGAGCAGTCTTTATTTTTCATAAACTGCTGAGTTAATGAGAATCGCTACATGACATCGATAATGGAATCAGAGTCTGACTGCTACAGCAGCATCATCAATGATCTCACCAAGTCAGACATTTGGCAGAATTTTCTGATACTTTTCCAACAAAGGACTAAAAATGACTAAAAATATCTGCTTATCGATTAATGATGAAAATGCTTTCCAGATGGTCTCAGTGTAGACACTGTTCAGCACAGCTTGTGCGTCATATCCACACGTTATCACACTTATCACCAACTTCTGAGCACTAGTTTTCTTACTTGAGATTATAACGATTTCTGGCTATGAACTGTATGTTTAATATTTCACAGACTGCAAGATTAAGACCTCCCATATCCAACAATTCAGTTTTCTTAATCCCAGTCTATAAGACTGTTCTGTCTATGAAACTTTATGAAAACTATTATAAAAAGAAGCTAGGACCTATTTAGTCACCCCAGACTTTGCTTAATTGCTTGATGATTTACACAGATATTATTTGATATTATTCTTTGAAACTAAGGCTACATGTTAACCCAAAACAGGCCCAGTATCTTTTTAAACTTGCCTCTATAATGAAAGCTGTAAGACATGATGGGATTTTACATGCAAAGCTGGATTACAGATGATGTTTTTTCTGCCATTTCTGTTTCCTTCTGAGACATAAACAGTTGGATGTCGACTCTTTAAATGATATCACTTGTTTCTATCAAGTATGACTCAGCAGGTTAAGGCCAATAATACTGCCTCAGCTATCAGTACTTGAGCTCCATTAGGCTCTTTCATCTTGTCTGTACTCAAGTTTTCACAGAATTATATATTTAAATGCTCAGACCACTCTGCTAAGTTAAGCTTACGCTTTAATGCAAGATTCAAATTCAGAAGAAAATCAGTTTGTTGACCTGCATGAGACCAAAAAGCTATTTTCAAATGCAAAAAAAAAAGACTGCGTTATTTTTAATCCACATAATGTTGGCGATCTGTGGATCCAGCTTTGTAGAGTCACCGTTAACAAACTGCTGCATGATTCATAGGTTAAAATCTTGCATGTTCTCTGTTTTCATAAATACAGAGAACTCAGACATGTCTTATTCAGTGTTAAAATAAGATAAGTTTGTCTGATAACAGAAGTGTTATCAGACAAACTGTTGAAATACTGAGACGACTTGTCTTTCGAGTTCTGTAAGCTCTTTAATGCATTTAATTTAAATGAAATTAAACTTAATGTAATCTTTGTCGAGTAAAGTATTAGTAATGTTGGAGTAATGTAAAAACAGCCTAAATGTCATATACATGTCAGGTTTTCACTCTAATATTCTGGTCATTAACTTGCTGTGTAAAGAGCACTATATAAATAAAACAGAGCGGAGTGTAAGAAACTTTATTTCGTACCACTACGGGGGTCTCATTTTCTTAAGATGGCAAGATTTTTGAGGAATCAAAATATCCACTGACTGACATTTTGTGATAAAAATATAAAACATACATTGTGTGATATAAGATAATAATTGTATCTGTTGTAGTGCTTATGGGGGTGGTGACAAACTTTCTGAAATGTTGTTGCAAGAAAAAGGAAGAAACAGAAAAGAGAGGAAGAGAAACTTCAGCTCCAAAAAGGCAGCAGATATCAGTGTGGAGAGAAGACTGACGAAGAACAAGACGAAACACGTAAACTGTTTAATATATTTCAAAATATCTTTTTAAAAATTTAAATCTGAATATAAAGGTTTTCATATTTATAGCAGTGCTGGCAAAATTAAGAGATCTTATGCATTCATTAAATATGGTTGACAATATACATATATTTATGATATGAGTGGTATTTGTACTCTGTAAGGATAATTTTTTTTCATTAATTAACCTCCTAGGACCTGGTGTCCACATATGTGGACATCACATTTTGGGTTATTTAGACCAAAATACTCAATTTTTCTCTACAAGGGCCTGATATCCACTTACGATGACATTATACTGCTACTGTTCTATCAACATTTTAAACGAATATCCTCATATGTGGATCTTATTTTTCTTAAAAACAAAAATAAGGTAAAAAAATCAGGTAATTCTTTGTTTTTATATTCATCGGGCCCCAATATGCCCAAATATCAAAGAGAAATTAAAAATGCATGCCGTGGAAGAGTTCGGGTCTTAGAAGGTTAATGTTTCAGAAATAGATATCACAAAGATTTTTACCATAAAGATCTTTATGGTTAATTTCTACATAACTAAGCATGTGACATCATTTACTAAGTTGTGAGAAGATGACTTTTCTTGTGTTTTAAATATTGTTTTAATTCCTTTATACTTCTTTAATTTGCTTTATCATCTTGATTAGTTATTCTGTGGAAGGAGAGACTGAACGTGTTGAGCATCGAATATCAAGGATGTTTGTCCTCATCTGGTCAACTCTGTTTTTCTCTGTAAGAGGCAGCAGTGCTGACAAAGGTTTGCATCTGCTAATTTGTAAACCTGTATTTCTGCAAATATGATTTTTAGTATATATCTCTATGTGAAACTATTTTCATGACATGAATCTAGATAATAAGCATTTATTCACACTCACACATAGTTTAACAGCGCCATTGCTATCTGTTGACTTGTATGTCATAAATAAATCTTTTGTTAACTGCACATATAATAGGATAAGAAATGTGAAACCTTTCATCTTTCCTTTTGCATTAACAGGTGCCTCAGTCTGGAGACGACAACACTGTAGAGGCAAAGGATACTGTGTGACTCTCAGTGAGCGAGAACTAACAGCAGAGGCTGGACTCTGTGTTGTGATCCCGTGTTCTTTCACTACTGCTGCTAACTTTACACCCAAACATACAGTTTGGTACAAATGCGAATCATCTAAAAAGTGTAGTGATGCTCACATAACATTTCACAGCAACAAAAACAACAAAAATGTTCAGTCTGGGTTTAAAGGACGAGTGTCACGTTTGGAGCCTGATGTGAGGCAGAAAAACTGCAGCATCATCATTAATGATCTCAAAGAGTCTGATTCTGGATTTTATCAGCTCAGAGTTAATGGTGAACTGAATGGAACACACGATGGAGTCACATTCAGTCAAAAAGTAACTGTTTCTGTTAAAGGTATGAAAAGTTATTCCAAGAACAATCATGTAGAAAAACGATATTAAGTCATGTACAACAACATATTTTGTATATTTTTTGGTCTTAATGAAGTATTCATTCATTTTAGGAAATTGTTAACCTCTAGCTGGTAGCTAGTAGGAACTGCAGCAGTTCCTGGTAAAACCTGTGTTTGCCATTAACCATTTTACCAAATATTTTATTATCTGAGCCCAAATCCAAGTAGTTAAACTTCAGACAGTTTATGTGATTTCATTAATGCCCAGTATTTCCATTAGGTATTGAACAGAAGCCCACAGTAATGATTCCCACACTGACAGAGGGACAGCAGGCCACACTGACCTGCACTGCTCCTGGTCTCTGCTCTGGATCTGTTCCTCAAATCACCTGGACATGGAGAGGAGCAGGAGGGACTGAATCTTACATTACAGGAAACAGCACTGCGTTTAAGACTGAGAGTCTGACTCCTTTCACACAAAGACATGTGTCAACTTTGACCTTTAACCCTTCAGCTGAACACCACAACACCAATGTCACCTGTAAAATCCTATTCACAGGTGACGCGACTGCACAAAAGACTTCAGGTTTGAATGTAAACTGTGAGTACTTTTACAACCTTAAGTTGACTTTTCCCCCCTAAAATCTATTTTATTTTACAGGATCATCTTTTCACTTGCAAGAATTTTGGAGTTATGGAAACTACATGATTGTGATTTATGTGTATTTGTTTCATAGATGTGAAGGAGGTTAACATCACTGGTGTTACAACTGTCAGGGACAGTGAGGCTCTGAATCTGACCTGCAATGTTCACAGTTTCCCTCCATCTCTGATTATTTGGTCTAAACTTGGTTCCAATGAAAAGCTTCACGCTGACACTGGATCAGCCAATCTTGTCATCACCAATGTAACAGCAGGAGATGCTGGACAGTACGTCTGCACAGCTAAATATATGAACAATACCCTGAAGGACAAAGTCAACGTCACAGTAATATGTGAGTACACAGCTTTATGCTTTTGGACAGAATATATTTCTAGCAGAAACACAAGCCTACATCTGGATTTTGTAAGTATACTAAAATATATCCATTACAAAAAAGTGAGCTGAATAAAAAGGTTGATTAGCGTTAATATCTACAGGTAGGATTAAAATTAGGAATGAAAAATGTAGGTGGAATGTTGGCAAAAAAGCTGTTTAAACATAACATTCAGACATTTTCATAGATGCTGATCTGAAAGTGTTGGCTAAGCCTGCAACTGATCAACTTGCCTGTTTTATGTTACTGGAAGTCGGCACAGCTGCCGTCCCCTCACCATCATCGTCACAGCTTTCATTTTTAATGTACTAAAGGAGTTATTAATGACTTTTCATACTGTTTCCTCTGCATCTAACATGTTGGGAAAGAGGAAGGTCATCTAGTACAGTGCTAAGCTTGTTTACTTACTGATTGTAGTGAAAGGTGAGTCAGTAGTAGCTTGCCTCACACAGTGGTCTCCCGGTTTACAGTGAAAGACCAGAGTTTTAGACCACAATACGTGTGTGAAAATCACCAGAATAAAGGCTTTTACATGCTGGATGTGCAAAATCTGGTTTCAATGGACTCAAATATTCTTAAAGCGGCCATGCACACCCACTGCATACTTATGTAGGATGAATTTGCACAACAATTTAGGATGAGGATAGCTGTGGAGCTTCAGTGCGACAATGGGTGGGTTGATTGCAGTGTTTTTAAACTTGTGCTAATGCTAATGCTGCTCCTTGTTGTTTATAATGTGACAAAAGATTATTCTGTACAGTTCGTCTGTATAGCAAAATATTTGAACACGACTCTTACATTATATCTGAATGTGTCTGTGTCTTGTAAGTACGTTAACCTTAATTCTGAGGTTTATATGCACAGTAAAGATTACGTCTGTATTTCTTTTGAAACAAAGTTTACTTATATCTAATCATTCTTTGAGTTATTTTCTAATTTCTTATCTTAAACAAAATATTGTCATTTCTTCAACAGATAAAAGGATACCTCAAATCATTGGAAACACAACTATCAAGGAGGGAGATGTCCTGAATCTGACCTGCAGTGTTGAAAGTTTCCCTCCATCTCTTATTATGTGGTCTAAATTAAGTTCCAAGGCAAACCATCATAACGACACTGGATCTGCTACACTAGTCATCCCAAATGCAACAGCAGAACATTCTGGACAGTACATCTGTACAGCAAAATACATGGACAGTGTCCTGAAGAAAGACACCAATGTAACCGTGATATGTAAGTACACAACATCGTGCTTTCCAGCAGAAAAAGTATTCTTGGCACAGTTTCCCCCATCTGACAACCGAAACTGCCAGTTTAGAGAAGCCCAGGTCTTTTGAATAACTTCTACAGTCTCACTCTTTCAAATATGTCATGTCATCTCAACATTGTGCATTGTGCAGTCAAATTTGTAGACATTTTTAGATTGTTGGCCTTCACTGCTAGCACTAAAAAGCAAACAAAAAAATACATATTGAATAAAATGCAGACAATGTAAAATATACAATAAAATGAACATTCCTGACAAACTACTTTAATAAAAAAAAATTACAAATGTGCATTTAAGAACCATTTGAATTTACTGATCACATTCTACAATAAACATTTTAAAAGCTGTTGATATTTGTGGCACTTGACAGTAGGTATATAGTGTTACAAACAAAGATGGGCAGTAACACGTTAAAAGTAACACATTACTGTAAAGCTATTATTTTTTCAAGTAACGAGTAAAGTAAGGGATTAATATTCCAAAAAAAGCTGAATTGGTTTACTGTATCTCATGACAATGACGTGCGAGCGTGCAACATCCATAGCAGCAACAGACGTGTGTAGATGAACAATGGATTATATGGAGGGTGGGAGAGAGTACGACCATGCAGCATTTAAAGCTTGGAAGTACTGAGATTACTTTGTTTAATTCTGTAAAAAGTGACAGAAACATTAGTGTCCACTCAGCGTGGGAAAAAAAACTTTCTACAGTGAAAAATTAAACTTCAAATCTGAGCAAGCACCCTGCCACAGTGTAACGTTGAATTGTGTTCACTGGTTGAGAGGAGGCAGTAGAAACCTTAGCAGGATAGTAGGAAAAATACGCAATCACACTGGTACTGGGAATTCCACAGCATATCCTTTAATGCACCTTTTCTTCATCAACCATACAAGGCCCGGTTGAACGGCTGTTGCCTACGAAACATGACACACAGTGTTCATACAACCCGTAACATTGCAAAAGTTCCTGAAGAGGTAAAATATATAAAGTCTGTCTCTTTCCATGCACTCGCGTGCAAACATGTTGTTCATGTCACTACCCGATCTGTACCAGAAACCCGGTCAGTACCACACATGCGCAAATCATACGTCACTTCCTCTCTTTGCCAACATTGCGACATTTAATATATTTGAATGACACGGTTAGCGCCCAGTTAGCTCCTAGCATTTCTCGACAGCTCTGCCTCTTTTTCGACTGCCTGGGATATTTAAACAATGGATACCTCCATATACAAAAAAATTTATGCATTTCTCCTCAACGGAAAGCGTCCCCCGATTGAACAGCGCCGTAAAATAAGAATGGTGCCTAATTACAGACTTAATAATACAGACTTAGTTATGTGTCATGTGAAGATTCATCAGCCAGATTAAGTGTTTACTGACAAATGACAGTGATAGGGGACATCATCATCACTATTCCAACAATCCTCTCCACACAGACAAGCAGAAACACACTCGACTATCACTAAATCAAATTTAACATGCATACATTAACATGATTTGTAATGATGCAAGTTCAGTTTACAATAGGGCTCATTTGCTCGGTCAGCAAGTGACAGTATCCTCGTACACTGGGGAGTAAACTGCCATTAAACGAAACAGAAGAAGAAGAGAACATCTGCACATGCGCGGTACGGATCGGGGAGCCCTGATCCGTAACTATCTTTTGATTTTTTGTTTTTGTCTACATTATATTGAAATGTTTCATTATTGCCGACATTTTCCCTTGTGGGACAATTAAAGGATTATTCTATTCTATTATTCTATTCTATTCTAACATTTTAAGAGATACGTATTATTGTTAACATCTTAACAGATACTCTGACCTGTAACTATCGTAAAATGCTTCGAGCGGAAGTAGACGCCTTTCGCACATGCGTGGTACTGATCGGGTTTCCGGTACGGATCGGGTAGTGACAGTTCACAGATAGGGCAGTGGCTCATACTAATGACATCATAAACCCCTGACTTAGGTTGCCTTAAAGAAACACCACACAATTGTGACTGTTACAACGGGAATGCAAAATTCACAGAGAAACCCCCGGATTATTTTGTGCTTCTTATTATTGTTCTAGCATCAACACACTACTTTTCTTACATGTTCATGTCTACACAGCTGTGCAGGGTATCATTACACATTTCCATAGTATTATGTTTGTATGACAGTGTTCTTTGAATGAACCACTTAAATGTGGTTTTTAGATACAAGGAACCTTCACATCATTGGAAATACAACTGTGAAGGAGGGAGATGTTCTGAGTCTGACCTGCACGTTTGAAAGTTTCACCCCAGCTCTTATTGTGTGGAAAAAAACGTAGTTCCAACACAGACATTCATAGTGGAACCTACATTGAATTGCACAGTGACACTGGATCTGCTACACTTGTTGTTTATAATTCTGTTTATAACATGTTTATAACATTCTGGACAGTACATCTGTACAGCAGAATATTTATACATGACTCTTACATCTTATCTCAATGTCACTGTGTCTTGTGAGTAGTTTAACCTTGAATCTGAAGTTTATATTTTGGGTTAACTTTCCCTTGTTTTATGATTCTGATCATGTGTTTACAGGGTTTTCAAAGATACAAAATGGCTCTGGATGTGTGCTTCAGTCAGAGGTTTTGACCTGTGTGTGTATCAGTGAAGGGTTTCCTTTACCTACTATCAATTGGCCGCTACTGAAGAACCACACTGAGTACTCTGTCATTACTACTGTGTCAAACCACACAGTCAACTGCACTATCAGTCTAACTGTAAAAAGCAATGGCAACAGCACTGTTGAATGTGTGAGTAACAATGGAAATGGAGAAGAAAGAGAAATCCTCCTTATCCATCAAAACTTGTCTGAAAAACATGGTATGTGCTTTTTCAAATTATCACCACTACCACTTTCAATTTCTATATCAAATAATATCAATATCTTTGTAATCAGACATTGATTAGTTAGTTTTTTCCATTTACTCTATGTAATATAAAGAAAATATATTAAGCTTTTTTTATGTTTCCTTTGGTTATAGAGCAATCATCTGCTGTCAGGCTGGCATACCTGAAAGTCACAATTGCCTTTTTGACTGGGGTACTTTTTTCAGCAGTCCGTTGCTGTTTGGCCAAACATTGCTACAGGTACATCATTTATTTTTATAACTATTATTAGGATGGATGGATGGATGGATGGATGGATAGATGGATAGGTAATTACTTTTTTACTATAAAATTACTCTTTTCTCCAGAAACAAACAAAAGACTTCCAGAAGTTTGGAGATGAGGACACATCAAGATGATAAACTGGTATTTATGTTCATTTGGCTTTTTTTTTTTTTTTTTTTTTTTTTTATATACTTGCTTTTTAGTTAGTTAATATGTATGCTCTCATTTGTCATCAGTCAAGATTTTATTTTGTAAAGACACTTCCTGTTATGTTGCTGAGAATAAGCGAGAGTTTATTAAAAGTTTCCTTCATGCTCTCCATTCATGCAGTTTCTGCTGGAAGACCTGTCTGCTAATGTAGACACTAAAATTCAACAGGAATAGATGAACAAAGTTTTAACAAAACAAATATTCTTTGTACACTAAAATATCACCCAGTCCCGCGATGCAACTGTCCCACAACCCAGGACCAATGTTCCTTATGTGTTTACAACCAGGAGAGAAATTGCCCTTCCACAGTGGGGACCACGTCCCAGGTGGATGAGGAGATCCCTCCTATCCTCATCTTGCCCCTCCACTAAGCTAGTCACACCACAGCTCAGCTCGCACTCTGCACTTGAGTCTGTCACTCGATTCCACTGCGGCTTCCCTCGTGGCATTGCTCTTAAAAACAGACAAATCAGAATGAAATCATGCAAATAAAAACCACACACAAATAAACAATAAAAATCAATTATAAAAGACAAATACAAATTTCCACTGTGTGACACTAACACCTGTTAAAATATGTTTTTCACATCCTGATCCAAGGTTCTACAATGTTACAGTAAAAGAATTGGGTCAGATTCATGCCACAATTATTTGGTTCCATTTATAAGATCAGCCTTCATTTTTTTTGTTGCATTTAATTCAATTGAGAGAGCGAGGTTTTGGATAATCTCGCTAAAAGACAAAATCTACTGAAAACTGTTGTTTTAGTAGGAGAATAAAAGTATGAGCATAAGTCCATGTATCTTACTTGATGTTTGAATTTTTTTTATACTTTAGTCAGTTTCAATATATACTATTGGAGAATGTTGCTGTGTTTTAGGTATGATGATATAGTTTTGTTTGTTTACCAATTCCATTGGAAGCTGGGAATTCACCACAATACAAAATGCAAATATAATTAACTGGCACAAAACGATCTGCTCTTTGGAGGGGCTTCCAGTGTCTGAGAAGGAATAACTCTGCTAAAGAATCATTCCCTTTTAAACACACCGCAGGCATATATAGACATTTAAGCTCTGTTTAATCAACAATACCAAAAAGACACAAAAAGAACAAAACAAGCAAACATAAAATGCTGAGTACACTGTGAAAGATTACAACCAGTAACTGTCAGTAACTAAAGGTTAAATTCTTACACCAAACTGATAAAGAAAAAGAAGAATTTTGTTCTGTATGTAGCAAAATGTAAAAATACCAGACAGACGCAAGTGACTGACTCTTTACTTTGTACCTAACAGGTCTATGACAGCCAAGCATTACAGGACAATCTGACTCTTAACTCAAACAGCGGGCCAAAAGAAGTGGAGTATGCTGACATTAATTTTTCCTTGTTGAAAAGAAATGGTGCCAGAGAGGCAGCAAGGAGGCAAGAGAGCACAAAGACAATATATGCTGAAATTAAGAAAGCAGTCGAAGAACGGGAAGATGATGCTGAAGAGGAAGGTGAAATGCTGGAGGCCAAAGAGGACGAAATGGTAGTGGAGATGGAGATGAAATGGGTTACATCTCTGTTTTGACATCAGAGAATCTGACTAGTGTAACTTAGATATACAACTCAGCTTTGACCTTTAACCTTTAAGCTGAAAACCACATCACCAACATTACCTGTACAATCAGCTTCACAGATGAACCATCTGGAGAGATATCTTCAAATTTCAATTTCTGAAAATCTTACTGATCTCATTTTTCTGTCCATGTGAAAAATCAGTTAGAGAAGATATTAGATTGGTGAATTTTTCAGTTTTTTTTCCGTAAAACTGCTGACGATACAAGTGTGAGCGACGGTGAGAATGGCTGCAGTTTCAAAGTTTCACTGCATTTCTGATTGTTCTAACACAAACCTGCACAATGAGACTGGGTCACGGACAGTTGTCATGATTAATGCTACATCAGCCATAATTAACACTTTGTTTGCCATGGCAGCACACGTATTCATCACAAAAGGCTGTTTTTAAAGATGGACAGTCTTCAATCTTAACAGTCAGTCTTAACTAATGACTAAAACTGATTAAAATGATTAAAATAATCATTTTATTACATAATGATAAAAATGCTTATTAATTGAAGGTCTCGTTTAGCACAGGTTGTTCAGTCAAAAAGTCAATCTTCACATTTATTACCAACTTCAGAGCACATCAAGAGTACTATTTTCCATACTTAAGATCTTTATCCTTTGCAATCTGTAACCGACTATTAGCAATATGTTAAAGGTTATTTTTGGTCACACATAATGTTTCTGATCACAGCCTTTCTCTCTCTCTCTCTCTCTCTCTCTCTCACACACGCACACACACACACACACACACACACACACACACACACACACACACACACACACACAGCGATATATCCTTACCGTTCTTAGGTTAAAATGTTGCACCTCATTTGCAAACACTTGGTTTGCACAATACAGAGAGAACAGATGTGCTTTACACAATGTTAAAATAATATTTCTCAACAATTGCTAATAACAGTGCAGATATTGCACAATATAAATAGAAACAAAACAGCTTAAATATGCAGAAGTATTTGTAGAGAGGCTGTATGCTGACGTGGGGAAATTCTGAGGGAAAAAGAAAATTTTGTTTTAATTTTAGAAATGTGCATTGGTTTAGTGCCCCTCGCTCATGTATATGTTGCGTACTTCATATCTATTGTGTTCACAGTGAACTGTCATATTATTTGTACTTTATCAACCTATTATATGTCTAACAATGCAAAAAATGCAGTCTGAGTAGTCTTACTTGATCAACAATCTTTTTACAAACTCAACATCATTTGTCCTTTTTTAGTTCTTTCCTTTTTCTAGTTTTAGGTGTGAAGATGAGTGATCCATTCTGTGCAAAGAACACATACAATATCACTCTAAATAAAAGACATATAACAGCTGAGTCTGGAGTATGTGTTTTTTTTACCATGTTATTTTACTACAGAAGCTAGTTTAATATCAAAAGTAAAAAAATGACCTTTAACCCACTGCTAGAGTCTGACCTGAAAATGAGGAATGGTATCATCATCCTCAATGACCTCATCAAGTCAGACTGGATCATATCAAATCAGAGTTTCTGTTACCAAGAAGAGGAACTAATAACTAAAGGACTTATGACAGCTGTTAACCTGTTAAAGCCTGGACCATGAAATAAATGGCAGAAAAATAAAAACAGTAAAATTATTCATATATATATAAAAAATATAAATATAAATAAAATTCCCGGCAGTCTATCCTTCAAGCTCGGGTTCGCTACCAGAGGCCTGGAGCTTGAGGGTCCTGTGCAGTATCTTAGCTGTTCCTAGGACTGCGCTCTTCTGGACAGAGATCTCTGATGTTGTTCCTGCACTGCACCGTGCTCCGATTACCCCTGGGACCACTGTTATCTTCACCCTCCACATTTTCTCGAGCTCTTCTCTGAGCCCTTGGTATTTCTCGGTAATGGTGGCTGTAGGTATCGTCCGTAGTGCTGCGTTAACATCATCTAGTTGACCTTCTGAGGGTACTTCACGTAGTCTTGATAACCGGCTATGGGAGATACAGGTTTCAAGCTTGGCCATGATCCTATCTTTAAGGTCAGTTTCTAATGCACTCAACGATCCTTCTATCGCACTTGGGGCTTGGTACCCAATCTCGGGTGGGAATGATATATGTATTTAATTTGACTTGACCTTTTCATGTTGGGTTCAGTTTTCCTCTCCTGAAATTGTTGCTTAATATCTGTTGCGCTTCTTCTTCCTATTGACCTCTCACTTCCTGAACGTGATGACCTCTCATCACGTTCAGGAAGTGAGATATCCTTCAGCATCGTTCAGTGAGATACATTTCCTGGTCCCTATTCCAGGAAGCATGTTCATCAAACTGAGTGTAAAAATAAACTATGAGTTTATTAACTCTGAGATCAGCAACTCAGAGTTTCAGAGTTTCGTTTCAGATTAGAGTTTTGTGTTCAAGAACAGTTCATCATCGTAAGTTCAATAAAGTTCAGTTCAGTTTAAAAAATAAAAATAAAAACAGTTTTTGTTACAGACTGGTTGAGACTGGTTCCTGGCCCAAGCCATGTGTTGAGGTGCACCTGACTTTATCTAGCGGTCATATCTTAAACCTCACACTCAAACATCAGCTCCTTCTCCACCAGAGAAGTGATGTTTCATATCCCAGTTGTCAGCCTTGATATTCAGAGATTAGTCCACCAAGGACTACGGCATTTGCTGGCCTTGATACACACTGCATCCAACCTCTATAGCATCTCCTTTGGGTGGTGACAGAGAGAGAAAATTTAATTTCGTTTTTTTCACTACTGGCTAAAAATGCTTCATGAGATTTGTAGAATGTAATCTAATCTCAGCCTTCACTGATAGATAATAGCAACCTTACAGCTATACCAGGAATGTTTTGCTGACTGATTGGTAATCCTTACACTGTGTTTCACAAGCCAGCTTTCCAAATTTATAATGACTCTGAAGTTTTATTGGTAACGGTAAACATTTTATAGGAAATGCCACAGCGTTTATAGATTTTAAAGATTTGAGTCTATTTTTTGGAGAATGAGTTACTTTAAATAAAGAATACAGGTTGTGCTTGGGAAAAAGTAAGGCGTTATGAATGAATCTGGACAGGATGAACTCCAACCTGGACCTGGGCATCTATGGACTAAATCTGTGATCCTGATCTATTTTGGATCCATCCAGTCAAAGAAAGAAAAAGAAAAGTATAATCCCCTGTTTGAGATTTTTTTTTTTAATGGCGGCCAGTATTCTATCATCACCGTCATTATTTTGTAGAATTTTGTAGAAGAGCACTTGTTTTCTCACTTGAGATTTTTCTGTAATCTGTAGCTGGCTATTAACAATATGTTAGATGTTTCACAAACTGCAAGATTAAAACCTGTATCTAATGATTCAGTTTTCTTCATCTCAATCTGTCTGAAGGACCGAAAAAAGGTATTTTTAAAAAATTATTATTTGTATGACACAAACAACTTTATTGTAAATGTACAAACGACTGAGGTTGCTGTTGATGCAAATAATGTTGCTGATCACGCGAAAATTATATTGCTGTATTATGACTCACTATGTATTATGAGTCACTTCCTCTATCTCTGTCTTTCTCTCTCTTTCTTTCTTGCAAAAAATTGTTACACAGTAAAAATTAACCAATGGTTAAATTAAGGATAGATTAAAATTATGCACCTCAAGTGAAGAGCTTTGCATGATACAGAGAGCACACCAGTGCCTTACACAATATTAAAGTAATATTGCAACACTTTCCAATAACAGTACAGATATTGCACAATATAAATAGAAACAAAAAACCCCTAATACTTCCTATGCAGAAGTATTTGCAGAGAATGGGAATAAAATGGAGAAATGCTAAGAGAGAAAGTTAATTTCTTTTAAATTATTTAAGTTCTTTAATGCACTTAACCTTTCTCAAGGAACTTTTTTTTCAAATATCATTGTTCACTCTTTTAATATATGCAGATATGAGGCAGTAGGAAAGCCCTTGAATGGCATTCCAATTATGCTGTACATGTTTTGGGGGTGTTGGAATGATGTAATGATGCTTAATGACATGCACAGCTCATATTTTCTCTTTAATATTGTACAGTCTCTACAGTGTAAAGACAACAAAATTTAAAAAATGAATGGAATGTCTGGAATGTCAATTTCCCAAGATAATAATAAGATTTTTCAGGGAATAAAAATTAGTCAGTGATTAACATTTTGTGTTAAAATATACAACATACACTGTGTGATATGAGATGAGAGATAACTTTATTGGGCAAAGAATAGTATTTGGTCACTTAAATGGACATCAAAACTGGCCTCCCTGTGACTCACTGTGAGGTTGTTGAACCACATGAATTTCTCCAAGCTAATCAGCAAAGATCAGATTATATGAAGGGTAAAGTGACATTATTGCGTCTGCCCGGTAATGACCCACAGGATGTCAAAATTCAGTATTCTTCCTGAATTCAAGAAATCTGGCTTTTCATACCCCCACACTTGTGGTCATAACATCAAAACTAACAGTGATAAGATGATGAAACCCACAGATTGTGTAGTTTAATAACTGTTTAATATTTTCTGAAAATATACACTAGTATGAATCTAGAACAACAATTAATACAATGTTGGATGCTGTCACAGCTTTTCATATCACTATGCAATGATCCAGCAAGAAAATAAAACTTTTATAGACATTTTCAAAGTAGAAATACTGAAATATATGATTTAATTATTTTTTTCTTTTGTCCTTGTGGCAGATTTTTATATAACTAAATTGCATATATTTGTTTAGATTTTTACTGTCTTTTTCTGGTAAAAATGAATTTAGTAATGCAATGTTGGTCATTACTTAATGTGATCAAATAACATATATATATATATATATATATATATATATATATATATATATATATATATATATAATATAATATAAGGGGTTAAAAAGTTGTTATAATGCTGTTTCTGTTTTCAGTAGATTTAAACTTTTCCTTCAAATTGGGCTACATGCTGACCAATGAGTGTACTCACTGTTTTTTTTTTTTCTGGATCAATCTATTTGGTGTCATGGTGAAAAACGCCGGTGTGTTTATGAAATGGACCCAAAACGCAGACACAGGAGAAATGAACTGGTGTTTAAACAAAAAGTGAACCTTTACTGCGGGTGATACAAAAAACGGAAAACAAGGGAGAAAGAAAACTGAAACCTAAACTGGGAAAAACTATGACTATCTATCAAACCTAAGACATGGGACATGAAGATGGAACTAAACAGGAACATGCAAACATAGCAAGAAAAAGTCTAAACATGAACATGAACCTGGTAACAGGTAACAGGCGACTTAAAGAAACAGAAGGGTAATGAGGGAAGTGGAAACACCTGGGGAAACACAGGTGACACAAATGAACATGTCGACACAGGGGGAATTAAAACAAAACACAGTGAACATGGAAACACTACAATCTTCAAAATAAAACAGAAAATATGGAGAGACGTAGACATGACACTCGAGCTTGACAACGTGGACACAACACAGACATGAAACACATGACAGACTGGACAGGAAACATGACACATAACCAAGGAGACATGGATTAAAAAACAAAATCCAGAATAAAGCTCAGCTAAATCCTAACTAATAATAAGACAAGAACTTATTATCACCAACTTAACATGAGAAAATCAAAAATACAAAATAATCTGAAAACACTGGGTCACAGACCCCGCCCCTGACATTTGGTTGCTTAATGGAAGACAGCCCATCAATTATCCTACCACAGGATAGCACAACACACAGTAGATTGTATACACATGCTAAATATGGTGAATTAACTTAAGTGAATTTATTCTGTGAAAAAAGTTTAAATGCTTTCTCACATTATCTTACTTACCATCATTAACAACTTACAGGAGCAAGTACTGCATTTGTGTAGTATTTGTGAAGTGTGTATCAAGAAAAATGTTCATAAAAATGTTCCTTTAAGTTTGTGTGTGCTTTTCCCATAGTTTTTATATACTGTACATACTATATGTAAAAATGTATACTTCAGTGACATTGATTGACATCCTAAAAATAAAACATTTTGAAATATCACACAAGTAAAAAAAAAAAGTCCTTTCACACACTCTAGTTAGTTTGAATGTCTGTGTTTTGCAATGATTGCCCTGTAAAAGGTTGGAAAGCCAGTCGGTAAAGTTCATTGGTGTGACGAGAAACTTCCTGAAATTGTGCTACAAAACGAGGGAAAAAAACAGAAAAGAGAGAGGCGAGAAACAGAAACTTACATTTAAGTAGTCAGCGGACATCAGTGAGGAGACAGAAGAAGGCAAAACCGGTAAGAAAAAATTTAATGTGTTTTAAAATATCTTTTTAAATACAAAAAAGAAAATCTATTTTTTTTTTTTACATCAATAGCAGTTCTGGTAAAATAAAAATACCATTATGCATAGATCATATGGATGATATAATGCTGCTCTGTTATATGGCAGGTATTTTACATTTATTGTATAAGTGTTGCTGAACCACTGTAAGAACATTTTTATTCATCAAGTAATGTTTCAGGATGGATGACACAAAGATTATTACTTTTTAAGGTAGTGGTGAGTGGTGTAATCACAGGTGTGGGTAACATATAGACAAACAGGAGCAAATAACTGATCACGTTTAATCGATCTGAATTGTTGAATTTGATTTTTGTTTTTATTCCTGCATATTTACGGCATCATCTATATTAGTTATTCTAAGAAGACAGAGACTGAATCTGTTGAGCATCGGGCATCAAGGATGTTTGTTCTCATCTGGGCAACTCTGCTTTTCAGCAGTGCTGAAACAGGTTTGTGTCTACTTTGTTATCAACCTGTAATTCAGCCAACATATATATTTCTTTCATAAATTTTCAAGTGAAACTGTTTTTCTAACATACAAATCATTATTTATTCTACCAAGACTTTATCATAAGTTAGTAGTGTTACTGTTATCTGTCTACCTTATCTGTCTACCTATCTACCTTTATGCCATTTTATATAAATCTTTGTAACAAAACTTACTACAGGCTAAGAAATATGTAAAATTCTGATTGTTGTATATACTACACACAAACAAGCAACATATGTAAAACAGGAAAGCTATTGAAGTATATTTATTAAAAATCGTATTTATTGCTATAAACAAAATATTCTCTGTCACTATGTGTATCTCCCTGTTTGTGCCTCAGCCTGGGGACGACAACACTGTGTTGGAAGATACTGTGTGACTCTCAGTGAGCAAGAACTAACAGCAGAGGCTGGACTCTGTGTTGTGATCCCATGTTCTTTCACTACTGCTGATGAGTTTACACCCAAACATACAGTTTGGTACAAATGTGAAGCATCTCAACACAGCTGCAGCGATGCTGACATAATATTTCACAGCAACAAAAACACAGACAAAAAAGCTCAGGCTGCGTTTGAAGGACGAGTCTCACGTTTGGAGCCTGATGTGACTCAAAAAAACTGCAGCATCATCATTAATGATCTCAAAGAGTCTGATTCAGGATCATATCAGCTCAGAGTTACTGGTGTACTGAATGGAAAACAAGATGGATTCACATTCATTCCTAGAGTAACTGTCTCTGTTAAAGGTATGAAAGCTATTCCAAGAAGAATAATGCTGATTTTAGATACTGTCTTGTGAAACCTCATATTTAGTATTTTTACAATCTTAAATGAAGTATTATTTAATTTCGGGAATTGGTTGATCCTCTGTGGAAATCTAATAGGAGCTGCAGTAGATCCAACTAGTGGCCAGCAAAATATTCCTTTCATCAAGGCTAAATTTGATTCCACTAATGCCCAATACTTCTATTAGGTCTTAATCAGAAGCCCACAGTAATGATTCCCACACTGACAGAGGGACAGCAGGCCACACTGACCTGCACTGCTCCTGGTCTCTGCTCTGGATCTGTTCCTCAAATCACCTGGACATGGAGAGGAGCAGGAGGGACTGAATCTTACATTAAAGGAAACAGCACTGCGTTTAAGACTGAGAGTCTGACTCCTTTCACACAAAGACATGTGTCAACTTTGACCTTTAACCCTTCATCTGAAAACCACAACACCAATGTGACCTGTAAAGTACACTTCATTGGCAAAATAATGAAAGAAGAGACTTCGAGTTTGAATGTGAACTGTAAGTACTTTTATAGTATTAAACTAGCTTTTTTTTTTCCTTTTTTCTGAAATCTGTTGAGTTTTGCAGTGTCAGCTGCATTCTTCTAGCAAGAAAGTCAGAAAGTTAGGGAAACTACATGATTGTGTAATTTATATTTTTTGTCTCATAGATATGAAAAAAGTTCAAATTACTGGCATCACAACTGTTAAAGAGGGAGACAATCTGAATCTGACCTGCAGTGCTGAAAGTTTCCCTCCATCTCTGATTTTATGGTCTAAACTTGGTTCTGTCACAAACCTGCACAATGACACTGGATCAGCCAAACTTGCCATCCAGAATGTGACAACAGAACATTCTGGACAGTACATCTGTACAGCAACACATCTGGACACAACTATGACTTCTTATGTCAATGTGACTGTGACTTGTAAGTAGGCATTGTCGTTTTTTATTAATGTCTTGATGCATGCTCAATCATGAATTGTTCACTGAAGGAACGATGGGCTGGGAGGTCAGTTCCTTGATCAAAAATGCAAATTCTCATTAATTATCAAGGAACTGACCTCCCAGCCCATTGTTCCTTCAGTGGTGCTAGTTTCAGTCATTATGCAAATGTACTGTTTATAAAATTGGGGAAACCTGAATCCAGCTGAGACTGAAGAAGTCACTTGGATGAGTGATGAAACGTTTCTCCCACTGAAAACGCTACATCCAAATGAACAAAATCAACTTTTGGGGAGTCTTTATTAATCTTGTATTTGACAGCCATTCTAAACTTCTTTTGACATTCTACAGAAACCAATTTGCTGAATTTTGGCACTTTGCTCAGGGAATATATATAATGTTACACATGTAACACATCAACCTACTTTAGCAGCTTTTACTGCAGAACTGCATATTGTGTGTCATCACCATGATCTATGCAGTGTTAATTTCTCCATATTTAAAAGATTTAAATACACTCCACAGATAAAAGGAAACCTCGGATCATTGGGAATACAACAATCAGGGAGGGAGATGTTCTGAATTTGACCTGCAGTGTTGAAAGTTTCCCTCCATCTCTGGTCATGTGGTCTAAACCTACTTCTAACCCAAGCCGACACAATGAAATCTACACTGACGCGCACAGTGACACTGGATCAGCTACAGTTGTCATCCCAAATGTGACAGTAGAACAGTCTGGACAGTACATCTGTACAGCAACACATCTGGACACAACTGTGACCTCTTATGTCAATGTGACTGTGACTTGTAAGTAGACATTACCAGTCTCATTAATCTCAAGATATATGAATATGATATAAAATGTCTTATTATGAGGCTGGATCACTACAGGCTACCATAACAGCTACATTCCATTTTAATATTGATTCTTAAAATGAATTAAACATCATGGAGATGAAACATCATTCTTCCTTCTCTGGTGATTTGATGATTAGAGTGGTGAGCACTGGTGGGGGAAATAAAAGCAAAACATGCCAACCAGTTAAATACCTGCACAACATGTAGAATCCCTGACTGTTCTGTGTGGACCAGGTTTCCTTTATTTTCTTATGGTTTTTTTGTGTTTGGTTCGTTCTTAATAATTCTTTGAGCTGTTTCCTCTCCTGAATAAAATGCTGGCATGCTCCACAGACACAAGAAAACCACAGATCATTGGAAACGCAACTGTGAAGGAGGCAGATATCCTGAATCTGACCTGCAGTGTTGAAAGTTTCCCTCCATCTGTGATTGTGTGGTCTAAACTTGGTTCCAACACAAACCTGCACAGTGACACTGGATCAGCCAAACTTGCCATCCTGAATGTGACAACAGAAGATTCTGGACAGTACATCTGTACAGCTAAATATATGAACACTACCCTTAAGGATAAATTCAACATAACAGTGATATGTAAGTACAAAACCTTGTGTTTTTGGACAGAATATTTATAGTACTGTTCATTTCTTTCTTCCTATCAGGTAACTTTGTGAATCACAAGGAGAACAACAAAGCAAACAATGCAGTCACTATGCAAATGTGCATCTTGTTTCTTTCAGTTTAATGAAGCACAACAATTGTTGCATGTGTATTTGAGAGACATTCTAAATTTCCTTTAACATTCTACAGTAACTAATTGTATTTCAAGTGCAGCTAAAGTTTGGCACTTTGCTCAGTGAATATACATAATGTTACACATGTCAAACATTAACCTATTTTAGCAGCTTTCACTGCAAAACTGCAGTAGCAGTTTCTCATCACCATGATCTATGGCAGTGTTAATTTCTCCCTCTTTAAAAGATTTAAATACACTTGACAGATAAAAGGAAACCTCAGATCATCGGGAATACAACAATCAGGGAGGGAGATGTTCTGAATTTGACCTGCAGTGTTGAAAGTTTCCCTCCATCTCTGGTCATGTGGTCTAAACCTACTTCTAACCCAAGCCGACACAATGCAACCTACACTGACGCGCACAATGACACTGGATCAGCTACACTTGTTATCGCAAATGTAACAACAGAACAGTCTGGACAGTACATCTGTACAGCAACACATCTGGACACAACTGTGACTTCTAATGTCAATGTGACTGTGACTTGTAAGTAGACATTGCCAGTTTTATTAATCTCAAGATGTATGTATATGATGTAAAAAGCTAATTGTGGAAAAAAAAATAAAATGTCTTATTATGAGGCTGGGTCACTACAGCTACAGTCCATTTTAATATTGATTCTTAAAAAAAACAACACAAACATGGCAGCCAGTTAAATGCCTGCACAGCATCACAGAATTATTATTATTGTTCTGTGTGATCAAAGAACATAAGGACTTTATTTTCTTATGTTTTTGTTTGTTTGGTTGGTTGGTTGGTTCATTCTTAATAATTCTTTTAGTTGTTTTCTCTCTCCTTATCCTGAATAAAATGCTGGTGTGCTCCACAGATACAAGAAAACCTCAGATCATTGGAAACACAACTGTGAAGGAGGGAGATGTCCTGAATCTGACCTGCAGTGTTGAAAGTGTCCCTCCATCCCTGGTTGTGTGGTCTAAACTTGGTTCCAACACAAACCTGCACAATGACACTGGATCAGCTACATTTATCATCTCAAATGCAACAGCAGAACATTCTGGACAGTACATCTGTACAACTAACTATATGGACTATGCCCTGAAGGACAAAGTCAATGTAACAGTGATTTGTAAGTACACAACTTTTTGCTATAAGACAGAACATTTATAATACAGCACAGTTATATTTCCCCCGATCTGGTAACTGAAATTGTGACTGCTAGCATAAAAAATACATAAAGAATAACATGCAGATGATGTGTACATGTGTTCTTTGTAGGTACAGAGTAACAAAAAACAAACAAATGAAAACACAATGCTATGAAATAACATGCAGAACACAAGGAATATTGTGGGGAAAACAACTTTGCAGAGTTTAGAAAACCACAGCAAATGTTGCACGTGTATTTGAGAGCCAGTTGAAACCGCAAATGACATCTGCAAAAATCAAGATGTATTTTCAATGCTGCTGAAATCTGTTTCACTTTGCACTGTCCATGTAATATTATACACGCAGTGTCAGATCAGTTTGTGAATAATATTATCAGTGCCAGTATCAAAAATCGTATTTCTTTTCTTTTCAAAATCTCATTACAAATTTTCACAGAAGGGTTATCTGCCAGTGTTCCTTTCATGGTGCTTATTTAAGTTACTGAAATGTGCTCTGCAGATAAAAGGAAACCTCAGATCATTGGGAATACAACAGTCAAGGAGGGAGATATTCTGAATTTGACCTGCAGTGTTCAAAGTTTCCCTCCATCACTTATTATGTGGAAAAAAATTAATTCCACCACAATTCTTCAGACCAGTGACACTGGATCAGCCAAACTTGCCATCCAGAATGTGACAACAGAAGATTCTGGACAGTACATCTGTACAGCAACACATCTGGACACAACTATGACTTCTTACGTCAATGTGGCTGTAACTTGTAAGTAAACTTTGCCAGTTTCCAGATGTCTGTAATGTATATAAATAATGCTTTTACATCATTGCTAGTCAGATATTTTGGTCTTTGCATTTTACTAGCCATTTTAAAGGATGCAGTATAAATGGTTATCAAATTTCATTACATGAAGATAAAAACTGCTGGTTAAAGTAAAGCAAAAATTAAAAACCAAAAAGTGTTGTATTCTCACAGTGGTCCAACACATGATGTGGTAATAGGCATTGATTCTGCAAGTCTCTTAAAATCTGCTTGAGGGATCAAATATCATTTTTCGTGTTATGATGATTTGGTGACTGTAGTGGGGAGCACTACAGCAGTGATGGGTAAAACCCTGGAATACTGTTGTCACCCTCCATATCTTAAATAAGCAACTGAGCTGTGCTCCACAGATACAAGAAAACCTCAGATCACTGGGAACACAATTATCAAGGAGGGAGACGATCTGAATCTGACCTGCAGTGTTGAAAGTTTCCCTCCATCTCTCATTATGTGGTCTAAATTGACTTCTGTCACAAACCTGCACAACGACACTGGATCAGCTACGCTTGTCATCCCTAATGCAACAGCAGAAGATTCTGGACAGTACATCTGTACAGCTAAATATATGAGTAACACTCTAAAAGAGGAAGTCCATGTAACAGTGATATGTATGTATGCAACTTTTTGCTTTTACTATATGTTTAAATCTGTGATGCCATCTAAACATCTTTGCATATTGACTATTTAGGCAGATTCTCTTGTTGGTGATCATAAAAAAAAAAAAATGTTGTCCCACAGATAAAAGAAAACCTCAGATTATCGGGACTACAACTGTTAAGAAGGGAGATGTTCTGAATTTGACCTGCAGTGCGGAGAGTTTCCCTCCAGCTCTCATCATGTGGAAAAAACGTAGCTCCAACACAAACCTTCTGAGTGGAAATTACACTGACCAGCACAATGGCACTGGATCATCTACACTTGTCATTCATAATGTGACAGCAGAGTATTCTGGACAATATGTCTGCACAGCTAAATATCTGGACACGGCCATTGCTATACATGCCAGTGTGACCGTGACTTGTAAGTGGAACACAATGATCTTGAATCTGAAGTTTATGTACACCTTCCTTTGTTTTATGATTCTAATCATGTGCTTACAGGGTTTTCAGAGACTCAGGATGGCTCTGGATGTGTGCTTCAGTCAGAGGTTTTGACCTGTGTGTGTATCAGTGAAGGGTTTCCTTTACCTACCATCAAATGGCCGCTCCTAAAGAACCACACTGAATATTCTGTCATTACTACGGTCTCTAAACACACAGTCAACAGCACTGTCAGTGTAACTGTAAACAAACATAGCAACAGCACTGTCGAATGTGTGAGTAACAATGGAAATGGAGAGAATAGAGAAAACCTACTGATCCACCTAAACTTGCCTGAAAAATATGGTATGTGTTTTCCATCTAAACACCTTTCACTGCCACTTTCACTTTTTATGTACCACATTTTCTTAATGCAACCTCATTTATAGTTTGTATTTGCTTTATCTAATTCAAAACAACCAGGACCATAATTTTTTATGTTGTTATTTTTTGGAGTGCAGAGCAATCGTCTAATTTAAGGGTGGGATACATGAAAGTCATCATTGGCATTTTGGCTGCAGTACTTCTTTCAGCAATCGTTTGCTGTTTTACCAAAAATTGGTACAGGTAAAGCACTTGCTTTTATAATTATTATTAATATTAGTTAGTTAGTTGTTGTTTTTTTTTCTGTAGATAAATTTGAACATAAATGTACTTCTCTAAAAACATCCCTTTCTATAGAAAAAATCAGAAGACCTCAAGAAATTCAGATGAAACTTTGGAGATGGAGAAACATCAAGATGATAAACTGGTATTTATGTTCATTTGACTTTTTTTTGGTATGATTTTCTACACAAATGCTCAGAATACTCAAGTGTCCATACTCTTACTATACATTCACATATAAAGGGGCCATCCTGCTCCAAGTTTGTACAATGATAAAGTAATTCGGTCTGAGTCAAAACACAATTAGTTGGATCTTTTTACATACACACCCTTTATTTTTAGCGCAATTCAGAGAAGTTGGTTTTGTATAATTGTCCTGAAACACAGACTAACTGCACAATGATGTGTTAGAAAAGGAGTAAGTTATCATGATGCAATTTTGGAGTAAATTTGACTCTTGCTGAGTCTGAGAAGAAATGACTCTGTTTAGGCATCAATGCCCTCTAAACACCAAACAGACAGAATACACAGACATTTAGTTGCTGTTCAATCAATGATACTAAAAAGACACAAAAAGAAGTAGGTTGGTATAAGAGTGACAAAAGTGACACAGCACTATACACAATAAACACAATGATATGAATGAACAACATAGGTTATTAGTTTTGCCATAAACAGTTGATGAACAGGTCACTGATGTTTAAGCATGAATGTAGCTTCTAAGTTGGTTAACTCAGTGCAAATACTTGCAACATGCTGACAGTTAATTTTTCCCTGTTGAAAAGCAGCAGTGCCAGGAAAGCAGCAAAGAGGCAAGAGAGGACAAAGACGGAGTTTGCTGAAATCAAAAAAGCAGTAAAAGCAGAACAGGTAGAAGATGCTCGAGAAGGAAAGTGAAATGTTGGAGGCCAAAGAAGAGAAGGAGATGGAGTTGGAGATGAAACATTGTCAACCAGAAAAAGAGGAAGGAGAAGATGAAGCTGTGTACTCCACTGTGAATGATCCCAGTTATTCTACTGTCACTGTGTCTTTTTTCTTTAAATAACCCAAATAAAGTTCTCTGCAGGTAGTTAGACACTTCATTAAGACACTGAAGTGTATATGTAAGATCCCAAGAACCACCTCAATGATCTGTGCCCTAAGATATAATGCGGTTTTCTTTTACATGTTTTATTTGACAAGAATAAATCTATACTTAAAATCTAGTCAGAAAAAAATAACTTTGTAGGGCTAATATGATTCCTTTTTAAAAATGTTATTTAAGACTTAGCCTACAGTAAACATTTAGATTTTTTTAATATTACAAAATCTTGACATATATGTTGGTGACAATACAGTGTCCAGACAAAGACCATATACTTAAGATTGTAAGTGTCTTTATCCAAAAAAAAAGAAAAAAAGAAAAATCAATTAAACATTCTAGAAAAGTGTGACCTATACTTTTGGTGGTTTGAGTTGATTTTTAATGGTCTCTGCTCATTTTCATTTATTATTCTTTGTTGTTTTGCTAACAAAATAAGACCTTTTTGCTTTCTTTGGCCATTCATTGTGCTCACCAGAAAGTGGCAGAGTAAACCCATTACCACTGTGAAATTCAAGTAGATGGTGTGGTCTGTTATCACTGGTGCTGCCTGGCTGCAGATTTTGTATTTTGCCTGGTCTTGTATGATGCATTAATAAAAGTGAGTATTTTATACATCTCTAATTCTGCCCAATGCTCTGAATGGTGCATCACAAGCAGGTTTCTATATCATAACATGAAATAGAGCTTTAATTTCAACCTTGAAAATTTCAGTATATTTTCATCATTGTTTAGACACTGGGTTAAAATAAAATTCCCACTCATGGTATCTACAATTGTGAAATGTTAACACAACAAAAAATTATCACACTGTAAAGCAAATCTTAGCATGATCTGGTCAGATACAGTGTTTCAGATTTGTAATTAAGTTATAGAAATTGAATCATAATCAATAGCAGTACACTCACACACCAAAAATTAGGGCATTAGAGTACCTTACATTTTTGGCGATACTGGCCCTCTACTTACTTGGTCACACAACATGACAATGAGCAGTTGTTAAAATTGAAAAAATGTGATGCAAAAAGGAAGCAGAGAAAAAATCACATTCAAAGCAAAAGTTGTGGCTTACAGCAAAAACCAAGATGTAATGAATGGTCACCATTTCACCCTCTTCACAGTTTCAACACCTCTCAGCAAGTAGAAAGTGTTCACCTATAATTTGGTGTCTTCCATACAAGCTATGGCTGAAGTTGTCAACCTCTGCTAGCAACCAAAGTAACCACAGTGAGGTTATCAGAGCAGCAATATCTGTGAACAGTTTCACTTAGTGATGGAAATATCAACCATATCAGACAACATGACCCAGAGTCATAAAACTACAGTAAAGCAGGGGGAAAAGCCCCAAGAAGGAAAAGTGATGTTGTGTTACAGTTTTAAGGCAGAGGAGGGTGGGAATGGTAAAATGCAATAAAAAGCTCGCTTCGGACTTCCCACTGCGAGCACTTACATGAAACCTTGTATTGGATGAATTTGCTCCCTTGCAAGAATAAACACTCCAGTTCTTGACTGTTGTTCATTTTTCTTAATTTGTATTCTGACATAGCACAATGTTGATAATTTGTTGAGCTGACCCTTTGAAATAAGATAATAGTGTAACTTATACGTTATTATGAAACTTTGCACTTTCCTTTCCTTTATTCATACTTTTCATTAGACAACACAGCAGTAGCTGAACATACAAAGATACACTGTCAATTTGAATTGGAATCTTATGGCAAATGGAGTGCTTCTCTTGACCACTGCTAATGTATTTATGTGTGTGAATGTCATCTTTATATATTCCATCAATATTTTGTGTTTTAAAGGTTCTATAGTGGCTCCTTTGAAGACCCAGGCTTTCTTTTTCCTGCTCAAGAAACCCAAGGCCAAAGAGGGAACACAAGCATCTGTTGTAGCTGAAACAGAGTTTTATACCAGTTTGGAAAACTGAAACTGAGTTTAATCAAATTCAAATTAAATCAGATTTCTTTTTGGATTTTGATTCATTTGATTTTCGATGACAAGAAAAACACGTTTGCTGTCAGATGTGCTTCAGAGATGAGAGCCAGTTCACCCCGAGCACATCTGACAGACATGAAAGGGTCTAGAAAGCCGTGAAGAATGTTATATTGTACCTGTAACATTTTTCAGCGTGTCCGGTTTGGCAGTGGTTTCATGCAGTTAGATTATGCAGGAGGATGAAGGAATTGATACGTGCCCACCAAGCTCTCCTAACTTAAATCCAACAGAACACCGTCGGGACATTACATTTTGGTCCATCCAATTCCACCAAATTGTACCTCACACTGTGCAGGAAATCAGAGATGCCCTGCTCCAGATTTGGGAGGACACCCCCCAGCGTCATCTCATTAGGAGCATGCCCTGACATGGTCAGGTAAGCATACAAACATGTGAAGTCCATACAAACTACTAAGTACCATTTGAAGTTGCTCTAATGAAATGTTGTCAGATTAGCCTGTTGCATAATTTTTTCACTTTGATTTTCAGGTGTCTGTGAATTCAACCCTCCGTAAGTTAAAAATTTTCATTTCCATCAACTGATGTGGCATCCTTTCATTCCTAACATATTACCCTAGGATTACTACAGAAACTCATACAGGACACTAGCCTGTAAAAAGAATTTTCTGTCTATGGTCTCGGCAGATTGAGGGAGCCTTGACACTTTCTAGAAGGTGTCATTCTACCCCCCCCCCCCTATGAAAGACATCAGATCATTTGTTAATTTGACAGACTGCCCAGTCTTAAGGAATCTGTCTCAACTTACTGAACTGGCCATAACCAGGAATCCGTAAATCCAGGTCTGAAGTTATTTGAATCATGCTTATAACACAGATGTGCTGAAGAATGTTTCCGTGCCAGAATGTTTTGGGTGTTAATGTCGCCTTCAGACATGAGCATCTCTGTCTGATCTGTGGTAAATTAGTCAACCTTGTATGAATTTGGTTTTTGATAGTTACATTCAGTTATTATTGTGTCTGGTTTACTTCCTAGTTAGCTTCCTGCCATTCCTCCCACACTGCCTTAGAAACCCATGATTCCTTCTGGAGTCTAAGTGCTGTAGTAGCACATCAACAGCAGTCAGGTTTTGGGATTCTCTTTGGAAAAAAAAAACTTATTGGAAACTCACCTGCCTGCCTACTGTTTTTTGATTCATACGGTTTATGAGACATTTGAGTTTGCTAGACCTGAAAAATAAAAGACACTAAAAAAGAGAAAAAAAAAAGAGAAAGACTGATGCAGAATATGGAGGTTTATAGAAGACCTGAAAATTTAAGTATTTGTTCACTGAAGTAAGAGTTAAAGCACCACACACCACACAATGTTGCAACTCAAGTAGACTGCAAACGAGAGGTTTCCATAGAGACAGAAGGCACAACAGTGCCTTAGTAAGAATAGTAAAGATACCACAGAATATAAATAGATAAAGAAAAAAATCTAAATATGCAGAAGTGTTGCAGAGAGGCTGTATGTGGCTGAAAAACGGAAATGCTGTGAGAGTTTATTTTAAATCCTTTAAGCTGTTTAATGTCTTCAATGTGCCTCAAGAATCCTTTCTAATGTGACTTTTTAATTTTAATACATGCAGCCATTAACAAAGCTTGTTTATTGCTGTACGTGTTGTACTATGTTGAAGTGACGTAAAAATGAGCGAAATGTCTCATGAAAAACTGAATTAAGTACTTCTGCTGGTGTGTCAAATTCTCAAGTTAAGATACGGGTTTTTACCAAAAATAAATAAATAAATAATAATAATGAATATATATATAAGATATTTAGTGTAACAGAAGATGCTATATTTATGAAAGCCAGTTTGTAAAAATCAATAGTGTCTGAGAAGAATTTAGTTGCAAAATGAGGAAGAAATAGAGATGAGGAAGTGAAACCTGAGATTAAAAAGTCAGCAGAGATCATTGTGCAGAGAAGACTGATGAACAGCAAATACACTGAGGTAAAAAATGTGTAAAATATATTCAAAATGTCTTTTAAAACTCTTAATGAACACTGTTTCCAAATGTCTTTCACTGTTGATAAAAGTAGGAGCCGACTCAGTGCTGGGAAATGAAAAAAAAGGCTGGATGATTAAAGATCGTTATGCATTCATTATGCACTGTGAAATAAGTGAGCATGTGACATCCTTTAGAGACATTTCTGGACATTTACTTCATATGCTGTATGTTTGTCTGTGGAGGGAGAAACTGAATGTGCCAAGGATCAAATTAAGATGTTGGTTCTGATCTGGTCAGCTGTGCTTTTCTCTGTGACGGGCAGTGATGTTGACACAGGTTTGTAACCTCTTTACAATTTTATAATTCTGCATATAATAAATAATCTTCCAACATTTGAATGTAACACTGTTTTTTTTTTGGACATACATCCAGGTTATAAATATTTCTTCTTATCTGTTGACTCGTGGTGTCATTTAAAAAAAATTGTGCACACACAGTAAATGCTAATGTAAAAAAGCAACAACTTGCAAACAGATTGCAAACAAAACATAAAAACAGCAAAGGCCAATGCAGTCTCAAGAAACAAATTCATCTTTGCTTGCCTAAAACTAAAGTCTGTTTATTTTATCTTCTCCTTTACATTTGCAGGTGATTCAGAAATGAGAAATCCACACTGTGACAGAGAATACTGCGTCACTCTTAATGTGAGAAAGCTGACAGCAGAGGCTGGACTCTGTGTTGTGATCCTGTGTTCTTTCAAGACTGCTGAAGGCTTTGAAACCCAACATATAGTGTGGTATAAATGTGAAGCATCAGAAGCAGGATGTGATCGTCCTGTCATGATATTTCACACCAACAAAAGCACTGATGTTCAACCTGAGTTTGAAGGACGAGTGTCACTTATCGAGCATGTCATTCAGAACAACTGCAGCATCATCATCAATGATCTCAAAAAGTCTGATTCTGGATCATATCAGCTCAGAGTTATTGGTGAACTGAATAGGAAGACAGATGCATTTACATTTATTCCTAAAGTTAATGTCTCTGTTAAAGGTATGAAAAGCTAGATCAAAAACAATCGTGTAGGAAATTGAAATGTAGTTCAACATACTTGTGTTTTATTGTATCTGTGAAACATTTTGCACATTTGCTGACTCTTGTATGCAGCTTATAGGAAGTGCAACAATTCCCGATAAACATCTACTTAAATTTCTGGAGTTTTTTTCCTCTTTTAATTCAAGTTCATTTGATTCCACTAATGTACTGTGTTCCCATTACGTCTTAAACAAAAACCCACAGTAATGATTCCCACACTGACAGAGGGAGGGACAGCAGGCCACTCTGACCTGCACTGCTCCTGGTCTCTGCTCTGGATCTGTTCCTCAAATCACCTGGACATGGAGAGGAGCAGGAGGGACTGAATCTTACATAGCAGGGAACAGTACTGATTATAAGACAGAGAATCTGACAGCTTTCACACAGAGTCATGTCTCAACTTTGACCTTTAATGCTTTGGCTAAACACCACAACTCTAATATCACCTGCAAGATCAGCTTTACAGATAAAACAACTACAGAGGGGAGTTCAACTTTGACTGTGAACTGTGAGTATTTCTAAATCTAAATATTTCTATCTAAAATATTCAGAATGCTATTGAATGTTATAGTGCTTTTGAAAAAAACTCAGGAAGTTATATGGAATTTGTCCTTTGTCACATAGACGTGAAGAAAATTAAAATCACTAAGGATACAAGTGTGAAGGAGGGTGAAGCTCTGAATCTGACCTGCAGTGTAGAAAGTTTTCCCCCATCTCTGATTATCTGGTCTAAACATAGTTCCAACACGAGCCTGCACAATGACACTGGATCAGCAACGCTCTCCATGCTGAATATGACAACGAAAGATAGTAAATAAATTACTAAAATGTGTTTTACACATAAAAGGAAGCCTCAAATCATTGGAAATACAACCGTTAAACTGGGAGATGTTCTGAATCTGACCTGCAGTGTTGAAAGCTTCCCTCCAGCTCTTATAGTCTGGAGAAGTACCAACACAAACCTTCTGACTAAAACTTACCCTGATCTGCACAATGACACTGGATCAGCTACACTTGTCATTCAGAATGTGACAGCAGAACATTCTGGACAGTACATCTGTGCAACCAAACATCTGCACACAACTGTGACTTCATATGTCAACGTGACCGTGACATGTAAGTAGACGGCACTGATCTTAAATCAGAATGTCATCCTTACACTAAAACCAATGCTTCACTTGTTTAATGATCCTAAACATGCGTTTACAGGGTTTTCAAAAATAGTGAATGGCTCTGGATGTGTGCTTCAGTCAGAGGTTTTGACCTGTGTGTGTATCAGTGAAGGGTTTCCTTTACCTACTGTCAAATGGCCATTTCTGAAGAACCGTACTGATTACTCTGTCTTTACCACTGTGTCAAACCACACAGTAAACAGCACAGTCAGTTTAACTGTGAAAAACAATGGCAGCACTACTTTAGAATGTGTCAGCAACAATGGAATGGGGGAAGCAAAAGAAAGTCTCACAATCCAAAAAAACTTGCCAGACAATAATAGTAAGTATTTCCAACCAAACATTTTTGAACACCAATTTAACCTCTTAGGACCACATTTGTTAATGCAATCTTTGTAAAAAGACAATCTTCAAACACACATTTGCAGTATGCATTTTAAGCAACATGGAACCAACTTTATTCCTTTTTAAATTCACTTCAATTCACAGGTTTTAGGCTGGAATACCTGAACGTCATCATTGTCTTTTTCACTGGGGCAGTTCTTGCAACAATCATTTGCTGTTTAGCCAAAAATTGCTACAGGTAAGGCTACAGGTGTGTAATTATTATTAGGTTTTCTCTGTAGAGGAATTTGAACATGAATTTGTCTCTCTGTCTTTTTCTTCAGAAAAAAACAGAACATTCAAAAATTGAGAAATTCAGATGAGATTTTGGAGATGGAGACACATCGAAATAAACTGGTATTAATTCATCAGACATTTTTTGATTTACTTGTCAAAATACGAGTTTCTGCACAAATTTTGATGTCTTTGAAGCATCCATAGTTTACTTGTTTACATTTTACTGAAAGTTCCCACATAAAGGTTCTGCAAGAAAGTGGTTCAGATTAAGATTAGCCTAAATAACAAGATTATTTTTGATTTTTTTTAATTAACTCCTTGTATACAGTGGTGTGAAAAAGTGGTTGCCCCAGTTTCCTATTTTATTTGTATGTTTGTCACAGTTAAATATTTCAGATTATAAAACAACTTTAGATATTAGACAAAGAAAAAAAGTCAACACAAAAGGCAGTTTAGTTAGGCCACTCCTAAGTCTTCAGTTTGTTTTTCCTAAGCCATTCAGAGGTGGACTTGCTGGTGTGTTTTGGATCACTGGCAAAACAGTTTTTTCCCCTTTATGCTCATTTACTCAACACTGGTTTTCACCTTGGAACTCTCTCATGGATGCCATTTTTGCCCAGTCTCTTGTTTATGGTTGCATCACTGAACTTAACTGAGGCAAGTGAGGCCTGCAGTTCTTTGGATATTGTTCTGGGGTCTTTAATGACCTCTTGGATGAGTTTTCACAATTTCGTTTTTAGGGCAATTTTGGTCAGCCGGCCACTCCAGATCACCACTATTCCATGTTTTTGCCATTTGTGGATAATGCCTCTCACTGAGGTTAGCATGGATTCCCACAGATTTAGAAATGTCTTTATAACCTTTTCCAGACTGACACATCTCAATTACATTGTTTCTTAACTGTTGCTGAATTTCCTTGTATTGCAATATGAGGTATACTCAACTTTGTCCGGCAGGTCCTATTTACAGTAAGTAATTTCTTGATTGAAAATAGGTGTGGTGGTAATCAGGCCTGGGTGTGGCGGTAGAAATTGAACTCAGCTTTCAAAAGATGAGATGCACCACCATAACTTTTTCATAAAGGGCCATGTAGCTTTGGATTTCTTCCCTCTTAATAATGTATACTGTCATTTAGAAAATACATTTTGTGTTCAGTTGTGTTATCTTTGTCTAATATTTAAATTTGTTTGATTATCTGAAACATTTAATTGTAACAAACACTTTTTCACACCACTGTGTGCACTTTAAAGTGGATATGAAACACCACATGTATAAAGGTTAATTTAAATCATGGAATCCTGCTCTCAAAAACTGACATAGATGGGATACTGTCTGCGAAGGTGGACTTTTTTAAAAGTTAAAGATAATAGAACTTGTTTAGCACAGTCTTGTGTCAGTAGAGAAAGTGATATGACTGGGCTAGTTGGTATGTTTTGGTCAGTAGCCTTACATTAGTTTATGTTAACTAACTAATAACAAAAAAAATAACATTGTGGTAAGTAATGACTCTAAAACTAAAAATCTGTTTAAGGGGGTCATCTTTATACTGTCCCTGGCTGCAACAATGAATTTTATCATAAGAAACCAAGGATCTAATGTCCACTTTCACTGTCTCTCTTTAGCAGTAATTGGAATTGAAGTGTAAATCTATGCAATATTAATTTCATGCATAAAGGGACACCATGAGTTTTAGCTGAGAGTATGTAGTGTTTCAAATCGTTGTCATGGATGTTTTGTTTTTTTTAAGTACATTGTAAGCGATTGCAATAAATTAAGCTTCAGTTCTTTCATCAAGCTGATTGTCGGGGCATAAAAAGAAAAATAACCCAGCATGAAAAAATGTAAATGTACAAGACAAGATGAGTCTCTTTTCCTTTGTCTTTAACAGGTCTATAATGGTCAAGCATTACAAGACAATCAGACCCTGAGCTCAAACAGTGGGCCAAAGGAAGTGGAGTATGCCAATATTAATTTTTCCCTGCTGAAAAGACACAGTGGCAGGGAGGCAGCAAGGAAGCAAAAGAGCACAAAGACAGACTATGCTGAAATTAAGAAAGTGGTCGAAGAACAATGGGGAGATGATGCTGGGGAGGAAGGAGACATATTGGAGGGACAAGAGAAGAATGTGATAATGGAGCTGAAACAATGTGAACCAGAAAGGGTAGAAGGGCGAGATGAGGCAGTGAATGAAATGTGAAGGATATAACCAATGGAATTTGAGTAATGTTTTGTTATGGAGTTAATTAAAACCATTATTAAGGTATCAGAGTGTCCATTTAGGAGCCCAAGATGGAACTACCTCAGTGATTAATGCTCTCAGATTGGTTTTTGATGCTTTGATTGAGAAGGATAAATATATTGGCATATTGGTCATCCAAAAATATAGTTCTTAAAGCCAATTATAATCCCATTTTGAGCAAATATTAATCAACTGAATTTTTAAGGAAAAGGACAGGTCAGCCTCTCGCTCTCTCAGCTGTTTATCACATTCTAATAATATTAACTATTTGAATTGAGCAAAAAAGAGACAGCATAAATTAAAAGGCATTTAGAATAATGAGTGGGAAGACAAAGACAATATGTTAAAGCTAATATATATTAAAGCTAAGCTTAAATGTCTTTCTTGAAACAATCAAAACTTACCAGAAAAATATAAGCTACCTATTGCATTTTTAATGATATATGCTCAACTTCATTGTTTTTACTCTTTGATTTATTATAAATTCTTTTTTCCCCCCTGGCCATTTTTTACACTCACCAGTTGCAGGCGGAGTAAGCCACATGGCCACCAAGTCAACATCAAACATCCTGGGCATAATATTTGTTAGGCCCCAGGTAACTTTTTATCATGGTCTGATTTTTTTTTTCTTTCTTTGATAATTAGGTGTATCATACAGAAATATGCAAATTATATACATTTATATAGAATTGTTGTATCTAGAGAACACTTTACCTTACTGAAACAATGAAAGGTAATATTTACAATACATAGTTTCACTAAGATCTTTAAAGTGTCTGATATGAAATTAGAAAAAATGAAACAAGTGTCTGTTGATAGCACATCTGTTTTTCTTTGATTCATTTGTTAAACTCATTTCTTTCCAGGATATTTTTGTGGTTGTCTTTTGTTTGATTGATATAGGAACATAGTCATCTTTTTCAGTTAAATCATTTTGTAATAAAGCTGAATTAAATTAACAAATCTTCTCTGTTTGGTTTCTTCCTTTCTTCTGGACTTATTACCCCCCTCATCTATTAGCCATTTTCAAAACTAAGAACCAGACAGGCACTTATTGCCAAATGTTGCAACCATAATAATTAACTCTGCAAATCTCCAGAGATCAATCTGGCTGTTTAGTATTCGCTGGGACTGCTGAGTCAGAGACTAAAATTAAAAACTAAAAAATAGGTGTAGATACATAAAAATCTGAGCTTTCCAATGACTGAACAATGGATCTGGCCAGCCAACTAATAAAGCAGTAAAATTTTTGTTAGGGCTTCCTCACCCACCCTGTTGAGCCATGACTTATACAGCAGCAGCAAGGGCACATCCAGGTAACCTTATTAATTTCCATTTTCATGTGTGACCTAGCACAGCTAATATGGAGGCACAATTAGCAGCGCTTAGCTGGGAACTGGATCGGCCCAAGGCTAGCCTGGATTCTTGCTTCTCCAGCACTTCTGTGTAGCTGCCAACAACAACCCACATCCATCGGTCCCTAGAGCAATGTCTTCTGGTGACCTCACATTGTTGGATGATGTTATTGCACATTTCATGGATACTGAAGCGTTTTTCAGAGCAATGTGTGTCCAGCAGAAGGCAGTGTTTAACTAATGACATAAATATTTAGCTATTTATTTTCAAGTCAGATTGCATTATCTGCTGGTATCCACATTTTTTTTTGTTTTTATAATTCTAACTGTAGTATTTTTGTGATTTTCTAAAGTGTGCAGTAACAGAGAGAAATTGTACTACAGTGTCTCTTACTTCTAACTGGACAGTATTTTATTCAGGCAGCATCACACCACTTTTAACACACGCTGGGCAACAGCATAATTCACTAACACTTATATTTGAGATTTTCCTCACTTATAATGCAACATGCAGATCAGTCAGATATGCATGTTTCTTGGCTTTTTAAGGTTGTGAAGTGATTTCTCAACCATTCTGCTGTGCTGAAACTGATTCACAGCTTAACAAATTAATTTAATCTACTTTGCCTTAAAGTTTAAGTTCAGTTTAGTTTCAGTGGTGTTGGATTTTCAGTGGCTCTTTCTGTGTCTTTTAAAACACATCCTGCATTTCTGAAATGAAATGAATGTATAACTCAAATAGAGTATAGCACGAGTGTAGAGTGTAGAAATTTCACTTCACCTGGTAATATTGCAAATGCTGAAAGCCAAAGCAAACCTTAACCTGATGTTTGGAGTGAATTGTTTCTTTCAGTTTGAACCCAAATATTGCCTCTAAATGACAAATTAAGGTGAACAGTGTACTGTGTACATTACAGTGTACAACAGTGGGAATTGTTGACATGCAAATATTTAAGTCAGTGACCGGTTACAACATGGTTTTGCTCTCTGTTGCGTCATTAGTAAACATACAGGTTGGCAGTGATAGTCTGACCTTTATGTTAGAAGAGGAAGTACTTGGTGAGTACAGTGATGCCATATAAGGTTATGTTTAAGTGATCACAGTGATAGAGGGAACAAGTATTTAAAGCACGTTCATATTTATAAAAGGCGACATGTTTTCTCTCTGTGGTATGTTTTCTCCTATTGAATTACCATAAAAACATTTGTTTATATATATACATATACAGTGCCAAATCACAACAACGGTTTTCTCAAGGCACTTTATATTGTAAGGTAAAACCCTACACTATTACATAAAAAGCCCCAATGATCAGATGACCTCCTGTGAGGAAGTACTTGGTGACAGTGGGACGGAAAAAAATCCTGTTTAACACCAAGAAATTCTCAGAATCTCATCATCATCATCATTATCACCTTTATTTATAAAACACTTTAAAACAACCAAACAGGCCAGCACAGAGGTTATATGGTCTCTTTTACAAGTTCCTGTTAGCAGTTGTGCAGCGGTATTTTGAACCAGAAACTGAATGACCCCCACATAAAGTTACAGTAGTCCAGATGGGAAGAAATAAAAGCATGGATCACTATTTTGAGGTACTGCCCAGAAAGAAAAGATTTCACTCTTGCCAGTCGCCTTAAATGATAAAAACTGGACTTCACCACAGCTCTAATTTGGCTGTCCAATTTAAAACAGTAATAACAGGTTTAAAATAAACTTCCAAGGGTCCCATATCAATAAAGGAGGACTCACAGGGACCACTGAGTCCAAACACTAACACCTCTGTTTTTGTTTCATTAAAACTGAAAAGGTTTAAAGCCAGCCATGCTTTAATGTCATCTAGAGGTTTTATGGTGATGACATCCTTCTGCTTTAGTGACAAATAAATTTGGCAGTCATTGGCATAACAATGAAAAGTGATCCCATGCCTTCTAAGGATGGAACCCAGGGGCAATAAATATAATAAAAACAGCAGTGGCCCTAAAATTGAGCCCTGTGGGACAACACATGGCAGAGAAGCAGAAGATGATTCAGAACCAAGAAGGCATCAGATGTTCAGCTAACTTAGAAGCAACTTCCTGGTAGCACAATAAATAGCAATAAACAATTAAATATGTGTGTGTGTGTGTGTGTGTGTGTGTGTGTGTGTGTGTGTGTGTGTGTGTGTGTGTGTGTGTGTGTGTGTGTGTTGTGTCTATGCATTGTATGTGTGTGAGAGGTGCTGACGTGCTGGGGTAGGGTGCGTGTGTGTGTGTTCTGTAGTGTGGTCACGAAACAGTTCATGAGTCTGCTAGTCCTGGTTTGGATGCACCTGTCATGTCTATCTGAGGGCAGCAAGTACAACAGGTGGGCTGCAGGATGGGTGGAGTCTCTTGTGATCTCCTCAGCTCTGAGGCAGTGGGATGTATAGATGTGAAAGAGGGGAGGGGGCAGTCGATCTTCTACGCTGTGTTGACCACTGTGGAGTCTCTGTTGAGTCTGGGTACAGCGTGTTTGTGAACCATGCCTAAGTAAATTAATCAATGGTATTTAAATACTTTATCAGCTCCCTTTTATCTCAGGGCACACTAAAGCAGATTGATCAGTATATTTGGTGCAGCCTCCTCCATATATATGAGCTCAGAACAGGCTGTGCAGGTGATCTGGGAAACTTTTGCATACAAAGATGCATTAATAAGTTTTCCTGAAAAGGCTTGGTATAAAATGTTTACATTTACATTTTTGAAGTATATGCTTCTGAACAGCAGTTGAGCAATGTGATAAAACTACTTGAAACTGACCACAAAGACAGAGGAAGTACATTAGAGGTACTTAAGAAAGAGGAAGTGTTAGTTGAAAGCAGAGACACTCTATAACAAGACACAAGGATGCCCACACAAACACGCATCAACACTGAGAGGGAAGCAGAGGACAGAGACACTAGGGAACCTAATAAACAAGAATCTAAACAGGGAATAGAAGAAACTCAAAACTGACTAACTTTGAACTACTAATGAACCTAAAACTTTAACCATTATACAAAATATCACTAAAACTCAAAAAGCTGGGACAAAAGGATCCAGAACCATGACACATATATCATCACCCATGAACTAACTTCATAGCTGGTCAGAGGTTTCTGTGCTGATATGCTTTTTGAGTCAGAGTAAGTTGTTTGGCCTTGGTGGAGAAGATTTGGCAAGTTTTTCATAGATACAATCTATACACTCAACTCTACTGCTCAGCATACAAATGTGTGGGGAACTAAACAAAACAGGCTTTCTGACTATATAAAATTTCCTGCCAAAAAGGATTGTTACAACAAAGAAATAACCAACCAAACACAAATATTCTCATTTTTTGTACCCAAATTTACGTGGCTGATAAACACAAATACACAGCTCACTTAACGGTTATCATAATACCATAACCCAGTACAACTTGTAAAAGGTGCTAAATAATACCTAAGAAACATGAAATACAAAAGCCAAAACCATAATAAAGAATCAAAACCAAGAGTAAACAAAACCTAACCACAGAGGCACCTGACACACACACAAAAAACTGTTACACTGATCTTTGTTTAAATGGTTAAAAATAATTTTCACAAATACAAAGTACCCACCAATGCATTAATATAGCAATGTTAAAATACGATTGCATAGCAATTACTAAGAAAAGCAGAAATGCTGAACAATATAAATGGATACAAATGAAGCTTTAAAGAGCTCTTGCCCTTTAAAGCATTCAATCTGTCTCAAGGAACATTTTTTTTACACTGACTACATAAGAAACACTTATAAAGATATAATGATTTTAGATCGGTTGTATGATGTTGAATGTGATGTAAAGACAAGCTAAATGCAATATACAGATCAAGTTTTCACTCTAATATTGTGGGGTCTTTACTTGACAGTGGAAAGGGCCATGAGGTGAATGATGATGATTTGATGCTATATGAATGGTAAATAGCCTGCATTTGTATAGCGCTTTACTCAGTCCCTAAGGACCCCAAAGCGCTTTACACCACATTCAGTCATTCAGCCATTCACACACACGTTCACACATGTGAATATATGAATATATAAAACTTATTGGAGCACCATTACTTGAATATCAAAATCTCAAGATAACAGTATGTTTTAAAAGGGTAAATTATTTAATAAATAATGAACATATAGCGTACAGAAGAACTTGAATGTCAGTCTGTAAAGTTGAGTGGTTTCCTGAGAAACTTCCTGAAATGTTGTTGCAAGAAGGAGGAAGAAGACAAAGAAAAGAGAGACAAGGTGAGAATGACAAACTTCAGTTTAGAGAGTGAGCAGACATCAATGAGAAGACAAGTTTGAAGAATAAAGTAAAACACAGAAAAATGTGTTAAATGTGCTTAAAAATATCTTTTTAAAAGAATAAATATAAAGACTTCACATCTGTAACAGTGATGGTGAATAAGACCTAATCTGGTCGGCTCTGTTTGTCTCTGTAAAAGGCAGCATTGCTGACACAGGTTTGTATCTTCTCCTTTCCTGTAATTCTGCTATATTTTTATTTGTATTTATTTTAATATTTGCATGTGAGATAGATGAATTCATCATAAATGTGTGTCTTCACTATCATCAGTTGGCTTGTGTGCCATTTTAAATTAATCTTTTGTTATATTGTTAATCATTATCCAGGAATATTTCATAGCCTGGACCATAGTAATTGTGTAGACTACAGCACAAACAAGCAGCTTGTGTAAAACACAAAAGTTACTCTAACATCTTTAATTAGATATCATGTTTATTGTTGAAAACTAAATAGTTTTTCTCACTATATTTATCTTTCCCTTTGCATTCACAGGTGCCTCAGCCTTGGGACAACAACTCTGTAGAGACAGAGGTACTGTGTTACTCTCAGTGAGCGAGAACTAACAGCAGAGGCTGGACTCTGTGTATATGTCTCTGTTAAAGGTGTGAAAAGCTATTCCAAGGACAATCATGTAGAAAAAAAGATATTCAGTCATGTACAATAACACATTTAGTATTTTTATGGTCTTAATGGAGTATTCATTCTATAAGGGGATTGTTGACTGCTAGAAGTTGGCCATCTTGGATACAACTTTTGTTTTTTCATTAGGAAGAGGGCCATGTGACACATCAAACTTATTGGTAATGTCACAAGAAAAACAATGGTGTGCTTGAAGAAAAAGACTGAATTTTTTATGACATATATAATGTTGGTTATAACAATCCTCTGGGTCCAGCTATGTAGACTCACACATACAACAAACTGCTGCACTGATCTTATTTTAAATGGTTAAAAATAATTTTCACAAATACAAGTGCAGAGCAGTGCATTGCTATAACAATATTAAAATAAGTTACATGGCAATACTAAGAGCAGCAGAGATGGTGCAGAATATAAATAAATACATAAGAAGCCTAAATATGCAGAAGTGTTTGCAGAGAAGCAGCAAACACTTCTGCATATTTGTACATTAATTATGACTAAATATGCCGAAATAGGGGGAATGAGAGAGGGGAAGTTTATTTTAAATTCTTAAGTTCTTTAATGCACTCAATCTGTCTCAAGAAACTTTTTTTTAACTGAGTACATAAGAAAACACTTATATAGCAATAAAATGATGTTGTATCGGTGGTATGATGTTGAAGTAATGTAAATGCTGCCAAAATCTTGATCTTGGACTCCATCCACAAACATCTGGAGCTCCCTGACTCCTCCGCCAGACTTCTGTTTGCTGATTTCTCATCAGCGTTCAACACTCTGCAGCCTCATATCCTGGCCACTAAACTTTCCACCCGATTTCACCTGGATGATCAGCTAATCCTGTGGATACTGGACTTTTTGACCAACAGGACTCAGAAAGTTGGGGTCAACAAGTCTCTTTCCGGTCTCTTTTCCACCTCCACTGGCTCCCCCCAGGGCTGTGTGCTCTCCCCCCTGCTCTTCATCCTCTACACCGATGACTGCAGATCCACACAGCCCAACTGTCACCTGGTTGAATATGCTGACAAAACATTTCTCCTGTCACTGCTGTCAGGCCCCTCACAACACCACAGGCCCACTCTTCAGGAGTTTGTAGAGTGGTGTGACAGCTCCAGACTTGAATTGAACATAGGCAAAACCAAAGAGATGGTGGTGACCTTCTCCAGTAGGCCGAGGGATCTGGCTGTTTCAGTCACCACCACCATCCACGGGAAGCCAGTGGAGGTATTGAGGAGTACAAATACCTGGGAACCATCTTCAACAACCTCCTGAAATTCTCTGCCAACAGGCTATACCTCCTTAGGAAACTCAACTCCTTTGGAGTCAGCACACCCATCATGATGACTTTTTACTATGCCTTCCTGGAAAGCATCATGACCTTCTCCATCACCTGCTGGTTCCACTCCTTCAGCCTTCAGAACAGGAACAGACTGCAGCACACTCCATCAGTGTGCTCTAAAATCATTGGACTGCCTGTCAGAACTCTGGCACAGGTTTTCAGCCAACAGGCCCTTAGACAGGCAGCCAAAATCATCAACGACCCCTCTCACATTCTTCACCCAGCATCTCAGTGGCTCCCCTCTGCAGGAAATGCGGCTGCATTTCCTGCAGGACTGAGAGAGGGAGAGCCACCTTTGTCCTCAAAGCCACTCTGCTTTTTAACTCCAGCCGATAAAAACATTTCCCACACCAGAAACATAAACTACATTCTTCTTACACTACTGACACTTTATTCACTTTTAGTCACTTGCGGTTATTTATTCACCTTCAGTCACTTTAATTTTAAAACTGTGGAATTTTAAAACTGTATATTCTGTATATTCTGTGTATTTATTATTTCACTTCTATTGCCTGTTCTTATTGTCCTTATCTTCCACGTATGCTGCTCGGTTGTTTGTTAATTGCCCCTTGGAGATAAATAAAGTCTTCTGATCCCGATTCTGATTCTGATATGAATATATAAAACTTGTTGGAGCATCATTATTGGAATGTTAAAATAAGATAACATTATGTTTTAAAAAGGTAATTATCTAATAAACAATGTTATAATTATATATAGCATACAGAGGAACTTGAATGTCAGTCTGTAAAGTTGAGTGGTTTACTGAGAAACTTCCTGAAATCATTTTGCAAGGAGGAAGAAAAAGAAAAGAGCGATGAGGATGAAAAACTTCAGTTTAGAGAGTCACCAGTCATCAGTGAGAAGAGAAGTTTTGAAGAACAAACCAAAACAGGTAAAAATAAAATTGAATGTGGCTCAAAAAAATCTTTTTAAAAGAAGAAATGTAAAGACTTTTTCACATCCGTAGCAGTGATGGTGAGTAAGACCATTATTTATTAATCAAATATTATAAGGCTGTCCTCTTATTTGGCATTTAATATACATTTATATTCTATTATATATATATTATACATCTTTTATTGAGCTGTGTGATGTGAACTGTTGGCTTTTTCTTTATTGTATTTTTTGTTTTGATTTCTTTTTGCTTCATCTGCTGGATAAGTTATTCTGTGGAGGGAGAGACTGAACGTCTCGAGCAACAAACATGTTTGTTCTCATCTGGTCGGTTCTGTTTGTCTCTGTAAAAGGCAGCATTGCTGACACAGGTTTGTATCTTCTCCTTTACTCTAATTCTGCTATATTTGTATTTTAATTTTTTTATATTTGTATGTAACACTCTTTTTCTGAAATTTGTCCAGATAATAAGAATTTATTATTACCCACAGTTCATCGTAAATTTGTGCCTTTGCTATCATCTTTTGGCTTGTGTGCCATTTTAATTTAATCTTTTGTTAAACATGTCTTGAGATATTGCCTGGATATAATAGCCTATTAAATGTGAAAAAGTAGTTGTGTAGGCTACAGCACAAACAAGAAGATTGTGAAAACACAAAAGTTCCTGTGGTATCTTTAATTAGACATCATGTTTATTGTTATAAACTAAATATTCTTTATCACTATATTTATCTTTTCCTTTGCATTAACAGGTGCTTCAGCCTGGGGACGACAACACTGTTATGATAAAGGATACTGTGTTACTTTGAGTGAGCGAGAACTAACAGCAGAGGCTGGACTCTGTGTTGTGATCCCGTGTTCTTTTACTACTGCTGTTGGCTTTACACCCAAACATATAGTTTGGTACAAATGTGAATCTCAACACATTTGCAGTAAAGCTGACATAATATTTCACAGCAACAAAAACACAGACAAAAAAGCTCAGGCTGAGTTTGAAGGACGAGTCTCACGTTTGGAGCCTGACGTGACTCAAAAAAACTGCAGCATCATCATTAATGATCTGAAAGAGTCTGATTCTGGATCATATCAGCTCAGAGTTACTGGTGAACTGAATGGACAACAAGATGGATTCACATTCATTCCAAGAGTAACTGTCTCTGTTAAAGGTGAAAAAAGCTATTTCAAGGACAATCATGTTGAAAAAGAAGATATTTGTTCATGTACAATAACATATTTAGTATTTTTAAGGCCTTAATGAAGTATTCATTATTTTGGGGAATTGTTGACCTCTATGGTAGCTGGTAGGAACTGCAGCAGTTCCTGTTAAAACTTATGATTGCCATTAACCATTTTCATTAAATATCTTATTTGAAAAAACAGATTGATTTACTAGACGAACTTCAGATAGTTGATGTGTTTCTATAAATGCATTTTTTTTTCCATTAGGTCTTAATCTGAAGCCCAGAGTAATGATTCCCACACTGACAGAGGGACAGCAGGCCACACTGACCTGCACTGCTCCTGGTCTCTGCTCTCGATCTGTTCCTGAAATCACCTGGACATGGAGAGGAGCAGGAGGGACTGAATCTTACATTACAGGAAACAGCACTAATTTCAAGACTGAGAATCTGGTGGATTTCACACAAAGACACATCTCAACTTTGACCTTTAACGCTTCATCTGAACACCACAACACCAGTATCACTTGCAAGATCAACTTCACATGTGGAAAAACTACAGAGGAGACTTTGACAGTAAATGTGAACTGTGGGTACTTCGTAACCTATTGTTATTGTTTATATCTATTTATTTATTTGAAATCTATTGGATGATCAGTAGAGTCTGAAAAGGAAACAACATGATTGTAAAATGTATATTTTTATCTAACAGATAAGAAAGAAATTACAATCAGTGGTGTTACAATTGTTAAGGAGGGATATGTTCTGAATCTGACCTGCAGTGTTGAAAGTTTCCCTCCATCCGTGATTGTGTGGTCTAAACTTAGTTCTAACACAAACCTGCACAATGACACTGGATCAGCTACACTTGTCGTCCATAATGTGACATCAGAACATTCAGGACAGTACATCTGTACAGTAAAACATCTGGACACAACTCTGAATTCATATGTTGATGTAACTGTGACTTGTAAGTAGATGGCATGTATTTTTAACCTGAAGTTCATTAACATTATAGCTTGCAGCGTGTCCTGTTTTATGATTCTGACTACATGTTTACAGGGCATACAAAGATACAGAATGGCTCAGGATGTGTGCTTCAGTCCGAGGGTTTGACCTGTGTGTGCATCAGTGAAGGGTTTCCTTTACCTAACATCACATGGCCTCTGTTGAATCACCACACTGAGTACTCTGTCATTACTAGTGTATCAAACCACACAGTCAACAGCACTGTCAGTCTCACTGTAAAAAACCATGGCAACAGCACTGTTGAATGTGTCAGCAACAATGCAAATGGAGAAGTAAGAGAAAACCTGCTAGTCCATAAAAACCTGTCTAAAAAACATGGTTTGTGCTTTTCATCTAAACACTTTCCACTTTAACATTTTCAGATTTTTTAGTCCTGTATTTTTAACACAACCTCTGTATCTGCATGTACTACTTATAATTCAGAAACCACGGATATTAACTTTTTTATTTTTCCTTTCCATTTTATTTCCCTCGAGTGCAGAGCAACTGTCTAGTTTTAGGCTGGAATTCCTGAAAGTCATTAAAAGTCATCATTGTTCAGAAATTGCTATAGGTGCAGCATTAACTTTAGTAATTATTATCAGGTTTTCTCCGTAGATAAATTTTAATATATATTTGTAAACATGTTCTGTAAAAATTACCTTTTCTCCAGAAAAAAAAGAGCTGCAGAAATTTGAATTAGAGTTTGGAAATAGATTTTTGTTAGTTTGCATTTCTTGTTGATTTGGGTGAATAATAACCACAATCTTTTTTTTTTCAATAGAATTGATAGTTTTTAATATCGATTTTTACCAAATGGTTTAAATATAACTTAATGGTTTACTTGTATGTTATGTAAATAGAACTACAGTAGATAATACAGCTGCAATTAAAAAAAAAAAAAACAGATTTTTATTCCAGCAAAGGAAAATATTGTATCAAACAACAAAAAAAGTGCATTTCAGATTTTTTTTTATCTTGACTGCATCTGCACTTTAACTGCAGCAGCAGAAATCAAAAAACAAAAAAACAAAAAATAGCCCAAACAAAGGAAATATTTGCAATAAACATTTCTGAATCAGCATTTCTCAACAACATTCTACAGACTATGTATCAGTCAACGTGACGAAATATGTGCAGTATGTTCACAACTGTATAGATGTAGAGCAACCAGCAGCTCACTGGACACGTGGCTGTTTAGCCTCTCAGCTGTGGCTCCTGGAAGCGCTAAAATTACAAAAAAAGCTAGTTACATCTGTCATCTGTCTGTGCCCCCACAGCATTTTAGCCCCCACGTGTGTGTGTGTGTGTGTGTACATATATAAGATACATAAAATATGTGTGTGCATGTGCTCTCTTCTGTCTTACAGCAGCTCGTATGAAACATTGTGGTTCTTACAGTACAGTTCTATACAGATTTACTGGACTATAACTTTAAAGTTGCACTGGACAAAGCAAAATTAGATATGGAAAGGTGGGCATCGCTCCCCTTATCATTAGCAGGGAAGGTAAATTCTGTTAAAATGAATATAATGCCACGGCTCCTCTATTTATTTCAGACGATACCGATTTTCATTTATTTCCAGGTTCGGGACTTTGTGAAAAAGTCATTCAGCCCCTCCCTCGAGCTTCCACAAAGCGGATGGATAGACGAGCTGATGGACACAGATCCGACTGCTAAGGGGACAATCTCCACGCTATATGCAAATATTCAGAATGTGGCTTCCCCCTCCCTGGACAATGTAAGAAGGAAATGGGAGGAAGAATTGGGGCTGGACATTTCAGAGGTTGACTGGGGAGGGGCTGTAGATCTAGTACACTCTGCTTCTGTATGTGTAAGACACGGATTGATACAGTTCAAGGTGTTACACAGACTCCACTTGTCAAGGGAGAAACTGGCAAGAATGTACCAGGGGCCGATCCGACCTGCCCCAGATGTAAACAGGTGCCAGCCAACTTATGCCACATGTTCTGGTCTTGTTCCAGGCTGAAAGACTTTTGGGCTAACATCTTTAGAACATTCTCATTCATTTATAATAAAGATATGGAACCAATGCCTCTGACAGCCATCTTTGGTGTGGCACCGAGGGAAACTCAACTAACAGCCTCTCAGAGGAAGGCAATAGCATTCACCTCATTGTTGGCTAGGAGATTGATTCTATTCAACTGGATAAAGGCAACACCGCCATCCCATAAACGCTGGGTGGAGGAGGTGATGGCACACCTCAAATTAGAACATCTCAGATTTACTATACAGGGCAACACCAAGAAATTCTTTAAGGTCTGGCAGCCTTTCATTTCCTATTTTGAAGATGAGTTTCCGTCTACTCCATAACTGGCAACTCCCCCCCCCCCTTTTTTTCCTTTTTTTTTTTTTTTCCCTCTGTCTGGGTATAGTTTTTCTGTATGAATGATATGCTTTCTGAAAACTCAATAAAAACACTTTGATTATTATTACTTACAGTACAGTTCTTCCCTGGATTGTTGCTGGTGTATCTCTCACTTTGAATGCCTTGTGTGTGTGTGTGTTTACATATATAAAATATGTGTGTGCATGTGCTCTCTTCTGTCTTACAGCAGCTCGTGTGAAACATTGTGGTTCTTACAGTACAGTTCTTCCCTGGATTGTTGCTGGTGTATCTCTCACTTTCAATGCCTTCTGCATAATCTACATATGGTTCCTTTGGTATGTTTCTCCACATGTATTTTTATGTTTTTTTGACTCTTTGAATGCAGTCAAGACTTTTAGACAATAATGGGCTTCTGTTTCTTCTCATCAAAGGAATTCAAGAAAAAAGGTGAACCTACATCAGGAGGAGAGAACCTACATGTCACTGCAAAAAGCAGATGTATCATCAGATTATGATGTCATTGCACACCATATAAACTAAAAAGTCAGGTTTCAGATAGCTGTGTGATTGTAATGGCAGCCTGTAGTCAATACTTTGGTGATGTACTTAATTTAGTTTCATTGTCTTTATTAAAGCAGATACTATGGTATTACAAATTTTAATTTAAATTAGCTATTAAATTAAAGCTTAATATTTGTTAATTGTTTACATTGCATTGTAAATAAATGAGATTGTTTTATATGTAACAAATTACACTTTCTATTTCAATTTATACATAGAGTTTAATAAAATTATTCACCTGTCTACAGCTGCAAATTGAGCTTTTTTTGTTCTTTTCTTTTATCTTTGTAAGTTCAGCAGGTTGTAGCTAACAAGGCTACAATTATTCTACCTCTTTATGGATCAGATCAGTTCACTAGCTCAGTTCACTAGCTCTCTGGGGTCAGTCACATAGCACAGTTTTTCTACTGTTCCTCTTTGCCATTGTTGTGGAGGAAGTGTTAGTTGAAAGCAGAGACACTCTATAACAAGACACAAGGATGCCCACACAAACACGCATCAACACGGACACACTGAGAGTGAAGCAGAGGACAGAGACACAAGGACACATAATAAACAAGAAACTAAACAAGGAATAGAAGAAACTCAAAACGGACTAACTTTAAACTAATTAATAACCTAAAACCTAAACCATTATACAAAATATCACTAAAACACATGAAACTCAAAAAGCTGGATCAAAAGGATCCAGAGCCACAGCACATATCATCACCCATGAACTAACTTCACAGCTGGTCAGAGGTTTCTGTGCTGATTTTTGAGTCAGAATAAGTTGTTTGGCCTTGGTAGAGAAGATTTGGCAAGTTATTCATAGACGCAATCTATACACTCAACTCTGCTGCTTAGCCTACAAATGTTTGGGGAAATATAGTCAGAAAGCCTGTTTATAACATTTACTGCCAAGGATTGTTACAACAAAGAAAACATCAACCAAACACAAATTTCCTCATTTTTTGTGCAACGTACCCAAATTTATGTGGCTGATAAACACAAATACACAGCTCAGTTAACAGTTATCATAATACCATAACCCAGTACCACCTGTAAAATTATCTTAACTTGTGAAACAAATGAAGAAAAAATGTATGTGAACTGTGACTGCTTTTACTATTTAATATTTTTTTCTATCTTGATGAAAAAATGAGAAAGTTATGGAAGTTATGTGATTGTCAGTTTGTCCCTTTTTTCTCTCATAGGTCTGCTCATAGATATAAAGCTCACTGGCATTATAAGTCTGAGGAAGGGTGAGACTCTGAATCTGACCTGCTCTGTTAAAAGTTTTCCTCCATCTCAGATTGTGTGGTCTAAACTTAGTTATAACCAAGGGTGTAGATTTGGCATGCACGGAAGGGACATGTCCCCACCAATATCCTGTGATTATTGAATTGTCCCCACCAATAATTTGATAACTTATAGTGAAGAAAAACAAAACCGATTGAAAGAAAAAAAACGATCTGTCAAAATTTTATTCACCTAACGGTGCAGAAAGAGTTAAATTACGTTCTCTACTGCAGTCCTACCTCATGTGACAAATATGGCCAATGTGATTGGCTGTGCCTTTCGGGGGGCTCTGTTTAGTTTTAGTAGCGGCAAGCCTGCGCTGCGAGGACCCGCAAGGAGGAGAGGACGATGGCAGCAAAAAGGAAGAACCTGGAAGAAACCTGTAAGTCACTTAAAGTCAAGTTCACTCATAAAATGTGTCCGTCATAATAACATTACAGGCTATGCTAGGCCATACGTGCCAACCCTCCTGATTTTTCCGGGATAATCCCTAATTTCAGTGCCCCTCCCAAACATCTTCCAGAGCTACGATTCTCCCCAATTTCTCCCGATTTTCCACCTGGACAACAAAATTGAAAAACCATATCCAAGATTGGCCCAGCCAATTCCAGTTTCCAACAATGGCTACTACTACTGCAGCTACTTAGTTTTAATATTTCTCTTATCGCTCTTTCTGGGTCGCAAAATAAACTTTTAACATATTTTCAGGCGAGAATGTAGCTGTGTAAACTTCAAATATCTGAGGCGATGAGAACAGCAAACTCCGGGCACATCGTTTTCAAACCCTCGCGGTCTTTCGCTACTCGGGTTAAACATGACATATAAGTCACTTTGATAACCTAAAAACGTTATTGTTTCGCTTTTACAGTGTTTTATTTGTTCGTAAGTAAATCGGTTTGGCTGAGATTAAAGTTATTAGATTAGATTAAATGTAACTTTATTAATCCCTCAGGAGGGTTTGTCATGGTTCGAATTTTTTGAGGAAGAGACATACGACTGGAAGTCCATAGTGGGTCAACACAAATTATTTTATTAGAACACACAGTACAGTGTGGGAAGAAACTTGCAACAGCAACCCTACAATCTTCCTCGAGCAGACCGCTCCCCATCCTTATATTACCCTGATGACATCACAGCTAGATCTTACTGGAAATGATAACAGTTCCAAAGTTCTCCTTATATAGGCATCCAATACTACTTTCGAGACAAACAAGTGTGTGATATGTTGTGCAATTTTGTGAGACTGTGTGTCCAACCGAGAGATTGTCCTGAGACGACCTCCCTGTTCTTAGTACGTGCGGGAGTGAACGTGCATACTTTCCATGACTCTCTATGTGCATGTTGGTGTAGGCCTGAATCTGTGTGTAAGTGAATGTAGAAGGCCCTACTGGACCCACAGCTTCGAGAGGTGTGAATACAATGATATGGATACCATTTGCAACAGCTTAAGCAGATAGAAAGAATAATAGAGAACAACAATAGACTAATTAAAGTGATGATAATATGCATACATTAATATTTTGCTCAGATTACCATAGATATAATTCAGAGATTATTCTGTCAACTGGTTCAACAATGATGAATGATTGATCAATGATAGTTCTGATTATAAATTGTCACCATAAGAATACAAAATAAAATATCTCTTGTCCACAGGTTCCTCCGGGGTTTTCACACAGCTGAATAAACGTCAAACAGAAAACTGATTAAACAGAAGTGTGAGATGGTCAAGAATTTACGCCAGCGTCCGGTTATATTTTAGATATCCAGCATGTCCTGGGTCTGCCCCGGGGCCTCCTCCCAGTGGAACACCTCACCCAGGAAGCATCTTTGTTAGATGCCTGAACCACCTCAACTGGCTACTTTTCGATGAGGAGGAGAAGTGGCTCTAGTGTGAGCCCCTCCCAGATGGCCGTACTTCTCACCCTATCTCTAAGGGAGAGGCTAGCTACCCTTTGGACGAAGTCCATTTCTGCCGCTTGTATCCGTTCTTTTGGTCACTACTCACAGCTCCTGACCATAGGTGAAGGTAGTGACGTAGATCGACTGGTAAATCAAGAGTGGTACAGAGTCCACATCACTGCAGCCGCGGCAACCAATCCATCTGTCAATCTCCCGCTCCCTTCTCCCGTCACTCGTGAACAAGATCCCGAGACACTTAGATTCAGTGGTTCCCAATGTGCGGGGTGCGCCCCCTGAAGGAAGGGGGGGGGGGGGGGGGGGGGGGGTGCAGAGCCGTTGCAGGGGGTTGTGGTATAAATTTATGTTGTTCTTTTCTTAAAATACCAGTACCAGTACCACGTGACAACAAGAAATATATAATTTTCTGTTGTACCCCTCACATTACATACATAATACCTTTCACAAAACTAAAGCATCACTCATTTCACGTCTATTTGTGCTTAATGGAGTCAGAGTAAACTGGATCCACACTTGGTGCCCAGTGAATGCTCGCAACGCAGGGGGAACAAATTTTGTTGGTTATTCCTACCTTACCACAATACTGATCCTGCCACAATTTGCTCCCCCGGTTCAAATCACAGACAAACACTATTCCACAGGAGCTTGTTCCTGATCTGGAGTGGGGACTCCATCCTTTTCCGGCTGATGACCATGGCCTCCAATTTAAAGGTGCTGATTCTCATTCCCACCCCTTCACACTTGGCTGTGAACCTCTCCAGAGTAAGTTGGAGGCCATGAGATTCTGAGACCACACAAGTGAAACCCTTTCATCACTTGGCTACGCCTAGAAATCCGATACATAAAAATTATGAACAGAATCGGTGACCAAGGGCAGCCCTGGCAGAGCCCATCACCCAACAGCTGTGTGGAGTCTCTTCTGCTGAGTCCAGGTGCAGTGTGTGTGAACCATGTGTCTGGGTGAGTGGCAACTAGTGATGTGTCGGTCGCGAACGAAATGGCTCTTAGAGTCAGCTCTTTGACGTGAACGACGCGAGCCGGCTCCTTATCGCGAGCCGTGGGTTTTTTTTTTTTTCTTTCTCTCACCCTCTCTCACACTTTTTTTCCGCTTCACTCGCCTTGTGCTTTGCGCTGGGCAGAGGGGGGAGGGGCGGTAGTTACACTCGCAGTAGCACAGGAACAGAGCCAGAGGAAGAGAGAGAGAAAGAGAGCCAGGAACAACAACATCACATTAGAAAGGTATAGTATTCTTCCACAACTATTTTCAGTTGATAAAGGATTCAGAAAGTTTATTCATGCAGGCCCATATGACAGAGAATCTGCATCTTCTTTTTGTTTTCATATTTTAATTTATATTTAATTGTGTTGTGGTTTGCAGCATTTTGTGTTGTTTCATTTTAAATTTGTTTAAAAGGAAAAAGCTGAAAATTTAAATAGTTAAAAGTTGAGCTGTGACTAGTTGGTTTTTGTATTATATGATTTATTTATTACATTTTATGTGGAGTGAATAAATAAAAGTATATTTACGGTGGCCCCTAGAGACAAAGCACGTACAAACTTCAAAACACGTACGAACTCTGAAGCACGTACAAACTCCAAAACATGTACAAAACACAACAGAAGTGCTCCAGAATGCTAGGCCCAGTGTTGAGCTTTTGTTACCTAGAGGCTACGCAAGCCAGCAACAACGACCGGATTTGGTGTGTGGTAGTAACAGGTAAATGAACATTTTTTTTAAATTATTTGAATATATATGAGTGCTTGTGTGTAAATACACAGACAATACACATATGCTTTCAATTGTGTAATTTAAGTGATCTAGGTAGCTCTGTTTTGAAGTTCAGTTAACGCTAGAAATATGTTTTGGAGTTTGTACGTGCTTTGGAGTTTGTATGTGTTTTAATAATAATAATAAACTTTATTTATAAAGCACACTAAAAAACCAAGGGTATACCAAGGTGCTTGACAAAAATAAAATAGGAAAAGGGAGATGGGAGGGAAAAGAGAAAGGACCTGGCACGTATCAATTATAAAAACCTTGACAATCATAAGATATAAAAGTAGTTCACAAGCATAACGGATAAAAATGTACAACGCACACCAAGTGTTAACTAGGTAGAAAGGCAAGATTAAACAAATAAGTCTTCAGCCGTGATTTAAACAGTGGCATAGAGTCAGACGTCCGGATAGCAACAGGAAGGTTGTTCCATAAGACCGGGGCAGCTACAGCAAACGCACGGTCACCACGAGACTTCAGCCGAGAACGAGGTTGTTCCAGAAGAATTTGGGTAGCAGATCTAAGTGCTCTGACAGGAGTGTGTAACCTGAGAAGCTCATTGAGGTAGCTCGGCGCCAAGTTATTAATGGTTTTGTAGGTGAAAAGTAATATTTTAAATTGAATACGGTATTTAATTGGAAGCCAGTGCAAGCCAGCAAGAACAGGAGTGATGGAAGAAAACTTCCTGCTACCTGTCAAAAGGCGTGCCGCTGCATTCTGGACAGTCTGCAATCTAACGAGAAGGGTGGAGGAAAGACCAATGTAAAGAGAGTTGCAGTAGTCCAACCTGGAAGTCACGAATGCGTGAATGAGTTTTTCCAGGTCAATGTGCGGAATATAGCGCTTAGCCTTAGAAATGAGGCGCAGCTGATTAAAACTAGACCTCACAACAGCAGACACTTGCTTGTCAAATTTAAGCGAGCTATCCAGTAGTATGCCCAAATTACTGGCATAATCAGAAGGAGAGCTAGCAAAAGGCATCAGAGCAGCACACAGTTGGTCGCGGGGGATTTTACTATCAAACACCACAATCTCCGTTTTCTTTTCGTTCAGGACAAGAGAATTACTCTTGAACCAACCTTTAACCTCACGCATGCATTCACGAAAATAGTGAAAAGACATAGCAAGATTGTCAGTAATCTCAAAATAAATCTGTATATCATCAGCATAGCAATGAAAGGCAATATTATACTTCTTCTCTCTCTCTCTCTTTGTCTCTAGGGGCCACTGTATATATTTATATATAAACATATGTAAATAAAACCACTTTTTTTTACATTAGTAATTCCTTTTGTGCATAATTTTATATTGTTGTTAATAATAAATTAATTAAAGCAACAAAACAACCTGAAGAGCCGGTTGGGAGCCGAAAGAGCCGGCTCTTTTTAGTGAGTCGAGCCGAAAGAGGCGGTTCTCTAAAAAGAGCCGGAAATCCCATCACTAGTGGCAATGTGTCCTTCACAGTGCTATGTGTCTCCTTCTCTGGGCGGAATCTGACCTTGACTCTCCTCTGGAGAAACTACTCTTCACACAACTACTCTTCACCTGATCGTCAGCTAACCAGTGTTAGTTCTTACCTATTAGCATCCCAGCTACAGCTACAGCTTGTTCACTAACTCACCCAGACCTCCACACTCTAGCTCCCTCCTTTCATGTACCTCCGCCTGCAAACAAGTAAGATGTTAAATGTTACCTGTTTGGATCAGTCACATCAACCCCCTCTCATTTTGCTCTCCCTCTGTGGGTTTGTTCTCCGGCTCACTTACCCCTGTTCCCTCGTCATGTCCGATATCCTCTCTGGCTCCAAGCTCTAGATTTGGAGACCCCTATACATTATGTTCATGGTTATCTGTCCCTAAGTTATGTTCATAGTCAATGTGTATTGTATATAGCGCTTAGCTCACGTTCACAGAATCTAGCTCAAGTACTTGATTTTTGGCTCTAGTTCATGTTCATTGTTTTGCACCTAACCATGTACTTCTATATAGCCCTATCCATGTTATTGTTAATCACTGTTACATTTGTTCTTGTAAATAACTTTATTCACGTCAATTTGAGTCATGGTCTGAATCTGCATTTGGCTCCATCTCGGGTTCTGGCTTTTCCAGCTGTGACACCATGCCTATGTAAATTAATTAATGGTAATTATGTAATTTATCAGCTCCCTTTTATCTCAGGGGATAGTACAGCAGATTGATCAGCATATTTGGTGCAGCCTCCTCCATTTATTTGAGCTCAGAACAAAGCTGTTCGTGAGACCCGGGAAACATTTTCATACAGTATTAAGAAGTATTAATAAGTGTACCTGAAAGAGTTGGTATAAAATGTTTACATTTAAGTATAAGCTTCTGACCTGCAGTTGAGCAATGTGAGATAACTACTTCACACTGATCACAAAGACAGAGTACAGTAGAGGTTTATAAGAAAGAGGAAGTGTCAGTTGAAAGCAGAGAAATTCTGTATCATTGTAAAGAAAAAAAACACATTTTAATGATTATATTAAATATTACATATAAAATATAAACTTAAATCTTAACAGGAAAACATTTTTCTGCTTCCAACAAAATGATCAGTGTTTTAAACACACATCGTCCTTTTATTTTAACTTTAGCTCAAAGCTAATTGTGGTTTATCACCTTTTATTATATTTGGCATTTGCAGAGAGGCTGCAACACTTCTGCATATGTGGACATGAAATATGCAGAAGTGAATATTCTTAAACTCTTTAATGAATTCAATGTTTTAATTCAATCATTTAATCTTTTACACTGAGTAAATAAGAAAGTACTTTGATAGCAATATAATCACGCTGTATGGGTTGTATAAAGCTGAGGTAATATAAAAATAAGCTATGTCCTATGAGTCTTTTTTTCACTCTAATAGTGAATTGAATATTGATTTATTGATTCGCATTCAAATATCTCCGTGAATATAGAATAAAGATCTACCGCAAAGCACGAAAGCAAAAGACAAGGCTAATCAAAAGGTATCGGCTGAAGCATATTCTTATTACGCATATTGAGGGTGTAAAGTGCCTTGAGGTGAATGATGATGACTTGATGCTATATGAATATATAAAACTTGTTTGAGCATCATTACTGGAATATCAAATCTCAAGATAACACAGTGGGTTTAAAAAAAGGTAAATTATTTAATAAACAATGAACATTTTATAATTATACCAGAGGAACAAGAATGTGAGTCTTTAAAGTTGAGTGGTTTACTGACAGACTTCCTTGTTGCAAGAATGAGGAAGAAAAAGAGAAGAGAGGCGACGATGAAAAACTTTAGTCAGCAGACATCAGTGAGAAGAGAAGCTTGAAGAACAAAGCAAAGCAGGTAAAAATAAGGTTTAAAGTCTTTCTATCTTTTTAAAAAAAGAAATGTAAAGACTTTTTCACGTATGTAGAAGCGCTGGTGAATAAGACCATTATTTATTAATTAAATTTTATGATTGACTCAGTGTTCAGTCCAGTGTTCTCACGGGCTGTAGTGAGCCTTGCCCCCGGCTAGCTATCGAGCTAGTGGGTAACAGACATCTCCGAAAACGTCAGAGCGCTTTTGAAAATATGTGGTGTCTTGATAAACTGAGCAGATATTTGAGGTTTACACAGTTACATTCTCGCTTCAAAATATGTTAAACGTTTATTTTGTGACCCAGAAAGAATAATAAGAATAATATTAAAACTAACTAGCTGCTGCCATTGTTGGAAACTGAGCTGGGCCGCGCTATGAATTCTGGGACAGAGCTCCTTCTTCTTCTTCGGAGTTTAACGGCAGCTGGCATCCTTGTACATGCAGTGCTGCCATCTTCTGTTTCAGTCCGTTATTACACTCTTAAATTCTACTTATTCCTGCGTCTTTTGTGATCTTACAAAGCTTCAAACGACGCGTCGACTATTAAATCAGTCGTCGACGACTTTGATAGTCGACGTAATCGTGACTAGTCGACTAATCGTGGCAGCCCTAATGTACAATAACATATTTAGGATTTTTATGGTCTTAATGAAGTATTACCTCTTCTGGGGAATTGTTGACCTCTATGGTAGCTGGTGGGAACTGCAGCAGTTCCTGGCAAAACTACCATTTTCACTAAATAGCTTATTATTTGAACCCAGATTAATGTGCTAGATGAACTTCCGGTAGTTAATTTGGGTTCATTAATGCAATTTATTTCCATTAGGTCTTAATCAGAAGCCCACAGTAATGATTCCCACACTGACTGAGGGACAGCAGGCCACACTGACCTGCACTGCTCCTGGTCTCTGCTCTGGATCTGTTCCTCAAATCACCTGGACATGGAGAGGAGCAGGAGGGTCTGAATCTTACATTACAGGAAACAGGACTGATTTCAACACTGACAATCCGACGACTTTCACACAGAGACACATCTCAACTTTGACCTTTAATCCTTCAGCTAAACACCATAACACCAGTGTCACTTGCAAGATCAACTTCACAGGTAGAAAATCTACAGAGGAGACTTTGACTGTACATGTAAACCGTGAGTACTTTGCAACCTCCTATTTATTGTTTGCATTTTTTAAAATCTATTGAATCATCAGCAGATTCTGAAAAGGAAATAACATGATTGTAAAATGTGTATTTTTATCTCACAGATATGAAAGAAATTACAATCAGTGGTGTTACAACTATTAGGGAGGGAGATGTTCTGAATCTGACCTGCAGTGTTGACAGTTTCCCTCCATCTCTGATTGTGTGGTCTAAACTCGGTTCTGACACAAACCTGCACAGTTATTCTGGATCAGCCAGGCTTGTCATTGAGAATGTGAAACCAGAACATTCTGGACAGTACATCTGTGCAGTTACATATATGAACAATACCCTGAAAAAGGATGACAATATCACAGTGATATGTAAGTACACAAACTTTGTGCTTTTAAGCAGAAGATTTTTAGCAGTGGTCATATTCGTTTCATCTGGTATCTGAAATGGTGCATTTAGATTAGTGTAATTCTTTTGAATAAGTCTTACAGCCACACCTCGTTAAATATGTGATATCATCTCAACGTCTGTGTATATTGGCTTTGAAATGTTTAGATAGTGATACCACTGACGACTTGTATTTTTCATAAATGTCAAAAATGTCATTTAAAATAATTTTGATAAGTTGAAGACGATGTACAAATGTATATGTTTTATTTATAGATGTAGAGTAAAACTTTGTTTAGAAAGAGGAACGCTGTAGACTGCACTATACAGGGGAAGTGAGAGGAAATGTATTAGGAGCCTTTTGAAACCTATTATGATAATGTACAATGACCAAATTGTAATTTGCTTTTTATTGACGTTTGTGGCATTTTACACTTTGCATTAATTAAACACACGTTGTTATCATTCTTATCCTGCAAGTTAACATCTACACAGCTTTGAAAGATGTGATTTTTTTTTTGGTGTTTGTTGGGGGGCGTTCGGGCATTTTTCTGATTGAACGATTACATGGCAGTGCAACTTGCCCTCTCCTTAAATATACCACTGAAATCACTGAAATGTATTTTACAGATAACAGGGCTGCTCAGATCATTGGGAATACAACTGTTAAGGAGGGAGATGTTCTGAATCTGACCTGCAGTGTTGACAGTTTCCCTCCATCTCTGATTGAGTGGTCTAAACTTGGTTCTGACACAAACCTGCACAATGACACTGGATCAGATACAATTTTCATTCAAAATGTGAAACCGGATCATTCTGGACAGTACATCTGTACAGTTAAATATATGAACAATACCCTAAAGGAAAACGTCACCATAACAGTAATATGTAAGTACCACACATTGTCACATTACTGGATAACATCACCAGTGATGTCATCAGCAGCCTTATCATCTTCCAGGTTAATTTTGCAGTTGAAGCTGTGAAGAATGATTACATGCCAGTTTTGTGTCCGAACTCCTTAAATAAACCACCTAAATATTCTCAATAGATAACAGGGCTGCTCAGATCATTGGGAATACAACTGTTAAGGAGGGAGATGTTCTGAATCTGACCTGCAGTGTTGAAAGTTTTCCTCCATCTGTGATTGTGTGGTCTAAACTTAGTTCTAACACAAACCTGCACAATGACACTGGATCAGCTACACTTGTCGTCCATAATGTAACATCAGAACATTCAGGACAGTACATCTGTACAGTAAAACATCTGGACACAACTCTGACTTCATATGTTGATGTAACTGTGACTTATAAGTAGATGGCATGTATTTTTAACCTGAAGTTCATTAACATTATAGCTTGCAGCGTGTCCTGTTTTATGATTCTGACTACATGTTTACAGGGCATACAAAGATACAGAATGGCTCAGGATGTGTGCTTCAGTCCGAGGGTTTGACCTGTGTGTGCATCAGTGAAGGGTTTCCTTTACCTAACATCACATGGCCTCTGTTGAATCACCACACTGAGTACTCTGTCATTACTAGTGTATCAAACCACACAGTCAACAGCACTGTCAGTGTAACTGTAAAAAACCATGGCAACAGCGCTGTTGAATGTGTCAGCAACAATGGAAATGGAGAAGTAAGAGAAAACCTCCTGGTCTATAAAAAACATGGTATGTGCTTTTCATCTAAACACTTTTTTAGTACTATATTTAATACAACCTCTGTATAATTGTACTACATTTAACCTCCAAGGACCTGGCGTCCACATATGTGGACATCACATTTTGGGTTATTTAGACTAAAATACTCAATTTTGCTCTACAAGGGCCTGATATCCACTCACGAGGACACTATACTGCTACTGTTCTATCAAAATTTTAAACGAATATCCTCATATGTGGCTCTTGTTTTTCTTAAAAACAAAAATAAGGTTAAAAAAAAATCTGGTAATTCTTTGTTTTTACATTCATCGGGCCCCAATATGCCCAAATATCAAAGAGAAATTAAAAATTCATTTTGTGGATCAGTTCGGGTCTCAGGAGGTTAATCAGAAACCACAGACATTGACTTTTGTCTTTTTCTTTATTTTTCCTTTCTACTTCATTTCTCTTGAGTTCAGAACAACCATCTAGTTTTATTTTAGGGCTCCTGAAAGTCTTCATTGCCTTTTTGACTGGGGAAATTTTTCAGTAATCGTGCTCTTTTTGATAAAAAATTGCTACAGGTGCAGCATTAACTCTAATAATTATTACCAGGTTTTCTCCGTAGATAAGTTTTAATATATATTTGTAAACATATTCTATAAAACTAACAACTTCTCCAGGAAAAGAAAGAGCTCCAGAAATCCTGATGAGACTTTAGAGATGGATTTTATTTGTTTGTTTGCATTTCTTATTGACTTGGATGAATAATAACCATCTTTTTTTTTTCAATAGATCGTTTCGTTTTTAAATATTGATCTCTACCAAATGGTTGAGAAATCTCTTAATGGTTTACTTGTATGTTATGTAAATACAAGTACAGTAGATGATACAGTTGCAATAAATGAAATAAAATACCAAATAAAAATTAAAGCAATAAAAAAAAAACTATCCAGAGCATTTATTTCTGGGTAGGATGTCACTGAAAATTGTTGATTTTCATTCCAGGAAAGGAAAATATTGTATCAAACAACAAAAAAGTGCATGTCTAAATTTTTTATCTTAAATCCATCTGCGTTGAACTGCAGCAGCAGAAAAGTCTCACATTCAGGACAATGGTAACTGAATGCTATGCTGCAAAATATTTTTTTCCTTTCAAAAAACAAAACAAAAACAAAAACAAAAACAATAAACATCCAAAACAAGAGAAATATTTGCATTAAACATTTCTCAGCAACATTCTACACACTAAGTATCAGTTAATGTGACAGAAATCTGTGCAGTATGTTCACAACTGTATAGATGTAGAGCAGAGGTTGGCAACCAGCAGCTCACTGGACACATGTAGCTGTTTAGCCTCTCAGCTGTGGCTCCTGGAAACGCTAAAATAAAAAAAAAAGAAACTATTTGACAGTACATGGGGGGAAAATACAAAGCTAAGCTTATATCTGTCATCTGTCTGTACCCCCACAGCATTTTAGTGTGTCTGTGTGTGTGTGTGTGTGTTTACATATATAAAATATGTGTGTGCATGTGCTCTCTTCTGTCTTACAGCAGCTCGTGTGAAACATTGTGGTTCTTACAGTACAGTTCTTCCCTGGATTGTTGCTGGTGTATCTCTCACTTTCAATGCCTTCTGCATAATCTACATATGGTTCCTTTGGTATGTTTCTCCACATGTATTTTTATGTTTTTTTGACTCTTTGAATGCAGTCAAGACTTTTAGACAATAATGGGCTTCTGTTTCTTCTCATCAAAGGAATTCAAGAAAAAAGGTGAACCTACATCAGGAGGAGAGAACCTACATGTCACTGCAAAAAGCGGATGTGTCACCAGATTATGATGTTCTTGCACAACATATAAACTGAAAAGTCAGGTTTCAGATAGCTGTGTGATTGTAATGGCAGCCTGTTGTCAATACTGTGGTGATGTAATTAATTCAGTTCCATTGTCTTGATTAAAGACAGATACTCTGGTATTACAAATTTTTAATTTCAATTATTCAATTAAAACATACTATTTGTTAATTATTTTTTACATTGCATTGTAAACAATGAGATTGTTTTAAATGTAATATATTACACTTTCTATTTCAATTTATACATAGAGTTGAATAAAATTGTTCACCTGTCTACAGCTGCAAATAGAGCTCTGTCCATACTCTTGTTTGTTCTTTTGTTTTATCTTTGTAAGTTTAGCAGGTGGTAGCTAACAAGCCTACGATTATTCTACCTTTTTATCTATCAGGTCAATTCATTAGCTCTCTGGGGTCAGTCAGTTACAGCAGTTTATTTACTGTTCCTCTTTGCCATTGTTGTAAAATGTGGCATGGTGGAATAATTGACAGAATCTCCCATAGGCATATTTTCTTGCTTGAGAGTTGAATTCCCAGGATCTGGTGTGGAAACACAATCCCTACTAATGCAAGGCCTATTAAGGTGGGTGAAAATGTCACGTGAAGGCTGTGTGCAAGGAGGAGTGGTGGTAAGGAGGACGCAAAGTGCAGACTAATTGAGGCAAAATGTGAAATTAAAACCAGCTTTAATGCTGAACTAAAAAGGAACAACACTGAAAGTTACAAAATAAACTCACATAGGCAGAAAGAACACAGTATAAGATGAGGGTAAATCACAACACACACAAAAGAAAACACGGGACTTAAATACACAGAGGGAACAATCAGGGAATGGGAGACAGGAGAGAAACAGAGCTGGGGCAAATTAGGGCTGACGAGACAAAGGAAGCAAAACCAGACAGGCTAACATGAGACAGGGACTTTCAAAGTAAAACAGGAAACACAGACTGAACTTACAGACAGACTCACAAGCAGACACTGCAACAGATGGAAGGGAGATGTGGGACCAGGAAAGACACAGACAGTGACTGGACACAAAAAAGAGGGATTATGGAAACTCAAACATTAGAACTACAAACTCACAAACCAAGAAGAACCGCGGAAAATAGAAATGCAAAACAGAAACCAAAACCTTCACAGTAATAAACCAAGATGAGAACATAAATAAAGGTACACAACTGAAAATGCTGGGTCAACGACCCAGGTACCCTAACAGAAAAGTCGTCCTCTGGAAGATGCAAGACTGATAAGTGATTGACTGCTTGTTCTTATGAGTGACCATCTGTTCCTGTTTACAACCAGGCTGATAATTCTGACCCTGGTGGCATTGGGCCTTGCAGGTCAGAACTACACCTTCATTCACTAGTCTGCTTTGAGAAAAAAAAAAACCTTGTGTGCCCTATTAAGTGTGAGCGTGGTGGTTTTCTCTAGGTCACTGTTAGAACGTCTTCCTTTCTTGTACTGTGGCTGTTTTGTTCTGAGGCCCACTTCTTAACACCATACTTGTACTTTCAGCATGATAGTGATGTTATGAAAAGTCAGAAAGTTAAGGAAACTACATGATTGTGTACTTTATATTTTTTGTCTCACAGATGTGAAGGAAGTTAAAATCACTGGGGTGACAAGTGTGAGGGAGGAAAATGTTCTGAATCTGACCTGCAGTGTTGAAAGTTTCCCTCCAGCTCATATTGTGTGGAAAAAAGTTCCTCCCAACGCAAACCTTCAGACTGAAAACACTGACCTACACAATGATACTGGATCTGCTACACTTGTCACCCTGAACGTGACAACAGAAAATTCTGGGCAGTACCTCTATATGGCAAAACATCTGAACAAAACACTGACTTCATATGTCAATTTGACTGTGACTTGTAAGTGGATGATATGAATATTGAATCTGAGTTTGCATTTGCATAAAATCATACCTTACCTTGTTTTATGATTCTGGTTACGTGTTTACAGGGAGCAGAAAGATACAAAATGGCTCTGTATGTGTGCTTCAGTCTGAGGGTTTAACCTGTGTGTGTATCAGTGAAGGGTTTCCTTTACCTACCATCAAATGGCTGCTCCTAGAAAACCACACTCAGTATACTCTTATACTGTGTCAAACCACACAGTCAACAGCACTGTCAGTCTCACTGTAAAAAAAACCATGGCAACAGCACTGTTGAATGTGTCAGCAACAATGGAAATGGAGAAGAAAGAGAAAACCTCCTGGTCTATAAAAAACATGGTATGTGCTTTTCATCTAAACACTTTGCACTTTAACATTTCCAGATTTTTACTACTGTATTTTTAATACAACCTCTGTTGTATAATTGTACTACATATAATCAGAAACCACGAACATTAACTTTTGTCCTTTTCTTGCACAACAACCATCTAGTTTTGGGCTGGGATTCCTGAAGGTCATCATTGCCTCTTTGACTGGGGTACTTCTTTCAGTAATCGTGCGCTGTTTGGTCAAAAATTGCTACAGGTACAACATTTACTTTAGTAATTATGATTAGGTTTTCTCTGTACATAAATTTTAATATGTATTTGTAAACATGTTCTATAAAATTAACAGTTTCTCCAGGAAAAAAAAGAAGTGCTCTGGAAATTCTGAGGAGACTTTGAAGATGGAGACACGTCAAAATGATAAACTGGTATTTATCTTCTTTTGGCTTCTTTAATTGGCTCCTGGCTTTGGCTCCTGTTAAAACTGGATTTTCTGAACAAATGTTTAGACTACTGAAGTATCCACATTTTACTTTTTTGACTTCAAACATAAATCCGCATATCCTGATCCAAGGTTCTGCAATGTTGTCAAGAGATGTATTCTAAAGACACTTCTTCAGCTGAGAGTCAGAGAGTAGAAACACACACGCTGCAGTTTTTACTTGCAAGGGCAGTCACAGAGCGCTCACACGAGAGTGGGGGCCCTGTGAAGTGCGCTCTATTCTTGCTCTTGTCTTTATTTATATACACGGGTAATACAATAGTGAATACGTCTGTTCACACAGAGGAATGTTGGTGCGTATGTATGTACGTAAGTGTGTGTGTGAGTTTCTGAAGGAAGCGGCTCCTCTTCTTGGTAGGGAGTGAAGATAAGAGTGTTCAGCTCTTATTATTGCTGTGGGAAGACACTGATAAAAGAGAACAGAACAAGTCTTGTAGTGAACAACAGTCTAAGTCATCAAAACGTCAACATGCAGTATTCTATCATATGCAAACTTATATCATTAAAAGTTTATACTGACAACTAAGTACAATTCTCCATTGACAAATGTTAAGGAAATGGGGACAGATTTATATCACAATTAATTGGATCCTTTTATATGCCCATACCTTACCTTTCCACTGACTTTAATGTAGTTCAGCATAATGCATAATGTTGCTAACACAAAGACAAAAATCTTTCAGTTGCAGTATTTTTCAAATAAAATATTTTAATCGTATTTAGAACTGTGATTGTTCAGCTAATGGTTCATTTAGCAAATTCTTATATCAAGTGGAAGAAATGAGCTAGCAGGCGTAATAAGCTGAAAAAAAAACCTAATCTACAACATTACTCAGCATGGCCTGGTCAGATAAAGCGTTGCAGTGCATTTAAGGAGTAGATTTGCCAGTTCATTGAAGAAAGGACACCAGGGGGCGTCGGTTGGCATGCAGTTCCTTTACTGAAAGTAAGTGCAGATTTGCCTACTGGTTTTGTTTTTATTAGAGTGGTGTAGTTCTGTAACAAGGAATAAGTTACATAATAAAACAGATTGTTATGTGCTGTGTTGGGATTGAAAATGATTGATTTCTCTTACTAAAATAAGCGGTTATAATCATTTTCATACATTTACTGCAAATGTGCTCATAATGAGTTGGCACTCAGTCTTCTCAAGGTCATACGCTTCGTTCAGCGTGACTATCCGGACTGATATATTGTAGGAAATGACTCAGAGTGCAGAGGGGTGAGTGCAAACATGCTTACACACATAGATTATGATTAGAATAAGTCTCCGGGTCAGAGAGTTCCGAATATGATATTCTAAACCAACTTTGAATCACTAGAAGAATGATGGATAATAGCGTTAGATTATCAAGTTTAGGCAGGGAAGCATTTTCCTTTTCTGTCTCTTACAGAGGAGGGAGCGGATACCAGACAAGGTCACAAAGATACGAGGATGCTTCGGAGCAAACACCAAGACTGCCACGTCCGTGCGGGAGGAAGATAGCTGCTATAATCTGTTTTTGTCTCACTATATAATGTTGTACAGCCCGCTTGAGGGTCATCCTTTTTGTGAAACATGCTGCTGGTTCACATAGAGGTCCACAGCGCTGTGTAAACGTAATTTCAACTGCCAAAAGCAGTGTAACATGTGACAGCAAGCCCTGACTGCACTTGCTGGTTGCCTGCACTCACACATTGTTGAAAACAGATATGAAAACAAAGCACCCAATCTAAGAAACAAATCAATATCACAGTCCTTCCACAATGATTCCTTTCCACTCTCCTTTCATTTACCACCAGCAGTGTCCCTCATGGATTCTGATGTGTTATCATTTAACAGCTAATTTAGCCTATTGCAGTAGTTGTCCTTTGTCACATACAGTGTTTCATATTTGAAGTTAAATCATATAAATCAATCCATCCTCAACACAAATGCAGTCATACAGCTCTGTCACACCACATATGACTTACATGTAGTTTGGGACTGGAAGTGCCTTAGATCAGTGTTTCCCAACCTTTTGGAGCCACGGCACATATTTCACATTAGAAAAATCACATGGCACGCCACCAAACAAAAATGTCACAAAAAGCATATTGATAATTTTTCCCCGTACACCAGGCATAGCAAAATTGGTTTGTCCTGAGTTCACCTTTTATGCTTTCTTCTGACCCCTACTCGTGCTAGGGCCTTCATCTGGGTCAGAATTTTCTCCAGGACTCAGGTCCTACTGACTACTTTTTCTTTTCAAATGTTTATCTTTTGCTATTAGGCGTTGCGTCGTCTCACAGCATGACTATTATGTCATTTCTTCTTTGTCTTCTTCTATTTTACTGTCAGTTGGCAACCCATTTAATTAGAGCAAGTAACTGAACTGCCCTCTAGTGAAAGAGAATGTAATTGTTCTGCCCGTAACTCAAGCCGGTCGCTTAGAGTACTCAGGTGGAGCCAGATAATCTTCCACGGCACACCTAATCATTTTCACGGCACACTTATGTGCTGCGGCACAGTGGTTGGAAAACACAGCCTGAGATTAATGTCTAACTCTTAAAGAAAAAAACAAAAAACTCCAAAACAAAACATGGTATAGGAATGAGATAGCCTAATTAAGTAAAAAAAATCTCTTATAAAAGGTTAATTGCTAGTTTTACTCATGACTAGTGTTACCAAAACAGAAATTAAAAGTAAACATTCATAAATATTAATCACTTACTATTTACAGTAAGGATGTGAAGAATTACCTATCTCTGCAAGTAGTGGCTCTAAAGATGTGTTAGCCTAAAGACTTTCCAATTTGCTATGATTTTATATATATCTCATGTGTGAGCCATGTAGTTAGCATTGCCAGAGTCATTGTTTCAATGTAGCTGCTTCTCACTGTTGAATACATGTCTATATATCTAGTTAATCGGAATGTTCTTTAATTCAAATGCAACCAAAAAGAATGAATAATTTCATAAACATAAAAAAATGCATCGATATCAAGCAAGCATTTTTATAGTTTTATAGTTTTGTATTTTTTTTAAATCCAATATGACTTCGCTAAAATGTTTTGATACACTGAGCAATTGTATTAAATAGAGATGGCACGATACCACTTTTTTATGTCCGATACCGATACCGATATCATAAATTTGGATATCTGCCGATACCGATATGAATCCGATATAGTGTGTTTTTTAATCAATAAAACTGTTTTTTTAATATCTTGCTGCTTTTTGTATAAGTTCATACTCAAGTTAAAAAACAACAACAACACTAAAGCTATTCTGTTATACCTGTATGTAAAAAAACAAAACAAAACACACTGCACCCAAAATATTTCATAGATCAGCAACACTGATCAATCTAATAAAGTTAAACCTACTCCATCCTCCCTATTCTGGTATTTTAAAGAGTACTTAGCAGAAATATTAAGCAACCTAACTAATAGGGTTGCAAACTCCCAGCAAAAGAAAATAGGGAACCAGCCTCTTCCTCATGATGCTTAATCAATGTAATCAACTTTAATTTGATGCAGGGCGAAAAAAATTCACAGAAATAAATTATTTTTCAAGAATAATTAAATAGATTCAACATCTTTCTTCAACAGAATTGCAGAATTCACAGATGGTACTTTCCCAAAGGAAAAAGTACTACAGCTTACTAGGGTATATTAGACTTAACAGTTACTATATACAGTAATGGACTTCTATACATTTTACATCAGATTAAAACTTTGGGTGTAAGATTCAGATAATTATTAAATAATTAAAAGCTAGATATTTTAAATGAGAATAAGAAAGAAAAGTATGTCTTTGTGCCCCCTTTTCCCTGTTAATGCCCTATCGGCCCCCCTGGCTAAACTTTGCTAGATCCGCCCCTGCACAGTTACCAGCTGTCAGCTGCGTAGGAAAAGATCCTGGTCTAGAAAGTAATATTAAATAAATTCTAACAACAGCTTATCAAGCTTAAACGTGCTGCTGTTGTTCAGCTGCTGGTTTCCTCTTTCTGGTGCAAAGTGGGCCAAAAACAAAGAAGAGAGACAGACTCGCGACAGAAAAGCCGATCAGCTGATCATTAAGCAGTTTCACGATTGAAGTAGCAGCAGGAGAGAGAGAGAGAAGAGGCAGTTGCTCTATATATCGGTTGTTAAGCTTAACGCGGGAATGCTTTACAAACATTCAGAGATGAACTTACACACTTGCTTTACTTCTCTCTGGGATAACTTCCTGGGAGATGAAATGTTTGCTAGCAGGCTACAAATACACTCAGCCGCTCTATCACGTGACCACACTGCTCCAACGTGCTACGGTTATGAGCCGAGTTACGCCGTGTCGCAAGTTTTGTGAGGTGCTTTTTTGATATTTAATGGATCGGATTACATTTTTTATTTCTCTCCGATATCCGATACAGTAATTTAGGTCAGTATCAGACCGATACCGATACGTAATATCGGATCGGTCCATCTCTAGTATTAAACAAATCTTAAACCAGTCGTTTTCTTCAAACAGGAGCTAAAAAAAGTGTTAAACCAAATCAAGGACAGAACATGCATGTCACTGCAGAAAACAGCTAACTGAATAAATACCACCCTTTAACACTTTGACTCTCATCTCATCCTACACTTTCACACTTGTGTGATTACCAGTCACAAGTAGCTCAAACTCATTTTTATGTCAGCTTGATTGGGAGAAAGAAATAAAGTAAACATGAAAAAGTGTTAAGGCCAATGTATGACCCACTCCAACATAAATACATGTGTAAATGTGTGTAAATACTGTGGCGAGCTCAGACAAGGAGGAGACGGAGGTATCGTTTGGTCTTGCTTCCCGTGAGCTAGCCAGGGAGCACAGCCGTTTATTCACACTTGAAGAAGAACACTGCCGCTAGCTAACTGCTCAGCGCGGCAACAACAACAACAACACAGGGCGCCCTCTGACCCCGGAAGGACACACCGTCGCAGCGAGAGGGCGTCACCTGTCACTATGGCAACATAAACAAAACATAACTGTACAAACAGAACCCCGAACAGCCCTGACCCACTACATAGCCCCCACCTAAGGGGTCAGTCATCCCCGACGACCCCATTACCCCACACAAAGTCCTCGCAGAAAAGCATGCAGGCTAAGCTCCTCACGGGCCGCTGCTGGAAACTCCGGGTAGCCACGACGAGCATACAGCAACACGTCTGCTGCAAAGGTGCCCAGGCTCTCCCCTGGTCGACGGCTCCGGTTGGTTAGCTGCTCTCTGCTCTGATCAGTGGAGTGCCGCTGCCCGAATCGCCTCTCGAGTGCCGCGGTGAGGGCCTGGAGCTCATGCTGCTCTGCCGGGGCTAGGTCAAGGAGTATCTGCAGTGCATCTCCCTCTAATGCTAGTGCTAGGTGTGTAGCAGTCTCCTCTTCGCTCCAGCCACTATGTCTGGCGGCTAACCGCACTTGTGAGAGGTAGGGCTCTAACGGGGTTAGCCCGTTGTATTTCGGTACCTTAACTGGCGTGGTAGGCATAACTGCTCGCGGTTGGGGGCTCGGCGTGTGGGTCGACAGAGGTAGCCCATGAAGTATTGCCCTAGCATCTGTCGCGACGGGCCGCCGCCGCGGTGCGCTCGCACCATCGGGACCCGTCGGGGGACTTACATGGCCGCTCACATCCTCTCTCTTCCATCGCCAGTTTCCCAAGCGGGGAATGTTCTCCTCGACGGCTTGCTCCAGCCTCTGAATGTCTCTCTCCATTACGGCGAGGGTGAGCTATCCCACTTCTGACACCAATGTGGCGAGCTCAGACAAGGAGGAGACGGAGGTATCGTTTGGTCTTGCTTCCCGTGAGCTAGCCAGGGAGCACAGCCGTTTATTCACACTTGAAGAAGAACACTGCCGCTAGCTAACTGCTCAGCGCGGCAACAACAACAACAACACAGGGCGCCCTCTGACCCCGGAAGGACACACCTTCGCAGCGAGAGGGCGTCACCTGTCACTATGGCAACATAAACAAAACATAACTGTACAAACAGAACCCCGAACAGCCCTGACCCACTACAATACTTTTACACAAATGTGCACCAAGTATTTTCAAACTGAATTTCCACCTTCAGTACCTTTGTACAGAGCCCATACTTTGGGAATCATTGATCTAGCTGAATGCACACAATGAATTTACTTACATGTGGAAATTCTTGAAATATAAGCTTGCAAATAAATAGGCTACCAATTACATTCACAGAACCTGCGACCTGTGGATATGATGAAGATATGCATATATGAAAATGTGCTATTCTTGACAGGGGCAATAATGACTACCAGTATTTAGAATAATTTACAAGACACTGATCACAAAAACAGAGGATGCAAATAAGGAGGAAATGACATAAATAACATTTCAGTTTAAAGCAAAGACACTGGGATTGATCCTTCATGACTCACTGAATAGTGAAAGTTACATTTATCAGTTCCAGAATAGCTAGATACATATTGAAGCAAGATATATGGAATTGTGTAGCAAAGACGAAAATGGTTGAAATTTGCGCTGCAAACTCTTGGCCTTCTCTGTCAATGAGCTTCATGATCACCTGAAACGATTTTCAGTTCACAGGTTCACCTTGTCAGGGTTCATTTGTGGAATTTCTTGCCTCCTTAATGGGGTTATGACCATTAGTTGTGTTGTGCAGAAGTCAGGTTGGTACACTGCTGACAGCTTTATTTGACAACTGTTAGAATTCAAATTATGGCAAGAACCAATCAACAAAGTAAGGAGAAACAACAGTCCATCATTACTTTAAGAACTGAAGGTCAGTCAGTCTGGAAAATTGCTAAAACTTTGACAGTGTCCCCAAGTGCAGTTGCAAAAACCATCAAGAGCTACAATGAAACTGGCTCACATGAGGACCAGCCTAGGAAGGAAGACCAAGAATCACCTTTGCTGGTGAGGATAAATTCATCCGAGTCAAAAGCCTCAGCAATTGCTAGTTTACAGCACCTCAGATTAGAGTGCAGATAAATGCCACACAGAGTTCCAGTAACATCACTGTGGAGCAAAGATATTTACAGATTACATGTTATGGATTGTGTTAGTTGTAGATATTGTTGAAGCTTTTCCAAGACCAGTGCGTTGACATGATAATAAGAATAAGCAGTTCATCTATATTAATTTTATTGATCCATATAGTATCATTTGGAGATTATTCCACACTTTAATATCATTATCCCAACTCATACCTTCACATCAAGAATGAAATACAAATCCCTGAGTAGTTTTTTTTAAGTAACAATGTTACTTAAATTTTATAGGAAGGGAAACTTGCGTGTGTGTCTTGCCAAACACAGCCACAGCATTGAAGCACAGTTGGACAAAATATGTGACTTACAATCATTTTGCCAACATGAAAGCCAGTGGCAAGCTGTTTCTCTAAACTACTTGGTGGTTCAAAGAAACAGCTAAACACACACAACTGTCTATTCAACACTTTTTCTCTTTCAGCTTAAAAGAGGATGTGAAAACATCCTTTGTCTTGACCATTAAATTTACTGTACATGTTGCTAGTTTTAGTTATTTTTGGCTTATTGAATATTGGTATTAAAATAAAACGATAACATAGACATTCTGAGATTTCCTTTTAAATACAACTTATTTTGATGCACGTAAAAATATTACTTATGTGAACTCTGCAATATGAATGCATGTATGAAACTTTGAAATCTGCTAAATCCCCAAGAATGTCAAAGTATGTGATGTGTGCCAGGCAGGATGAAGAACCCAAAAGCAGGACTCATACACAAAGGAATAAACTCAAAACAGCAGCTTTATTGCTGTAGAAAAACTTGAAAATAAAATACAAGAAAACTAAACTAGAAACTCAAAACGTGTAGCTCAAACTAGAAAACCAGGAAACAGAGAACCAGAACATTACCAGGAGCATGGAAGAAAAACACAGCACCATGAGGGGACGACGCAACAAAGAGCAAAGGAAGACACATTAAATACACAAAGGAGGGAAAGAGAAACAGGAGGGAAACATGTTTCTTATGTTTCTTGAATTTACACACCACTGTTGCTTGTGAAGCTTTCACTCACATGTGCTGTACCAGTGTGCCAGTAATGTGATTTCAGATCATTTGTGGCCTACAGTCGGGTAGTTGCCTTTGGATTTGTTACTACTTATGTTTTGAATGTATACATACAGTGAGACATTAAATGCAAGTGACAGCAAAAGATCAGCAAAGTACACAAAAAAGAAACTTTATGCCACAGCCAAAACTTGCGGCCACGACTGTGCATGTATCACACACTGTCAGTTACATGAGGTTTCTTCACCAGTTCCAATTCCTTAATATTTACCAGCTTCAAGTTATCGAGAGAAGAAAAAAAACCTCTCTATGCAGAGATTCAGCAGTAGAGGGTCTTTTTTAAGCAAATAAAACAGCTGCATTTCTCAGTGCTTAAGTAGTGAGAAATACATTTACATAGTGTGATATAAGATGGTGCTTTTACTGAAGACAGTCTTGCTCAGTAACATTTAAATGTGTGCTGAGAAACTTCCTTAAATCTTGGTGCAAAAACAAGGAAGAAACAGAAAATAGAGACGACGAGGGCAGTCAACTAAGATCACTGTGGAGAGAAGAGAGAACGAGAAACACAGGAAAAAGGTAAAAAATAAATACAATTCCACCTTTTCTTCTATATGGCACTGCTGACAAAAGTTACTTGTGCTGGACAAAAAAACTGGTGGACTGTTTCTAAATTTGTTTCTGTTGTTGTATTAATTAAATGATACAGCTATGTATTAAGACCGAGTTTATACATATGACTGCTAACAAATTATGTGACATCCTTTAAGATATATTATGTAAAATGTGGACAATCCCTTGTTTTAGTTCTGCATCTTTACATCATCTGCGTTCAAGTTTCTCTGTGGAGGGATAAACTGAACGTGTCACACATCGAACATTTGTTCTCATCTGGGGTATTCTGCTTTTCTCTGAGAGAGCAATGCTAAAAAAACATTTTGAATCTTCTGTATTCTTGTAATTAGGTTGCAAAACTGGTGGAAGACAGAAGTCTCAAGAATACTGTGTTATCCTTTGTGAACAAAAACTAACAGCAGAGGCTGCTCCTCTGCTGGACAAGTTATTCTGTGGAGGGAGAGACTGAACGTCTCGAGCATCGAACATGTTTGTGCTCATCTGGGCAAATCTGTTTTTCTCTGTAAAAGGCAGCATTGTTGGCACAGGTTTGTATCTTCTCCTTTCATGTAATTCTGCTATATTTGTATTTGAATCTTTTTTTCCTGAAATTTATCCAGATGATAAGATTTTATTAACACTCACAATTCATCATAAATTTGTGCCTTTACTATCATCTGTTGGCTTTTTAACAATTAATTTAATCTTTTGTGAAACATGTCTCGAGATACTGTTAACTAATATCCAGGCAGATTTCATAACCTGGATATAATAGGCTATGAAATGTGAAAACTATAGTTGCTGTATATAGCACAAACAAGCACCTTGTGTAAAAAATACAAGTTACTGTGATATATCATTATATTTATCTTTCCCTTTGCATTAACAGGTGCTTCAGCCTGGGGACAACAACACTGTTATGACAAAGGATACTGTGTTACTCTGAGTGAGCGAGAACTAACAGCAGAGGCTGGACTCTGTGTTGTGATCCCGTGTTCTTTCACTACTGCTGATGAGTTTACACCCAACCATACAGTTTGGTACAAATGTGAAACATCTCAACACAGTTGCAGTGATGATGAAATAATATTTCACAGCAACAAAAACACAGACAAAAAAGCTCAGTCTGGGTTTGAAGGACGAGTCTCACGTTTGGAGCCTGATGTGAGTCAGAACAACTGCAGCATCATCATTAACGATCTGAAAGAGTCTGATTCTGGATCATATCAGCTCAGAGTTACTGGTGAACTGAATGGGAAAGAAGATGGATTCACATTCATTCCAAGAGTAACTGTCTCTGTTAAAGGTATGAAAAGCTATTCCAAGGCCAATCATGTAGAAAAAAGTCATATACAATAACATATTTAGGATTTTTATGGTCTTAATGAAGTATTGACTCTTCTGGGGAATTGTTGACCTCTATGGTAGCTGGTAGGAACTGCAGCAGTTCCTGGCAAAACTACCATTTTCACTAAATAGCTTATTATTTGAACCCAGATTAATGTGCTAGATGAACTTCCGGTAGTTAATTTGGGTTCATTAATGCAATTTATTTCCATTAGGTCTTAATCAGAAGCCCACAGTAATGATTCCCACACTGACTGAGGGACAGCAGGCCACACTGACCTGCACTGCTCCTGGTCTCTGCTCTGGATCTGTTCCTCAAATCACCTGGACATGGAGAGGATCAGGAGGGTCTGAATCTTACATTACAGGAAACAGGACTGATTTCAACACTGACAATCCGACGTCTTTCACACAGAGACACATCTCAACTTTGACCTTTAATCCTTCAGCTAAACACCATAACACCAGTGTCACTTGCAAGATCAACTTCACAGGTAGAAAATCTACAGAGGAGACTTTGACTGTACATGTAAACCGTGAGTACTTTGCAACCTCCTATTTATTGTTTGCATTTTTTAAAATCTATTGAATCATCAGCAGATTCTGAAAAGGAAATAACATGATTGTAAAATGTGTATTTTTATCTCACAGATATGAAAGAAATTACAATCAGTGGTGTTACAACTATTAGGGAGGGAGATGTTCTGAATCTGACCTGCAGTGTTGAAAGTTTCCCTCCATCTCTGATTGAGTGGTCTAAACTTGGTTCTGACACAAACCTGCACAGTTATTCTGGATCAGCCAGGCTTGTCATTGAGAATGTGAAACCAGAACATTCTGGACAGTACATCTGTGCAGTTACATATGTGAACAATACCCTGAAAAAGGATGACAATATCACAGTGATATGTAAGTACACAATTTTGTGCTTTTAAGCAGAAGATTTTTAGCAGTGGTCATATTCGTTTCATCTGGTATCTGAAATGGTGCATTTAGATTAGTGTAATTCTTTTGAATAACTCTTACAGCCACACCTCATTAAATATGTGATATCATGTCAATATCTGTGTATATTGGCTTTGAAATGTTTAGACAGTGATACCACTGATGACTTGTACTTTTCAAAAATGTCATTTAAAATAATTTTGATAAGTTGAAGACGATGTACAAATGTATATCTTTTATTTATAGATGTAGAGTAAAACTTTGTTTAGAAAGAGGAACACTGTAGACTGCACTATACAGGGGAAGTAAGAGGAAATATATTAAGAGCCTTTTGAAAACTATTATGATGTTGTACAATGACCAAATTGTAATTTGCATTTTATTGACATTTGTGGCATTTTACACTTTGCATTAATTAAACTCGCGTTGTTATCATTCTTATCCTTCATTTTTCTGGTTGAATGATTACATGTCAGTGTAACTTGCCCTCTCCATAAATATAACACTGAAATCACTGAAATGTATTTTACAGATAACAGGGCTGCTCAGATCATTGGGAATACAACTGTTAAGGAGGGAGATGTTCTGAATCTGACCTGCAGTGTTGACAGTTTCCCTCCATCTCTGATTGAGTGGTCTAAACTTGGTTCTGACACAAACCTGCACAATGACACTGGATCAGCTACATTTTTCATTCAAAATGTGAAACCGGATCATTCTGGACAGTACATCTGTACAGTTACATATATGAACAATACCCTAAAGGAAAACGTCACCATAACAGTAATATGTAAGTACCACACATTGTCACATTACTGGATAACATCACCAGTGATGTCATCAGCAGCCTTATCATCTTCCAGGTTAATTTTGCAGTTGAAGCTGTGAAGAATGATTACATGCCAGTTTTGTGTCCGAACTCCTTAAATAAACCACCTAAATATTCTCCATAGATAACAGGGCTGCTCAGATCATTGGGAATACAACTGTTAAGAAGGGAGATGTTCTGAATCTGACCTGCAGTGTTGAAAGTTTTCCTCCATCTGTGATTGTGTGGTCTAAACTTAGTTCTAACACAAACCTGCACAATGACACTGGATCAGCTACACTTGTCGTCCATAATGTAACATCAGAACATTCAGGACAGTACATCTGTACAGTAAAACATCTGGACACAACTCTGACTTCATATGTTGATGTAACTGTGACTTGTAAGTAGATGGCATGTATTTTTAACCTGAAGTTCATTAACATTATAGCTTGCAGCGTGTCCTGTTTTATGATTCTGACTACATGTTTACAGGGCATACAAAGATACAGAATGGCTCAGGATGTGTGCTTCAGTCTGAGGGTTTGACCTGTGTGTGCATCAGTGAAGGGTTTCCTTTACCTAACATCACATGGCCTCTGTTGAATCACCACACTGAGTACTCTGTCATTACTAGTGTGTCAAACCACACAGTCAACAGCACTGTCAGTCTCACTGTGAAAAACCATGGCAACAGCACTGTTGAATGTGTCAGCAACAATGGAAATGGAGAAGTAAGAGAGAACCTGCTGATCAATAACAACTTGTCCAAAAAAGATGGTAAGTTTTGTTTGGTTGTTGCTGTTGTTTTAAATTAAAACCCTTTCTGTAACACTTTTAACCACTTGACATTTTTACTACCATTTTTGGACCCATGTAATCTATGACCTATGTAATTAAGACAATCATTAGACTAGCCATTAGGTGTGCTGTATATAATTCAATATGTGAGTTAACAGGTTTTTCATGTTCTTTTCTTTGATTGCAGAGCCGTCATCGGGTTTTAGATGGCAATTTCTGGAAATTATCATTGCATTTTTAATTGGTGCAGTTCTTTCATCAGGTGTTTGCTTTTTGGCAAAAAGGTGTTACAGGTACAGAATTATTTTTGTAGTTATTATTAATGTTTCTGTGTAGATGCAAATTAAGATTCATTTCAGCATTGTTTCTGTAAATATGCCCTTTTCTACAGGACTGAAATGACAAGTTCTGGACATTTGAATGACACTTTTGTGATGCTGACACGTCCAGATGACCCACTGGTATTTATGTTGATTCAGAATTCAGAATAACCCAACTTAAAATAATAAAATGGGTTTCTGCACAAATATCTTGCATACATTTGGAAGAAGTCTTACTGCTGCTGGTAATCCACACTGGATTCAGTGGATTAACAGCAGCTGGTAGTTGCACATAACCTGATAAAACTCATCATTTCAAGGCATCAAAATAAAAATCTTTCACATCTCTGTGCTACATAAAGGCAGATGAATATGCATAGTATGTAGATAGGAATCTCTCTCTCTCTCTCTCTCACACACACACACACACACACACACACACACTGAACCATCTCTTATATTAAAACAAACCACCCCACCAAACGAACCACTCACTGCACAGCGCTATCAGGTGAAACAATAATAAGTCAGCTCAGTCCACCAGGACTACACTAAACAACAACACACAAGACAGTGTCAGGAAAGAGGTTTGTTTTCCAGAAATGAAAAGCCAATCCTTTAATGAACACTACATATTATACAACTTTAGATAGGTGCATCATTGAAAACATGGGCTGACAACAAGGCATAGCTGTAATGGTAGGCAGATGCTTCATAATAAAGTGACGCTGCCTTTATTCTGCAAGGTGGCGTTTAACACTGCCTAGCAATTTACAGGTGCACCCCTTACACCAGCACAATGCAGGAAGGGACAGATGGAGAGAGAAACCAAACAAATAGGATAGCTTGACTTAGAATATGGCGCAGAACTCACACCCTTTGAAGCATGAAAGAATACACACTAGATAAATGGATAGTTTGCACAATGTTGGGCTGCCTGTAGCTGATAAATGACTGAAACAATTTACTTTGTACCTAACAGATATATGATGGTCAAGCATTACAAAACAACCAGACCCTGAACTCAAACAGTGGGACAAAAGAAGTGGAATATGCCACCATTGATTTTTCCCTGTTAAAAACAAAGCCAGCAAGGACGCAAGAAAGCACAAAGACGGAGTACGCTGAAATCAAGAGGATAATAAAAAAAGAACAAGAAAATGATGGTGGAGACGACGGTAAAATGTTGGAGGGGGAGATGAAACACTGTGAACCAGAAAAGAAGGAAGAGGAAGATGAGGCAATGTACTCCACTGTGAATGACATAATAGATGATAATTGAGGAATTCTTTTGTATAGTTGCTAAGGATAAATATTGATCTCTTCAGATGTAATTGATGGATGGATGGATTTCCATTTTGTGTTTGAATTAATTTTTGAATTAAAATTTCCATTTTGTGTTTGAATTAATTTTTGAATTAAAATTTCCATTTTGTGTTTGAATTAAAATTTTCTCTATGTTGTAAACTTCACAAATATTAACAAATCAAATCTTACAGGGATGAAAATGTTACCTCTGAATATAATGCTCTGCAATAGTTTAATGATTACACATATTAGAAAAATGTCATGGTTAAGCAATTTTTAGATGTCTATAGTTCTTTACTATAAAATCTTGCCCAATGACATTTAGCTGTAGTAGTAAATATAGTGGCTTAACTTTTTTTACTTTATTCTTGATGTATTTTGCAGATTTTTAACGGTTTAAGTTTCCAGGTGGCAGATGGCCAACACTGACATTGTCTGGCCACATATATTTGAAAGTGTACAGCCAAAGTGTGACAAATGACCTTTGGAGTTTCCTTTTAGTGCTTTCACAAAATGCCCCTTTAAACCATGTTTTTTGTGCTTTGTATTCTTGCTGAAAAATGTACATCTTTTTGCTTAGTAAATTTATTTTTTCCCTGTCTTGCATAAGATCATTTATTTTCTTTTTGAGTTTTTATCCGCCACGTTCATCAAGTCAGAATGTTTATTTTGACCAAATCATTTGTTCTATGCCAAACAGTCTATTTCAAGCTAATGATATAACTAGCTTCAGTGGTTCTAATGCTAATGTCAATAGTCCCCGAACACTCCTTAAGTACACAATAACAATGCACGTGTAAGGGTTCCTAAAAACAATATACAAAAGTCTTTACAGCTTAAAATTACAAGCAGTCTGCATGCTCACTTTCAACAAGCACACTACAGTTTACATATTATTTGGGGCTGTTTTTAAGTTGCTTGCTCAAACAACAGTTTTCTCATTCCAGCAGTCAAAATCAGGTTATGACAGTAATGATGAAATTCCCCTTTTTCAGTATGACAACGTATTTCCCTACAAAACAAAGCGTGCAACATTTTCTTCAGGAAAGGCATATCAGTTCTAAGACATGGCCAACAAGTGCTTAAAGTGCAAAGAATATAAACAATTTTTGATTTTATGGCTACAAAATATCAACACTCTTTATATATTCATATACTATTTATTTTCATTTACTTGCCTCTAACAAGGTTTTGCATTCCTCCTGAGCAGTATGCGCCATCTAGTGGCATCTTTGAGTAACATAAGTCAAGTACAACCAAACCCAGCATCTGTACTTAAAGACACAACAAAATTTTAAAAAACTCATCCTGCTTTTAACTCAATGATCTTGTACAAAATTATCTGTGATTTTTACATGATCATAACCATAAATATTTTTTTATAGCTATGTTTTTAATTTATCCATCTTGTACACATATTATTAACCCTTAACACACTCTGTACGCATGATTTTAACCCTTATGCTGGGCTTACACTGTGCGATTTTTGGCCCATTTTGAGCCGATTTTTGAGTCGTGCGACCGTTTTGGCGATCGGCCCGATTTTGGCCTTCATCGTGCGTCGTGCATCGTGTAGTATACGTGGGGTAACGAGAAGCGATTGACACCTCACGACCAGCTCCCGATCATCAATCGCTTGGTCGTGAGGGTGTCACCGCAGTTTGTCACACTGCGCACGCGCAAACACAAATGTCAGCGAAAAAGACGGCGCAGCACGGCAGTGCAGCGTGTGATCTGGACACAAGCGATGGAGGCACAACTTGTAGAACTTTGGAAAGCTCATCCGAGCCTTTTCGATGTGGCCTCACAAAATTATCACGACCACAACAACCGTGAAAATAGTTGGATCTACACTGCTGCTCAATCACAGCTGCCTGATCAATGTTTTTCATTAGCAATTTAGCAAAGTTGATGGTGGTGGTGTGCGTGTCTGTGTGAGTGAAAGACAGAAAGGGAGAGCGAGCGACAGAATTTCTGTTATGGACGCACAGTGTGAGCACTCAGGTCGCATCAGAGCATCGGGCCGTATAGTGTGAGACCCTGCATCGTGACCTACGAACTTCTAACCCCTGCGAGTCAACCGTACAGTTTGAGCAGGAGCTGAATCGCGCGACTGAAAAAATCGCACAGTGTCTGCCCAGCATTAGCGTTATATTCCTGGTGTGTCATGGTTCTTTTATACTTTACAGATAAGCAGACCACCTCTGCATCCTCACTAAGGGTGGCTCTTTTACGTTTGTTTCAGTTTTCAGCCCCTGAAGTTGCTGCTTAATCTTTGCTTATAGCTCCTTCTGCAGAGGTCCTCATTCCCATCTCCTCCAGATGTATTTTAGGAACTAGGAATTCCTTTAAGGCAACACACTGAGATAAATTTCCAAATTACAGGCAGAAGGATGGAGAAGAAAGAAATGGAAGCATAAAATGTGAGAGAAATGAGAAAAGCCCACACTCTCAATAACAGCCATCTCCAGATTTAAATGTCATGAAAATGTTATTTGTGCTTTTGTTTTCTCTAAGCTACTGTAGATTACTTCAGCTCTTTTCAGCAGCACATTTTCTCATTGGTATTAGAAAATAGACCAACATACTGCAATCCTGGCTATTGACTTGGAATTGTCACTCATTCTTTTTAAAGCATGTGGTGTCTTGGCTCCAAGTTAAAAGCACCACACGTGTTGACCCTATAGCAATCTTACATTCTCCCCTCAAGTGTTGTTTTTAGGGCTATTCCAAAATAAAAGCCTAAACAATGTTTTTGTCGTTAGGGCTCCTAACTTTGGAATAACCTGGACATAACATTTTGTCGCTACCCCAGTTTTCCTTTTTTTAGTCCTTCTGTTTAGTTTTATTCTTTTTTTTATTGTTTTATTTCTTTTTTTACTTATCTTATTTTAATTGTACTTGTCAGTCTTTGACTTTCCAAGTAGCAGTAGCACAACGCTGATATTTGATATTTTTTGTGCCCAAGCAAATTATATGCTGTTCCAGTAATTTTGTATTTTCTTCTTGTTCCTTTCTAACTTTCAGTTGTTAACATGATAACTGTGTATCATAAAGAGAATGCTTACATTGTCAGTTTGAACTGCAGGTTATCATCGGACAAATACTGTCATTGTCTTGACCTACGACAGATGCAGGAAGACAGATACAAAAACTGTGCTATCCTTCCTGAACTGAAATTAATCTTCATAATCTGCATTATGTTTCTTTGGTGAGATATTACATCTTCGTTTATTATTTTAAAGGCTTTTTTTCATGCATGTGATATCACTCACTTTTCTATTTTCTTATACAAGAACTCAAGAAAAAAGTTCAACTCAAAAAAAGAAAAGAAGGAAACTCTGCCTCTGCCTTTCTGTTCCAGAAGGAGAGTTCATTTAAACCCTGAGTCAGTCACTGGGGTACTTTAGATCATCTGAAATTGTCCAACGATTCACATGCATTTCATCTGAGATTTTAGAAGCTGCCTTCTGGAAAAAGTACCAGAGCATCCGGGCCCTCACTACAAGACTACGGAAAAGTTTCTTACCCCCAAGCTGTCAGACTGGAATGACACACACACACACACACACACACACACACACACACACACACACACACACACACACACACACACACACACTCGAATTGTTACATTATTCTTACAATGTTACACCTCAAGCTTAACAAGAGGTTTCCATAGATACAGCGAGCACGTCAGTGCCTTATATGGTGTTAAAATGCACAGTACAGCTGTCACACAATACAAATACGTTACACAAAAAAAAAAATGCTGAAGTATTTGCATAGATGTTGTATGCAGCTGAAATGGGGAAATGCTGAGTGGCATTCTTTATTTTATTTTGGGCATTTTACTCCATTTAATCTACCATTTTAATACATGCAGATGTTAGTTTTTGACAAAGCCCATTAATGGCAATATAGTTGTTCTATTTGTGGGTTACTCTGTTGAAGTCACGGAAAAAAAAAAAATAATAAAAAAAACACAAAAATCACAATATGGTTTTACTGGTATTTAAATTCCTCAAAGAACATTTTTCCTACTAAACACTAATTATTCAATCAATGAAATGAAACATATGTATATCATACATATGTGATATGTATGATACATATGTGTGATGTAATAATAACTTTATGAAAGCCAGTCTGTAAAGTTCAGTGTTATGCTGATAAACATCTGGAAATCCTGTTGCAAAACGAAGGAAGAAATAGAAAAAAGTGAGGAACAGAAACTTTGAATTAAAACGTCAGCACAGATCAGTTCGGACAGAAGAGAGAACAAGAACAAGACAAAAATAGGTAAAGATGGTTTTCAAGTATATACTTTAAACTGCAGATGAACCATATTTTGTTATATTATTTAACCTGTTTTTATCTTATTTATTTTATACTAAACTATTATTTATCTCACTGCTGTAATAACTATGAGTTAACTGTGTATAATACATTGATACAGATAACATAAAACTGTCCTGTTAAGTGCTTAACTATATAAAGATTAAGTCTTTGGAGCAGCCGTAGTCCTCGGTAAAGGATGTACACATCATAATTACAACATAAATAAGCATGTGACATAAGATGTGACTTTCATGAGATGTGTGACTGTAGCTGGAGTCTTTCCTTTGATGTAATTTCTGAATGTTTATTTTTAGCATTAATACCAGTGGAGGAAGAGACTGAACGTGTCGAGCATCGAATATCAAGCATGTCTGTCCTCATCTTGGCAGCTCTGCTTTCCTCTGTGACATGTAGCAGTGCTGACTTAAGTTTGTATCTTCTTCTAAGTAACCTCCTAATTCAGCTGATATTCAATAATCTTTTAACATTTGCATATAAAACTGTTTCATAACATGTATCCAGATTATAAATTATCTATTATCAACCAGAATTTATCATAATTTAGTATTACTACTGTCTCAAGTAGTAATGTATCAAGGATCAGACACGATCTTTTACTGTTTGAAACTAAAAACTGTCTATTTTTTTATATTTCCCTTGCATTAATAGGTGCCTCAGCCTGGGGACGACAACACTGTGTCAGTGGATACTGTGTCACTCTCAATGAGGGAGAAGTAACAGTAGAGGCTGGGCTCTGTGTTGTGATCCCGTGTTCTTATAGGACTGGTGATGGCTTTACACCTAAACATATAGCTTGGTATAAATGTGAAGTATCTGAACCGAGATGTGGTAATCCTATCATGATATTTCACACCAACAACAGCATTAAAGTTCAATCTGGGTTTAAAGCACGAGTGTCCTTTTTGGAGCCTGATCTGAGCCAGAACAACTGCAGCTTCTTCATTAATAAGCTAAAACAGTCTGATTCTGGATCATATCACCTCAGAGTTATTGGTGAACTGAATGGAAAACCTGATGGATTTTCATTCTCTCCAAGAGTGACTGTTTATGTAAAAGGTATGAAAATGTAGACTAAAACAAAAACATGCTTGAAGTCTTAAACGCCCAAAATGTATAACCAAAAATCAAAAATGAATTGTTTCCATTAGGTTTTAAGCTGAAGCCCACAGTAATGATTCCCACACTGACAGAGGGACAGCAGGCCACACTGACCTGCACTGCTCCTGGTCTCTGCTCTGGATCTGTTCCTGAAATCACCTGGACATGGAGAGGAGCAGGAGGGACTGAATCTTACATTACAGGAAACAGCACTGAGAATCTGACTGATGTAACACAGAGTCCTGTCTCAACTTTGACCTTTAACCCATCAGCTAAACATCACAACACGAACGTCACCTGTAAGATCAGTTTTACAGGTGAAACAATTACAGAAGAGACTTCAACCTTGAATGTGAACTGTGAGTACTTTGCTACAAACATAAAATGTTGTGAACCTTGTTGAATTGTACAACTTTTGGGGAGAAAAATGTAAGGAAGTTATTTTTTTGTCTTTTTGACTCATAGACTTGAAAGAAGTTAAAATAAGTGGTGTTACAAGGGTGAAGGAGCATGAATCACTGAATCTGACCTGCAGTGTTGAAAGTTTCCCTCTATCTCTGATTAGGTGGTCCAGACTTAGTTCTGACACAAACCTGCAAAGTGATTCGAGATCAGCAACATTTATAATCCTAAATGCAACAGCAAAACATGCTGGACAGTATGTTTGTACGGCTCAATATATGAACAATACTCTGAAGGAGAAAGTCACTGTAAGGGTGATGTGTAAGTTCACAATGTGCACATGTTAAAGACACTGTATCAGTTTAGTTTGTTGTTAACATTAGCAATTTAGTGCAGAAGCTCACTCATATTTTTGTGGTAAATGGTTATATGTTATTGTCTCCTTCCTTAAATAAACCAAGTAAATGTGCTGCACAGATTACAGGAAACCTCAGATCACTGGGAGAATGGTCGTTAAAGAGGGAGATGTTCTGAATCTAACCTGCAGTATTGAAAGTTTTCCTCCAGCTCTTATTGTTTGGAAAACGTTGACTTCCAATATAAATCCTTACAATGGAACTAACACTGATCTGTACAATAACACTGGATCACCTACACTTGTTATCCAGAATGTGGCAGCAGAACATTCTGGACAATATGCCTGTGCAGCAAAACATCTGGATACAGTTCTAACTGTAAATGTCAACGTAACTGTGACTTGTAAGTAGACGGTAATAATCTTCTCAAATCTGCAGTTCACTAATACACATACGTTTATAAACCTGACAGATAGTCAGCTTCAGTATTGTTTCTGATAGATGAAAGACCATTCTACCTCTTTTTGGTGTTTCAGTGACTATAGTGGAGAGCACTATTAGAGAAAAATAAAGCCAAAACAGAAAATTTCCCTCAGTGTGAAAAATATTGGATCCCATCACTGTTTGGATCAAAGGTTATTTTTTAATGGGTTTTTTTAGTATTACATTCATTGTTTCATCCCACTTTACTTGTGTGTCCCACAGATAAAAGGAAACTTCAGATCACTGGCGATACAACTGTAGAAGAAGAAAATGTTCTGAATATGACCTGCAGTATTGAAAGTTTCCCTCCAGCTCTTATTGTGTGGAAAAAAATGAGTACGAACACAAACCTTCATACTGGAACGTACCTGTATAATGACACTGGATCAGCTACACTTACCATTCCAAATGTGACAGCACAGCATTCTGGACAGTACATCTGTACAGCAAAACATCTGAATACCACTGTGACTTCTTATGTTAGTGTAACTGTGACTTGTAAGTAGACAGTACTAATCTTCTAGTAAAGTTTAGAATTTCACATAATTGTATAAACATGATAGGTAGCCAAAAACCGTGATCTGTATTGTTACAGTAAGCCTGTTTTAAATGTCATGACATAAAGATAAAGGTGGGTAAGAAAATAGAAATACATTTTCAAAAATAAAATAATAGTTATCAGGCCACAATGCACTGCCAGAGCACTGTACAATTTGGCATTGTTTCTCTGGAAAACTACTGGAGCAATGGAACAGTTTTTTGAAAGACATTCCCTCTTTTTGTGTTAAATTTATATTAAAATGTTTTTTGTTTTAGCCATTTCATCCTTTCTTTCTTAAATAAATTACTAAAATGTGTTTCACAGATTCAAGGCAACCTCTGATCAATGGGAATACAACTGTTAAAGAGGGAGATGTTCTGAATTTGACCTGCAGTGTGGACAGTATCCCTCCAGCTCTTATTGTGTGGAAAGAACCTATCTCCAACACAAACCTTCATATTGGAACTTACACTGATCTGTACAATGACACTGGATCAGCTACACTTGTCATTCAGAATGTGACAGCAGAACATTCTGGACAGTACATCTGTACAGCAAAACATCTGGACACAACTCTGATTTCTTACATCAATGTGACTGTGACTTGTAAGTAGACAGCACTAATATTTCACTATAATATATTGGAAAAGTAGCCATAATTTTATTTAAAGGTATAATAAAGTGTTCCAAAATTTAGAGTGTGATGTCCCTTCAACTTTTGAATTGTTAAAAGAGAAATAGAGGTGAATTGGTAAATTGAAAGAGAGATAACATAGATGATCTTATTATGACCCTTCATCAATACAAAATATCATATCATCAAAAGTCCACATTAATTAAAACACTTCCTAAAATATTTAGACCAAATTATGACTACCTTACCAGCATATGTAAGTACTAAACACTACCCCAAGGAAACTTATTATCGATTGATTTGCCACTGTATTAAAAAATGGATTTTAATTGCATTAATGTTATTAATGACATTACTAACTATTATTCCCAAGGATATTCCCTCTTTTAGTGTTTTGATGTGAATGATACTGAGCAGTATGAGGAACAAGGAAACTTAAACCATGCCAACAAAAACATGCTCCCTATTGTACTTGAGAATGGTCAGACATCATCTTATCGAAAGATATTCCCACTTTCTGTGTTTAGGTATCTTGAATAATTATTTTGTTTCCCTCCATACTGTAAATAACGAGGACACTGGTGTCCCTCACTGCATCATCAAGGCAAAAATAAAGCCGAAACATGCTAGCCAAAATGCCCCCTACATGGAAAAAGTATTGTACAAAATCCCTGTCTGGGTCATCCATTAGAATATTCAAATATTTTTGTTTTAGCCATTTCATCCTTCTTTATCTTAAATAAATTACTAAAATCTGTTCCACAGATTTAAGGCAACCTCTGATCATTGGGAATACAACTGTTAAAGAGGGAGATGTTCTGAAATTAACCTGCAGTGTGGAAAGTATCCCTCCAGCTCATATTGTGTGGAAAGAACCTAGCTCCAACACAAACCTTCATATTGGAACTTACACTGATCTGCACAATAACACTGGATCAGCTACACTTGTCATCCAGAATGTGACAGCAGAAGATTCTGGACAGTACATCTGTACAGCAAAACATCTGGACACAACTCTGACCTTATATGTTGATGTGACTGTGACTTGTAAGTAGACAGTACCAATCTTCTACTATATTTAGTTCAGCTGTGTTCTCACCTGTTTCCATTCATCGTCAATATCCAGTGTATTTAAGCCCTCAGTTTCCCTCAGTTTCTTGTCTCGTCATTGCCTATTCCTTATGTGTGTTGTCAGTTCAGTCCACTTAATCAGTTTAGTTCAACCTTCCATGTTCTGTTCATCCCATCTTTATAATAAACACCATGCCCATAGTCAGTCAGTATGTGTGTCCTGCATTTGGGTACTCTCTTTCCATTCCCAAACACCTGACTCTCAAGAAAACGTTCCATAGCACAGAGTGTGATTTGCCTTCAATGTTTGAATTGGGAAAAGAGAAATACAAGTGAATTGAAATCTAATTATGGATGAGATACCAATATTACTTCTATTCCCAAGGATATTCCCTCTTTTAGTGTTGGGATGTGAATCATGGAGAGCAGTATGAGGAACGAGGAAACTTAGTCTTGATTCTTTAAAGGTTATCTTGAATAATTCTTTTTTCACCCTCCATATTATAAATTGCTGAATTCTGTTCCACAGATAAAAGGAGGCCACTGATAACTGGGAATACAACTCTTAATGAGGGAGATGTTCTGAATTTGACCTGCAGTGTTGAAAGTATCCCTCCAGCTCTTATTGTGTGGAAAAAAGTTAGTGACAACACAAATCTTCAGAGTGGAATTCACACTAATTTGCACAATGACACTGTATCAGCAACACTTTTCATCCCAAATGTGACAGCAAAAGATTCTGGACAGTACATCTGTGCTGCAAAACATCTGGACACAATTGTGACCGTAAATGTCAGTGTGACTGTGACTTGTAAGTAGACAGCACTAATCTTGAATCTGAAATTCATATTCATGCCAAACTCACAATTTACTTTGTTTTATGATCTGGCATTTCTTTTTACAGGGCTATCAAATATTCAAAATGGTTCAGGATGTGTGCTTCAGTCACAGGTCTTGACCTGTGTGTGTATCATTGAAGGGTTTCCTTTACCTACCATCCAGTGGTTGCCCCTCAAGAACAACACTGAGTACTCTGTCATTACTGCTGTGTCAAATGACACAGTCAACAGCACTGTCAGCCTAAATGTAGAAAAGCATGGCAACATCACTCTTGAATGTGTCAGCAACAATGGAAATGAAGAAGCTAAAGAAAAATTCACAATCCACAACAACTCTAAAAAAAATGGTATATGTTTTCAACTAAACACTTTTTGACCACTACAATTAGTTTTTTAGTAACACATAAGAAAACATTTAACTTGCAAAATATAATAAAGTAAAAATGTGCTTTTTTTCCATGTTGTTCCTTTGAGTGCAGAGCAACCGTTAGATTTAAGCAAGGGATACCTAAAAGTCATCGTTGCCTTTTTGATTGGGACACTTCTTACAGCAGTTGTTTGCTTTTTGGCCAAAAAGTATTACAGGTACAGCATTTACTTTTCTAATTATTATTAGGTTTTCTCTGTAAATAAGGCTGAACATGAATTTGCTTCTTAAAAAATATAATTCTCAGAAAAAAACAGAAGAGCTCTGGAAACCTTCATGAGACTTTGGAGATGGACAGACGTCAAGATGATCCACAGGTAGTGATGTTCATGTGGCATTTTTTTTAATATAACTGGTAATATATGAGTTTTTGCTCACATGTCTAGAATGCTGAAGTGGCCATATTTACACTTTATTGATTAATATTTCGTAATTGTTTTTTGTACTACTAAAAGTCTGCAAAGTTGCAAAGATCCAAAGCTTTTGAAATTAAAAACATTAAAACCAATTTGAAACCATTAAACAAGTACTGCATGTGGATTATAGTGAAGTTTTAATTTTTTAAGCATTGAAAGAAGTTTCATTTAAACTGTAAAAAAGGTTTCTACAATTTGAAAGGAAATGGGCCATTTTCATTCCACAATGAACTGATTTCTTTTACATACCCACCATTTCTCTGTCCGCCAAGTTTAGTTCAAATTGAGAAAGTTAATTTGTGCATAATTTCACTAACAGATCAACTGAAAACATGCGTTAGAAGAGAAATAACTGCTCATAATGCCAGTTATTTTGCAAGTGTTAAAGCCTGAAAACATTTTTATGAATTGTGTTGGGATTCAGTTTGAAATGTGTATGGTCAAACTATAACGTTTTGTTACCCGTACTCATAGAGTTATGACTACAGATACAGTACAATCAAGATTGTGTGCCAACCAGACACATTCACTAATCATAGCAGACTGGACTTGCAGACTAAGCAGGAAAAGAGATGCTTTATAACACTGAAGCCTGCAGACTTATTCTGGTGAACCAAAATCTAATCATGAACCTATAAATGAGCAAAAATGCATCTTTAACAGCCATGATCAAAAATAACAAATACAAAAACTGCAAAGCATGACAGTAATTCAAGATTCAACGTTGCATCAAGTTGATTATCAGGCCAAAAAAAGTCACAACAATTTAATAACAAAAGAATGTAAAGATACCAGATAGAAATGAATAACTAATATTATTTACTTTCTATCTAACAGGTATATGATGGTTCCCTATTAGAAGAAAATCAGACTCTGATCTTAAACAGTGGACCAAAAGAACTGGAGTATGCTGACACTAATTTATCCCTTTGAAAAGAAATAGTGCCAGGGAAGCATTAAGGAGGAAAGCAATAAATGATGCTCAAATTAAGAAAGTAGTACAAGAAGAAGGTGGAGATGATGGTGGAGAATAAGGTGAAAGAGGAGGAGGTGGTGGTACTGGAGATAAAAGACTGTTTTCCAGAAAAGGAAGACGGACATAAGGATAAGTATTTGTTTTAAATCTCCATCTGGTCAGGAAAAAGTGCTTGTGGCCAATATGGTTTTTCAGTTTCAAAGAATAAATAATCAAATGTTCCAGTGTCAGCTTGTCTCTCAAATTATCTGAAATAGCATGATATTTTAGAAAAATGTCACAGTTGATACAAATTTTAGATATGTCTTTATTATATTAAAATCTTCAGTTTAATCTTAGTCTTAAGTCTATGTGTTGTGGAATGATTTTTTCCTGTTTTATTGTTGAGATGGCAAATGCCCACCCTGAGATTGTCTTGTCAGAAACATTGAAAAGATATAATTAAAAGTGTGTACATTTATTTACGAATAAAAGTTGCCCTTTTTTACCATACAGCTACTTAATATTTTGTTCTCAGTATTTTATTCTCAGTAATGTATTTTTCCCAGTTACCAAACTTCATATCTAAGGTCATGTATTTTCTTTTCTCTGAAAACCTCCAGCTTGTAAGAAATTTCCTTATGTTATGTTGGCATGGGTATCCACCATATTGTTCCAGTGGCATTTAAAATTGAATGACATAAATTTAATTTATACAGAGCCAAATCACAGTTGCCTCAAGGCACTTAATATTGTAGGGTAAAAAACCTAACATATAAAACTGAAAAAAAAAAAAAAAAAAAAAAAAAACCTGTGAGATTTGACACTTTTGTTTATAGTGAGGTTTTTTTTCTCCTCTACCCTTCACACCATTCACCAATAGGGGGCAGTGTAAACCAGCAGCGGTACATGACAACTCAGATACTGTGGAGTTGTGATCCTGGTGCTGCTGCACCATGTCTGATGATTTAATCAAAGTCAGAACACCTATTCATGCTGTAGCAGTCTGAATTGTGTAACACAAGCAAATACAGAGGATCAAATGTCATAGGTATGTAGTGGAGAGGAGGGCCCAAATGTAATCTCACAGATAGACTGAGTGAAACAAACAAGCCGTTTATTTAGGCTGATGACCAAAATACAAAAAAGGTGAAACACAAAATACAAAAGGGAACTGAAAACCTCTACTTACAGAAATCTTGGAATAAACACTATGGAAAGAGAGCACTGGAGCTCGAGAAAGTGAACTGACAAAGGACAAAGGGTAAGATAGCAGACTTACCAAAATAAAACAGGAAGTCACGGGGCGGAGGGAGTGGGGGGGGGGCGGGATAATTTAACAGAAAGCAGGGACATGCAAACTGACTCTGACTGAAACCTAAAACTATATTAAAAAAAAGACAAAAAATTTCCAGAGAAATAATGAAGATCTGAACTGCTTGCTAAGAATTCAAAACCACAAACCCAAAGAGACATAACCGAACAGAGAATATTTAATAATAAACATGAATTCAAAGTTGAAAAACTGTTTCAGTCATGGATTATCTTTCCGTTGTTTTTAAAAAGAAAATAAAAGTTTGGGTTTTTTTTGAAATTATGAGTTGATGATGACTATTTTATTATATAATATAGAGCATATATAGTGTTACAGGGGTGCACATAAGTGGTGCGCATTCGCTGTCAAAATAAAAGACACGCACCAGATAAGAAGTTGCAACGTGTGTTTGCGTACGTATAAAAGGCACTGTTTTTGTCTGCTGGGATTTTCACAGCATATTCTGCACCACATCTCTGTGCGTTCATCATTTGTTTGAAGCCAGCTCACCTCCTGCAACCACTTTTCCTAGAATACGCGCTTCTTTTGCGGTTCGGGCTCCTTCTGACATTTCTTTGGAGGTGGAGGAACACCAAAGTAATTGCTTAAAGGAGCTTGCTTCTTCGACATCTTTAAGAGTTCTAAACAAATGTCTGTCCTCAACCAGAAAATCCTATGTACGCAAACGCGCGTTCTTATCTGGTGCGCGTCTTTTATTGTGACAGCGAATGCGCACCTGCGGACCACTTATGTGCACATAAGATAACTTCATAAAAGTGAATGTGTCGTAATCAAGTTTGAATGTATCACACACTTCCTGAAATCTTGCTGTAAAAATACGGAAGAAAGGAAAAAGAGAAGCTTGAAGATTAAAAGTCAGCAGAGTTTCACTGTGGATAGAAGAGTGAAGAAGAAATAGACAAAAGAGGTAAAAAAAAAAAAAACCCATTAATTTAATGTTTTTTTTCAAAATATCTTTAAAACACTAAACAATATTGTATAAAGGTGTTGACTGTGCTGGTCAAAAAATGTGTTAGTTTGAGAATCCACTGTTCACAGTTCTCCAATTCATTAAATCATGCAGATGATCTAAAGTTAAATAAAATACAGTAGTAACAGTTTTTATTGTATTAGTGCTCTTGTTGAGCTGTAAAAAATATTTTGCTTTGGTCATTTATCTTTTGAGAACAGATCTTTGTTTACCAGAAAAACTTTAGGGTAATGATGTAGGCATAGATAACTACGGAATAACCAAGCATGCAACATCCTGTATTGCAATGTGTGATGTAAGATGTTGAATTCGCTAATCACTCTTTACTTCATTTGCTCCAATAAAGTTTCTCACTGGAGGGAGAGACTGAACGTGCCGAGAACCAAGTCAGGATGTTTGTTCTGATCTGGGCATCTTTCTTTTTGTGTATAAGAGTCAGCAATGCTGAAAGAGGTTTGATTCTTCCTCTTTATAATCTTGTAATTCTGCTTTATCATTGCTTTGTTTTATACGGTTATATGTGCAGGTGTGTGTGTGTGTGTGCAGAGTAAAAGTGTTTTTTTGAAATGCATTCAGATTATAAGTATTCATTCTTGAAGTATAATTCATCATAAATGAATCCAACTATTCAAATGAACTAATGAAAAGTCAAATGAACTTTTCCTCTTTTTTTTTTTTTTTACCTCCTCCTTTGTATTAACAGGCACATCACAACAATGCATTGGAGAATACTGCATCACACTTAGTGAGACACTAACAGCAGAGGCTGGACTCTGTGTTGTGATCCCGTGTTCTTTCACTACTGGTTTTGGATTTACACCCAAACATATAGTTTGGTACAAATGTGAAGCATATTCAAGATGTGAATATTATGATGAAATAATATTTCACAGCAAAAACAATATCAGCGTTCGGTATGGCTTTGAAGGACGTGTGTCACTCTTAGAGCCTGATATAAGACAGAACAACTGCAGCATCATCATTAATGATCTCAAAGAGTCGGATTCTGGATTGTATCGGATCAGAGTTAGTGGTGAATGGAAACGGAGAGAAGATGGATTTGCATCTATTCAAAAGACAACTGTCTCAGTTGAAGGTACAAACACTGCATCAAAAAAGGATGTTGAGAATAAATATTGGTTTTTGTGCTACTTTATTTATTAAATTTTTGTCTCAAGTATAAAGTGATTTTGCACATTTATTTACCCCTGTGTGCTGTTAGAACGAAATACAACGTTTTATGTTCCACATCTACCTGTTTAACATAATTTCCTATAATTTAAGCCAAAATATAAGTAGTTGATGAACTTCAGGCAGTTAACCAGATATTCTTACGTTCTATGTTTCCACTAGATCTTAGTCAGAAACCCAGAGTTAAGATTCCCACACTGACAGAGGGACAGCAGGCCACACTGACCTGTGTTGCTCCTGGTCTCTGCTCTGGATCTGTTCCTGAAATCACCTGGACATGGAGAGGAGCAGGAGGGACTGAAACTTACATTACAGGAAACAGCACTTCTTTCAGGACTAAAAATCTAACTGCTTTCACACAAAGACATATTTCAACTCTGACTTTCAACTCCTCTGCTGAACACCACAACACCAATGTCACCTGTAAAATCCGCTTCACTGGGGAAAAAACTACGGAGGAGGGTTCAACTTTAAAAGTAAACTGTGAGTATTTTTACTATATAACTTTGTATGCTGAATTCTTTTGAAAGCAGTGTGCTCTCTTAGTCAGATGGTCTTACAGGAAAGAGAAAAAGAGAAGTTTTATTAATATGTCATTTTTATTTCTGTGTAACAGATGTGAAGGAAGTTAACATCACTGGGGGCACAAATGTGAAGGAGGGTGAAACTCTGAACCTGACCTGCAGTGTTGCAAGTTTTCCTCCATCTCTGATTATGTGGTCTAAACTTGGTTCTGATATAACCCTGCACAATGACACTGGATCAGCCACACTCTCCATAACTAATGCTACAACTGAACATTCTGGACAGTACGTCTGTACAGCAAAACATATGAACAATATCCTGCAGGAAAACATCGATATAACAGTGATGTGTAAGTAAACTGCTTTTTTCAGTCAGGTGAAAATGGTGGATGGCTTTTTCTGTCCTAACACTTAACTGATCTTACACATTAATAAAGTACAAATAAGTAGTAATATTTATCTTGCCAACTAGCAAGGGCAACATTCATTTATAGAGTTGACAAATAGACATTTTTCACCTAGCCAAGCATCCGTGTACCTACCTCTCAGATGTTTTGTTAACATGGAGCCAAACATCCTGATCAACTCGTTGTATGTGTCAGGGTTTCAGGTTTTCTTTTAATTTGCCACCAGGCTGTTTTCTTTTTTTCCTTTTCTTTTCTTTATATATATATATATACTAAGTATTTGAGATATTTTTCCTACTTAATAAACCGAATGTGTGTCACAGATAAACGGAAACTTTAGCTCACTGGGAATATAAGTGTTAATGAGGGCAAAACACTGTCTCAGCTACACTTGTCATGCAGAATGTGACAGTACATCGTACCAATGTTTAATGTGAAGTTAATATTTCACTAAAAATCATATTTTACCTTGGTTATTACGTTGTTTATATTTCTGATCATGTGTTTTCAGAGTTTTCAAAGATCCAAACTGTGCAAATCAAAGGAAACATTTGCAATAAACAAAATATCACAACAACATTGTGCACACTACGCATCAGTCAGCGTGACAGAGATATCTACAGTAGCTACACAACAGTATAAATTTAGAGCAGAGGTTGGCAACCTGCAGGGAGATGTTTAGCTTCTCAGCTGTGGCTCCAGGAAACATAATTTATATATATCAATATATAATCATATACATTTTTATTATATCTATCTGTGTGTGTTTGGTGTGTATGTGTGTTTGCATGTGTTCTCTTCTGTCTTACAGCAGCTCGTGTGAAACACTGTGGTTCTTACAGTACAGTTCTTCCCTGGATTGTTGCTGGTGTATCTCTCACTTTGAATGCCTTCTGCATAACCTACATATGGTTCCTCTGGTATGTTTCTCCACATGTATGTTTCTGTTTTTGTTTGACTCTTTGAATGCAGTCAAGAGTTTTAGACAATAATGAGGTTCTGTTTCTTCTCATCAAAGGAATTCAAGAAAAAAGGTGAACCTACATCAGGAGGAGAGAACCTACATGTCACTGCAAAAAGCGGATGTGTCACCAGATTATGATGTTCTTGCACAACATATAAACTGAAAAGTCAGGCGTCAGATTTCCAGTCACAAGTTTCAGAAAGCTGTGCTGTTGTAATGGCAGTCTGTTATTGTTTTGTTATTTTTTACATTGCATTGTAGGGAATGTTTTATATGTAATAAACTACACTTTTTATTTCAACTTATACATAGAGTCCATTAAAATTGTAAACAAAGGAGTTTGAAAGGCAGAACAACAGAAGACCACTAAGATTTATAGCACACAAAACGGATGCTGATTGGCTCAGAGAAGGCCGGCATGATCATCCAATGATGTCAGCACTGAGTTTGACAGCATGACAAGGTAGAAATTGTGAAAAGAAAAGACTAGCAGCCAAACATCCAGAAAGTCAGGCAGAGGAATAATTACAGAGATGAATATATCACCTGGAAAATGACACAAAAAAAGTTTACTACTCTACCTTGAACTTTTCCCAAGAAATCATCCACAGGTACAAATTAGAGGCAACAATCTTTTTAAATCAGGGGTCTCAAACTTGAGCTGTGGGCCACTGCTGGCACTCATTGGATTACCACTTAATGTTTAAGTAATACAAAAAAACCCAAACAAACAAACAAACAAGAAAACACCTGTCAAGCTTTTCTAAAAAAAAAAAAATATAGTTTTATTTAAAAAGCAAAAATAGTTTTTTAACTTCATGTGCCAAATTGCATCATACTTCTTCAGGCCAATTAAAGGTGATGTGGGCCACAAGTGGACCCCACTCCGCACGTTTGAGACCCCTGGTTTACATGGACTAATCACAGAGCATGCCTGTTTTATGATTATGATATGCTGCATACACAGTTTGTTATTAATATCAAGGGAAAACTGTCATTACACAATAAATAAATCTCTTTACACTATGTGGCCAGTATGTTAAAGTGGAGCTTAAAGCAGACTCAGTGGAAAGAATAATAAAGATTTTAGTGAAAGTAGCTGGGTGAGCATCTGGCTGAATAGCAGGGTGTGTAAAGGAAAGGTTCCGACCTTATATTTCCAGTGATCCCGAGGAGAGCAGGGCCATAGGCATGTGAGCGCGGTGAGCTTGCAGGCTGACTTGGTGAGTTTTGACAGCAGCGACCAGCATCTAGGTGATTATACTGCAGGTGAGTTGAATCAGAGTCTTTGGCAAGAGAACTGAGGCACAAAGAGACAAAAGTAAGCACGAGGCAAAAAACATGAACAACAACTAGCATGAAAGCCTGGGTACCACCATGAGGTAGCTGACAAACTGGCAGAGTGAAGGGCTGAGCTTGTCTTAAATGTCATTTTGCTGATTGGCATTGATGGATCACTGGCTGCAGAAGACCACTGAGAAAGGCTGCAGCAGATGGCCGCCCCTCCCTGAGCCTGGTTCTGCCGGAGGTTTCTTCCTGTTAAAAGGGAGTTTTTCCTTCCCACTGTCGCCAAAGTGCTTGCTCATAGGGGGTCATATGATTGTTTGGGTTTTTTTCTCTGTATGTATTATTGTAGGGTCTACTATACAATATAAAGCTCCTTGAGGCGACTGTTGTTGTGATTTGGCGCTGTATAAATAAAATTGAATTGAACTGAATTGGTGGGAGAAGCAGGTGAGAAAATAGGGCTACACCCTCATAGATGGGCACAGGAAAACACAGTGCCCAAGTCAAAAAACACCAGACACTCAGTTTTCTCTTGTTCCTTCCTTACCATTGCTAACTAACATATTAAGTGTATTGCCAAGCAAACACTTGCAAATCAATGTCAGAGTTTCACCTCTGATACTGCTGGATAAACAGAAACTCACTCAGGAACGAGGTCACACAGAGCTCTGGTTTACACTCACCGCGAGGGAAGCAGTTGTCTCCAACCCACTTCGACTTGCTTCCCCCTGCAGGTTGCTTTTATTGTTTACACACATGAATATTCATAAAGCTTGTTGCTGTGTTAACTAAGACAAATTACTATATATGTTTACAAAGTGTGTTGTGCAAGCGTGGTTATACGATGTGAGTGGTTATATGATGTGAGTGCAGCCCTACCAGGATGTTGTTGTTACCTTGTCCCGCCAGGTGGCTTCCTTCATTGAGTTGAGTCTGTTCTTCTCAAGGCAGATTTTTCTCATTATGAAGGTCGTGCACATACTCATATGCGTGGGTTACATAGGGAGCAAACAAAAGCATTCTAGCTTTTTAAATGACAACCTACAACACATTAACCCTAACATTTATAGTCTTCTATTCTTACTACAGCTCATCATTTGTCAGTGCTTCTCTTTACTTTTCTGTCCTCATAATTGTGCTTATTTTCATTTATGTTGTGTTTGCCTGGTAAGTTTGTATGTTTATTACATATAACTGATGTGTAATTTCTCTTTAACACCCTTTAAATTGAAAAGCTAGATTAAAAATGAACACATAAAAAGTATATCGTTACAGCTGTTTTTATTATCTTAATGGGGGGTTTTGCACATTTGTCGACCTCTGTGGGCAGCTAGAAAAATTGCATTTCTTTACAATGTTGTGAAACCTGTTGAACTTTACAGCTTTTTGGACAAGTGTCAGGCAGTTATTCCTTAAGATATGTGCAAACACAGACTCACAGAGTCTCACATTTGGAAGGGGTTTCTTCAGGGGGCGTATGTGATGTTTGATTTGGCAGATTTTTACACCGGATACCCTTGCTGACACAACCCTAAAGGGATGTGTGTTTTCTCTTTCAAAGCACAGTACAGGCTATTCTTTTGTAAAAAAAAAAAAATAATAATAAAATAAATAATAATAAATAAATAAAAAAAATCTGTGTAATTCAAACACATCAAAATCATCAGATTTGTGTGGTCACAGAGCAAGGTCATGATAAAAAAAATAATGCTGATGGGAAATCAGAAACGGAAACAGTAAACAGGGACGAGATTACAGTTGCAGTATTTTGTTGTCCTTAAGGGCACATCCTGCTTCAAGGTTCTGTAATTTTAAAGAAAAAGGGCCACTTGTATGTCAAAATTCATTTGCTCCTATGCACATCCTAGCTGAAAGCAAGTTCAATGAAATTCAGTAAAATATTTTTGCATAATCTTCACAAAAGACAAACTTACTGAAAACAGATGAATTAGAAGAGGAATAAACAAGTAATGTTTAAAAGATTAAGGTCATTGTATATTAACCTGTGTACTGCTTAATACATGAACTGTGGCTCACATGTGTATGATTAAACTATAAGCTGTTAGAGAAGAAGTGCTGCAGCAATGTACATTTTTAAAAATCCATGTTTTTTTAAATACATTACAGCTTTTTAACTTATTTTAGTTATCCAAAATCTAATAATGAACCAGCAAATGAGCAAAATGCGGACACCTAAAATCGCTTTAAGTATTCCCTTTACATAAACAACAACACATCTTTCTTTCTTTCTTTTTATATTAGAATAGAATTTTAGTAATGCAGATTTTTACAAAATGCTAATGTATTTTAATTGGCACAAAAAAAATTCTGTTCTTTGAAGGGAATATGATTGAGTCTGTGATGCAACAACCCTGCCAGGAGGAGAGTTTCTTCCTAAAACACAGACACTAGTATACATTAAGTAGACATTTAGTATTTGTTTGATCAAAAAAGACAGTACAAAAGAAGGAGGCTAGCAATAGTAATGATGAGAAAACTTGTTCTAAAGGCTTCTTAGTAAAGCTGAATTGTTGTCAAAAAGTTGATACACAGATCCCTAATGTTGAAACATGAAAGAAGCAGCCATGTTGGTCAACTCATGGTAGTGCAAATCCATGCAATATTCATTTTATATATAAACATTTCATAAAGTAGTGAAGGTAAGATTACAGATGAGGCTGTCGCATTCAGTCATCATGACTTTAAGAAGAACATTTTGAAGGATTATTGTGATTCAAAGTTCAGTTCTTGTCCTTCTCAATTGGTCCACACTACCCTACAAGTACAGCACATTTAAAATACTTTTTAATGATATCTGCCCAGTTTAATTTATATTAACACATATTTATTGTGTAGTTCTCTTCACAACAACACAGACACAGGTTGGTTCTTTGAAACGGGCGTTTATTACTTGGGCTTTCTCTCCTCCTTAGCTTCACCATCACCAGTACGCCAGTACGAAGTGAGAACTGGTCAAGAGTGAACAGTACAAACCAATTAGCAACTTTACAGTACAAGTATTAAGTCCAAACACAAATAAAAACATTTCTAAAATGACAAATACCTCGTTGACTGCTTGCCCTGAAAAGACGTCTTTAAATCCTTGTGTTGCTTTTCTTTCAATAAACCTTTAGCTTACACCACAGACGGACAGCATTTGGGCAGAACGTCCCTTCTGTCTTCCTCAATTTATTAGAAAATGCTCAACATTCAACTTGTTTAAGGCACAGGTTAAAAACTGGTTATGGACAAATCAAGTGTGTGATCATGTATAAGTTGTATAGTTTTAATGTTTTATTTGGGAATAGAAAAGTCTCGTGTGCTCTCGTTAAGGGTGTTCTCACGAAAAACTAGCTCTTACACTCTACACATGTACATTTCAAATAAAGACATTTTTAACACTAAATATATATTCGTGAAATTTTGTAACCCATTATAAATCCTTCACACACATCATGAACTCTACACAGAACGTTCTTTAACAGCATTTACATATTATAATATGTTCTTTTTCTTTCTCTGCATATTTATCATTGCTAAGTAATGCAAAAGTAATGTAGCAAGTAGTATAACAAATTACTTTTTCTGACAAGTAGTTAACTAATGTGCTGCATTACTTTTAATAAATGTAACAAGTAATGTGCAATAAATTACTTTTTTAGAGTAACAACCCCAACATTGAAGACACAGTATAAGAGGATACTGGGGAAGCTTGGACAAACTCACACACTATCAAACAGAAGCCAAAATTTAAAAAAAAAAAAAGCAACAGGAGCTAATCGACTAAGAAAGACCTGATACAAGTTGAAGATACAAAACTGCTTGAATATTAAGAACAACAGAATCAACTAGAAAATACACAAAACTAAAAAACAAAATAACTATATACACTATCTGCACTGAACATATATATTTTAACTTTCACGTAGAGTCTTAAGCACATGGTTTATTAAGGTGGTACAGTAACAGGGCAGTTAATGTAAGGGGAGAGTTCTCCTGAATAGCTCACTCTCCAGCTCCGATAACTAAACACTCAACATTTTTCATGCAGCACAGCCAAAACAGTAACACTGTAGCAGAGATCTTGAACACGTCATGATAAAATATCATATGATATAATCACACACACACACACACACACACACACACACACGCACGCTGTAAACCTACAATAAAGTGTTTTTATATATGAGAATCACCATGTTATGCATGTAACCTATTGTATAAGATAAGATTGTGCCACTTGCTGTGTAAGATATAATAATTAGGATTAATGTGCGATGTTTGGGTTAGGGTTAGCCCTATTGTGATAAGAAAAAGCCAAAGGGTCCTGACTGGCCTCTGAACGATTCAGGACGAGTAGGAAAGTTACCCAGCAGCAGGGGGCGGGGATACTGGTCCCTATATATTAGGGGACCAGATGACACCCCAGCACTTTCTTCCTGCTGCTTCTTTCTGTCCATCTCTGTGTTGCTCTGCTGTCTGTGCTTGAGGCTGTACACCCCAGGGTTTTGCTTTGCTTGCTTTCTGCTATGTAATTCTCTTGCTAAATGTCTGTATGTATTTTTCCTGCTGTTCATGTGATTCAATGTATTAAACTCAGTTCCAAGAATTCTACTTTTTTCCAGAGCATCTTTTTGAGTGCTTGATTTTAATTGGATCTAAAAAAAAAAAGTTGAATCTCCACATCGTTGGTGGGATAAGGTTATCAGGATAGCTTCAAAATTTGCGACCACAGCTTGTCTGATTAGGTAGAGGATCAATAGGGTGCCCATAAAACAGGGGGACACTCCCATAGGGTTTAAAATCTGGGACTCGCCACCATTTGCTCTTAGAACTGGAAAGTCTTCTCGGATGAGAAGTGAAACGTCTTCAAAAACCTAAAGAAGTCGAGACGCCTTTCTTTCCAAGCTCCTTAGACTACAATGCCCTGGATGACTGAGAACCTTCACAGACAAAATAAACAGAAGGCAAATCAAAAGAAAACATAAACCCAAAACCATTAAAATAGTTATTGTTATATAAGTATTGAAGACATAAACAATCACACTAGCAACCAAACCAAACCAATGAAACAAAAATCTAAGGAACATAACCAAACTGAGAGTATTTCATGAATTTAACATTCAAAAAATACTTCTGTCAATGTCCGAGACTCTCACATATCCTGCCTTTTTCTCTTTTTCTCTTGCACCTGTTTTTGTATTCATTGTATCTAACAAACCTGGAAATAAACCTACTTAACTTTTCCCAGTGCTCAGCAACAACCTATCTTTATAAAGTTTCAGTCATGGAGCATCTTTTTGTTGTTTTTATAAAGGTTTGTTTTTTTCATTACTTGATGAGTGTTTTATTAGAGCATATATAGTGCAATATAAAATAATAACTTCATAAAAGTGGGTCTGCCCTAATTCAATTTGAACATTTCACACTTCCTGAAATCCTGTTGTAAAAAGAAGGAAGAAAGAAAAAAGAGAAGTGAGGAAGAGAAACTTCAAGGATAAAGGTCAGCTGAGATCACGGTGGAGAGAGGAGTGGTGAAAGACCAGACAAAAGAGGTAAAAAAAACCAAACATTTAATGTTTTTTGTGGAAAATATATTTTAAAACACTAAATGAGCAGCAGGATTATATAAAAGTGTGAACTGTACTGGTCAAAAAACTTGCTAGACGGAAGCCACTTCTTGAATTCATGAAATGATACAGATGACCTAAAGTTACATGGAATACGACAGAGAATATGCAGTTCTAACAGTTTGTATTGTAATAGTGCTTTTGTTGACCTTTTGAATCTTTTGAGAACAGATCTTTGTGTGTGTTTACCATAAAAACTTTAGGGTAGTGGTGTTGGCACAGTCGGTAAAACTGGTACATAACTATGGAATAACCAAGCATGCAACATCCTGTATTGCGATGTGTGACGTAAAATGTTGCATTTCCTTTGTTCTAATCTCTCTTTACTTCATTTGCTGCAATAAAGTTTGTCTCTGGAGGGAGAGACTGAACGTGCCGAGAATCAAGTCAGGATGTTTGTTCTGATCTGGGCGACTTTCCTTTTGGGTGTGTGTGCTGAAACAGGTTTGATTCTTCTTCTTTATATTCCTCTAATTCTGCTTTATTAGTGTTTTGTTTTATGCGGTTATGTGTGTGTGTGTGTGTGTGTGTGTGTGTGTGTGTGTGTGTGTGTGTGTGCGTGTGTGTGTGTGTGGAGAGTAAAAGTGTTTTTTTGACATGCAATCAAATTATAAGTATAAATTCATGTAACAGAATTTAGAGTTCATATAAATTAATAAGATCACTGTCACCTGACTTGTGCATTATACAACTATTCAGATGAACCAAATATTCTTTTCCTCTTTTTTTACCTCCTCCTTTGTATTAACAGGCACATCACAACAATGCATTGGAGAATACTGCATCACACTTAGTGAGACACTAACAGCAGAGGCTGGACTCTGTGTTGTGATCCCGTGTTCTTTCACTACTGGTTTTGGATTTACACCCAAACATATAGTTTGGTACAAATGTGAAGCATATTCAAGATGTGAATATTATGATGAAATAATATTTCACAGCAAAAACAATATCCGCGTTCGGTATGGCTTTGAAGGACGTGTGTCACTCTTAGAGCCTGATATAAGACAGAACAACTGCAGCATCATCATTAATGATCTCAAAGAGTGGGATTCTGGATTGTATCGGATCAGAGTTAGTGGTGAACTGAATCGGAGAGAAGATGGATTTGCATCTATTCAAAAGACAACTGTCTCAGTTGAAGGTACAAACACTGCATCAAAAAAGGATGTTGAGAATAAATATTGGTTTTTGTGCTACTTTATTTATTAAATTTTTGTCTCAAGTATAAAGTGATTTTGCACATTTATTTACCCCTGTGTGCTGTTAGAATGAAATACAACGTTTTATGTTCCACATCTACCTGTTTAACATAATTTCCTATAATTTAAGCCAAAATATAAGTAGTTGATGAACTTCAGGCAGTTAACCAGATTATTCTTACGTTCTATGTTTCCACTAGGTCTTAGTCAGAAACCCAGAGTTAAGATTCCCACACTGACAGAGGGACAGCAGGCCACACTGACCTGTGTTGCTCCTGGTCTCTGCTCTGGATCTGTTCCTGAAATCACCTGGACATGGAGAGGAGCAGGAGGGACTGAAACTTACATTACAGGAAACAGCACTTCTTTCAGGACTAAAAATCTAACTGCTTTCACACAAAGACATATTTCAACTCTGACTTTCAACTCCTCTGCTGAACACCACAACACCAATGTCACCTGTAAAATCCGCTTCACTGGGGAAAAAACTACGGAGGGGGGTTCAACTTTAAAAGTAAACTGTGAGTATTTTTACTATATAACTTTGTATGCTGAATTCTTTTGAAAGCAGTGTGCTCTCTTAGTCAACTGGTCTTGCTGGAAAGAGAAAAAGAGAAGTTTTATTATTGTGTAATTTGTATTTTTGTGTAACAGATGTGAAGGAAGTTAACGTCACAGGGGGCACAAATGTGAAGGAGGGTGAAACTCTGAACCTGACCTGCAGTGTTGAAAGTTTTCCTCCATCTCTGATTATGTGGTCTAAACTTGGTTCTGATATAACCCTGCACAATGACACTGGATCAGCCACATTCTCCATAATTAATGCTACAACTGAACATTCTGGACAGTACGTCTGTACAGCAAAACATATGAACAATACCCTGCAGGAAAACATCGATATAACAGTAATATGTAAGTAAATAACTTTGTGCTTTTAGACAGAGCTTTTTTTTTCACTCAGGCATCTGAAAATAGTACAGAGAAATTAAACAACTGTAGTCAGACACTTTTAAATATGAAGCTGTCCCACATCTATGTATTAAAGAGCCATTGGAACCCATTTCTTATATTTTAAAATAATAGGCACATTGTGCTTTGGATATAATGCTTAGCATTGCTGTCATGAGCTTCCAGCATCTATCTTAATGTCTTTCTTCATTGCTTATAACTTCCTGTCACAGACAGCAACACTGACATCTGCTAATGGTGGATGGCTTTGTCAGTCCTAACACTTAACTGACCTTGCACATTAATAAAGTACAAATAATTAGTTAAACTGGCCATTATTTCTGAAGCCAACTAGCAAGGGCAACATCATTTATTATACAGTCGAGAAACAGAGATTTGTCTGTGTATCTACTTCCCAGATGTTTTGTTAACATGGAGCCAAATATCCCAATCAACTCGTTGTATGTGTCAGGGTTTCAGGTTTTCTTTTTATTTACCACCAGGCTGTTTTCTTCAGTGTTGGGCAAGTTACTTTGAAAAAGTAATTAATTATAGTTACTAGTTACTTCTTCAAAAAAGTAACTGAGTTAGTAACTGAGTTACAATATTCTAAAAGTAATTAATTACTTGAAAAGTAACTATTGCGTTACTTGCGTATAATTGGCCATTTTTAACTACTTTTGATTTTCCCTCCACATTTTACCTTTAAAAATGATTTACTTTGCCTTGTTTGGTGTCATCCTTTTCAGCACAGCCTCACGTGTCTGAATTTACAGTTATGTTTTCATTTTTTACATACTGTATTAACACAATTGATCTAAAATCAGACAAATAACATAAAATCAGAGTAGAAAAAGTTATATTTTTACTGTAACAACCACAAACATGTTTAATGAATCATATTTCATAACTTTAAATGCAAATATAAATTGTCGGTTTTAAAATCATATGCACAAGTTTTGCAAACAACAAAGTTATTTGTATCCATTTACCTTTTACCTTGATTTTTTAAATAACCATTTCAAACTATTTACAGAACAATCAGCTGTTCTGCATTCAATAAGATGCCACACAAATTATTTGTGCCACTCCAAAAAAATAATTTCTGTCCACTATAAAGGAGAACATCACAGCCTGATACCTGCAGGTCCGACAGCAGCAGGTGTATCGCTCCTGTTTCTACCTGGAGACAGCAGTCGCCTCATTGTTCTGACACACAACACAAAACTATCCACAACACTACACACTAACTACGCAAGAAAACACATTAACTACACACTCCAAACATGCTAAACGTCACAAATCTCTCACATCTCAAAACTCCCTCTCTCTCTTTTTCTGCTCTCTCTCTCTCTCTCTCTCCGCGTCACTCCTAAAACGTCCCCTGTTTTTTGTTGTTGTTGTTGTTGTTTTGCTCATAAGCAGAGAGTGCTTGCTAGCGCTGTCCTTAGACAGTAAACGTGATGAAACTATTGAGGAAAAAACACGCGTATATATTGTTTATCACGACTCTGGTTTTACGTGGCCTATCAACACAGTTTAAAAACTGGTATATATCACCTTGTTGCTTTGTCTTTAAGTGGTCATGTGATTGGCTTACCACGACTACTTTATTCTTCCTCAGTCAAACAGCAGCACCCATGCGATTGTTTTGCCCCCTTAGCTCCAGGTGTTGTGCTAGAAAGTGACCGTAAATACCGTCCGCGGGAGCGCGCGCAGCTGTTTAAAGCTGTAGCGCGCAGATTACTTACATAGTCAGCTACTTCCGTGCAACTGAAATAAGGTGCGGTAAGCTGAACACAGCTTCAATCGTCTGTTTGTTGAAAAATAGTAAAGGACCGCATTTTCTTGTTAGTAACTGTAACGGCGTTGTAACGATAGGAATAGTAATTAGTCAGATTACTCGTTACTGAAAAAAGTAACGCCGTTACTTGTAACGCCGTTATTCCCATCACTGGTTTCTTTTCTTTTTAAAAAAAAAAAAAAAAATCTACAATAATTCTTTGTGATTTTTTACCTCCTTAATAAACCAAATCTGTGCCACAGATAAAAGGAAACTCGAGATCCCTGGGAATATAACTGTTAATGAGGGAAGCACAGACCTTTACAATGAAAATTACACTGACCTGCACAACACTGCATCAGCTACACTTGTCATCTAGAATGTGATAAGAATATTGTGGACTGTACATTTGTACATCTGTACAGCAAAACATTTGAAGACAAATTTGGCTTTACCAGTTTGAATGATTTTATGATGGTGGTTAGGATCACCATGGGGAACAACTAATCTATGTACTACTTTTTCCCTATTTATTTCAATTAGATTCTTCCTTCTAAAAAAACTACTGTAATGTGCTCCACAGATATAAGGACACCTCAAATCATTGGGAATACAATCATAAAGGAGGGAGATGTTCTGAATCTGACCTGCAGTGTTGAAAGTTTCCCTCCATCTCTGATTATGTGGTCTAAACTTGGTTCTGATATAACCCTGCACAATGACACTGGATCAGCCACACTCTACATAATTAATGCTACAACTGGACATTCTGGACAGTACGTCTGTACAGCGAAACATATGAACAATACCCTGCAAGAAAACATCAACATAACAGTGATGTGTGAGTAAGCACTTTTATCCTCTAGACAGAGATTTTTTTCGCTCAGGTAAATAAAAATATCAGTTTAAAGAAATTAAACAACTGTATTCAGACACTTTTAAATATGTCAAGCTGCCTCAACATGTATGTATTAAAGAGCCATTGGAAACCATTTCTTATTATTTAAAATAACATAACTGAAAGTTGTGGCACATTGTGCTCTGGATGTAATGCTTAACATTGCTGTCAACAGTATCTGGCATCTATGTTAACGTCTATGTTCCTTGCTTATAACTTCCTGTCAAAGACAGCAACACTGACATTTGCTAGTGGTGGATGGCTTTGTCAGTCCTGACACTTAACTGACAGCACAGACCTTTACAATGAAACTGATTTGCACAATGACACTGGATCAGCTACACTTGTCATCCCAAATGTGATAAGAATACACTGAACTGTATATCTATACATCTGTACAGCAAAATATCTGGAGACAAATTTGACTTTACCTTTTTGAATAGTTTTATGATGGTTGTTACCACAGGGGACAACTAAGCTGATTATAATTTTTTCCCATTTTATTTCAATTATTTTCTTCATTCTGAAAAAAACTACTGTAATGTGCTCCACAGATATAAGGACACCTCAAATCACTGGGAATGCAATCATAAAGGAGGGAGATGATCTGAATCTGACCTGCAGTGTTGAAAGCTTTCCTCCAGCCCTTATAATGTGGAGAGACCTTAGCTCTAAAACAAACAGCAAACATACTGGAGCTTACACTGACCTGCATAATGACAGTGGCTCAGCTACACTTGTCATCCAGAATGTGACAGCAGAAGATTCGGGACAGTACACCTGCACAGCAACACATCCAGACACAACTGTAACATCATCTGTCAGTGTGATTGTGTCTTGTAAGTAGATAGTACGGTTGTTTGACGTGAAGTTCATATTTACACTTAAGATCATACGTTACCTTGTTTATATTTCTGGTCATGTGTTTTCAGGGTTTTCAAAGATCCAGGATGGCTCTGGATGTGTGCTTCAAGCAGAGGTTTTGACCTGTGTGTGTATCAGTGAAGGGTTTCCTTTACCTACCATCAAATGGCCGCTCCTAGAAAACCACAAAGAGTACGCTATCAAAACGACTGTGTCAAACCACACAGTCAACAGCACTGTCAGTCTAAATGTAAAAAACTATGGCAACAGCACTGTTGAATGTGTGAGCAACAATGAAAAGGGAGAAGCAAAAAAAAATCTAATGATCCAAAGTGTGTCCGATACAGTGGGTATGTATTCTAATTTTCATAAGTGAGACCTTTGCATCTATAAAAACATTAGAAAATCAATTAATTGGACTGTATATAATTGAAAGCATCTTTGAAATTACCTTTTTCATGTTGTTCCATTTGAGTATAGCTCACTCACCGGTTTTGATCGTGGGATATTTGGAAATCATCATTGCCTTTTTGATTGGAGTAGTTCTTTCTGCAGTTGTTTGCTGTTTGATTAAAAAATGTTCAAGGTACGACAATTATTTTTATTATATTTTCTTTTTTTTTTAAATAGATGTATTTACACTTGACTTTAATAATGTAAAACCCTTTTATTCAGAAAAAAAACAAAGAATTCTGGAAATTTGGATGAGACTTTGGAGATGGTAACAAGTCAAGATGATCCACAGGTATTTATGTTCATTTGGCTTTTTTTTTTTTACATAATTATAAAGTATTTAATTGTGCACAAATATCCTCAATACTGAAATATACATATTTAGTCTTTTGGTTTTCTATATAGTTTTAACGTACTAAAAGATCTGCAAGGATAAACAAGTACTGGAGGTAGGTTACTGTGTATTCATGATGCCTTTGAACTACAGTCCAACCTCTATCAGTCTGTTTCATCAGCATTTGCTTAAGGAAAATATATCCAATAAAAGAGGACAGAGAAAAAGAAAACTCATCTTGCTTCAAAGTTTTGCAACTTTAAAGAAACAGGGATAGATCAGTACCAAAATGTAATTGGTTCTTTTCATAAGCCCACCCTTTATTTCTCCACCAAGTTTCATGATACCCAAAAGGGTAAGTTTTGCATAATCCTCCTAAATCACTGAAAACAGATAAATCAACATAATCCCAGTTATTCTCATTAAGATTATTTCATGAAAACACTGTGCACTATAACATAGGAATGCTGAACCACATATAGGTCCATAATTTGTTGGATACAGACAGAATTTCTGTAGTTTTGGCTCTGTACACAGCCACATCGGATTTTTAATCAAACAATCAATGTAATTGAAGGATAGACTTTCAGCTTTAATTAGGAGTTTTACCAAAAAAATGCATAAATTGAAGTTTCTGTTAGATAGTATGTCTTATAGTACAGTCAGCACTGTGACTTCTTTCTTTCTTGCTGCTATTTCAAACACCACGACTTAAACTTAATGGAAAAATGTAAGGAATGTGTAAGCATTGTGAAAAATTTAAGTTTGAATCAACCTGATTTTCAACCCACAGAAAAAAGAACTGCATGACATGATTTTGACATAGCAGTATTGCAGATTACCCAGATAGACACAATCTAATGTGCAATACTGGGTTTTTGGAGGCTGGTAATTGACTTGTATCATTTACGTTGTACCTAGCACATATATGATGGTCAAGAAACACAAGACAATCAGTCCAACCCACAAGAAGAAGTTGAAGATGAAAGTGTGGCAGCAGAGAAAGACGTGCCTGAAATCAGCGGTGCTCTGCAAGAAGTGGAGTATGCAGACATTGATTTTTCCCTGTTGAAAAGAAACAGCAAGTCAGAGAGAAAGCAAGAAAGCACAAAGACGGAGTATGCTGAAATTAAGAAAGCAATAAAAGACAAACAGGAAGATGAAATGGTGAAGGGCGAGGAGGAGGAGATGATGACAGAGATGGACCTGAAACAGTCTGAACTAGAAAAGGAGAGAGAGGAAGACGAGCCAGTGTACTCCACTGTGAATGATATAATCGACAAAATTTGAGTTTCATTGTGGGTTTCCCTCAGATGAATGTTCTTTGATCTGGTGGTTTTGTGTATGAATAATTCCACTTTGAACCATTTTTCTCACAATGTCATCTCCACACCTCTGCGTCTTAAAGCAAAATAAGGACTGGAACTTGGACATAATTTCCTAATTCCTCTGTTATTTTGCTGTCATGTTTTTGGTTTAATAACTTTTTCAGGTAACATTTTAAATGTTTTATAATGCAAGGGTAACTGTGCGTCTTTGGACTGAACACATTTGCCTAACATGTAAAAGGTCCCCAGTCAGGACCAAGAGAAGATAGCAGGCACAAACCAAGCCTCAGGGCATCACAGCTAGTGTCATCAGGCATAAAATCTGAGCCAAATCCTATCAGGTGTGGCAATACTAACTTACCTAGATTGTTTAAGGATAAGTACTTGCTTGAAACGTCCAACAGGTGAGCACTTTTTAATGGCCAATATTGTTCTCATTCTGGGAAAATGTTACTCAACAAATTCTTCCCAGGATGCTTTTCTCTCTGGACATTCTGTCATAGCTTAATGAGATTAATAATTTTGAGTATAAAACATGTCTACTGTAGGTTAAATGCCCTCTGCACATTTGTTACACTCACCAGCAGAGGGCAGAGTTAACCCTTAAGTCAGACTGTATCTTGTGGTCTGTCATGAGACTGTGAACCTGGTGCTTCTGCACTGACAGCTTGTATATTTTGCCTGGTCCTGCTTGGTGAGGTAAAAAAAAAAAAAAAAAAAAAAACGTTAGATTTTCTACACCTCTGTTTCTCTATTTAATTTGTGTAAAACAAGCACATTGTAAACTGTTAAAACTGGTCCATATTTTACTCACCTGTTTCATATCATTTGTATTTTTTCTGTGTCATTGTGTGGTGTAAATGTCTTCAACTTTTTTAATTTAAATAATTAATATCTAATTTAATTAGTAAATAATTAGTAAGCATGCACAAATCACACTTTGTATTTGTTTGATTCCTTATGTTAAATTATGCTGGACTAATTCCTGATAGTGTCTGCAGAACACTCCACCAAGGACCAACTGTCCAACTGTCACTGTGATCCACTGGTCTAAGCAAAAGTAGTAAAGACACAAATACCATTGCAAATTCTAATACTACAAATTATTGCAATCATATTGCCTGCTGACTGTGGGTTAGTGGTAGTGATGGGCAAAGCGAGGCTTTGCGGAACTCTGAATCCTTTGACGCATTTATGCAGGACTTAAAAATAATCGGACACGCATCTCCACAGTGACACACCTTCACCCACTCTTTTGCTAATCGTCACATTTTGATAAAAGCTATCTGTGGCACAGACAAGCACTGCACACACACACACACACACACACAAAACGGCGCATACTCATTATTACCACATGTTTGGGTGGATGGATTTTTTTCCGTTCCGTTCATTCACAGTAGCAATACTCCTGCACATGGGAGTTAGAGCTGAAAATTTGTGCCTGTTTAAGTTTTCTCCTTGAAAGCAGAGGCAGTTTCTCTTGAGATAATTTAATAATTTTTCAGCACAATGCATTACTCTCTCTTTCTCTGCTTGTGCAAGTCATTGTAGTCAGCGGGGGAGCTGGTCCCAGGTAGGGACTACTTGCGTGACCCCACCCCAGGGAAAAGGGTAACATCTCCTGGGTCTAGGAGCCGATTGTCTCTCCGGGGTTGAGGGTACCTGGACCTGGGGTATAGAGTATGTTTGGGGAGTGTGAGTGTGTGTAAGGTGTCGATTTCTGTTTGTCTCCACGTTGGGTGAGTGCTGAGTATTTGTATATGTGTTCATGAGGGTGGGAATGCATGTTTGTGTCTGTGTGTGCCTGTTTGTCTGTGTCTATATCTATGTCTAAATCATGTGGTAAATCATGTTGCTTCATTTTTTCATTTTTCATTTTTCTTTTTTTTCTTTTTTTTTTTGTGGAAATTAAGTCCTGTTTGATTATGGAATGATATGAGGCCTGAGTGAGGCAGGAAGATATTTTACTCAGAATTGTGGAAGTTGAGTCATACTAAGAGCTGTCAGCAAATGACCACCAGATATTAGAGCAAGAAGATGAAAGTTCAGGCAAAGGAAAAAGCAGGTTTTCAGGAGCCTGAGAAGTCCATTATGGATAAAAGGAATTGTGTAAGCTAGCTCTCTGAAGTTATGGTATTGGGTTTGTAAAGCCCATACAGGACACAATCTTTTCATGGCAGCTTTGTTGAAATCTATTTAGGAGAGCTCTCACTTTCCAGAGGGCTTTATTATTCCCCCCCTTATCACAGACATCAAGATCATTTGTTACTTTGACAGGCTGCCAAATGCTGAAGAATCTGTCTCAACCTATTGACCTGTTATAACCAGGAACCATTAAATTTTAATCTACTGATGAATGTTTCAGTTCCAAAATGTTTTCAGTTTTAATGTTGCTTTCAGAAATGAGCATCTTCCTCTTGTTTGTCTGCTCATTCGTTTTGTTTTGTTTTGTTTTGTTTTGTTTTGTTTTGTTTTGTTTTGTTTTGTTTTGTTTTGTTTTGTTTCTAAAACCTTGTTGCTTGTTTTATGTTTGAGATCAGAGATCCACTTATTTGATGGTCGTGGGCCGCATTTCCTGTTTTCATGTTTTATAAAATGAATAAATAAATAAATAAAATTTCAGGTCATTTGAAGACTGGCATTAATGCTACTTTCCCTTCAGAAATGGGCACCACCCTCTGGTTTGTGTGCTCTGATATTTTTTTTCTAAAACCTGGTTACCTGTTTTCTGTGTGGTGTAATCAGACGACTACATGTTGGTGGTTGTGGTTGTGGGCAGCGGTGTCCTCTTTTCATCTTTCAACTAAAACAAATCAATAAAAAAACAACCCGATTTCAGTATGTTGAAATTGAATTAATAAAGACAGGAGAAGTGGAATTTAATGTACTTTAGCATATATTTTGTGTGTGTGTGTGTGTGTGTGTGTGTGTGTGTAGGTGTGTGTGCATGTGTGTAAATTCAACTGAAAAATTGTTTATTTCTTCTAAATATTGTAATGCCCAAAAGTTTCAGAGCCTATTAAACAACAACATGAAGTATGGACGATGGCTGAAAATGTGAGGTAGATGAGTAAATGTTTTGTTTTGGAAGAGGTGAAATAACTGTACATTTATGAGATCCCACTAAATGAAAATTAAGACTCTTTTTGTAAAGAAAGCCCATGTGGTACAAAGGTGACCTCAATAGAAAAAGAAATGGTGGTTGACGTAGTGTTCTCAGACTCATGTCTCTGACAGAGAAGAAAAATTAGTTGCTTGGTATTAAGAGGAAATAGGGCGACGTTAATAAAGTTATTGATACTCCGACAACTCGAATTAAAGTTTCACACAATGACATAATGTGAGAAGAAATTTTAGCTCTGCATCTAGTACCAAACCAAGAAAAAATAATCTCCAACAGAGTACAAAAAAACCTTCCTGGGAACGTGTTGAAGTGCAAAGAGAGGTAACAAAAGAGGAGGAGGAAGAGAAGAGGAGTCAGTTCAAAGCAGACACGCTGCAGAGATCAGTGTGTGGAAACAGGAGCAGGAGATTCACACAGAGTGAGGGTAAAACACTTTTATCCCATTTTAAATTTCATTTCTTTGTAGTATTCTCTCTTCAGTACTATCATAAAAAAGTATTTCAGAATGAGCGGTGGATACTTAACTTAAGAAGTCCAGAGCTGGCAGACTTTTATTTAGTAATTTTTAGCCTCTCCACACTCCAGATATGAAGAAGTGCTTTAAATTTTGATATTTCAAGATCCCAGCCAAGTTTATTGATTATATGTAACTACAGAAATAATACATATATCATTGTAATAACTTGGATTTATTTTATCATTCAGTGAACTTTCCGTGTGTTTGTGCTTTGAGGCTCTCAAAGCGCTTTATTTAAACTAACTGTATATTTCTGTACATTTAAGTATTATTATTCATATTGCTGCATTCATTGACCTTGTTTATAGGTAATGTCACTGTTTGATCACATTAAAATGTACCTAATTTAATGTTTAAAAGCACTTGAAAAAGGCAAAATCCCATCTAACATTAGGGCAACAAACTGTATTGTCATTACTGAAAATAACCGTATTTTCATGAGAAAGTTATTTGGTCGACTGCTGTCATAGTGTTGTCTAATATGCAAATCTTAATGTGCAGGTACCTTTCCGTGATTGGTGGATACAGAGGATGGGCCATACTGATTGGCTAACTAGCTGGAAATGACTTATATGTTAACGCAACCATGGACTGCCATTCATTCCTCCTCAGCTCATCCCAACCAGAAGACCTTTGCAAACAAGTTTTTTAGGGGTGGCCTTTTTGTTTGATTATAGTTTTCTCCTGTTTTTATTAGTCACCAGCTCCTTTTTAGTGTCAAATAACCCAACAAACTAACACATTATAAATAAATCATTATCAAACTGTACCAATTGTGTGATGTAAGTGGGGTCTGATGAAGATGGATCACCCTAATGTTGTGGTTTGGCCACTCTTAGATGGGCCATAACAGGTGGACAGTGCCAGAAGGCTGGCAGAAGAGCTGGGACTGATTGCTGTGACCAGTCCTGCTATTTCAGTTGCCAGCAAGGACCAGAGAAAGGAAGACTGCGCTAGGAACAAGTCAGCTGAACAGCTGCACAGAGCAATTTAAAAAAAACTTGCAAATGAAACGTAACCAGCCCTTGAACAGCCTGTACATGTGGGTCCTTTGTATCACAGATTATTCTTATTATTTTATTTTGGTTTTGCTTTGTTGCTGCTAAATTGCTTTAATAAAATATTCTGTTTAAATTGTGGACATTCTCTTTTTAACCGTTTGTGAAACAATAAAGGTAAAATCCTGAGTATCAATCCATTCTAGTGTGAATAGTTCTTACAGGTTACTTTAGCCCTTTAGAAATAACAGACTCTTGAGGCCTTCTGTCCAGGCCCCTAAATTTAACCCAGTTAATTACCAGTTAAGTACACCAGTCTAGAAGGGAGCTGCTATTAACGGATATGGCTGATGGAGGTTGGGCCTACAAGGCCAATCCTGTCCCTGGTTTTTATCTGAGACAACCGGGGTAGAAATTCTGATCATTTTGAGGCAGTTAGAGCTGGGCGAATCGCCTAATCCACATTTGTTCTATCTAAGCTCTGTACAGACTGTTGGGTAACACTCATATGTCAGAGGGTAGGACTCTTTTAGCAGAGAGACAATTCAGGCTTCCTATATTGGGTGCTGGTTCCACCAGATCGCCACCACCTCTTATGTTTCACTATGTTCTGTTTTGCATTTTCAAAAATACACTCACAATATACTCATAAACAAAACTTTCTTTATCAGACAAGTTTGCAGATAGCATCGGAGAGTGGGCAGAAGTCATATCAGGTAACTTCATAAAGCTATAAAGGAGCAAAAGCAGCCTTATTCTATACATGCACACAGGTATGAAGTCTTTACTACTGATGAGGACAAACTGTATTTAGATTGAAACAACTGTGACCTTAAAATAGTAAAGTGTCAACAGGAACTTAGAGGGAATAAAATTATACTATATGGGGCAACATACTAATCATAATAATTGTCCAGAAACCTTTTAGAACACAGTGTAAATCCCAAAAAGCTGATTCTTTTTAGCTGGATGTTTTCAGTGGGAGAAAAATTTCATCACTCACCTAAATGACATTTTGCAACCCAGCAAACTTGAAATCCCTCTCTAGCAAAGACAGTTCTTTCAAATATCTGTGGGAGTTTCTCTTTTCATATTAATAAAAATCATAATTAAATATGTGGCTATTATTTTATTTATTTAAGTTGCACCAAAAACATCATTCACATAGATGCATATATCACAGTGATATCAGATGACTGCAGAACTCCCTGAATCTCCCAAATATTTCAAAGCTTCACACTTGATACTAAAAATAATCCCTGATTTCATTGCTGTTAAAATGTCACATTAATGGTGGTTTTAGCTCTAAGTGTGGCTGCAGTCTAAGAGGAAATAGTGGCGGACAGAGTATAGAAGAACTTCCTGGAAACATGTTAAAGATGCAAAGAGAAGTAAATTAAATAAATAACAGCAAAGGCTGGACTGTGTTGTTTTGTCACATTCTGTTATTACAGAAGATGGTTCTGATGTCATTTGACACAAACATCATGGAAGCTCTAAGAAAGCAGTATTTAAGTTTCAAGGGAGGTTGTCAGTGCTGAAGTCAGATCTGAAAAAAAGCTTCAATGACCTCGACGAGTCAGACTCTGGATCATATCGAGTTATTATTGTTAGTAAGATGAAGAATGTCTATATGTTGATTTCTGATGCAAACGTCACAGTTACAGGTATCAAAAACCTACAGCAATACTCCCACAAAGTTGATTCTGAGAAACGTTTCATCACCCATCCAAGTGACTTCTTTAGTCTCAGCTGACTGCAGTGTGGACTGGTGGTCATGGCAATTTGCATATTAATGATCAAGAGACTGACCTCATATTTAGCAATGAAACGCTAAATGTTTTCTCTTATGTCTGTGTAATTCTGACTCGCTCTCTTCACGTCCAGATGATTTCAGGAGAATTTCCAGAGCAGTGACCAGGAGCAGTTGAGGTATTGTTTCAAACTGTTTAAATATCGGTAGATTTAAAGACAAAGCTTCTACATAAATGCAGTTTCATGTTTGATCTGTATATTGTGGTATGAATTAGTATAATCTGCAGTTACTGTTCTCGCGAGAACTAAAGTATATATTTATGTACTTCCTAAATAGACATCAGTATAGTTTCAGTCTGGCCAAACATGTTCTCAGAGTTTACCACAGTAAGACACTATAACAGTCATCTGTAAATTCACACAATTTTTCTGTAGGTTGCAAAAGAAAACTGAAAGAAACTAAAGCTACTGCAAGAACCTCTCCAGGGTTCTGTTTTTGTGGAGATGAGAAATAGCCTGAAGGACTGAGCTGGACTTTTGCAATAGCAGGATTTCCAGGTGTCCAGCAGAACACAGGCATCCCTCAACTGAGAGGCACCAAATCTAGAAATAGCTGAAATTTTCTGTGGCCTCAAAGTACACAGCATGTTTACTAGTGTGGACAGAACACGGAGAAAGGAAACAGTGTTAAGAGATGAACAACACTCAACATATGGAGCAAGTCCTGAGCCTTGACCTTGACAGCTTCTGAAACTTGAAAACAAAAACAGTGAAGGTGTTCTCGCTCACTGCAGCACAGACAGATGTGGCAAGAGTACAGAAATTCTGTAATTAGTAATATTATAGAATATAATATTAGTAAATGAGAAAACAAATTAATCTAAATTTTAATTACAATTCTAATGAATGTACTCAGACTTAATCTGTTATTTAAAATATACATTTTCTGTTGCGTGCACGATGTTGGGTGACTTTGCCTCCACACCAAAAAACAGAAAAAGACAGTCAGTGGTTAAAGTGAAATTTGGCAAGTGGTGGAACACAAGATCTGTTTTAGCAGCTCAGTGTGGGTAAAATACTCACAACTCACAATAATTTCTAATGTGAGCTCCAGTAGATTTTCTAAATGTCCTGTTCTCACAGTTTACCACAGTAGTAGACTATAACAGTTATCTGTGAATTCACAAGATTTTAAGCCATAAAAGAAAACTGAACAACAGCTATTACAAGCATAATAATTATCACATTTACTTTGAACTTAGATTTGAATTTTATTGAAGTGATAAAACAAAAACTGTTACATGAAGCTACTGATTTTACCTGATACAGACATATGTGAAATGTACAGATGCTTTTTTGCATACAAGAACGTCTCCACAAAGATTCACACAGTTTCACTTTGGTTATGCTTTTGTTGAAGTTGGAGTTTATAATTTATTACATTATTTACACAGTATAGTTGGCACCTCAAAGTTTCCTTGTATTAAATGGAGTGGAGTAGTATAGCATTAGATTAAGATTGCATGTCTTGATATCTTTAGCTAATCCCCACTAAGGACTGCCACTTACAAGAAGCCATCATATGAGAGTGTGTTTTATGAAAACCTCTTTGCCAGGATGTACATCTATATTAGAAACCCTGTTATTGTTTTATTTAGACTGCATTAAACACCACAGCCTAATATCTGAATGATTTTTCTTTTTTGTAAGTGCTGCAACAACACATGATCATCATTGTCCCTTTTTTCTGTCTTTATTTCAGCATATTCTGTTTCTCCTCTCCTTCCTGGTTTTTACTGCAAGACGTCATTGTCAATGTTGTCCACCTCTTCGGTGCAATGTCATCATTGTCACCAGCGATGCGTTCTCACATGACTAAGTTTCTCCTTCAGCTGCCTCTCGCTCATGGATCCCATCATATACTGTTGCTTGATCAGCATCCAGCTATCAGACACATTGCAGGATAATTTAAAAAAAGTTAAACATCTGTATAATTAAGCTACATGACAGAAGGCTAACTAATGATATACATTACCATTGGAACTTGGTCACAGTCTCCAGGTTTTCAGACCTCCTCCATTTTTTTCTGAGAACAAATCAATTAATATGAATCCTTCTTGCAGAAGGTCCCACAGCAGCTTGCAGCAACAGCAGGGCATTTACATAAACTGAATTTTTTCTGTGATCACTGTTTTTTTGTTTTGTTTTTTTCATTTTTCGAGGGAACAAATTATATCTTAAATCATAAATTCCAATTTATCCTTATATGTAAATATGATATGTGCATTACTTATGTATACTGGTCATTAAATTAGCATATAAAGTATACTGGTATTAGCCCAAACATTATGACCAAATGAAGCATATAAACATTATGCTAACAATGGTGAAATCAAAAATCGGCATATATTAGAAAATGTGTGACTGACAGATGTCATCCATAACTGGTGGAACATTGTGTGATATTTTAAAACCTGTTTCTTGTAGCTGCAAGCTAAGAACAGCATATAAAGCAATAAAAAGCAGCAACTGTCAAAATGTTTTGTCTCATCAGTTTTGTTATTATATTGTATTAAAATAAACCAATGTGTGGATGTTTATCGCTAAAAAAGCTGCATTGTGATACAATGAAAGAGGTCATTTGCATCAAATATAATAGGATTGATGTTAGAAGTAGATTAAATTCTTAGATTAAAATAATCTATATATATTTACAAATATAAAAAAATAATCATCACATTCCAAAATTAAACTCTGAAATGTAACTGTACCTGTTGGATTTTGTTACCAAAAAAGCAACGACTGCTGAAAGAATTATCCCAATAAGACAAATCAGAAAGCCCCTCAATGTTGCAGCAATGACTTTGGGGTCTTGTTTGTAAAGATCTGAAATCACAAGGTTGAAAAATGTTTTTTGCTTATGTTATATAAAACATGTAAAAACAGGAAGTGAATGTCTTACATTTTTTTGATAGCTCTAGTATAGGAGAGATATTTCACTTGTAAATACTTACTAACTCCGTTTAACTTCTTTACTGTAATGCTGTGATTTAGATGTCCAATACTATTCCTGCTGACACATTCAATAGTGGAGTTGTCTTAAATTTGAGTATAGGGGAGATATTTCACTCGTAGATACTTACAGTTATTTTTTTCTTCAGATAATGATGAATTAGCATTGAACTCATTTATTATAAGGCTGACACTTGATGAGGTATTTCCAATACTATTACTGCTGACACATTCAATAGTGGAGTTGTGATAGTGATCTTGGGACACAGTGATGGTGCTGGTGACTCTGGTGTTTGACACATTGGTTGTTACAGAGTACTCAGTGTGGCTCTCCAAGTGTGGCCATTTGTTTGATGGTGGGTGAAGGAAACCCCTCACTGATACACACACAGGTCAAAACCTTTGACTGAGCGACACAAGCAGAGTTATTCAAGATTCTTGCTGCATCTGCAAAAACAGAATAAGAAGCTCAGCATCAAGATTGCAGTAAACTCATAGGAACATAAATAGTCTTAACACATTGCGTCAATATAAGAATATCTGATACTGAAGACCACAAAAATGTAATTAATATTACATTTACTTTCCAGATTTTAATGAAAACTGCTTTTTTAAGTAAAAAATGCAAAAAATAAGAACAGACAAAATATAATGTCAGTCATGAAAGTTTTACTCTTACAGTAATTACAACATTATTATAATTACTGCTGCTACTACTAATACTGTAATAATGATAAAATATACTTTTGCCAAGAGTAATACTCACACTTGACATTAAGAGTTTTTGTCTCATTTGTTTTGACATTTTTGAAGGTGACCTTACAGGTGACCTGACCACCGTTGTGTTTTGCTGAAGCGTTAAAGGTCAGAGTTGACTTGAAGGCAGTTATACTCTCAGACTTGAATTCAGTGTTGTTTTCTTTGATTTCATAGAGGTTTTGTCCTGATCCACTCCATATCCAGGTGATATTAGGAGTGGATCCAGAGCAGAGACCAGGAGCGCTGCAGGTCAGTGTAGTCTGCTCTCCTTCTGTTATTTCACGAATCTCCAGTGTGGGCTTTTCACTCAGCTCTAATAGGAAAGTAAATGAAACAAGAAATTATAATCAGCATAAAAACCACTACTAATTTAAAGTAGACGTATGATCACTTTGTTAAGTAACTTAAATTGTAAAAAAGTACAAGATAAGGCTGAAAAGTTCCAAGACAGATGCAAGCTCTGTGAGGTATACCCAAACATCAGTTTATGTCTGACCAAAGGAATAGACTAAAGGACATTCAGCAGTTTCTGTTTTTGTTTTTCACTTTAGCTGACATATATGATGGATGGAGACACAGGACCTGCATTACAGGAAGTTGTTGTGCCTTTGTGTTAATCTGAGCATCATGTTTATTCACAAAAATCTTTGGAGTGGTAATGATTTAACAACTCTTAAACTCACGTTAAACAAACATGTACTAGTGCCATAATGCAGCTGTAGTTAATACATCTCATTGTAATTTAGTCGAGCTAACTCATTTAAATCAAACATGATAACGTGGTCACTGTGCATGGAGTATTTGTGGTAGGTTTTGATACCTGTAACTGTGACTGTGATGTTTGCAATCAGTGTGCAGTGAGTCTTTGTCTTAGCGACAGCGTGATATGATCCAGAGTCCGACTTGGTGAGGTCATTGATAATGATGCTGCAGTTCTTATTTTTCAGGTCAGCCTCCAACAGTGACACCCTCCCTTTAAACTCAGGGTCAGTTTTCGTATTGTTACTGGAGCCAAATATTGTTTTAGTTACGTTTCCATCATGTTTATACCAAGTTATATTTTCAACATCACCATCGTCTTTAGTAAAAGAACATGCTAGAACAACACACAGTCCAGCCTGTGCTGATACATTTTTATCACTTTGTGTGATTGTGCCGTTGCTCTTTGGACACTCAGGAGTCCCAGAACCTGAACATGCAAAAACAAAAGAGACAAACCAGAAGAGAAGAAGCTGAGTTCATGAAAATCAAAAACGATGGTAACCAACACCATCAGTTTACATCATTTACAATGTTTATATTTAAAGATGCCTCTTTTACTTTACTTCTGCTGTTAACTGATATGACTTATATAAGCGATGCAGTTCACAGCTGTTGCTTCCCATTTTTAATTTAGTAAATGACATTTTCAAACATCTTTGAAACTGCAGTTTTCCTTCTTTTTGTAGTTTCCTTAAATTCATATATTGATGAAGATTTAAATAAAATTTCTTTCTGTTCCTGTGTCAGCGAAGAGCAGAATCACCCAGATGAGAGTTGACATTCTGATTTGAATGACAGCACGGCTTCTCTCCACAGGATAGACACTTTCTTTTCAAGGCACAAACACACAAAAGGTGCAGTAAAAATATAGAAAGTTCAGTGGCTGATAGAATCACATACAGGATATTACACTTACATATTTACTGTTTTAATATATTTTCTCATGTGACCAATAAACTTGGCTGAGATCTTGAAATATCACAGTTTAAAGCATTTCTTGATATCTGTGCCATCGAGAAGCTAAAAATTATGAATGGAAATCTCTCAGCCTCAGACTTCTTCAGTTAAGTATTCACCAATCATTTACAATCATTTTTATGAAATTACTGAAGCAAGAATACTACAGAGAAAAATGGATGAAAGGTTTTACCCTCACTCTGTGTGAATCTCCAGCTTTTGTTTCCACACACTGATCTCTGCAGACTGTCTGCTTTCAACTGACTCTTCTTCCTCCTCCTCCTTTGTTACTTCTCTTTGCACTTCAGAAAGTTTACAGGAAGTTTAGCTTTACTCTGCTGGCCATTATTTCCTCTTAGACTGCCACCACACTTACAGCTAATAATCTTGAACATGAGGTGCTAAGCTTTCAAATATTTGGAGGTTTAAAACGGTTTGACTGTTTTAAAAACAATCGCCTGACAATTATGCATTGTAATGCATTGTAATATATAGATGCATGTTAATGCTCCGCTTTATGGTGTCACTTTGATCTTTGAAATAACTTCTGTATTTGCAATAGGAGGATTTGCTGTTTTGTAAAATGTTTGTACTAAAGAAGATGAGTGATGAAATGTTTCTCCTACTGAAAACTGAAGGAGAGGCTGAACAGAATAAACTCTCTGGGATTTACACCGCGTTCTTATTAACATTATTAATGTTGTCCCATATGGTAGCACTTCATTCTCTCCGAGTTCCTGTTTACACTGTAGTATTTTAAGATTACAATAATTTCTGTGTAAATACAATTTGTCCTAATCAGTCATTGACAGCACTAATGAAACCTTTAGATAGCACCACAGTGTGACAGAGATAAGAATGATGTTGTAACTAACATGTCCCTCAAACATGCTTTCTGTTTCAAAGAGTGACACATTGCTTATTCTGACACTGTAAGTCAAGAATATTCATACAGTACATTTCTGAAAGAGGAAGTAATCCCTGACATACAGAAAAACAGCAGAGCAGTGCCGAAACCTTGCAGCAGGCTCTGGATGCTGGGGCTTAGACAGAGCAGGGTTCACCGGGGGCCCTAGCTACCTTCAAAACTGGAACGAATGCAGAGGAATGCAGGGTCTGAACCGCCCTGGGAGCAGGAGCAGGTGCGGGAAGAGAGACAGGTTCTCGGATGATCACAAGTGGAGAAAAAGAATCATTTTCAGGAACATAAAAGTCCTTGATGAGAACCTCAGAGTACGGAACAATTGTTATGGAAGCAGGCTGATAATGAACCTTCTTCTGATAGTCCAGCACGGGTTCACAATAAACAGTATTAGATTTTTCTGGGCTGCGAACAGCAGTCTTTGCATTCCACGGAGACGGTGGGAGCATGCATTGAACAATATAACTCTTATTTAAATGTGTTTGATGATCTGAATCATTTAAGTGTGACAAAAATACAGATAAAATTGGAAACCAGGAAAGTGGCAAACACTTTTTCACACCACTATACTTGGACATTCACCTGAACGATGGACTGGAGGAGCAAAAATGATGCTGTATATAAGCAGGGAATGAGCAGATTCTACTTTCTAACGAAGCCCAGATGCTTTAATGTGCCCAGCAAGTTGTTGGAGCTCTTCCATGCCATCTTCCTCTGCTTGTCCACAACTACCATGTCCGATTGGTTGATGTCATCCATATAGAAGAGGTGGTTGATGATTGCTCTATTCCGTTATTGCTGTGAAATGTGTTTCCTTTCCGTTCCTGTTATAAACAGCTTTATGTTTTCCACAATTTACATACAATATACTCATTAATTGTGCACAATATTTGACTTTTTTGTCAAATGGCATTTAAGAGTGGTCAGAAGCCATATTAGTTAATTACAAAGTGAAAAAGCAGCAAAAGCTTTTTGTTCAGTACATTCGCACAGGTATGGCACCTATGTCTTTAAAATGGTATCTTCTTTATTTTCCTGTATATTACTCTTTGTTTATATTACTTATTAGCTGCTATTTTGTTTCGTATGTACATTCTTCCACTCACCTGTAGGGGGCAGAGTAAACCATCTACAGCACAGTAGTCATATGGTGTGGTCCGAGCCTGGAGCCTCTGCACAGACAGGTTGTATACTATTATATAACCTCATGTAATACAATTACAAAAGTTAATACTATGCATAAATGAACCCATGCACCCATATTGGCAATGAGTGAGAAACATTATACTTGTGTGTTAAAATAGACAATTTATCGTTGTCAAAATGTTCGCTTAATTTTCAATATCAGAGGCTGACAAATTCTACCCAATTAAACGTGATGACACCAGCTCATATAGTACATTCAGCTATTCACACATTTACTAGAGGTTGCAAAACTTCACCACTGCATAGGTCAAAGATAGCTGCTTGCACAAATGATCTGTCGGGTTATTTTTTAGGTGCAGGCTTGTACAACCTGCCAAAGCTAATACATGAGCTGGAGAAGCTGAGGGACTATATTTTTCAAAGTTAGGCTTTCCATCTTCCTATTTTTTTTTCTTTATTACAGTGGAAAGATGAGGTGATATGCAAATTTAATGATGAAAAAAAAACCCACTTCAGATATAAGTTCATAGTATTTAGTGATATTTCTTTTGCATAATAAATGTTTTAGTTTGAGTTTGCCTTTATGATTCTGTTAAAGTTGAGGTTACTTCCCCTTTTAGAAATGTGCTGCATGAATACTCTTGACATACAGTATCGCAGTGAGCAATATGTCACTCTTTGAAACAGAAAGCATGTTTGAAGGACATGTTAGTTACAACATCTTTCTTACCTCTGTCACACTGTGGTGCTGTCTAAAGGTTTCATTAGTTTGTGCTGTCAGTAACTGACAAGGACAAATTGTATTTACACAGAAATTATTGTAACCTTAAAGCAGTAAAGTCTAAACAGGAACTTAATAATGTTAATAAGAATGCGTAAATCCCAGAGAGTTTATTCTGTTCAGCTTCTCCTTCAGTTTTCAGTAGGAGAAACATTTCATCACTCATCTAAATGACTTCTTTAGTACAAACATTTGGCAAAACAGCAATTCTTCCTCTTGCAAATACAGAAGTTATTTCAAAGATCAAAGTGACACCATAAAACGGAGCATTAACATGCATCTATATATTACAATGCATAATTGTCAGATGATTGTTTTTAAAACAATTGAACCGTTTTGAACATCCAAATATTTGAAAGCTTAGCACCTCATGTTCAAGATTATCTCTGATTTCACTGCTGTTAAAGTTTCACATTAACAACATAATGTGACAGGAGGTTTTAGCTGTAAGTGTGGTGGCAGTCTAAGAGGAAATAATGGCCAGCAGAGTAAAGCTAAACTTCCTGTAAACTTTCTGAAGTGCAAAGAGAAGTAACAAAGGAGGAGGAGGAAGAAGAGTCAGTTGAAAGCAGACAGTCTGCAGAGATCAGTGTGTGGAAACAAAAGCTGGAGATTCACACAGAGTGAGGGTAAAACCTTTCATCCATTTTTCTCTGTAGTATTCTTGCTTCAGTAATTTCATAAAAATGATTGTAAATGATTGGTGAATACTTAACTGAAGAAGTCTGAGGCTGAGAGATTTCCATTCATAATTTTTAGCTTCTCGATGGCACAGATATCAAGAAATGCTTTAAACTGTGATATTTCAAGATCTCAGCCAAGTTTATTGGTCACGTGAAAAAATATATTAAAACAGTAATTATGTAAGTGTAATATCCTGTATGTGATTCTATCAGCCACTGAACTTTCTATATTTTTACTGCACCTTTTGTGTGTTTGTGCTTTGAAAAGAAAGTGTCTATCCTGTGGAGAGAAGCCGTGCTGTCATTCAAATCAGAATGTCAACTCTCATCTGGGTGATTCTGCTCTTCGCTGACACAGGTACAGAAAGAAATTTTATTTAAATCTTCATCAATATATGAATTTAAGGAAACTACAAAAAGAAGGAAAACTGCAGTTTCAAAGATGTTTGAAAATGTCATTTACTAAATTAAAAATGGGAAGCAACAGCTGTGAACTGCATCGCTTATATAAGTCATATCAGTTAACAGCAGAAGTAAAGTAAAAGAGGCATCTTTAAATATAAACATTGTAAATGATGTAAACTGATGGTGTTGGTTACCATCGTTTTTGATTTTCATGAACTCAGCTTCTTCTCTTCTGGTTTGTCTCTTTTGTTTTTGCATGTTCAGGTTCTGGGACTCCTGAGTGTCCAAAGAGCAACAGCACAATCACACAAAGTGATAAAAATGTATCAGCACAGGCTGGACTGTGTGTTGTTCTAGCATGTTCTTTTACTAAAGAGGATGGTGATGTTGAAAATATAACTTGGTATAAACATGATGGAAACGTAACTAAAACAATATTTGGCTCCAGTAACAATACGAAAACTGACCCTGAGTTTAAAGGGAGGGTGTCACTGTTGGAGGCTGACCTGAAAAATAAGAACTGCAGCATCATTATCAATGACCTCACCAAGTCGGACTCTGGATCATATCACGCTGTCGCTAAGACAAAGACTCACTGCACACTGATTGCAAACATCACAGTCACAGTTACAGGTATCAAAACCTACCACAAATACTCCATGCACAGTGACCACGTTATCATGTTTGATTTAAATGAGTTAGCTCGACTAAATTACAATGAGATGTATTAACTACAGCTGCATTATGGCACTAGTACATGTTTGTTTAACGTGAGTTTAAGAGTTGTTAAATCATTACCACTCCAAAGATTTTTGTGAATAAACATGATGCTCAGATTAACACAAAGGCACAACAACTTCCTGTAATGCAGGTCCTGTGTCTCCATTCATCATATATGTCAGCTAAAGTGAAAAACAAAAACAGAAACTGCTGAATGTCCTTTAGTCTATTCCTTTGGTCAGACATAAACTGATGTTTGGGTATACCTCACAGAGCTTGCATCTGTCTTGGAACTTTTCAGCCTTATCTTGTAATTTTTTACAATTTAAGTTACTTAACAAAGTGATCATACGTCTACTTTAAATTAGTAGTGGTTTTTATGCTGATTATAATTTCTTGTTTCATTTACTTTCCTATTAGAGCTGAGTGAAAAGCCCACACTGGAGATTCGTGAAATAACAGAAGGAGAGCAGACTACACTGACCTGCAGCGCTCCTGGTCTCTGCTCTGGATCCACTCCTAATATCACCTGGATATGGAGTGGATCAGGACAAAACCTCTATGAAATCAAAGAAAACAACACTGAATTCAAGTCTGAGAGTATAACTGCCTTCAAGTCAACTCTGACCTTTAACGCTTCAGCAAAACACAACGGTGGTCAGGTCACCTGTAAGGTCACCTTCAAAAATGTCAAAACAAATGAGACAAAAACTCTTAATGTCAAGTGTGAGTATTACTCTTGGCAAAAGTATATTTTATCATTATTACAGTATTAGTAGTAGTAGCAGTAATTATAATAATGTTGTAATTACTGTAAGAGTAAAACTTTCATAACTGACATTATATTTTGGTTGCTCTTATTATTTGCATTTTTTACTTAAAAAAAAAGCAGTCTTCATTAAAATCTGGAAAGTAAATGTAATATTAATTACATTGTTATGTTATTCTGTTTTTGCAGATGCAGCAAGAATCTTGAATAACCCTGCTTGTGTCACTCAGTCAAAGGTTTTGACCTGTGTGTGTATCAGTGAGGGGTTTCCTTCACCCACCATCAAATGGCCACACTTGGAGAGCCACACTGAGTACTCTGTAACAACCAATGTGTCAAACACCAGAGTCACCAGCACCATCACTGTGTCCCAAGATCACTATCACAACTCCACTATTGAATGTGTCAGCAGTAATAGTATTGGAAATACCTCATCAAGTGTCAGCCTTATAATAAATGAGTTCAATGCTAATTCATCATCATCAAACGATACAGAAAATAACTGTAAGTATTTACAAGTTAAATATTTCCTCTATACTCAAATTTAAGACATTTCAATACCTGTTTTCAGCTTTAGGTAATCAGCACGGTTTATCTCATTTGATTTCAGATATATTCACACAGTTTTTAACGATTATTCTAGAGAAGAAAGTCTACATTGCAGTATTGATGGGGTTTGTGATTGGGATAATCCTTTCAACAGTCATTGCTTGTTTGGTAACAAAATGTTGCAGGTAATATTACATCTATGTGGTATTTTCTATTTTTGACATCAGTGTTTTTGTATATTTTATTTTATAAAAAGGAATATTATATTTTCTGAATTGTTCATATTAATGCTCACCATTTCTCAACGATTTCTGTTTGCACACATGTAAATTTCTATTAGGTCATTTTTATATAAAGTTTATTATATACTGTTAGAGGTCCTAAATGGTGACTTAAGTTTTTATACCAGAACTTTCCACATATAAATACCATATATATATGGGAAAGAACTGAAACACATATTGTAAAATATCAAAATTGTCAGATATTGTATTGTCACTATTATCATGCTGTAATCAGTATTTGCTTTTTGTGAGTTTTCATAAAGTTTTGGCTTATCTTATGTCATCAGCTTCTGAAATTTAAAACTGAGACACATGCCATCATATTTATATGTAAAGATAAAGTGCATTTTTTGATCCAAGATATTTTTTTGGCTTTTAACATGAGAAAAACCAGATTGAGCACAGAAAATAATCAGATTATGTGAACTATATGGGTTTTTTTTGCCACGACACAACACTTCTGGTCTGCTGTGAGACCTTCACTAAGCTTCATTTCTATTAATTAATTTCTCCCCAGAAAAAAGTGGAAGAGGTCAGAAAATCTGTCTGAAAACCTGGAGATGGTGACTACTGAAGCTGGTCCAATGGTAACTTAAATAAGTACTCAGCCTTTGGTAACATATCTGAATATGATATTTATTTTATGATATTAGTTTGATTTTAATTATATTTTTGGTCAAATATTAAGCTAGTTTGGTTTCTGTCATGTTATTACATCATTATTGTTTTTTATAAGCTGTCAAATTACCTGTAATTGCTGCCTTGTGCTTGACAGATGGATGCTGATCAAGCAGCAACATATGATGGGATCCGTGAGCCAGAGGAAGCTGAAGGAGAAGCTGAGTCTGTTGCACAATTACCATCCAATGGAAACTGCACAACAGAGGTGGAGTACTCCGACATTAACTTCTCTGCACTAAGACCCAAGAACCCTGAAGAGGCAGCAAACACACAGGATGCCAGAGACACAGAGTATGCTGAAATTAAAAGAGACGAAGTGAGAAAAGAAGATGCCCAAGAGGACAGTGAAATGTTGGAGGGCAATGAAGAGAATGAGTTCATGAGTAAAAAGGACAATGAGGAAGGTGAGGATGTGGCGCTGTATTCCAGTGTGGAGGAATTAATGGGTTAATTATGAGAGCTGTGAGATCTATCACATTTGGAGAAATTAACTGTGAAGCATCACACAACCATTACAAACAGAAGATACATGCATGCTGCAATCAACGTATGCGTTGAGAATTGTGTGTGCTTTGTTAGATGAGATGGAATTTCTGGGATTTTTCAATTACGAAAAATATAAGCATGTATGTAATATAAAAGGATAAACATGTTTCCACAGGACTTACAAAAATGGTAAAAACATCAGGGTGGTGTTTAATGTGGTCTAAACAGAAAAATAGTGGGTCGAGTAATCAGATCCAGGTGCTGACAAAAAGGTTTTCATGAAATATCCTCTCATGTGATAATTTCTTTCTTTGGTATGTAAGTGGCAGTCGTTAGTGGAGACTCCACTTATTTAATACAAGGAAATATTCAGGTGTCAGCCATACTATGTAAATATTGTAATAAATCTTCTTATTTACTTCACCTTCAAAAGACTGTTCCACAAGAACATAAGGTGACACTGTTTAAATTAGGGGTGTCAAACTCCAGTCCTCAAGGGCCGGTGTCCTGAAACGTTTCCATGTGTCCCTGCTGCAACACACCTAGATAACCTTAGTATGTCATTTGCAAAATTCTGTAGAGTTTGACTGTCTGCTGAGATGGCAACAACTAACCCGAGTCAAGTAAATTTAAATAAATGAAGTGGAAAATGTACATGTAAAAGTACTTTTATTGCACTGTGTTCATTCACTTATGAGCTGCTGTGAATCAAATGGCTGAATCCCCATCTCAGCATGCTAATGACCTACTAATGTTATTCAGGTGTGTAGCAGCAGGGACACAGAACGCCGAGAACGTTTCAGAACGCCGACCCTCGAGGACTGGAGTTTGACACCTGTGGTTTAAATCATGAATATAAATGTTAAATCTTTGTGAAAAAGTTTTTGTATGCAAACAATATTCTTTACATTTTGCATATCTCTGTATGATACATCAGGTAGAATTAGCAGCTTCATGTAACAGTCAAACATTTCATCATGTTAATAAAATTCAGTCATAAATAAGGTGAATGCAACTGAAATCAAATTCAAGCTCAGAGTGAGAATTTATTCAGTTACATTATTGAGTTTATGCAGGAGGGGAGAGAACACCTTTGCTTTGTTTTAAACCATAAAAAGCTAAAGGAAAGCTCACCCTGGTAAAGCTTTTGTACAAATTCAGACCACGCATGGCATTTTCTAGTTTGACGCCTCTCAGACGAGGGTTGTCTGTGTTCTGCTGAACTGCTGTAAATAGTGCAACTGCAAAAGTCCAGCTCCACCTTTCAGGCTACTTCCCAACTCCACAAACACTGGACTAAGGGGGTCATAATATTTAGATTTCAGGTTTCTTTTACAGCTTAAAATTGACCGTTATAGTATCTTACTGTGTCAAAATGTGAGAACAGGAAGATTAGACCTGCCGATAATAGAGTGATGCCTAATAAGGAAGTATATATAGATATTCGTCTGTGACTCTTGTGAGAACAATAACTAGTTCATGAATACTGTACATAGATGACAGGTGTAAGTAGATGAATGCTCAATCTTTGTGTTTGAATCTGTGGGTATTTAAAGCATCTTTTAAATAATATTGTTTTAATCATATATTTTTTAATATGGTTTTCACATATCAGTAATCGCACACCATCATACTTTAAACAGTATGCACTGTGTCAGCTATTTCACAGTTTAAAGTGCTGATGCAAAGTGAAGATAAGGTTGTTGTTGGTTGGTTGGTTAGCATGACAACAATTTGGTTCTTCTGTTTTTAGCAACTGTTGTGTACTTCCTTTTTTTATGATTTATGTCACTTATAGTCATTGCTACAATGAAAATACCTTTTTGTGCTCTTTGTTACATTTATTTTTAGCATACTGTGATAGCCTGAGATTGAGGAATTACTGCAGTGTGAGGAGAAGAGCAGTTATACTTTGCAGTAAATGTTTGTGCAGGTTTTGTTTTGTTTTGTTTGTTTGAATAAATGGAAGCAAATGCTCATAAGTTTTTTCAGACCTGCCGTTAAACATGTTTTGGGTTTGGGGGGATCCAAAATTGATTCCCAGGGGGACTGCGGTAGTAAAATGTAGTCACATCAGTATGGAAAATATGAATTTGCAACATCCTGTAGTGGCATCTGTGTTAAACCTGTTTCCTGTGCAGTTTGCTTCCTGTACATTTCTTGAGCATTCTTCTGTTAATAAAACTATTGAATTTTTAAAGAACAAAAAAAAAAAACCCTGCCTCTTGTCTTTCCTGAGAAGATTTCTCAACATCCGGATGAGCCTGCTCTTTAAAATTAGGCGCAACAAACAACACAGTAACTGAGTTTATGTTGTTGGTCCTCACTCGAAAGTTTATTTCTGTTTCAGTATAATTTTGACCTCATCAGCACTGTTTTCAGAAATATGTAACACACTAAATTTTCTTAAAAATTGCAGTGGTTATTTTCTTTTTCTTGTTTTTTCTATTAACTATAGCACTTTAATTAACTGCTATTTAGTATAGCGGTTCATTAAAGTGCAACACTTTCCTCTTTAGCATATGTAAGAATGACATACTGCATTATGATATTACTGGCCACTTCATGAAGTACACGTTGCTTTTGCACCTTGGATCAATCTTTTGATTTTGAAGTGTTGTACATTCAGAGATGTTCTTCTGCATACCTGGGTATAAAGAGCAGTTATTTGAGCCTCTGTTGCCTTTCTATTAGCTCAAAAGAGCGCGATCATTGAGCTCTGACATCAGGCAAGGACGTTTTTAGCCACTTTCTGGATATTTTTTCGTTTTGAGACCAATTTCATAGATCTTTCTGTAAACATTAAAGACTATAAATAGTACAATTCAATCAGGACCGTCCTTAAAAAAATGCTGAATAAATAAATTATAAAGATAGATAACTTTGTAGGGGTGTAGGGTGGAGTTATGTTAACCATAAATTAAAATTTGTCTTCAACATGGATGAAAATTGATAACAAGCCTCATAACTAGAAAACTATGATTCTTACAACTGTCTTAACGCTATCTTTATATTTCTATTTACGAGGAGTAAAAGCCAAACTCGCGGAGGAAACCTGTCAGCGAGCACGTTTAGTTCACAGAGTGCGCCACCCCAATAAGTGACTCAGAAGTTTGCTCTATTTCTGCATCAGAAAACCCACAGTTACCTTATTTCACAGTTAACAAACTCAGTTTGACCTAAACGTGCTTTCTGGAACAACAGGTCTGACTTTTAATGGCTTTGACACAACACAAATGGCACTCAAACAGCTACACAATGTGACAGCAAAAGTAGTCTGGACTGTGCATCTGCCAGCAAAACCTAATATTTTTCATCATGTAGCCTTAGCGCTGCATTTAAATATACAAGTTACTTTTACTTTAAATAAATAATATTGTGGTCACCTATTCTGCTCCATTACAACTCCACATATTTATTCTTGCAGTCTATTAGCAGGAATCATACTATAACATAATTATTGTTTGTCATATAATGAGCTTTGATGCAGTGTTTGGAGCAAACATTTTCAGCTCCTTTCCCTTTAAGACTACCTGCCATTTACCGTAACCTTTTCATCAACAACAGCTTTTAATAGTACGTCAGGACTCTTAGCAACAGAGCTGTGCGCAAGGCACACAGCTCTGTTGCATTTATATCATTATATATGATCAAGACTAGAGAAAAAAACTAATGTGTGTTTAGAGAAGCGTAAAGCCTGACATTTTGGCTCACAAGGATTGCTTGCAGATAAGCTGGCCTCATTATTTAATATTGATCATGTCTGATATCTATTTTGAACATTCACCATTGTGAGTCATTCTACATGACCAAAAACAAGGAAAAGCATCACAAGTCTGCTTTTGAGGTTTTATTTCCTTCTTTGGTTTCAAGCTGTATTTAACAATTTAATCTGATCTGTTACAAGCCCACTGAAAGCAGCCAGGGTGTTTATGTAACATTATATAAAAGTAAAATTTCCAAAGCAGAAAAACTGTTTTTCAAATTCATATAATTCAAAATATTGCATTAGAGATATGCAGTAAGAGTAAAGACTATGAACAAGGATGATTTCAAATGGAGATAAAACTGACTGGAAGAATGAAACCTCAGCAGTCACTCTAATAGTGACCTTCACAACATACGTAGCTCTAAAGCAATATATCACGACCCAAATCTATGCATGGAAATGTCTCTTGAAAGGAGACTTATGGCTACCTCCACCGTTGATGTTGTGATTCAGCGTGTTTGCACTGCGACCAAAGATTCTGCAAAGGCCTGACCTTTTTCATCAAAATGCCACTATTAAGGAACTGCACTAAATCTGCTGTCATTTCTGTCCATGAACCACGAGGTCAACAGCACCGTCATCCTTACTGTAAAAGATTAAAGCAGAACTTCTGCTGCATGTGTGAGCGGAAATGAAAAAGGGTGAAATAAAAGGGAACCTCACCACAAAAAAGTAGAAGAAGGCGGTCCCTCATCATCATTTCTAATTATATCTTCTTCTTTTCTTTTACCACCACAGTTTGACAGTTTTTAAAATCTATATCTTTGTAGAGTAACAAACCTATTGTATGTAAAAGGAGAAGCACTTCAAATGAAGAGGAAGAAGGTGATTAAAAAAGGGATGGACTGCAAAGACAGAAATAAACAAACAACAAACTGATGACTTATGTCAAGAAGATTGACTAGTATTATAGTTTGTGCAGCAAAATGTGTTCCGTGTTATTAAAGGCTGCTGTGGTATTTTACTCTATGTTGACATCTAGTGGTTTTATTACGAAACTGTTGTAAACTGCAGTGCAGGAGCCTATGTGAGCGGTTTTAAATGTATCAGGTGTACCGTACAGGTGATGAATGGCTCACTATTTGTCACCTCTCAGGTGAACAGCTGATTCAAATGAGAGGTGAATGAACAAATCATTTGCGGACTTCTCAAAAAGTGAGTCTCCTTGTTGATAAGCAAAGCAGCATACAGGAAAAAGAAAATGATCCAAAGAGAGGGGCAATGGTGAAATTTAGAAAAGAGGTGGAAAGGAGAGACCAGAAGGAGATGGTGAAGAGGAGATCACAGGTGAGGATGACAAAGTATTTTAACACTATGGAGCAGTAAAGTGAGGTGAGGACAAAGTTAGTCACCTCAAAGCTTTCAATTTCAAATCTCATTCTATTTCTGCCTACACAGTTTACACAGGATGGTCACACTCTATCAGGGTCTATATTTTTAAAAAAAAAAGCACACAAAGTCCATGTTAAATGTCTTAAACCTGAATTATTTCAAATGGGCAACAGGGGGCGACTTGTGTGGTTGCAAAAAAGAAAGTGTCCAGCTATTTAAAAGTCTATTTTCAGAAAAAAATTTAATTTAAATGGAGAAGACATCAGTCAGCAATCCATTTTCTTCTACTTCCACATCTATGACCAATTTAGAACCACCAATTAACTTAAAGCCCTGCATGACTTTGGACTGTAGGAGGAAGTCAGAATGTTCAGAGGGAACCAGCAGAGAACGTGCAAACATCACACAGAAAGGCCCCAGGCTGGTTTCAAACCTAGGACGTTTTTGCTGGGCGACAACAGTGCTACTGACAGCACCACCCTGTACGTCTTTTTGATCAAGTACAAAGACAATAAAAAGCTGTGAATATATAATGTAGAATTTCATTTTGCTGCATATTTGCCATTCTGATTTTTGCATTAAGATGGACTAGTGTATACTGTACAGGGCTGCATGAGCTGGCATATCATGTGAAGAAATAAGTAGCATGTACAACTAGCTAAGATCATACTGTGGCTTTAACCCTTTCACGCATAGTGGTTTGTATTCCAGCACATTTGCACATAAACACTGATGTGTCACTCCATACCCTGCTACCCAGTCAAAACATATGTTGTCCACCTAAGTGGACATGTAGAAAACTTAATGTTTAAAAAAATGAAGTTCAAAAATCTTGTTTGCATGCATAAAGATGAATAAAAATACTTTTAAAAAAAACCTGATTGAGGTTGTCATATGCATGCATGAAAGGGTTAAAAAGACTTTAAGCTTGACTAAGAAATGTATGTTTAATTAAAGTGAACATCAAAGTTCATGTTCGTGCACTATTCATGCGGTGGGCTATTTTGAGAACTTTGCTTTTAATAGATAAGATCAATACCACAGACACAGGCTCGCAGCTTACATGTGGTATTGCAAAGACGAAAGCTACTGCTCTGTCTGTCTGCCCAAAGTTCAGGACTATAACCATACATTTTGGTTTTTTTAATCCACACAGAAACAGACATGTAAAAAACAAAAAAACAAACTGTAACACATTAACTACGTCTTGCCCACAGGTTTCCTAGCAACTTGGTTCTAATGTCAAGGTGTCACCCAGCTGTGACAGTAAGTTATGGTTGAGAAAATCTGATATAGAAGTAAAACAATTGTCCCCTGCTGTCAAATAGATGAGGAGTTACTCACAGATGGAACCTAAAATAACATCTGATGCTTAGCAGGTGCTAGTTATTTTGCATACGGGGTTCCTCTAAAAATAAGAAGGGGGAAACTCTGTATCATTTTTCATGACTTTTGAACATGCAGTACTGCATAGCTCTAACAGTTTTAATGGTTGTTCCTCTTTATTAGTAATGCCAAAAAGGAATTTAATAAATGAAAGAAAAGCAAAACTGTCAGGTTGCTCTTTCACTGTGTCAGCACTGATAAAGAAAGAAGCAGAGGTAGAGAAACAGATGCTGAACTGTAGCACTACCACGAGGACATCTCCATGTCATTCAGGTGTTGTTCTATATACCCTAAATAAATCTGCTGGTTTAGGGCTTAACCCCAAGTGTAATTTCCAGTCAGATCTTATAATCTGAATTATAGACAGCTATCGGGGAATATTCATAATCTTTATTATTAGTTTATTAAGTGTAGGTTCGAACTGTGTTTTGTATAAAGATGATTTACTTACAGTCAACGTCAGGGTGATCGTGGCTCAGAGAGTTGGCAGTTTGTCCTGTAACCGGAAGGTTGCCGGTTCGAGCCCTGGCTCGGACAGTCTCAGTCGTTGTGTCCTTGGGCAAGACACTTCACCTACCGCCTACTGGTGATGGCCAGAGGGGCCGATGGCGCGATATGGCAGCCTCACTTCTGTCAGTCAGGCCCAGGGCAGCTGTGGCTACAACTGTAGCTTGCCTTCACCAGTGTGTGAATGTGAGAGTGAATGAATAGTGGAATTGTAAAGCGCTTTGAGGGCCCCGAAAAGCGCTATATAAATGCAATCCATTATTATTAGTATTATAAACCCAGTTACAGTGCAAAAGATACAATCCCAATACAAATATATAGTTAGGCTGTAAATTGAAGCTTCTCATTTTAAAATTTATGGCAATCACTGACCTTTTGGTGGTATAATGTCATCCTATTTTTTGCCTGACATAGGATTACAGCTGCTCAACAGTGCTGGGTCTTCTTTGCCATATATATATATATATATATATATATTCATATTATGATGCACAACTGTGCAACATGTTTGCAGCTGGTGAAACATCTGGACTGTAGGCAGAGTCTTTGGTAGTTTAGCATTGTCTTGCTAAAATATGCACAGCTTTCCCTGAAATAAAACATTACATACATGGGAGCATTTATTGCTCTAAAACCTGTGTATACATTTCAGCACTGGCGGTACCTTTCTAGATGTACAAGCTGCCAATTCCGCAGGCACTGATGTACCGCCATACCACTAATGGGTATGAGCACTAATAACAAGGTTGATTGTCCTCTTTAGTATGTAGAAAGTTTTATCCGTTTTTTTAAAAAAGAATTCTGAAATAGTTCCTATAGATATAGCTCATATATATATATATATATATATATATATATATATATATATATATATATATATATAAAATATTAAGATGTAATAATGAAATTCTTGGCCAGATAACAGTAACTATTTGTGACATTTTGCTTATTTTGAAAAAGTATATATTACACCATAAATAAAATGCTATTACAAAATAAGTTCTACAGCTGTATCTTATTTATATTCTGGCAAATGCCTTTGCCTTCTAGCAGGCTAACATATGCTAGCCACTAGCTTTGCACATTCTGTTTAATCATGTATGTGCTTAAAGTGATTTTGGATTAGGGCTGAGTTTATAGGATTAGAACTTTCCACTAGCTCGATGGAGCCTTAAATAGATCAACCTGAAGCTGTCAGTGCTTCAGAGCTGTGGGAGAATCGCTGTTTGACGGCAAAATATTTCAGCGATAGGACCATTTCTGTTCCAGACGTGCAGGTAGGTGTAGTATTGTTGACTGAAATTAACAGCAATGTATTTTTAACATTTCAGCATTTATCTTCATCAATTTTATTCTGTTAAGTCTTTATCTTTTATTTTTTTTGCCTCTGTGGGCTTCAAACTATCTATGAAAACAGATGAGAATTTTAGAGGGGACATTTCCTGTCAGTGAAAACAATTTCCTGCATGTTTGTATATTGAACCATCAGAAAACAACAGATTTATTTATTGATTATACCTTAAATTAACACTGTAGAGCAGATAGAAAAAAACATAAAACTGATGTTTTTAAATCATCAAAAAATACTGGGTACAGCTCTTTAGTAAGTCGTTTTCTCCTCCTTTCTGTTAGCCCAAGGTTATTATTGTTTTTGATTCATGGTTGATTTTTCAAAGCTACCCTTTATCAATTTGCCAGCTGTGATAATCTCTATTTTTATACTTCAGAAAGATAATAAAGTGTTTTAGAGCTGTATATTTTTCTTTTTCTTTTTTACAAAATATTCACATTAACTTTCTATCCCAAACATTTTAAGGCCTTTTTAAATAATTGTACTTTTTGTCTTTCTTTAGCGATGGCTGATGTCTTCAGAGGCCTAAACCTCCTTGAAACCCTTAAGGAATCTATTGAGAGCAATAGGTTATCAGATGTTAAGGACGCAGTGGAAGACCTCCTTATCAGCAGGATCAATTTGGGTGTGGTGGGGGACCGTGGGGAAGAAAAAGCCTCCTTCATGAACTCCCTCCGTGGTCTTGGGGCTGGCGATGAGGGAGCAGTTCCTTCTCCAGCCTCTGTTCCTCCAGATGGTTTAGCAGGCTACCCTGACCCCAAACACCCTGACTTTCGCCTGTGGGACCTGCCACCTGTTCCAGACATATCTCCATTTGAACCAGAGGGATACATGGATAGATACAAGTTCCTCCGCTACAATGCAGTCTTTATGACATCCACACAGACAGTCCAACCCAACAGTGTAGATGTTTTCTTGGAGGCCCTTTCCCTGCAGCGACAAACTGTGTATTTCATTCTCTTAGCTTCAGTTAAAGATTCAGAAAAGATCCTGGAAGAAAAAAAGAAAGCCAGTCTGGAAGTGCTGAAATCAAAGGGTATGGCACTGCCTAAAGTCTACCTGGTCGCACCAGCCACCCTGGAGAGGTTTGACTTCCCTACTCTGTTAGCAGATATGAGTAATGATCTTCCAGAGATCAAGGCACACGCCCTTGTCTTAGCTCTACCAACACTCACCTCAGCTCTGGTCACTCAAAAAAAGGAAGCAGTTAAAGCACTAGTATGGGCAGCTGCCTCACTGTCAGGTGGGGTATCCGCAATTCCTGTTCCCCTTGTTGCATCTATGGTGGATTCAAGTATAGGAGTGCGAATCTTGACCAAAGCACGGTTATCTTTTTGCCTGGATGATGAGTCCGTGGAGCGATTAGCCCGACAGCGAGGCATGGAACCTACAAAACTCAAAGAGTTACGAAACTGTGTGTTGTCAGTGGAGGTTAGCAAGGGTGAAGTGAAAAGGAGGTTGGCAGCAGCAGAGAAGGACTTGGCCACTGTTTCGTCGAAGCTGCTGGAGATGGCGATGCCTAGAAATGCCCGTTCGGTCAGCCGCTCCTTTGCTGCTATGCTGCAGGCTTTAAACAGTGCTATTGATGAGATGGCAGCTGATGCTCAAAACATACTAGCGGCTGCTCATGCAAAGGGGAAATGAAGTCAATTTTTTTTTTCTTCATGTAATGTTCAAAAGTGTATATTTTTCATTTATAATACAAAAGTACACTGTTAACACTATGTAAGCATAAATTCTGCAAATAAATGCCAAGCACTTTAAGATTCTCTGTGCTTGTCAATACAGTGGCGTACACTTGAGAAGTTATTTATTTGTAAAAAATGTTTGGAATCATGTATGATTTTTGTTCCACTTCTCACGTGTACACCACTTTGTATTGGTCTTTCACGTGAAATTTCAATAAAATTGATTCATGTTTGTGGCTGTAATGTGACAAAATGTGAAAAAGTTCAAGGGGGCCAAATACTTTTGCAAGCCACTGTAAATACTCACAAAACAGAAGATGATAGATGAAGTGGGAGGAACTGAATGTGTACTGTAACAAGCTTGTTGAAAACTTCATCTTCAGATTCTCCTCTAGCTTGACTGGGCATGCAAATATATTCAAGGTTTTAAGTCAACTGTGAAAACTTCCTTTTTGCTACTTTAGGAGGGGTCATGCATTCTACATACCCTAACTGGATCCTCTAAGGTAAGAATAAGCTTTGGTCTGAAAACCTCTTCCTTGTTCCTTTTACTGCCTATTTCAAGTTGTCAGTAAGTATGTAATCTCTGTCTGTACTGATTCATCACCGCTGCAATGGTTATTGTCTTTTTTTTTTCTTTTTTTTTTATAGAAAACCTGAAGTTTTGAGTTGAATTATTTCTAATCTGGATTCCAGTTCTCCTTGGAAACATTACCCTTATATCCACAAAACAATGTATTCTTTCATTCTTCTTTCTTCTTATGTGTGTGTAATGAATTGTTAAATGCATAAGTGACGCAAAAGTACTCTATCAATAAACCAACAGCACTATAGTGATACGTTAAAAACATTTTTTTTCTCCAAAGATCAAAATTTAAATTGCACTGCTGTAGATGTGTGAAAAAATGACCTAAGTGTAACCATTTAATTAACTATAAGGTTTCAAGAAGCAACAGCTTTCTGAAAGCTGTAGCAAACAGGAAGAAGGAAAATCCTGACAGTCACGTATTTGCACTGAAAACAAAAAGCTACCTTGTTATAAGTTGTAAAGCTTACAGTATGACTCAGTTCCATAAAAAATATTCTTTGTTTTTTGTTGCAGAAATCAAGCTTTAGTTCTATGTGATAATGACAGGTCACACCCTTTGGTGGTTGATTTTGCTGTTTCTAATACAAAGTAGGTGTTTCATTACTCCATAATAAGTGCATTGTTTCCTTTTAACATCTGATTAGGGTCACATTTATTAACGAACTTTCTCACTGGTTTTTGTCATCGCTATAGGGTTTTCTTGTGAAATTCATCCTAAAAATCCCTTCAAATTACAAGACTCTAACTTGACAGCTACAGAGGGGTCCTGCATTGAAATCAAATGTCAAATCTTAAAATCTGTCAGTGATGGTCCAGCGTCCTGGTTTTGGATGAAGGATGCCTTTTGGATAAATGGTAGTTTTAGTGCCACTACTATTTTCAGTTCTTCTGAGTCAAAACATCCTGTCAATGCACACTTTGCAAAAAGGGTGAAATATGTCGGCTCTCCATCTAGAAGTTGGAAAAATCTTCCTTCCTCACTGTTTAGTATATTAATTCGCGACCTGAATAAAACTGACACTGGAAACTATTCTTTTAGATATGTAGGAACATCTTCAAGTGATATTTGGACTACACAACCATTTATGAATCTCACAGTCACAGGTAAGAGCAAAGATCAGAGTGCTGAAAGATATACTGTTTTCATGTTTTATATTTTAGAGTACAAAACACTGAACTGAGCTGCTGTGGTTACAGAAAAAATCTGATTGGTTAAAATAATTTGATAGATACATAAAACAATGACTTTTTTTAACTGAAGAAATTGCAACATAGAATTCATACATAAAATTTGGTCAGAAAAAAGTTATTTCACATATTTTATTTCATTAAGATGATAATAATGAACGATTTCTTGTATGAGAACTCCATTTTCGGCACCTTATTTGCATTCCCCTTGGAAATATAAGTAAAGCGATCCCTTAGGTTTCATTTAATGGAACATAGTACAGATAAACAATACAGCTATATGCATACTAGCCATATTTAGCTAACACCTGATATTCCAATCTTCATGAGTTTTAACTAAGCTAGTAACATCAATGTATGATCCTGCAACAGTTTTTTAAATCTTCAGGGAGCAGCCTTATATTATTTGTTCCTAAAACAAACATATTTGTAGGGCTTGTATGCTATACTTTCAGATTTTATCACATTCCTGTTGTCTCTACCGTTACATTTGCAGAAAATCCATGTCTGCTCACTTTTGAGGAACCAAAAAACGTGACTGAAAATGGCAATGTAACACTTACATGCTCCACATTAAGCTCCTGTACTTCAGGCCTAAAAATTGAAGGTCCTTCGGCATCACTTTCCCAAAGCAAACCAGAGAACCCTAAAAAGACCACACTGAGTTTTAAAGTCACTTGGGAGGATGATGGGAGGATGTTTTCATGCCAAACAGAGAACAATACAGATCCATGTTTGATTCGGAATATCAGCCTCACTGTAGGATGTAAGTTCATAACCGAAAGTTTATTAATGTCATTTCTACTGAAGTGTGGACCTAATTACTACTTTTGTAAAAGATATGAATGATGTTAAAGAGTCTGAGGACTAAGGGAGTAAAATTATTACATTACTTTATTACAAAAATTAGATTATTAAATAATAAAAATTTGAACATTTTGTTAGCTGCCATTATTTCTCTGATAAAAATGAATCTGTGAAACATCTGTTACTACTGTGTCAGAGTCAGATTAGAAGAAAGTGATAAAGAAAAAATTGATTTAAACAGATCTGCCACCAGAAAATGATCTTGTTCTGCTGCAAGATGAAAAATAGAAAAGTAGTGTGTTTCTGTTTTTTCTAACTCATTTTAGAAAACCTGAATTGGTACAGTGTGACACCTGCGTTGTAATAAATGTGATTAGCTATTTTCACCTTGCTGCATTTGTAAATATATGGATGTATCTGAAATCCAATACGTGTTCTATTCTATTTCATTTGTGTAAACAATCAACACACTGTGTACCTGTATGCACACTATTTGCTAATCTGTATTGATTTGCCTTTTGAACAGATGCTCCCAAAGACATGTCTACAACTATAAGCTCTAACGTTGTAAAGGAAGGGGGGTCTGTCAGTTTCACTTGCTCTGCTAAAGGACAACCTGAGCCCACTTTTACATGGACTAAAGATGGTCGAGATCTTGACTCAAAGGCCAATTGGATGATCTCATCAATTAATGCATCACAGAGTGGATCATATACCTGTCAAGCTGTAAACAAACATGGGAGTAAAAAATTAGTGGTGACTGTCGGGGTTATTTGTGAGTATTGTTTCACATTAATTATGTTGATCTATTCTTACAAATTTTTAGCAAATGTCATCATACCTGAAGGCCTTTTAATGTTTTTGTATCTCAGTGGTTTACACTTATGTTGGTGCAGTTTAAGATATTGTCGTTGTATTTGGCATAAGCCTTTATTTTTTATGAGAATCCTGTATTTTAGCATTTTTTAGTTCTGATTTATCAGCCCAGTATTTTCAGCGCTGATTATTACAATGAATCAACTTTACCAAATACTGACATCTTCTGTTATAGATGCCCCTGATGTTGACATAGTGATTTCACAGGAGCCTGAAAGAAGTCCAAAAACGATTATACAAGGAGATAAAGTCACTTTTACATGTTCTGTTAAGAGAAGCAACCCACCACCAGGCTCTTTTACTTGGCAGAAAGACAAAACACATATTGATTCAAAACAGAGAACTGTTGTTGAAAACATACAGCCAGAAGACAGAGGTAAATACACATGTAGTGCCAAGAACACTGTGGGCTCTGGATCAAAAACTCTTCAACTTACGGTTCAATGTAAGTTTTACACCTCTGTGTTCCATATGTCTATGAACATAACAGAGAAAATAAAAATAAATTAGTGTTGATGCTGTATTGACTGTTTCAGTATCAAAAGTATTCTGAAAGTTATTTACTGTTTTCCAGACAAACCAAGGAAAACTAACATTTCTATCCATCAAACAAGTGTGAAAATTAATACAGCCGCCATATTCACTTGTTTAACTGATGCAAACCCAGCCCCTTCGAGCTATTCCTGGTTCCATTATAAGCAGACTGACCTCTCCCAGAAGAAGATGCTCATGGTTTTCATAGAAACTCTTCACTTAGAAAAAGTAAAAAGAGCAGATGAAGGATGTTACATATGCAACGCGAGCAACAGCATTGACACAGGGAACACTAGTAAGCCAGTGTGCATAGAAGTATTGTGTAAGTACTCTGCTGACATATTAAAGTTTCTCTGCACTTTGTTTTAGGACTGATTCACTTTATCAATCAGTACCATCACAGAGAAAAAAATGCATACATGCTTTTTCAGAGTAATGTGATTATTACTGTTGTAGCATAGCGTTAGATGAAGCTGCACTTGCCTAATGATAATTAATTAGTATGTTAACTGTCAAGCAAACTAGTCGGTGTCAAATTAGATATTTTAACCCAAGTAAAAGCTCAAATTTGACTTAAACTGCAACTTTTATACAAAGAAAATAAAAACATACTGCGTCATTTAGTGAATGCTGGTTCAGAATAGAGCTGACATTCTGTTTAAGGACTGATCTTGTAATATCATTCAACATGTTAAAAATGATGCTCACAGGTGCTTCCTCTCCACAGTTCCTCCCAATCATACCAATCTGTACATGACTGAGTTGGTCACTGAAGGCGAGCCTGTCGAAGTCAATTGCACTGCTGAAAGTTTCCCACCGCCAACTTTCACCCTGACAAGATATTCTAAATCAAATTCTCAGACTCCAGAATGGAGTTTAACTTTAAACAACTCCTACAAATTTGAGGCAACTTCAACAAACGCAGGCTTTTACACCTGCAAGGCCTCAAACAGCGAAGGAAACCAGTGGAGCTCAAAAAAGCAACTGGTGGTGAAATGTAAGCAATTGAGTGATGCATGTCTTTGTCATATATATGTTACATCCAACACAATTATATTCTGATAATATTCAATCATCTAATAACTGGACAATATCTTAAACTGAAATGTGATTTTAGTACAATTTCTCAGGCAGTAAAGTTTAGCTGTTCCATACTTTCAAGCTCCTATTTTTTGTTTTGTTTTTTACAAAAGACACATCATCAGCTCAGGAAACAGTGTTCAAGGTTCAAGAAACATGAGGCATTGTTGCAATATATTAACTACTGTTGTTTTTCTTTATTAGCAGATTAGATTATTTTACTGCTGAATTTCAGCTATAATAGAATTTGAGTAGTAAATAATTTAAATATTAAGGTTATGATTTTACAGAAAGATCTTGTGATTAAAAACAAACAAATAAAAACATCATCTCATTTCTTTGTTTATAATTTGCGTTAAATGCAGATAGCCCCAGAGAGGTGAAAATAACAGGTCATCCTGATCTTATTGTAAAAGAGAATGAGTCATTAACACTGGATTGCAGTGCCAACTCGTACCCATCAGTAAGCTCATTCACCTGGATGAAGATGATCGATGGGACGACGGAAACCACTATAAGCACTGGGACACCGTTCATTGTGGATTCTGCCAGTGTCTCTGACAGCGGGAAGTACCGCTGTACGGCCAAAAATGAAATTGGAATGGGAAAATCAGTGCAAGTTGAAGTTAAAGTTAAGTGTGAGTACACTTGAATATTTCAGTCATTGTTTCTCACCAACAACAGAGTATCCACACGTCTGATACTTTGCTTTGTAATTATTTACTCGTTTCATCTAAACTTCAAATATGACATGGACTCTAACAAGTGGTTGATTTTACTGATTTTAGTTTTTCATTCTGGCATAAGTAAGATGCTTTAGAAAGGTCATTCAGGTTGTGCCACATGTGCGCTTTGGACCAGCAACTAAGGGATATGAGAAAGGAACATTTCTAACTCTACATGAAACAGCTTTGAATAGAGCAACTGTACATTGTCATTTTAAAACTTTTCATATTTAGCTATTCTGTCTGTTTTTGAAGTCATTATCTTGCATTTCCATTTCTTCTTTTTTCCTCTGTTTAGATGGTCCAAAATTCACAAAGATTGAAAAAGGAAAGGAAGAGCAGCATGATGACGTGACAAGAGTGAAACTGAGGTGCATCAGTCAGTGCTATCCTGAAGTCACGCAATATTCATGGTACCAGAGGATAAACAAAAAAGAGAGCAAAAATGTAGCAAACGGTAAGGATATTTTTGTGAGATCAGACCAGCCTGGGGAGTACTACTGCGTCGCAAAAAACACAATTGGTGAAAGATCATCTGAGCCAATCAAGCTATTTGACGGTGAGTGAATTCCAAAGGCATTGACCTTTATCTCTACTGTGCATTGTTTTTATATAATAATACATTTAAATTATATTTTTCCTTTTTTTAATACGTATATAAAACTTTGTAGCGGTGTAGAGTGGGGTCATGTTAACAAGCCATCACATTTGTTTTAACAATATTACATTATTTAATAAGCTCAACTTATTCATGTCCAGGTATTTACAAATCAGTGCCTATTATCCATCACCCACTCCTGCTTAATGTCTGTGTACTCAAAGTAAACATGTGTCAGGTTACTCTTATTTGAAAAGTACATTTAAACAGAACAAAGAAAAAAAAATCATACACACAATATGTGTATGCCCTTAAAAGTAACACTGCCCATTGAGCTGTCTTGGTGGAGGTTTGTGCTCTTTGGGTGCTTTTTGTTTTTCTGTGCTACCTGTTCACAAATCTCTCTATATACTGATGTTCTGTCTCTTCTAACCACAGACACAGTTATGAAGATTGTGAAGGTCTTCTCGCTTTGTCTTATTTTTCTAATTGTATGCATACTCATCTTTTTGTACAGGTAATATACAAAGTAAATAACAAATAGTTTCTATTGGAGAAACGTGTTCGGGTGATTGGCCTGTATGACTGCTCTTCTGCCCCTTTGTTTACAGACGCAGAAGGAACAATTTAATTCAACAAAGAACTACAAATGTGTGGTCCTGGAGTAGTTTTCTGGTATTAACTCATATGTTAAATCTTTTGAATTGTTAGTGAAATGAAACAAAAATGATGCATTTCCATCTGTAAACTGAATCAGGGTTCCTGGAATGGAGTCAGCAGGAGCAGCGGGAATCAGAGTGGTTTGGCAGAGCCGTTCAGGAGCAGAGATGACCTCTTGCTAAACCAGCCATGTCAACCAAATGCCCAACAACCCCAGCGTCATCCAGACAGCACGTAAGTCTGCAGCAGCTCGCACTGTCCAGCTCAGAACAAGGGACACATTGTTGGCAGGGGAGCTGGGTGCTGCTGCTCACTCTTTCGTCAAAGAACCCATTTAACATCATTCAGTTATGAATGGCACACTGAGAGTCTGCTCAGCTTTTGAATGGTTCTGATTCTGATTGTGCATTTTTTATTTTTAACATCATTATTTTTCCACAGGACTGCATCCAACGTGAACACTGTTTACTCTGCTGTGAATCTGCCCAAAAGCAAACAGGTGATCCAATCATATCAGTGCAAGCTCAACAAAGACAAATCCATTTACAAATGAATAAATAAATGAAACTTTAATAGTGACAGTATTAAAGTATAATGAAAGTATACTGAGAATTGGGTATATTTCAAAGATTACCCGTTCCTGTTTTACTGCACAGCCTCTTTTCATTAAATAGACTTATAAAACACTGCACAACTGGAAAAATGAAATATATATATTATATACATTTAAGTTAAACATATATTGTTAACTCTTAAAATGTTATTAACTTCTAATTATGCCAGTGAAAAAACATCCTAATGTTTTATAAAAATCATTCAGACAAAATGACCTTTATCAGCAATGACCTTTATTAACCACTAAAAACGTGCTTCCGTACTTTAGAGGCTCTGTAGAAAATAATAAAAGTCAAGAGTAGTTTGTAAAGTTTTATCTCCACTAATCCAGCCTTATGCTTATGCTGTCCCTTACTGTTAATATATATCTGTCAGTATAGTTATTAATTATCCTTCATGTAAGGCATGAATGAACTGATTCAGTTGCTACTCTACATTCAGTGACACGGTCTCTCTGCATTTGCTCAGGCTGCCTCTGCACAAAACCCAATCAAAGGACATGGTGGAAACATGGGAAATGATTCTCTCAACTACGCTTCTGTGTTCTTTGTGAATAGAAAAAAGTGAGAATTCAGTTTTGCATATAAAAGGAGCCTAAATGATATGTTATTACATGACTTCTTTTATGACTGTATGATGTTTTTCCCAGGGATCCAGAGGAGGATGCTGAGTACTCTGTGGTGTCAAAGCCTAAGAAGTCAAAAGTGGTAAGAAAGCTCAAAATGCCTTTTTTTCCCCTGTATCTCATTCGGTTTATTAGCTTATTTCATTGCATTTGTATTGTATTTGTATATCATATACTCATTGTATATGATATACAAATACAAATAAAAATCATTGTAGCAAGGGAAATTAAGTTAAGGCAAAGTAAAGAATGAAAATGATCTTCAACAAGGGTTATTTTTGTACATCAAATCCAGACACTGTCAGAAATTATGACACCGTTTTGTCACTTTTTTGTCATCTAGACAGAACAAGAAGTGCAGGAGGACTATGAGAACATCGGCGAAGAACTTCCACCCAAACCTCCATATGCATATAACTTTGACTCAGACACAGAGACCAGTGAAGATGAGGTGGAGGTCAACTATGCTCATGTGAACGTTAAGCCAAAGTCTGGCCACCAGCGAGCAAAGAAAGACTCCAGCAGCAGCAGCAGCAGCGAAGATGAAACTCAGTACTCTCAGGTCAAAATTTGACTAAAATTGCTTTGATCCTATTCAGACATCTCTGCCAGTTTGTGCCATGGACGTTCCGAAATATATTTGCCAGGCTAACTATACTGAACAAGGCTTGTATTACTTCATTGTTTCTTTTTTCCTTCCTGGGATATAATTTTAGCTTTCCTTTATGTATAGTAATAAGTCCCCACAAGTACACAAACCTATCTTTTTATCATAGATGTAAGACTGTTGGGGAAGTGTATATGGATAAGTGATAAAATGAAATGACTGCTGTTGTAAAATTGTGCTCCCATCCTCCTGCTGAGTTTTTTAATGTATATATCTGTCTTGAAATTAAAGTACTTTACTGTATGCATAGTTCCATTTCATAACCTGCTTTGACACAAGCTGTTGTTTGATGGCAAACTTGACTGCAGGGCCAGTTACTCTTTTAATCACATAATAATTATGCATTACAAAGTTGTCAATAAAAACAAGTGCCTAACAAGTTTTAGGTTGTACCTGCTTCTTACACACTCCACAAAGGTTTTTTTTTAGAATTAGACAAAGGTTAGTCATATGCATATAGTTAAAGATTCAACCTCAGCATACAGATATGTCTTTTTTTTCTGTCATGCTATTTTTACTAGTAAGACAGGAGAAGAATTTACAGACGAGGATCGAAACCAGGGCCGGAGGGAATGTCCAAACTCCAGGGCTTCTGCTGTCAATTCCTCTAAAGCTAAGTGACCACTTTCTCATCAACCCTTCATGTAAGTCCCTTAGCATCTTTCTCTCTTCCCAAATGAGCATCTGCAAGTGTTTCTTCCTACTTTGCATCTCCTCCATTGATTGGTGCTTCTCGACGGATCTCAGAATCCACACCAGTCTTAGGGACCAGGCCTTTGATCTCACCTTCCCCGAGCTTGCCCTCTGACCTGGCCTGAAGTTGAGCAAAGTCCACATCAGCATAATGGAGAGAGTCATCCTTGTATTCTGCTGCTTCTGCCTCAAGAACGGCTTTATTGACATAAATCACATCTGCCTTTGAAGAGTTAGTCTACAGAGAAACCACAACAGTGTGTTTCAGTAACACAGAAAAGATGTTTTTTTCTATTTCAATAATGAGGTTCACTTTAACTGTGTTTTTTAAGAGCATGTGTTTTGGCATAATATATTCATATTTACTATGCAAGAAAACGTTCATTTTATCATTCAAACAGGACACACCATTAGCTCAGAGAGTCAGAATATGTTTTGGAGTCTAAAGAGCTTGGAAAGAAAGACGTCTGGAAGTTTCTTGAAGACGTTTCTTCTCTCAGCCGAGAAGCTTCTTCCTCTTTCCAAGCTTTTTAGACTTGGTCTTTAGACTACGATGACCTGGATGACTGAGAACCTTCACAGACAATATGTTTTGGTGTTTAAATCACACTGACACATTGGCAAGTGCAGGAAGAGCTGGAAGCAAACTCATTCTACCACAAGTGGGATTTTTTTCTTCATCTAACTCATATATATGCATCAACATAAACTCACCTCATTGGTGACTAAACAGTCTGAAATATCCACAAGTCCCTTGTCAAGTGAAACATTGCCCTTCCTTTTCCTGCAACCATCACAGAAAGGTGAAAGGTTTAATTCACATTAAAGATTTTACATTGAAATATGCTTTAGGAAAAATACTTTCTCCTTGAAAATTCCTTGCCACAAAGTTAAATACTCTAAAAGTCGTTATCCCCCTGATAATGTTTTGATTTTGTCATAATTCATGTATTACACGTGTGTTTTCCACTTCAAGGTGGGCAGATAAAGTTTCATCAGAAGGCTGCCTTGTTAGTAATGATTTGTGGCAGCTGTGGTTACTCTATAATTAGTCAGCTTACAAAAGGAACCTTGAAATATGTCTGTTATATGCATTTTTGATTATACATGATAATCGTAACCTACTTTGAAAATATCTGGTACCAGTGTTCTGTGTTCCTCACCTGTAAAGGCATATCAGTAGCGGTATGAAAAACAGCAACATCCCCAGTGCTCCCACTCCAGAACCAATCAGCAAAGAAAGAGTATGGAGGACTTAAAAAAACAAAACAGTCATATCAATCACTAAACGATGCAAATGACACAACAGAAAAGCCAAATATAAAATGAAGCTTCCTACAGATTTCTTTACCTAGCTGAGTTTCACTGGAGGATATATTGAAAGCTATACTATCAGACCCCAGGGAGTTGCTGCTCAGACACACCAGAGAAGGCATGTCTTGGCCCAGGTAGTACAGAGTGATGACGCTCCTCACGCTCGTGCTCCCCAGATTTACTTCCCGAATTGGGATATCAGCAGAGTGATTGACAAGCTCGCCAGCCAGCTGCCAAACCAGGGAGGGAAGCGGGTTCCCCTGAGTGTTACAGGTACATCGGATCTGGGACAAAATCTTCACACAGCGGGAAGAAAATAGGATCTCTGGAGCAACTGAGACAAAGAAGGTAATGGGTTAACAGAATAGGCTTATGGGCGGTTTTCTTGGGGAAACATAAAGGCTTCAAAGGAATGAAAACAAGAATAAGAGTCTTACATGTGACATCAATGCTGACAGGCTCTGAGCATTCAGCTCCATGGACATTCAGAGCTTCACAATGATATTGATCATCTGAGAGTTTGGTCACATTGAAGGTGAAGTGTTGCTCAAAGCCCACCGCTTCCTTTTTCCTTCCTGCCACCTGGAACCAGGTGAAGTTCACCGCTGCTGGATTGGCGATGCTTGTGCAAGTCAGAGTCACAGAGCTGCCATCCAGCACAGGACCAGAAGGATCAACAGACACTGAAGTATTTTTAGGAGGATCTGAAAAGAAAATAATGTTCCTTGTTAGTATTGCATCCAAAGACTTTTTTTTACTTGTTTGGGAATGCATATTCAGCCTTTCAGAAAATATATAAATTAGGATGTTCTGGTGCAAGTTTTAGGACAGAAAGTTATTAATTGATATATAATAATACTTTTTTCTTTTTCATTGTTATTCATATTATTCCTTTTTGATAGAATTAAATGTGTTTTGCTTTGGGGGGGCTTTAATCATACTTTTCTGTGCTCTTACAGCTTGATGAGGACACAAATTAAACAAAACAGCTACACATACATTCAGACACTGGCACACATGTGGACACAGTGGAGCTCAGTCATGATGGACTCAGAAGGTTTTGAGGTTGTCACGCAATATGACAATGTGTTACTGTCCATAGCTCAGACACTAGTGTTGCCCTGTTAACAAGTCTTGGCCCCAGATCATGTTGGGTTGAGCACAGCTGGATATACAGTAGAGCCATGTTCAGGACGTGAGCACACTGGAGACATACAGTTCTGTTGTTTGTTTTCGGTGTAAATCAATGTCTTTACTGTGTTAAATTAACTCACACTGAATGTCCAGCTGAATTGCTGCTGACGTTTCCTCTCCCAGATCATTTTTGGCTGTACAGTGGTAATCACCGCTGTGGCTGGTGTCGGCACCGTCTACGACCAAGACTGGTCCGAGCTCCTTATCCATCTCATTATCTCTGTACCAGGTGTAGTTGGTCACTGGTGGGTTAGAGCGGCTCTTACAGATCAGAGAAACAGAGCTGCCCTCCAGAACTGGACCAGTGGGATCGACGATTACTGTTGTTTCCCTCGGGGAAACTGAAAAAATAAACAAGCGTGGGTTCAGTCTATGCTGTGATCCAACATTTATAATCTGTCTTTTTGTTTCAGTGTCACTTACACTGTACGTCAATCTGAGTGATAGAAGAATTCTGGCTTCCATAACTGTTACTGACTCCACAAAAAAACTGACTGTCAACTTCTGACACTGTGGCTGAAAACCTCTTCTTTGATCCCACCACTGACACCTGATCTCCATTCACTTTGTACCAGGTGTAGCTGTCCACGGTTGGATTTGCATTAGTGTTGCAGGTCACGGTCACTGAGCTGCCTTCTTTTACAGGACCAGAGTAACTAACTGATGTGTTATTTGGAGGATCTGTAAGAGAAATATGAAATTGTAAATACACAATCTATCTGCACAGACAGATTTTTTTGGGCCACTCATAACCAGTGTCAAGCCTACAACTGGAATGATAAACATTTGTCTTTTCACATCAGCAAAATGTTTACAATGTAACCAAGGGTCTATCCCAGCTGTAGAGCTTGATTGCAACTTGATTGAATGGCAAAACTGAAGCTCATTGAAACAGAGTGACTTTTGAATCTATACAAAAAAAAACCCTAAACCATCAGATTAGATGTTCTTTTATATGTTTTTTATTATCCTGGAGAAGACGAAATCAGATAATATCAGACCATAAATAAAATCGTGTTATGGCATGAATGCAAACAATAAAAGAAAAGGTGATAAAATATACTCACAAATAACACTTAGCGTCAGAGTTTTTTCATACAGAAGGTCACTTTTCCCAGCTTGTCGGTTATAGACGGCAGTGCAAGAAACTTTTTGTTCATTGTGAAGGTGAGAAGCAGTGAAGTTCATCACAGAGGTCGCAGGATTAGCTTCCACTTCCTCCTCTGTGTCACCTAAAGCGGGCGACCATGTCAGAAGTGGAGGAAGAATGGGACAGTGAGAAACAGCGGAGCAGGTCAATGTCACTGCAGTTCCTTCTTCTACCTCCAGGTTCGATGGAGTTATGGTAGGTTTAGGCAGTGAATCTGAAAAGTAGAACAATACAAAAATGACATAATGAACTAAAATGTAGTAAAGATGTGGCTTTATGTGTAGAATAGCAAGAGGAGGGGACAAACTTTGAGTGGATATGAGGACACTTGAAGGAAAGTTAAACTTCAAATCATTGTCACACTGCAGTCTGAAGTAATAGTTGTCATAATGGCGTGGTGGCATGTTGTTGAAGATGGTGGTGCAGTCTTTGTCACGCAGGATCCCAGTCAGGTTTCCTTGCTGGATATTTAAGCTTCCACTTGCACCAGTGAGGCTGGAATCAAACACCGGAGTTCTACTCCAGCCTTTCTTCCAGATAGCTTTACATGAATCATCCAGGAATTCCTCCCATTCTGGGGGCAAGGTGAATCTGCAGCGGATCAACACGCAGGATCCACTCAGTGCTTCTACAGTCTGAGGCAAGAAGACTGCCCAGTTTTGGCAAAAGCTACCTGAGTTGAAGCAGCAGAAATATGACATTAGGTAAGGTAAAGTAAACATTCTAATTACTGCCAACGTAAAGGTTCTGCATTTGCATCTACATGTGAGGAAAGACTGATAAGTCCCTGGCAACATGACTGAAATTAAAATAACATACCTTGAAGTAGACTGCATATAAAGAAAACCTTTATTGCAACCGTCATATTCGTCTGATGATCCGAGTGAGGTACTGGAAACAGGACACTTTTATTGCTTGCTATAAATGTTATTGTATGGCTAACATTCAAACATGAAAATGCAATTTAGTCTTTAGGACAAGCTGAGAGTCACACTATATCCATTCTACAAAATGTTGATGTTTTGCTGAAAATAACTAAAATATTGTTTTAAGCCTGTGAGACTTTGTTTGCTTCATTGTTTATGTAATTATTCTTTATTTGCATATGGTAATTTCCCTTTTTTTAAAGGTAATAATTAACTAAAAAGAGGAAGCAATATAAAAATCATCCATGATCTTATTCTTTATCCTCAACAGTATAATATTTAGTACATTTATTAAGGTAACAGTCTTACCTTAAAAGCCAACAGAAGTGTTCAGCATACAGTGTCTTTTCTGGAAAGAAAAAAAGTTTTAAAAAAAACTAATTTGAGGTCACAAATCCTGAGATCATTTTAAAGTATACAATGATAACATTAATATTAATAAAGTTAAAATGAAGGGTTTACAAGCATTAAAGCATCAGTAGTAGTAATCCAACAAGTGAGTCATGTCAGACTGGTAGTGTGTCTGGATGTCGCACACAGCTCTTGTCAGATGTGTTCGGGGAGTGGCGTGTAGCAGAACAACAAGGTTTTGATACTCTCTCTGTATTTCAGCTGTTTTAACCAAGTGCAGAATTGTGCATAATAATGCATTATTTGTATAATGCATTTGATCCCACTGAGAGCTTGAAATGGGAAAGAAAGGTGAATTATGAGCTGATGTTAATATTCTATGGCACAAAGAATAAAGACAGTTCTGGTACCTTGTACCAGCAACGTGTACCTAATAAAGTGCCTGGTGAGTGTACACAGTGATGTACTTGGAAATAGTTCGACACTAAACTGATTTTCATATGTATCTTGTATATGTATCTTCTCTTATAAAATGATTTATTATCCAGAATCAGAAGTCATCAGTGAACTCATATATATGGTTCCACTGGAGTTAAAAGAGAAAAATTAAGATTAAATGATACATTTAGACAATGAGAGAGAGGAGGCTGGATGGAGGACAGTTTTGAAGAGGGTGAAGAGTTGAAAGGTAGATGGGTCAAATGATACATGTGGGGCGATGTACAGCTATCTAGGAGAGAAGACAGTGGACTTTTTAACCAGACTCTTTAACACAATCTTGGAAAGTGAGCACATGTCTAAGGAATGGAGAAGAAGTACAGAGGTGATGTTTTTCAGGAGCAAGGGTGATATACAGAACTGCAGTAACTACAAACGTCAGCAGAAGCAAGACGTGTGTGGGCAAGGGAGACACGTGGAAAGCTGAACATGTTACATACGAGGTAATGACGGTGAATGAGTTTTAAGTATCTGGGGTCAACCATCCAAAGTAACTGACAATGCACAGGAGAGGTGAAGAAGAGAGGGTGAAGGTAAGGTGGGGTGGAGTGGGTGGAGTTCAGGGTCAGGTTACAAGGCAAAGGGAAGGTTTACAAGATGATAGCGAGACCTGCTGTGTGGTTTGGAGACGGTGACACTGATGAAAAGACAGAAGGCTTCGCTGGAGGTGGCAGAATTGAAAATGCCAAGATTTTCACTGGGAGTGACCAGAATGGACAAGACTAAAAATCAGAGTGACAACTCAGGTTGAGCAGTTTGGGGACAAAGTTAGAGATAGCGTAGACATTTCAACCTTGCAGAGAAGCAACAGTCGATAACAGACAAAGGATTGTCTGTTGATGTAGTGAAGGAGGACATGCAGAGGGTTGGAGTAACACGAGAGGATGCCAGGGACAGGGTGACATGGAGCCAGATGATCTGCTGTGGCAGCCATTAAAGGGAGCAGCCGAAAGAAGAAGATGACAAGAAGATGACAAACTGGATCATATCTGTAACTTCCACATTCATTCGTCAGAATTATTTATTATTGCAACCATCTTACAATAAAAAAATTATTATGAATAAATGCAGATAAAACATTTTTTTTTATGAATAAACTTTTAATAGTGCATAACAGTGTATGTCTTCATTTATTTGAAAATCAAACCCATAAAAATTTCTGAATAATAAATAATTTTAAAAATGTCATTTACAATGCATCTTCAATAAAAACTGAGAAAAATTTGGACATTTTAATGGGAACATCTGACAATATAAAGCAATCCAAAACATATTACAACACAAAACGGTCACAGTGTTTAACCTCAACGTGCCTCTGACAGTCTAATTTAAGTACACTTATTTTTGGACTGTTACAGTGGAATGCATAGTATTGCACAGGAGTTGTTATTATGTTCACCACCTGCTGTAGTGTATTATTGCGTAGTGTACATCATTCTTGTAATGCTGGATTGTGACCAGGAGAGGGAGGTAAAACTCAGCTTAACACCTCCCAGTAACAGACACCCATTGTGCAAGCTGCTGAGTGAAGCTGCTTGTGGATTGCAGCTGGTGAACCTCTGTCGCCATCAATCACTCTGTCAGTAACAGTTTCCACAACTCAGTTTAACCACATCTGTATCTCGTGCACTTTATTCACATATTCATGAGTCCAGGTATAGAATGAGCTCCTGAGGTGGATCTTCAACAAAATCGGACCTTAGACAGCAGAGAGGGAAACACAGCCCTCTTGCGCTGCCTGCCTAGAAGCAAGGATTGTAAATTCAAAAGTTAATAACGACTATGCTCGTCTGTTGCTGTGACAATAACATCCATCCAGATCCGCATGGACACTGCACTGGAAGCCACCAGAAAGAACAGACGGTCATATGTCTTCACACAGAACGTCAGACTGGGCCGTGGTGACTAAAAAGAAGGCACAGACAATGAAACCGTCATCAGCTGATGAAGAAGCAGCTTTTTTTTGCTTAGTGGTAATGTTTTTTTGTTTTGTTTGTTAAGATATACCAGTCAAAATTTTGGACACACCTTCTAGTTTAATCATTCTTCTTTATTTTCATGACTATTTACATTTGATGCCTTCAGTGAGAATCTACAAACTATGAATGAACACGTGGAATTATGTAGCAAGCAAAAAAAAAAATTATATATTCTCCCAAACAGCCCCCCTTTGCTTTGATTGCTGCTTTGCACACGTTTGGCATTCTCTCGATGAGCTTCATAAGTCATCTGAAATGATTTTCCAACAGTCTTGAAGGAGTTCCCAGACATGCTGAGCACTTGTTGGTCATTTTGCTTTCACTCTGTGGTACATCTCATTCTGAGCCATCTCGATTGGCTTTATGTCAGGTGACTGTGGAGACCAGGCCATGTGGCGCAGCACTCCATCACTCTCCTTCTTTGTCAAATAGTCTTTACACAGCCTGAAGGTGTTTTTGGGGTCATTGTTCTGTTGAAAAATAAATGATAGTCCAACTAAACGCAGACCGGATGTGATGGCATGTCGCTGCAGGATGCTGTGGTTGCCATGCTGGTTCAATGTGCCTTCAATTTTGAATAAATTCCCAACAGTGTCACCAGCAAAACACCCCCACACCATCACACCTCCTCCAAGCTTCATGGTGGGAACCATGCATGTAGAGAACATCCGTTCAGCTTTTCTGCGTTGCACAAAGACACAGCGGGTGGAACCAAAGATCTCAAATTTGGACTCATCAGACCAAAGCACAGATTTTCACTGGTCTAATGTCCATTCCTTGTGTTTCTTGGTCCAAACAAATATCTTGTGCTCATTGCTTTTCATTAACTTGTGATTTCTGAGGCTGGTGACTCAGATGAATTTATCCTCAGCAGCAGAGGTGACTCTTAGCCTTCCTTCCTTCCTTCCTTCCTGTTGTTTCCCTTTACTTAGCTGATTGGTTCTTGCCATGATTCTAATAGTTGTCAAATAGGGCTGTCAACTGTGTACCAACCTAATTTCTGCACAACACAGCCCCATTAAGAAGGCAAGAAATTCCACAAATGAACCCTGACAAGGCACAACTGTGAACTGAAAACCATTCCAGATGATCATGAAGCTCATTGAGAGAAGGTCAAGGGTTTTCAGCACTGTCAACAAAGCAAACAGTGGCTTCTATCAAGAATCTAAAATGCAAGGCATATTTAGAGTTATTTATCATTTTTTTTCTTTGCTAGATAATTCTATCTATCTATCTAGATACCATTAAATGAGAAGGTGTGTCCAAACTTTTCACTGGTAGTGTATATCCGAGTAAAACAACTGCCCAGCAGAACAAATGTCTGCTAATAAGAGATTAATGTTACAATAATGTTTGTACTTTTTAACCATCTTTCTATTTTCTGTCTTGCAGCATTAACTTAGCCTCTATTTGTTGTATAAGTGCAGACTGATAATCACCTGTTTCACACAACTAAGAAAAGAACAGGATCTTCTGACCACAAACTATTTCCCTGAGGATTTTCTTTTCCTCATTTATTCCTACATGGTGAATAAGGTCACTGTAAGTAAGAGGGTTGACACTATTACTTTCTTAGAAGATGCCAGTGAGCACCAAATAAAAGTCTTGCTAAGCAGTACTAATGTTACCAACAACCTACCTTTGATTCCTAGTCTATTCAAATACGATGGTACATGTATCAGGTCATATCATATAAACAAAACTATTTGGAAATATAAGGTAGCAAAACAAATTTTGCAACTGGTTTACATACTACAATAAACTCAAACGCACATGTGTGTACCTGTGATAGTCATCCTAATTCTACTTGAGTTGTTTTGTTTGTGTTAACTGTACGTTTCAGGAGAAAGAAAATATTTATTGGACTTCCTCTCTGCGCTATTGTAATATATTTAATAATCACTATAAATATTGGTCCTGAAAACATTATGTAAAGAGATTCTAGAAATATTTTTTGAAAGTGTTTTGGCGGATTTATGACTGGATGACATGTCAAGAAATGACTTTAGAACCTCTACAAAATGAGTCCAGTGCAGTTTAAGCTACATTTACAAACTGTTGCCCTTCTGATCCAAGGTCTGTGCTCAGGAACACATGAAAAACTTCACAGATTTATTTAAAGTCCAGTTGTGTAAAATATGAGAACTCACAGAGGTGCCTGTTCGTAGATGGTCGTAGTAAACTTCCTCTATTGCTTGGAAATAAATGACTCCCTTTAGCTTCCTTTCATCACAGTCTGCAGCAAAGGTAAAAAAGGAATTTTAGAACATTAATATTGAATATTTAAGTAATGTGAATTAAAAAAAAAAAAAAATTCCTTGTTCTTTCTACAAAGCACAATAAAACGTAAGAAAAAAATAAAAAAAATGTTTAGAATAAAAACTTTGATGTGATGTAATCTTATAATAAGTCTGACCACCTCCTAGCGTGAGAGAGAAAGGTTCATTCAAACAAAGAGGCAAACACAGAGTCAGCGAGCACACCCCTCCAACCAGTCTAACCTGTATAGTAGGCTAGTCGTCTGTGGTCCATGTCAAACAGGAACCATCTCTTCTTCCAGGTTTTGACCCTCCCCCCTCGTTTGGTCAGGAAGCCCGCACAGCGTCGAGACGTCAGCCGCAGTTCCGTGCAGCCAGTCACTCCATGACCCAGAGACTCCACATGGGCCCTCAGGTCAAAGTTTGGAGAGAGGAAGAGGGGCAGGCTACGCTGCTGGAAGACAAATGGACTTTAAAGAAGCTTGAAAAAAACAAACAAACAAACAGTCAATTTACCATGATAAACTGACCAGTTCCTATTGGAGTTTATAATGGTTACACTTGTTTTGGGTCCCCAAACCCCAAGGATGAGATGATAAAAATATAAATGTCTTGGTTAAAGATGCTGGAAGTCAGTTAGTTATAAAATCATGAAAAATGAAACAGAATAACAACAAAACAGGTGACATAAGCGTCAAAGCTTGCATTGTCTTTTGGTACCGCCAAAGAAACATTTTATCCATTCGCTTCTGCTTCTCCTTATCAGGGAAGGAGTCAGGGTACCCGGAGAGAACACACGCAAACACGGGGAGAACATGCAAACTGCACACAGAAAGGCTGCAGCCAGTTGGTGGATTCTAACCTCTTACTGTGAGGCAACAGTTCTCAAAACTAATCTAACAATCCCACGTCAGAGTTTCGTGGAAACTCCTTGTATTGTGGGTAATGTCAGCATCAGGTCTCGACAAGAACATCGAGAATACATGGATTAAAAGGACTACATATGTGTGTCTGTTGCATTAGGTTTAATCATTTTACAAGGAAAACAAAATATTTTTCACTAACTTATAGTTTGAATTTCATTCATACCTCAGAGGAGTTTGGGGAAGAGATGACCCGTTGTTGCTCTTCAGGTTCTGGCTCTGGTCTTTGTGGGGTCTCTGGTTCTGGTGGTTCTGTTCTGGAAGAATTAAGCTCTCTTTGTCTTCTCTCCTCCAACAGCAACCGTCGCTGATCTTCCTGAGTTCACACGCACATCAAAACAAATTATTATCCAAACCATTTCCAAGGTAACACAGTAAGACGGAAGCAACACTGGTTTAACCCAGCTGGAAGTATGCATCCAAAAGCATAAAGGAAACTGAAATCAGAGTTACACTCTAAATCCTCCCATTCCTTTTTTGAAATTCTCTGAAACTCTCATATGCGTGCACATTTTTTAGTCTCTCCAACTGCCAGTGCTACAAACATGCATTACAAAACTCCAAACATCTGCTGTCTACTTTCCTGGAGCTGAGTGGGTGTCAGTAATCAGACAGGCGTATCTAATTCAGTGTGTCGCTGATGATTAGAGGTGTCAGCAAGTGTTCCCCACAGCAGGTGACTCACCCGCTCTCTGAGCAGCCTCTCTCTCTCTGCTTTGGCTTCCCTCAGTTTCTTCTCAATCTCAATGAGATCCAAAAGGCATGGACTGTAAGAAAAAGGAATAATATAATTGAGTACAAAAGCCTTAAACAGTTAGTTTAAATAAAAAAAAATATTCTTTAGAAAATGATCCAATTAGCTGTATTTGTTTAACAAGTTATCAGTAGAATTAAATGGACATATGAAGCATAATCAACCAGACTCAAGCTTATCATCAGCAAAGATTGAGCTAGTGTTTAACAGGATGCGACAATGCAAAAGGCCAAATCATGACATGTGCTACATCATAAAGTATTCCTGAAACCCATCATGTAGTATGTCCAATACTATCCAATGAACAGACTTGTAACACCAGTGCAATCACCTCAACCGACACCTAACCTTATCTTCTGCTGCTGCGCAAGCCCCATGTTCATTTGCAAATGTTTTATCGTTAACAGACAGCTCTACACCCGTTTACTTCCAGTAACACAACAAAGTACGCCTTCAACTGTTGCTGCTGTTGTATGCAAGTTCACAACAGTGTTGCTAACGTCGTTTGTTAATAAGCCAAAAAACATAAAATAATCTGGTCATTTTGGCCCAATCTGAAATCCATCCTTTGACCATTATTCCAACTGGAAAAATTTATAATGCAATATAGTAAAACTGCTCAACCAATTACTGAATCTAATATGGATAGAAAACAAAACAACAGCCGTGGGAAAATAGTTAATAGCAAAATGTGGTTGCTCCCACTTTGATTTTACACCCAACATGGTTTATATTGTGTGTTCATGCAATTTTGGCCTGATTAAGAGGGTTTCTTGTTGCACTTTGCTGCCACAATGTGTTTGAAAGTATCCTAATTTATCAAAAATGGTTTTATCTGCTATAGTAAAGACATAACAAACAGAAACTGTGGTCATGGAGCAACCTGATGCCAAGTGGTTATAGTGCCTTGTGTGTCTGAAAATATACTTGATGACCACAAACCAGGACCCACTAATTAATAGTGTCAAATTATATATACATATTTTTTGTATTAAAAATGTGAATTATGGCGCAAAAACCCTTCACATGCTACATTTCTCCACTCAGTGGGCCAAAAGAATAGCAATTAAAATCCATTCTGGTTGCATGTGAATATAATTACCTAGTACATGAACGTTGAAAAATGCATTAATGAGCCCCATTTGCTTTTTAAAAAGTGAAGACACTGACCTGGCAGCACGAGAGCTTGTTGTACTATTACATGGAGTTAGGACTCCACCACCATTGCTGGTCCCACTGCTGTGCCCATTGCCGTGCCCACTGCTGTGCCCATTGCCGTGCCCACTGCTGTGCCCATTGCCGTGCCCACTGCTGTGCCCATTGCTCAGTCTATGGAACAGGACAGGGGATGTGAAAGCCTCTGGGGCCTGGCTGTCAGGATGCATCCTTACCAGCACTGAAAGTGGAAGGAAATAAAAAAAGACATGTGAGAACAACATGCATCGGTCAGCATAAATAGCTTTTTATAAGATTCGGCGTGAGAGAAATCCGTCATGTGGTGTTAAAATGTTAACTCACTCATTTTATATTTTACATACAAGAAGAGTCAGATATGATTTTCAGGAAGAGACTTAGAGGATTAAGAAGAAGAGCAAACTCCTGACAAGACGTGACATGACCCTGAAGATCCGGCTACTATTTAATGACAGATAGATGGACATGTGAAAAACAGATACTACTGGGGAGATTTTAGGCTTAAGTATATGGGTGATTCTCAGGCTCATCTGGTCTGCACAGGCAAAACCAATGTAATAACGACCTGCCAACTCTACTGACACGCCTTTGATTTGACTAAAAGGGAGGGAACTGAGCAAACAGACCAGACAAAATGAGCAGAAGGGTGCAGAGAGAACATATTTATTGTTCTATATCACAAACATCTCAGCCTGAGCAATCAGGAGGACAAAGCGAGGTAGAAAAAGTGGACTCACCCTGTGCTGACACCGGCCTGTCGTTTAGTCTGTTATTGCGATGCGAGCTTCGTCTCCTGGGCAGACTGACACCTTCTTTGCTTGGATCCTAAAAAATAAAAAGACAGTGTGCTTAAAGTACATTCAAAACACAGACACTGTCATCTCAGATCTTTCTGTTAGCTATCAGCACATGTTTTGGAAATCAGTAATTGAATTAAAGCACAAATGTCAATTATGACATTAGACCAAATGATGAGGTTAACTGTTGCAGAAACAAAAAACCAAACCTCTGTGACAAGCTGCATACCTGCGGAGGCTTGTGAACCGTCAGAGGAGAAAGAGACATCATGCAGGGAGCTGAGCTGGTGATGTCAGACCAGTCGGTGAGCGGCTTCTTGTCTTTGCGAACCTGTTTGAAAGCCAGGTTTAAATTCCAAACCTCAGTAAAGCATCTGTGATCAACACTGGCTACAGGGTACAAATACAATCTGTTCATTTTCACCAACTGTAACCGTAAAGCAAAACACATTCTCAACATACCACATCTGCCTGAGAATTAAAACTTCCAGGAGGGATTGTAATGAGTTAAAAAATTATCACAGCTCCACTATCTTCCCCTCTATCCCTCCCTCTCCCTGCTTGACTCACAAACACATGAGCAGTTCAGTCACTACATGCAGTCCACTGTTTAACCCTTGTCCATCTCTTTCACTACTCAGCACAACAGCACATGCTGGCAGCAGAAGTGTGGCTGTTAAACATCTGCTGCACATACATCAGTGTTGTTTTCTAAGGGATTCGGTAAATATTCAAATGCTTTCTTGACACAATACGATCCAACTGTTTTCACAAATAAATATACAAATATACAAAGACACAAACAGCTCAGAGCACCAAAATTCCCAACACATCTGTGACAAGCAAACCACATCCTACATGCAGTCATATTAAAGTCATACACACTTGGCCATGTTGTCTGACACTGCTTCTCCCTCTCTCCTCCTCTGTACTGCCACTCCCTTCTGCCCTCCCTTTTTCAGTCCCCTCTCTTATTTACAACAGCTGATGAACTTCACATTAATCCAGTTTCATGACGGACGCTATTTTAAAGACCCTCAGTCACACAAATCAACTCGAGCGCAGTCATTTTACTTACCAATCGCTGCAAGGATGTGAAACTTCTCCCAGCTTGCCTTCTCTCCCTCTCAGACATCCACACATTCACAACTGCAGCACCCTCCCTCACGTTGCTTACTCCTCCCCCTCTACCCCTTTCCCTCCCTCCTTTTAGCCTGAGTTAATCTCGCTCTCTCTTGCTCTCTCTCTTTCTCTCTCCCCTCCTCGCTCACTCTCGCTTCCTCCCTCTGCTTGTCTCATTTTCCCTTTTACTCATCCAGATCTTGTCTCCTGCTCTTTTTTTTTTTTTTTTACTGGTGCAATCATAACTCCGATTAAATGCAAGCCACTGACTGTGTGATAAAGCCACAGCATAGTTTAATGAGTCACTGAGTAAATCACACACTTTGGGAAAGAAAGTATTAACAATGAAAACACATAACACATGACAGCGTGGACTATACACAGAGCTGGATAGATGTTTCACGAAACTGAACTGAAAAGAAAGAAACAGGTCATGGACACATGTTAGACTTTCGGAAATCCTTCACTACTCACAAGTGACTTAGAGATTTGGATCCAGCTTTAGTTTTGCTAGCAGTGCAACTCTTTTGATCTTTGTTAAGTTGTGCTCAGATTGAATAAAAACATATTTATGCACTTAAGGAACTGTAACCAGTAATAGAGGTTGTTTAATTTGTTTCAGGTTTTTAATACCTAACTTAATATATAGGTTTATGCTACTGCAACAGCAGCATTTGTCTGGAGTCAATCTTCCCTGTACATAACAAATAATATTGACTCTCGTGTAACTTTGTTTTTTCTCTTTATTGCTTCATGGTTTTCTTTAATCTGCTAAATGCGCTACTTCAATCATTAACTAGCCACCAACTTTCTCTGCTGCTTGGTTCTAAGGAGTTAATCCACAGTTTGCCTAGGCTTTATTTAGTGCCTGCTGGGGCTTGAAATAAGGCTGATGAGAATGGTGCAAGTGAACCAAAAACTGCCTGAAAAGTGTAGTCTTTGTCTGTACGAGGTGGAAGCCCAACTGTTAAGGCGAATTTGTAGAAACTGTCAGGAGTAGATGTGGGTTTGAATTTCTACCCTTTAACAAGTCTGGGAGGTTTGGCAGTTGGCCCACCATCCATACAAGTCTAGTAGACCAGTCACGTGGGAATGCCAATGTGGTAACCTATACAAATGCTATACAAATTCAGGGTAGTAGTGGGACACCAGCTCAGGGCTTCCCCCCCAAACAGGTTTTAAAGCTATTTTTAGACCTTTTTAGACAGATAATGCTTATTGGCCTTATGTAGACAAGTACGTTAGAATGAATAACATGTTCATTTGCAGCAGTTGAAAGATATTAAAGCAATGAGGGGATCTGTAGGGTCATATGATAGCCCTCTGCAGGTTTGTCACTATGAACTGAAATCTGCAGACAGATTCTGTGCTGCTTAAAAAAACATTTAACTCATATCTGAACTCACTTCCTGGTTTACCTCGTTTACTATACTTTGTATAACAAACGCTCATCATAAGATTTCTTAATCAGAAAATTAGAAAACTGTTGCTGGCCTGCTGGGTCTTGATTTCTGCTGAGATTGTGGGATCAAAATTTGGTGTAAATAACATGAAAGCATGGATCCATCCTGCATTGTATCAGTGGCTCAGGCTGCTGGTACTGTAATAGTGTGAAATCTGCTGTAGCTGTATGATGATGCCATCTCTATATGGGGTGTTTCAAGCACGTTGTTGAATCTATGCCACCAAGAATTAAAGGCATGACGATGTCAAATGTAAAAAATTCAAATACAGCCACCGTCATTAGGAGGAGCTAGCTGCCTGCTGTGCCTTAACCAAATAATCGAATACTGCTTCCAGCATATGAAACATCAAGAACAGACAACACAAAAAAGAAATAAACAGATTGGTAAAACAGAAAAGTAACAGAACTAATAAATGTGGCCATCGCAATAGAAACTACACCAGTTAAATAAAGACCAAAAGTTAGTAAAACCCACAGTCTGACAAATCCCACATACCATTTGGGTGTGTATGAGCTCCCTCTTCTCTTTCCTCAAGGCATTCATCTCTCTCTCTTTCTCCTTTTCCATGTCCCGCAGCTGTCTCTCTAACCGTTGGACTTGCTCCTGAAAATTCAGACAATCATTCCCATCAATGCGAACTGGATATGGCTTCCTGTCCTCCGAGATAATGTCACGTGCTGTAGCTGATTCATGTAGCTGGTCTGAGTTTACCTTATCTTTTCATTATGCTGTGAATATTGAGTAAATATCCCCCGATGTGACAGTGCGTATGTCGCTGTGAGTAAATACAGGTCACTAAGCTGAGTCGATCTCTTCAGCCGAGACACAATGCAAATCAAATGGCCATTTTGCAAGTTAATGAGAGGCACAAGACTGACACAGGAGAGCAGGACTGGAGAAGCAACTTAAATGAATATATGGCTGATATAAAATCACCACTTTAGAACAGTAAGTGTGTCACAATAAGAGCGTGAGAGATGTCATGTGCATCGAGGCCACAGTGCAGCTGAGTCAACTAGCATCCCTCTCACACAATCCCAGCCTTCATCTCCGGGGCTGCACTCCTCCTCCTACATTCTGAAGCTAATTGAGAAACAACTGAACATTATTTTCATCATCTATGTTTATGGAATTGTAAATTTTGGAGGAAGAACAGCTTTTTGGAACAGCCAGCATTAAAATGTAAGTCAAGACTACCGGTGTACAAAGTAACAAACTATTAAGAATTTAAGTTTAGTTCTTTTAGCTATCCTAGCATGTCATGTTTGGTGGGTTCACTTTGAAATATCTCAGCAATTACTGACATGCAAAAAATTTTTTCCCAAGAGCATTAATCCCTCTTTGGTGATCCTCTGACTTAGAATGTCAGCGATGTTGTTTTTGTGTCATTCTGTGTAATTGGTGCGTTTTATAAAAAATACTGGACATACTCTGTGAGTGAGTGAGACTATTGAGAGTATAGAAGACTTCTAAATGAGGCATAAGATTGTTAATCACGTTAACTCCGCTCTGGCACACAGTTTGGCTAGTCAGGATGAGTTTTCAGTCAGTGTCATCATCAGGTTATATTACGAAGCACATGCTGCCTGCTAAAATCAGCATGAGATCATTACTGGGGTCTGAACATTTAGCTCAGAATAAGCAGCACCCAACCATGATAGAAAAATGACCTGACAACACAGAAAAAAATTGCACTAGGAATTAAGGCAGGGGTGGGCAACTCCAGGCCTCGAGGGCCGGTGTCCCTGCAGGTTTTAGATGTGTCCTTGAACCAACACAGCTGATTTAAATGGCTAAATTAGCTCCTCGACATGTCCTGAAGTTCTCCAGAGGCCTGGTAACGAACTAATCATGTGATTCTAAAACCTGCAGGACACCGGCCCTCGAGGCCTGGAATTGCCCACCCCTGAATTAAGGTGAAGTCCACATACAGACTGCTGGTTTCCAAAGTTCAGTTACTGAATTAGAAATTAAAATAATAATAAAGGATTTCATTTATATAGCGCTTTTCAAAGCACCCAAAGCGCTTTACAATTCCACTATTCATTCACTCTCACATTCACACACGGGTGGAGGCAAGCTACAGTTGTAGCCACAGCTGCCCTGGGGCAGACTGACAGAAGCGAGGCTGCCATATCGCGCCATCGGCCTCTCTGGCCAACACCAGTAGGCGGTAAGTGAAGTGTCTTGCCCAAGGACACAACGACCAGGACAGAGAGCCCGGGGATCAAACAGGTGACCTTCCGGTTACAGATACGCTTCCCATCCCCCTGAGCCACGGTCACCCCAGTCCATAAATAAGAGTACACACACCCAACATGTCAGTTGAACAATTTAATTTAAATTCAAGTGCCAACATGTTACAGATCTTTTGAAACTGCCATGGGAATCCTGATCTGAAGAGTTTTGTTGTTTTAATGTTGCTCAAAGGCAGAATAGCTAATCTCTTAAAAAATACCCTCACAAATAATCATGATTTCAAGCATTTTTAGTCGACAGTATTATCTTTCAGTCACGATTGTGCAACCCTTCTTTTTCCATATCTCCTCATCTTCTTTAATCTTTCCAGACTCTCCTAATCATCTCACCTCTTTTGCTTCCATGTGTTTTGCTCTATAATTTTTCACTCATGGTGGCCTGATTAAGCTTCTTGTATAGCGCTGTGCGACATAATCAGGGTGACGTTTTGAGGTAAAGAGTTCAAGCTTGTGCCGAAAGAAGGAGAGCAAGCCTTAAATCCATAAAAACAAGCATGAACTGTAACTGCAAGGAGAGGTTATGTGTACAGCAGAACAACCCATCTAATATGGTGATTAATTTCACTTTTAATGTGCAACAGCCCTGAAATGCTATCCGAGTCAGATTTATCACTTTGTTGTTTGATGCCAACAACTCTGTGATTATTGTTGGAGGAGCACAAATTTGTGGTTCTTCCGTTCACTTTCTGGTCGGTCTTCTCCTCATTTTAACTCTCAAAAAGAGGAAAACAGATTTCAGCAAAAGCTAGGAGCATGGTGCAACACATTTTAGAAAAAACCCGACAATCTTTATGTGTCTCTAAAAGAAGCATGGAGACTGTCCAGACTGATCAAAAAGAACTGGGTCCTGTTTCTATAGATCTTTTGCAAAATTGTTGTACTGGTATATATTCAAGTGTTAGTTGTTCCTATCATTTCATCCACTTATTGTATGCACAAGTATGACATCACATGTCTGCACTGATGCAGAATTTATGTGAGAGTAAACACTGAAAAAAAGCACGTGACCCTGATAACACTTCAAGAAGCAGCTGTGTAACTGTCTCAAAAACTCTCTCAAAGACGCGCTGTTTACCTGTGCAACGTTGACCAAAAGCTTCTGGCATGAGATTTCCTTTTCAAGCTCTCCTTCACTCTCTCTCTCCTTGCATTTGCTCTCATCCTCTTCAACAATGCCGGTCTCTCGCTCCAGAAAATTAAACTCCCAATCCTCAAAGGCCCGAACTGATGCCTCCATCGCCTCCTTCTCCTGCAATGAAGACAAAAAAAAAATATTGTGTAAATAAATGTGTTTTTTGAGGTTATAATCATCTTTGACCTTTTTTATTGTGAACTGCTTGCTAAAATTTGTCTTGTTCTGGAGCCTAAGAGAAGGTTTATGAATGTAACATCCCCAAGAAATTTATGTGGGAAAATCAAAAGTGAATGGATGGAGGGGAGATACAAAACAATGCCTTTGGCACTCAAGTACAGCAATAACTATTGAATGAATTGACTGGTTGATTGATGGAAACATTCCATCGTTCTGTTTTATGCAGTCCAGTCACTGGTTTTTCTACTTATATGCTTAAAACAATAACCCCACACACATCCAGATGTTAGCACTGTTAGCACCCTTATTTAATACACCAATCAAGATTATAATAATAATAATAATAATAACATAAATAAGAGTGAACTCTTTACTGGATTTTTTACTGCAGATCCATGTATGAGTATGGTCACCTTTAAAGGCTGATTCATGCTCTTACAGAGATATTTTTAACTTTGTGCAGAACTTTTTAAAGTTTGGCAAGCCTCGTTCCATCGTCACTTTACATGACAAAAGAGTTTACTAGAGAGAAATCAATCGACAATGCTACACTTCCTTTGAGAAGTAGTTTAACACCTTTTATTACACAGCCAGTAATATCAAACTGACAATTGCTGGCACAATGCTGCTAGTCACAAATGCCAAATTAGCTTATTTATAATCTCCAGGTTATTTGTATTTCTTTATTATCATGATCTCACGATACTTGTCAAACATCTTGTTGTGACTCAAACTTTTTAGTGTGCAATCAAAAGACTTGAGTACGTACTTATGTGGACAAAAGTTAACTGAACCTAAGAGCTTCATTATTCTCAAAGTTTGGCAACCGGAGGCACACTTCCAGTATAAGTACAAAATTCAATGCTTCACTGCCTATTGAAACACTCAACGGCCTCACTGGAATGCCTGCTCTCTTAGTGCTGTGCAACACGTACTTAGGTCCTGTTTGTGTGCATGTATGCAGCTCTTTTTCTGTGAAGCAACTTGTGAAAAACCTGTTTTCTAGAAGCCCTTTCCAAATAAATCTGACAAGTTACCACAGAAAGGAACCAGCTACCGGACAACACTAAACCTGTCATTAAACAATGCGATTTAAACAAAAAGGTTTCTCATCTTGTTCTGTTACAGTCACAGGCAAAACACACATCCTGTGTTTTGTTTAGGTGTGGGTAAACATTAGCACTTCAGGTTGAACAGGTACTGAACAATCACTCACTGTATTCGAGACAATATTATGTGCAAGAGTCAGCGCTGTCAACACACCTTGTATCTGAGACACTGTGATATATCAAAACAGCACACCGAGCATTAGCTGCAGTTTTATGTTTTATCTAGATAACTGCCATCGAGACACAATCATTGGGATGTTTTTGTGTCTCTCTATATTTAAAAAAGGCAGGATTAGACATTTAAAAACAGAAAACAGAAAACACCCAGATGTGTTTTTGGGTGGTACTGGAAATCTTGAGCATGCAGTTTTTAAAAATGATTTACAACCCACACCCTAAAGTAGGAAACAGACGTTTGATTACCACAACTTCAAGGAATCTTATCTGGCTAAAGCCCGCTGGTCAGTTTTGTGTTTGTGTTTAACATATTTTGAAGAATCATCATTGTAGATGAAATGACAATGATGCTGGCTCTGTTGGTTTTGCAGATGTTTTGATTGAAGAAAAAAAAAAAAAAAAGAACACTGTGGATCACCCAAATGAGTAACTGCAACTGTCATCCTCCACCCATGCTGAAAATGTCCTACTCGCCTTCTGCAGCTGCAGCATTAGCTGTTCTCGCTGACTTTCTGGCTGACTCGGGATCAGTTTCTCTTTTTCTTTGCACCTCCTCTTCAGCTCCTCCACCCTGCGTCGCTCCTCTTCCAGATTCTCTCGTTCCTGCATTTACAGACAGTTAGAAAAGAGCGAGCAAAAAACTGAAATGCAAAACAAAAACTCTGCCTGAAAAGAAACAAGAGCAACAGGTCTATTAACCTTTGTTTACAATGAGGGCTGGATATATTTATCTTGAAAACATGTCACATGTTTGACATCTAACAGTTAATGCATGGGAGCTGACTTATCACTGACATGATCTTGTGTTGACTTTAGCTGCACATTACTGAGCCCACATGCCAGTTTCTTCTGGGGGTGTAAGTCCTACACTAAGACACTCGAAGTGGAGGAGGGCTTGAAATATGAAGGTGTGGCATTGGAGGTTAGGGGTTAAAAAACCCCCATAACATCTGTCAATTTTTAAGTATTTAAAAAGAAAAAAAATACTAAAACTGTATTAGATAATATCACATGTATCTTTTACCTTTTGTCTGTCTGTGTGTTTGTGCTTCTCTCTTTGCCCGGCCTCCTCCTGTAGATCCTTCAGCTTCTGCGTGTGTTTGTGCAGCCGGTCCTTCTCTGTCTGCAGCTCTCCTTGTAGCAAAGCAATCTCCAGCTGCAGCTAAGAGGGTAGAAGACGCGACCGAGGTGAATCATACTGACCTGACCTTATGCAAGTCAGAGTTAAGCATTCCTTTATCGTGACTGTAGTGGAGTTTGGAAACGGCGTTGCAATTTCAATGTGCATGCATCAGCAGAAACATCAAAACCACTTTTACAAGTTTCGCAATTGATCTGATAATTCCAAGTCAATTTTCTCAATCAAATAACTGGAATAACATGTTAACCCTATCAGCTCTTCAGCGACTTTATCCAGCAGGTTTTTTGCATGGTGACATAATGTTTTTGTCCAGATCATGTGACTTGCTCACCTCAATGTTTAGCTCTTCCTTCTGCTGTTCGATCTCTGTGATTCGCTGTTGGAGCATGGAAGGTGATGGCAGGACTCTCAGTGAACCCACCTCCAACTTTTTAATGGAGGTCTGACAGAAAGCAGGAAAAAGAATGAGCAGACAGAGTGACCACATGCAGGCTGTTAGGCTGGGAAGGGCTCAGACCAGCAATGATGATTCATTGTTTTAACCAGGTTTAAAAGGTCTAACAAACGACTACATCACCACCATAGACAGCTTCCTCTCCCTCACCTTCTCGCCCTCTGCGCTGCTACTTTCTGTATCGGACTCTGCCCCTGAGGAGGCGGGACTCTGACCTTCAGTCATTCTGGTGATCCACGGAGGCCGCAGACCCTGCTGCCACTGACTCCTGGAGTTTTCCATATTGTGTTGGGGCATTTCTATAGTCTGAAACAGAGGAGGGAGTAAATGAGAGCTGGAGAGTGTGGGGTTGGAGGGGTGTCTGGTTGACTTTAGTGAGTATTGTAGTAATCTAATATGCTGCATGGCTGAAGGTGTGTGAGGGATCAGGTGACAGTTTGCTGAGGGGATAGGATGGTTGAATAAAGCAGCATAAGCAGAGAAATCCCCTCCAGCTTCCAGAAAACAGTCTGTGAAAACACCTTGCTTTGAAGAGTGGAAGTGAAAGAGCGGAGTTAATATCCTATATGCGTGGTGGTTTGTGGTTGGGTTTCAGGGTCTCTCTCTTAGCAAAGGACTATCAGCATGTGTAGACACAAGCGTGATAAACAACAGTATGCTCTGCTGTAGCTTCAATGGTCATCAATTACAATTTGAAAGGAGCAAGATCAGAAAAGGCTTTGAAGTACTGTTATATTGTACTTTATTATCTTCTCTGTCACATTCATGTGGATTTACTGAAGAAAATATTGTTACGTACAGAGCATATGATGTGCTACATCAAAGAGCTTAGGAACATGTCAGCCTGCAATAGGCCTACAATATCCTAATCTCTTCATTGTGTTTTGTGCTTTCACCCTCATCTTTGTGGTCTCTCTCTCTCTCTATACACACACGCACAAACAAACCCTAGCAGAAACACCCATGTGTGCACAGGCCAAAACAAATTTGTGGGAAAATACTTTTGATTACTATTGTCCAACCTTTTCCCACCATCTTCTCTCGCCCCCTGTGCCCTCTTCCTTTCCCTCCATGCAGACCTTATTAGGTTGCAGGGAATGCACGCTGAGCAAAAGTAGAGATAAATTTAAGCCAAGATATGAGCGAGAGCTTCCAAACAACCACTGGCACACTGACATCTCATTTCTAGTGATATAATGAATGGAAAAAAAGCTGATGTGTCCTACATGTGGCTATAGATTACAATAATGTTCATACAACAAACATGTTACGTCTTGACAGTGAAAAAGTAGAATTTGCACCTTTAAAATAAAGACTAGATCACTGTGACTCATCTACCTTTTCAAGAATGTAAAGTGGTCTGTGGAGGAAACACAAATAAATGTAAGCGTTATCTTTTGATGGGGTATGTATACAGGGGATTTCCCTAAAATAAGCTGAAACTGCACTTTCCGTTTCAGGAGTGATATTTTACCACTTCTGGTACCTAAAGGAGAAATGTGACTGATGACTATTAATGGTCTGTGACGTGTGTTATTTTCCCTGTGCAGTCACAGTTTACAGTATGACACTGCTATATAGGCTCCCACGAGACAGAAGCTATTAAAAAAATAATAATAACAACATACATTTTACATGAAAACAGAAAAACAAACAAATAAAAACACCAAGAACCAGCAGCCCAATGAAAGGAGGTCCAGACAACTAAGCAAAGTCACAAAACTTTGACATAGATTGAAAGTTAATTAATATTAATATTTTTGCAATATTATGTGCATATGCTTGATTACACAAACATTTCTAATAAATTTTATGTAACAATATTGAATAATTTACTAATGAAGTCATCTATTAAGATAGTGATTCAGCATTTGTCAGGACAGGATAACTATGTCCTGACACCCCCAGGACAAGGGTGGGCAAGAGTACTACAAACACCCAAACACACATTTAGCTGTTGTAAAGAGCTAAAACAATTTAACACACTCAAGTTATTTTAAACATTTTCTTACATGGTACAGTATTAAATAACAGAAATATAATAATAATTTAAAAACATATTAGTTTTAGATTTTGGTCAAATTGTTGCTTTAAACATACGTATCAGCCTAGAATACCTACAAGCACCTATCACCATAATGAGTCTTGCACAACACCTCATTCAAGACCTGATTGATGAAATGTTCATGAATAAAAACATCTGTAAAAAAAAAAAAAAACCCTGAACATTAGAGGCACCATAAAAGAAATCTGTATCCTATATTAGACTGGACTACATAAATTATTTGGCCACTAAATAGGAGTATACAGGAGTAAAAATGCAAGCAAAAAGAATTAAGACAGTATGCTTTGTATCATAGTTCGGGCAATTACAGTAACACACAAAGAGAGAAAGTTAATGTGTAAAAAGTTGGGTCCTTGCTCTCTGACCCTCTGATGTCCAGTGAAAGCTGTCAATTTCAGGGAAAACAGGACAGGGAGAGCGTCACAGTGAGTTACATCATAATCCAAACAAACATTAGTGCAAGTGTTTGACCTCTAACTAAAGTCCAGCAAGATACCCTATCAATGCTAGAGCCAAGACATACAGGAGTAAAGTCCAGGCCTCCATGTTAACACGGTGGTTTGTGTAAATAAAACAATCAAAAAGGCAAAAGAAACACTAATGAAACAAGATGGAGTGAGACAGTAAAAAAAGGGGGAGCAAAGCTCTGCCTGAAAGGCAGATCAAAGAACAAAGCAGAGTTTTGTGCCCAAAATAATTGGACTTGATTACGGGGAGGGGAGCGCCTCTGGAGAATAAGATGGCAGAGAAAGAGAGAATGACCGGAGATGCAGTTCAGGATCAAGTGGGATCGTGTGTGTATGTGTGAGTGTTATGTAAGGAATCCCCAGAGCAAAAACAAAAACGTAACCCTCAGAAATCAGCCTGATCATATACGTTAACTTCTATCGGTGCCAAGTATCAGTCACAGATCATTTATAGCCAATATCTGATTCACCACAACACAAACAGTGTGAAGGGGTTATGCCTGTTCGACAACATATCAAGCAGACATGAGAAAAATGCTACTCGTGTCACTTTATCTCACACAGCATGTGTGTTCACTTCAGAAAAGTTTTATCTTGCTCTTTTACTGTGATGCTTCTCACTTCGTTTGACCTCAGCTTATCCAAACAGAAGTGAGTCAGTATGTGGGTTTGTGTCCCGATTCATGACTAACCAGCAAATTGGATTTTTTCTGGAACATTTCATTTGCTGCCACTGCCTGTAATTTCAAGAACTTATAGCAGTTTTGGTATGTGTGTGCTCCTGTATGCTGGAAGCAGCTAACACAGCCTTGAGCTACAAGACTTAAGCGGAGATAAGGAGGTCACGGAAAACTGGTGAGCTCACACCTTTCCAATCCTGCACTCCTTCAATCCCAACCAATGCTGACTCACAGCACATTACTTGAAGATATTTATCAGACTTTGCACAGCTCCCTCTGGAGCCACAAAAGCTTTTATACAACTTGTCCATGTATGCAGAAGCACTCCCAGCGAGTTGTAGGAGACTTTGCTTGTAACAATCTGTGGAGTTTCTCATTAAGTCTGAAAGCCTGAGCCAAGGTAACCTGATGATGTTAAAAGTGCTGTTTTAATCAAACTGTAAATGAGTCAAAGTTGATATTATATAATGTTGAACTCAATAGTGCTCCACGTGACGTGTAAATTGAAGAGTAAAATGTATGCCTCTGACCCACTGGTTTAACAAACAAAGGCTAACCTTATCCAAATTCAAATAATCTGTTCCTGAAACTGGAATATTTTTTCTTTTGCTTATTCTTCAATTCAGCCGAGACTGGAGGCCACCCAGGGTTCTGCTCAAGATTTCTTCCTGTAAAGGGATCCTCCCAACCCCACCACCAAAACAGGGACTGAAAAGATCCCCACACCTCCCCTTGGAAGTTACACGTTCACTACGTATACACACATTTTACACACATGTGCTACTTTATTATTGGCTCAATCAGAGTCACGACATAAACTGAACCTTTAAGAACTGTAATACCAACAGCTTAATAAAACAGGGAGAGCTATGTCTGTCAGTGCATGTGTCAGTGCAACAAAATGACTGGCTTGTATGTTTTCTGTTTCAGCTTTGGATCATATTTCGTAGCTTTGCTGGATTTCTCTCCATAATAATAATGTAAGATTTATCTGACATGTAAAGTGCCCTAAGTGACTATTATTATGAAGTGGAGCTTTATGGTTAAAACTGAATGTAACAATTGAAAAGAAACTGAATGACGCTGTTCCTCCCTCTCCTCCTTATCGGGGTTCAGGTGTATAAGCAGAGATGCCAAGACCTCCCTCTCTCCAGCCACCTCCTTTAACTCATTCTAGGGCAGCGGTCCCCAACCCCCGGGCCTCGGACCGGTACCAGTCCGTGAGTCGTTTGGTACCGGGCCGCGACAGTTGAGGCTCAGGTGTGAAATGTATAGTTTTCAGGGTTTTTATCGGTTTTCAGCGTTATTTTGTTATCGTTTTTATCGTTTACTCAGTTTTCCTGGGCCTTTTCACGTGTGTTATGAATAAATTTTCTTTTTTTCGGTACCGGTACTAGTTTTATTTTGTTGTACTTATCCGCGACACCTTAAAGGCCGGTCCATGAAAAATATTGTCGGGCATAAACCGGTCCATGGCGCAAAAAAGGTTGGGGACCACTGTTCTAGGGTACACTGAGGCATTCCCAAGCATGCTGAGACACATAATTACTCCACCATATCTTGTGTGGAGAGATTATGTCTGTGTCTGTTCCAGGGCCTTCTGCCTGGAACAGACACATGCCCAAAACACCACATATAGGAGGTGCCCAGCAGGCGTCCAAGTCAGATGTTTGAATTACCTCAACTAGCTCCTTTTGACATGGAGTAGTAGCAACTTTACCTTTCCTAATGATTAAGCTCCATCCGTTAATTGCCATCTTATCGTGGGGGAGGGGTTTGCGTACTTGCTTGATCCCAGGAGCTATGTTTTCTGGGGCAATTTGCCCCCCAGTAAGGTCTAAATTGGTCTTAGGTGCCAGACTAAGAGGCATTCAGGGGGGAAAAAAAACAACCTTAGGAAGAAGTAGTCAAGGTCAACTGCTAATCGGCCTGCCATAGGGTTAAGATTGCTCCACCCCAGAGCTTCATGGACTTGGTTCAAGGGTGGGTGCTCGCAGGGGAGTGGTTGTCAGGCCTTAGCCTATGGAGTCTGGCCAGGAACAGCACAAAAGCTGTGCATCCACCAACTGCAGGAGGAACACGGAGCACAGAGGTAATAGCAGTTTGATTCCTTTTTGATGGTTCTAAGGAACTGAATACAGTATATAGTTTGACTCTAAACTCAGAGCTGTCTGTGACAGGTTTACAATTCATTCCAATAACACTCCAAAATGACCTTGTCCTCATCCGGACCCCTCATTAGTAAGTGGCTAACGAAAAGTATGGGGATAACCACAGTGTACACAAAACCATGAAGTCAACACTGACAACAGCAATATTCCACTAGCTGTTCAGGACAAAAGAGCTCTGACCATGGCATGCCCTGTGTGGGTGTGAATGCTGATTACAGCCTGTCACTGTGTGTTCAATGCAGGAGAGCTATAGGGAAAACGTCACATGAGCAGCATGCGAGCTAAAGTGCCTTGTATAGAGCAGGGTAGCTTACAATGCCAAATTAATCCACACAAGGAAGGCTTAGAGGTGAACTCACTCAGTTCATTCATAATAGTATAACAATGCAGGTCTAAAAAGTGCATCAGCTTCAAACTAATTTTACAGACACAATTAAAAAAAAACTGAGAAGCCAGATCCTTTTGAATGAGTAGGAGCTGACCCAGCTTATACAGTGACATTTTGATTTTCAGCAGTTAATATTTGCCCAGGCAAACAACAACTGTAGGGAATTTATAGGATTTTATATACTAAACTGGGTATGATCAAAACACCTACCTGTGCAAGTTTTTAGAGCAGAACAATTAAGAAGCAGAAATTCCTTTAAAATTTAAACTCAAAAACGTCATTAATTCTGTCCATTTAAAGGATCGATAAGTTATAAAAATCAGTTTGGCTTTCCAAAATATACATACAGTGTGACTTTACATGGTAGCGTCTTGTACATTGGCACGACACAAATCAGGAGTGCATGTTCAATGGCCATCATAAAAGGCTTCTCCAGTTAGTTGCCGTCTCTCATCTTTTGAAGGAAAAACATCAAAACCAGCCATTAAGCCTTGCGACCTATTAGGACAAGTCACATATTCTTTTTATTAGCCACAATTACAGGCTGTGGCTTCAATCACACAGTCCAAATCACCAGACCTTATAGGGTTCTGCTCAATGGCAGGCCTGACATCATTACATCACTATCTTATTCATAGAAGGTTTCCAGAGAGCAAAAATAAATTTCCTATTTTATTGTCAAAAATGTAAGCACAGAAGTCCCACTTTTTACCACTTACTCGCATTGGCCCTGCTACACTCTCTGGCTCGCAGCAAAGGAAAAAACAACAACAAAAAAAACACTTAAAGTGATGGTCTCATTTTAGAAGAATGAATTTTGGTTGGAAAATCTTTTGTTTAGTGTTCCAGTGCTGGCTTCAGCCAGAGTGCAATAGATACTGCTTTATATGTGTGCAATGCACATTTTAAATGTTTATGCACACTCATTAGCCTTCATGAAGCAGAGGAAAAAGTATTTGTGGACATTTGGGCCAAAAGCATACTGAAATTTAACAGAGTGAATCCTGTGGATGACTGCAGCAATCTCTGGATCTGCTGCATATGGCTCCTGCTGGCTCAGCACAGGGGACCCGAAAGCTGTCATCGCAATACAAGTTTCTGAGCAGGAAGAGCAGGTGAAAGCAGTCCTGGCCGTCACCCAGCTGTTAAGTGTAGAGCGGTCTATCCTGCCTGACACCTGGGTTGGCAACGCATATAACAAAAGCAGTGATGCAGCTAAAAACAACAACAACATAGACTTCTGCATCTGAATTATGTATTTCACTTATGAAAAATGGGCTGACTAGAGAAGAAAAAAACTAGGAAAAGCAACTGTTACTAGAAATTTCACTGCAGAACCACTGTTGTTTACACATTCCAGTGGAAAATTTCCTGACCAGCTAATGTCAGTTTTAGATATTTTTTAGTGATGGCAATGGGAACTTGACAAGATGAAGCTTTTTAAAAATTAGTTTCAGTTGTCATTCGTACATTCCAGATTGTGCGAGGCATCCTAGAGAATGAAAATGCAAGGCTCTTCTTCAGAACTTGGCTTCGAGATCAGAAAAAAACAAAGTAGAACAAACAGATAAGTGGTTTCTGTAGCCAAGTATGGTCACAATTTTAAATGCTTTAATCCAGTGTCAACACTATGACAAAGTATTGTTGTGAGTACTTCAAATACTGTGTTTGAGGGATAAAAGATATCTAATATAAGCTCTCTAAACAATAAAGGAATCTATCTAATATGAGAAATAAACAGACAAGATTATGAACTTTCTATTTAGCTTTTTTAGCCGATATTGTTTTGTTTTCTGAACTTTTATATGGGTTTTTTCTGCTTGTAATGAGCCCCAACTGAGCAGAAACATGGTGAATTATTTTAAATCAGGATATTATTCAGGGGTCAACATTATTCTTCTCACTTAAAGATAGTTTCAACAAGTCAAGCTCTATTTACTGAAACACAACAGCTGAAATCAGGAGAAGGAGAGAGCACATTATAAAAAGTTGAAAAATATATTGATGCATCATCTTCAATGTAGTGCTGCAACCGTTAGTTGGGCAATCAGTTGGTTCTAAGCTTTGGTAATTTACAATAAGTAAACAAAAGGAAAGTAAAAATCATGTGTCCAACAATATGTGGATTTTCCACTCTTCTCAGTTTTTAGAGTGTTCGTAAGACTAAAACTTTACTGCAGAAACTGATGAAATTATGATTGTCATGTTACATTTCTTTTAGCCAGACTTTAAAAAACAGATTTTGGATTTTGAAACCCACGTGTCATGATGGCAGGAATCCTCATTTTCAAAATCCTGATTTTGTGATCACTGTCACACCGTGTATTAGAAGACGTTACTAATAACACCTGAGCTTTGTCGCAAGTTCACAGCTGCACTCAAACTAAAATACTGTATATCACAAACAGAAAGCTCGCTTTCTCTTAGCCACACAGCCATCTAACTGTTGCCTTAAATAAGACCCACACATTAGAAAGTCAAAGTATAAAGCAAATGCAGGCATTAAGGTATAATGTGAGAAAATCTCTCAAGGCCCTTGTGATTTATCTGCTACTGTGTTTCAGTTCATGGCATCAAGGCAAGTTCAACTGTATTCACAGCAGTACTTTGGTCTGAGTAAACCTGTGGGAACTGTGATGCAAGGAGTTATCCTTTAATGACTACCCGGGACACTGGGCTCAGACACAGATTTGTCAAATGTGCATTCAGACAAAACATGTGTGATTGAGACTGGGGAGTAAAAGCCAAAGGCAGAAGACTCCAGACAACAAATCTTCACAATCCCACCTCAGCCCGCTCTCCCACCCACTGTTTACTTTGAGTGCTGATGGAACGATAAAAGGGGAGGTATCCCCGGGTCGTTGTAAACAAAAAGGGGAAATTTATATAAACTCTGAGAAATTTATCTCAGAGGACATTGCTGTGGATATTTTTAAAGAAAAGACGTGAGTCAAAGCGTGGGATGAAACATTACGAAACATTATCATTTTATTAACGCAGCCCAGGTTTCAAGCAAGAGGACAGTTTTGCTTTGAGGAAGCTGTGTTAATTTCTCTTTTGTTCTGAGTGGAGAGATTATATACTCTAGAGATGGTCGCTGGTAAGTTGGTAACAGCACAGTAATGTCAAGATTGAGGTTTAAACACAGCCTGCTGATTAAGGCTCTCTGCCAAGAGCAAAAACTGTGTGCTGGAGAGGTCTGCTGACTTGCTGCTAAACAACAAAACCGATTCAAAAACAAAAATACGGCTCTTACCTGATAAACGTGGTCCAACTTCAGCAAGACATGCGGGTCCTCTGACGAGTCATAGCATAGTGACAAAGCCGGACTAAGTCAGAAGGGAAAACACGAGAGGGGGAAAAAAAACAGCGAAGAGTCACTTCAGTAAACTTTTTTTTGAACGCTGTTTCACTTTCAGGTACTGTCAGCGTTACTTTGACCTCGCCAGCTGCTGTCTCTGTTAAACCGACGGTCACTTTATCGCATTTTTTCTGGTGTTTAATCCTCACCTGGTTTGATTCATTCCCTTCCCAGCAAAAAGAAAAATAATGACAGATGAGCGCGAGCGGTTTGTCGGCACCAACAGGTGAAAGCACGCGGAGGAGGGCGACGACAGAGAAGGCGGATGCCGACTAATTAAAGTGTTACGGCTAGCGGTAGTCACAAACCAGTATGCATACCTTTTTTCTCGACAGACCTCACACCCGGTTTCTGCGCTGTGGAGACCTCAGGGAGAGTTTCGTTCAAGTCTGGCACTGAAATGGGATTTCTATTCTGGGAACTGACGGGGTTTCTCATTGTGGAGTGATCTGGGCATACTGCCATACTCTGCGAAGAGACTATTTAAATAAATTTGATGACATGCTCCTGTGGGAATAATATAATAATATACTGATACAGAAGAGGCTGAAACAACTGCACAGGCTCCAACTTAGTTCTGAGAAGCATGGCCGGATTAACTTCCTAGCGGGGCCCTGGGCCTGAAGTAGCAGTGGACACCAACGGGATTTGTCCAAATTTGTCACAAAATTCATGAAACAGCCAGTTTAATAATTTGTGCTTCTGAACAAAAGTTGTCCAAACTTGACCCCCATAGTTTAATTTAACTGAACACAAGTTTAATATCTATTGACTCATGTCCAGGTATACAGGGTGAAGAATTTCCCCTTTTGAAGAGATTTTTTTACACACTCTTAATAAAACTACACGGTTGAGTTTTGTGCATTTAAAGACCTCGGTATGATCTTGTGATACTTGGTTAGGTTCAGAAAAGAGGTCGTGGTTTGGGTAAAAATGCAACAGTTGCAGTTTTTTCTTTTGAAAGGTTTATTTTCTTGGTTGCCAGGGTGACACTAGCCCACTGCAGCAGGCATGAAATTTCATACTTAAGTACATTAGTCTCAAAGTTGTGCTTAATGTAATGAAAAATAAAAGTGGCAGTTTATGTGCATGAACACAAATAAACAGATTGCTTTTCCATGATTGTTTTGAGACTTTCTTGAACCTGCACACAGATAATAGATACTTCATGGGGTATGATAGCTAAGTAATTTTGCTTCATTTGATACATATTTCCAACAAATTAATCTAATTATTTAAACCCAAATCATAAGGAGGGGTCTCTGGTCATCTCTACATTTTGGTAGTCTACCCTTGCAGGGTAGGAAAGGAAGGCTTCGTTTTGTTATAATATACAACAAAAACATAAAACCTCCATAAAGTGTCATCAGAAGCATGTCAACAAACCACAGGGTTCTACATGATCTCGTAAAAGTTATTCTTTTATTAAAGTTTATTAAAAACAGGGGCCTTGGGATACCAATATGTTCACCAGATTTTGGGGTGTGTGGAACATAGGAATCATAAAACACTAACACATAAACAGTTTAAAACTACATGTTCACACTTTAAATTCCTAAAAAAGTTCCTGAAAATAGTAATACATATACAAATGATGACCATCAAGACACAAAGGCTCAAAAACTTAAGCTTGTGCTACAAAAAATAACCCCTTGACCTAAATCACTGCGCATATGCAAAAACATATGTAGTGCTGTAAGAGCATATCTATGTCTGCTTTCTGGCAGATTTCTACTCATCCTTGTAGAGACTGAAATACCATGAAGTATTAAATCTCTGACATGTTACTGTGATACAGTATGCTACTTGGTGAGCAGAAAATGCTAAAATTTTAATGTAAACACTCTAGTTACTTGTAGAACATAAAATAGCACACTGAACTCTGGACCTACACACCACAAATTTACTTCCGCATGTTAAATAGTGACTTTTCCCAGAGGCAAAATCCACTCCCTTCACTCTGAGGGCTTTATCACCCTGACTGGCCTCTTTACACATCTTCTTGTGAATGAGCTGATAGTGTAATAGATTCTTTCCAGTGACATGTGGCTGTGTGAGAGAGAATGGGCAGCAGGTTAATAGTGACATAGTGTAAGTGGATTGAGAGGGAGCAGTTAAAAAAAAAACACTGGCTGGCAGATGGGTGAGAAAGAGTGGGTGAACGGACAGCTGGCACATTGATTCCCAGCAGTAAAAGAGCAAAGACAACATTTTATGTTGCAAAGTAACATATCTTCAGCCTGATGGCAACAATAGTCACATACACCTCCTGCTTTGAATAAAGAACAATGCAGGTGTCTGTCAGCGAGTACACGAGGTGAGGTGGAATAATAATAATGCTGTTTGTCTGGAAGGCAGACAGAGACAGCTGCTAGATGGTGCTTCACAGTGTTAACTTGCATGAAATAAAGCAACACCCAGCAAAAGTAAAGTTTTCTCTAACTTACATGTTTTCCTTTAATATTAGTAGGAACATCAATAGGAATTGGATCCAATATACGTCAGACCAGTATAGTGTAACAGGACCACATTGGACTTATCATTAGATAGAACTCACTATTCCAGTACTGTTTCATTAACAAGTGTTTGTTTGCTTAGTAAAATCAGAAAATTGTTCTATAAATAATAGGGGTGCAACGATACACAAAAACCACGGTTTGGTTCATACTTTGGTGTCACGGTTCGATATTTTTTCGATACAAAAAATGTTCATGCCTTTTTAATTTGTCATTTATTAAAACTATAAATATATATTTTAACACAAAAGTACAGTTTTTAAATTTAATGTTGCTGAAACAACAAAGTAATAAAAAAATAAATCTATCTGATCGAGAAATCACTCATCTTTGGAAAAGAGAGTTTATTACAGAGAAATGGCTCTTTCCAAAATAAAAGCTATACTATACCTTCTTCTGAGGTATACTCTCAGCAGCATATTAAACATATCAGGTCCCCATAAGGAGAATCATGTGCTAATGGCTGTCTAAATGACTCGGGTAAAGTTTGTAGCTTGCGTGCTTGTTGTTTTTGTCTGCTTCCACTTGTCTTTGCACTAGGATGATGTTGGCGTAAATGTGCAGTCATATTCATTATGTTCCCACTAGTGCTGTCAGCGTTAATCTCGTTAAAATGATGTTAACGCCATAACGCGGCAAATCTCCGTTAACAAGTTACCGCGGATCGCCCCGTGCGTGGGGCTGGACGGTCAACACGTTAACAAGCTAACTGCGCTAACGCACTACTTCCCACCAATTGAGTATTGCGTGGCACATCCGACATACTGTTTTACTTTTGTCCATGACGCGCTTCCCATCAGGGTCATACTTCACATGAAAACCAAGATAGTTCCAAAGGCCAGATCTGAATGAGGGTGGGGGAAGTTCAATTTCGGCTAGCGTTGAGGCAGTTGCCATGTTGCAACGAGCTTAGCTTCTGTCTTGCTAGCTTGCGCTGCGCTCAGTGGATCTGCACTCGACAGTGCAGCGTAGGCGGAGTAGTCGAACGCAGATCCACTGAGCGCTCAACACAGACAGCATCGCCAGAAGAAAAGTTGATAAAATAAATAAAAAAATTTGTATTGTTCGATACATATGCGTACCGAACCGAAATCACTGTATCGAACGGTTCAATATCAATACGAGTATTGTTGCACCCCTAATAAATAATAATCCATTTGCTGTTTAGATTTTTCAGTTTCCTGCTGATAGGAGTGCACTGTTGTCCTCATGTTTTAGACCTGTGCAATTCACTGTGTAAAACCAAAGAACTTTTAGTAACTTACCTGGATGCTTATTTTGAAGCACTGGTTTAAATTAATCTTAATGTCATTAATCACCATGAAAACTATACAAAAGTGGCAGTTTAACTTCTTTTAGAGTTAACTTGAGTGCCATGTCTCCTCTTCTTATACCTCTATATGTCTCTGGTTTAACTCATCAGATAGTTTTTACTGTGTTAGTAACTCAAAGTAACAGGCTACTATAGCATTTAATCTGGATTGATGGCACAACCTTAAACATCACACATGCTTCATAATTCTATATCAGTGCATCTTGTTTAGGTTATCTCTTTGTAAACAGACTGCTCTGCAGAATCATGCTGGACTAGAAATAGTGCTCTTTGGGATATTATTTTTGTATTATTAAGAAAAGTTTAAGGGCTATTCATGTGATTTAATTGCACTTACATAATGTAGAGGTATTTAAAAATGGTCAGACACACATTTTGACTATTAATCCCTGCAGATGTGACTAAATTTTCCATAATGCTACTCAAAGCATGTATAATGTTGTATACAAGAGACTTGGGAAACATGGTAGATTCCAATTGTTCATTTTACCAGGATGGTTGTGTCTTTTTTTTAGCAGGCTATTTGTGTTCTACTGTATTTGTATTCTCAATTTTCATTTATCTTGAACTCTGTTTTGTTTAATGACGGTCTTTGAGTATGAAGCATTCATATGTTTTTCAGACTACTGGATATTAAAAGTGCCAAACCACTTAGAAATGCCAGATGTATCAACAATAATAATTCATCTTTACAAATAATCTGTTAATTGTGGAAGTTCCTCAAACATGTGCGGGCACTTGAAAACAAACATTTTGACTCAGGCCCCCAGAGGCTCAGGATCAATCCTCAGACGATCACACAGCTAACTCCCACATGTAGAAGTTTCTGTGACTGAGTCAGAGGGCAGCACGCCCAAACAAACCTGTCTTGCGGGCTGATGATCTGTTAACTATGAGAACAGCTTGCACAGTCATTGGAAAATCTGGAAGCAGTTCTGATTCCTGGCATGAGCTCACTTTTTTGTACCTTCCTTTGATGATAACAAACATAAAAAAAATCAAATTCCTGTTGGACATCTAAAGGAACTTATGAGATCACAAACAGATTGCCATGGCACATTGTGCAAGGAAAACTTGCCTTTATTGATTGTGAATGCAAATAGTGTAGTTTTAGTTCCCTGCTATGCAAAAAAGCCATTGCCTACACAAGACTGAAAGAGTGTGTGTGCATGCCTGCGTATCCTTGGCTAGGGGAGACCGGAACCACTGAAAAGGCCATGTGGAAGAACTCATTTGTCCCAGTTAAGCATTCATGAATACTAAATCAAACCTTGAATGGAACATTCCTACCCCAGTTTTCCTGCTCATAAATTTCCTTCCCAATTCACAATAACACATCTGAATGAACTACTTACATAAAAATGTAAACAACTTTACACCATTAACAAAGTATACCATTACTGTTTTTAAAATGCATTCATAAACAGCTAAAATAAACATAAATATACATTTTTAAATATAATGTAAGTAGCTTAACAAAAAATGATCACAACAGTTCAAAAATTTTACATTTACACAGGGAACCACAATAGAGCACTCTATGATAAGCAATTTCGATTAAAATGTAAATATCAATCATTTTGTGGTGGTGCTCAGGACTTTAGTAGAAGCCTTTTTCATCCATTCAAATACTGTGCACTCCACAAACCATATTAGCAGGCACTGAAATATCTGCAAAAGTAGATGGAAAATATGTTTTTAGTAAATGTGACATTTGATGTAGCCAAACCAGTGCAAAAACATCTTCTTTGGGACATGACTTAAGAATTGTGTTTACTAGCAGACAGAGGTGGTTGTTGGCTGAAATCCTGACTTTCATAGCCACTGTCTTTCATACCTATTTTTTTAGGCTTAGGGAGGTTCAGGTTGTTCATGATCTCCACAAACTCCTCCATGCTCTTAGTCAAGCGTGGGTTAAACTTGCGCTCCTCGCCCACTGTAGAAACCGTCTGACCTGAAACGCAAAATTAGATGCAGACCAGTGTGACATGTTTAGTCTTCGTGGTCCTGATTTTTGTCACATGTTAAATCTGGTCAATGAAAACATTTATAGAGAAACATGCTTCTGACACACAAAAGATGCACTATAAAAACTAAAGATCCAAACGGGACACAAAAAAAAAAAAAAAAAAGAAAAAAATTAGATGCAGACCAGCATGACAGTTTTAGTTTTTGTAGTTCTAAATTCGGCCAGATGTTAAATTTGATCAATTAAAATATTTACAAAGAAACAACATGCTTCTGACACACAGCACATGCACTGTAAAAACAACATATATACTACATCTGTACCAGTTCCTATGAGTGGGAAACTAATGGCCGATGTGGCTGAGCTTCAAATCTGTGCTGTTTGAAATTATTCACATCAGTGACTCTTAAGATACGCAATACACATTTACAAACATTTGCGTGCGAATGTGTGTTTTCAGCCAACCTAAGTAGTCATGTGCTGGGTAGATGAGGCACTCATCAGGCAGGGTGAAGATTTTCTCATGGACTGAATGGTAGAGCTTTTCGGCACAACCTTTAGAAGAATAGCTATAAATCAGACAATTGCAATGGAAAACATATGAAACACTGCCCCCTTGTGTTCATTTAGAAGAACCACAAAAGAGTGCATGCGTACCCTGCTGGAAGTCTGTCCTTCCACAGCCTCTAATGAGGAGAGCGTCACCAGTGAAAGCCATGCTCTGATCCCCAGTTATCAGTGTTATACACCCGTCAGTGTGTCCTGGTGTCTCTTTCACAGTCAGAGACTAAAGAAGAGAAAATGTAAATATCAAATCAAAGCATGTCAAATCAGTTTTATCAAACAACTGTATACAACACCTACAAACACTATTATAAACAAAGAGTGGTTTTCTTCTTACGTGTCTTCCAAAGGGGATCTTGTCTCCCTCTGTTAAGTGGATGTCAGCAGTGGCACCACTGAACTTGGAGATGGCACTCTTCAGTCCAGCCACTCTTTGCTTCATCAGGCCAGTGCTTGTTATGTGGTCTGCGTGGCAGTGGGTGTTAACTACCAGAAAAATCACTGCATTTATCACCAATTGAAAGATTTAATACTGATTCTTGGTATAAACTTATGCAATGTGTATATAGGCGAGACAGTCAATGTCCAGTTTATTAAGTACACTGGTTTCATCGCTCGTTATCGCTAATACCTATGCAGCCAATCACATGGCAGAAAATTTATGTGTTTAGATATCTAGGCATATTCAAGCCAACTTACTGGAATTCAGACTGAGCATCACAGTGAGGACCAAAGGTGATTTAGGTGACTTTGAATGCAATACGGTTGATCCTGTCACATGGGCTTGTCCACCACTCATTACAACCAAGTTATGTGGAAGATGTGGTGGAGATCATGGATGTACAGCTGACAAATCTGCAGCAACTGCGTGATCTTATCATGTAAATACAGATTAACATCTCTGAGGTATGTTTCCAGCACCCATCTATCCCATGAAGAATTAAGGCAGTTCTGAAAGCTAAAAGGATTCAGACATAGTACTAGCAATGTGTATCTAATAAACTGTCCAGTCAGTGTATGCTTTAAATTTGGCCTTTTTTAATTATTATTTTTAGACATATCCCCGCAGCCTTGTCTGCTATTGTCTACACTAAACAACGGTCACAGGGCAAGGAACGGACACACAGTTATTTCTTGCTCACTGCCATAATACAGATTAGTCTAATATTACATTTATGTTGCCCCTAATGTAAATGTATTTACAACATGGAGAAGATAGGACAAACATTTCATACAACTGTCATAATTTATCGTTTAACTCTACCCTGGGAAGGTAGATACCTGCCACTATTAGATTGAGTCCAAGTTCCTTTATGAGCTTCACGTCCCGGTCAATGGTCTCCAGCACAGGATCAATGATGACAGCCTCCTTGGTGTTCGTGTCTGCAAGCAGGTAGGTGTACGTGCTGCTCTCTGACTCAAACAGCTAAATGAAAAAGAAAACAGAACAGTGAACAAAGCACAGGTGTGATTCAGCAATAAATAATAACAGGAAAGGCACAGTAAACATCGTGTCCTCACCATACTTAGACAGGGTGTGTCTGAGACATGTCTGTGAAGGTTCTCAGTCATCCAGGTCATCGTAGTCAAAGGAGCTTGCAAAGAAAAGCGTCTGGACTTCTTTAAGTTTACTTGAAGACGTTTCACCTCTCATCCGAGAAGCTTCTTCAGTTCTAAGGTCAAATGGTGGAGAGTCCCAGATATAAACCTAGTGGGAGTATCCCCCCACAGAGGGACAAAAGGACCCCCTGATGATCTTCTAATCGCCTGAGCCAAGGTGTGAAACTGGGTGTGGGTCCCAATCAGCCAGAGTTTCGGGTGTGTTCATTGTGAAACCTGGCCCCACCTTATCATGCGAATTCCTGAGGTCAGATGGCCCAGGATGTGAGTGGGCGTTAAGGCGTCTGGGAAGGGACACCACAAAAGATAATAAGAGACAGAACAGATCACGGTAGGAACTACAGTCAACAGTCACTTTATTAGGTATATCTTGCTAGTAACACCCCCTTTTGGCTTAAAAACTGCCTGAATCCTTTCTGGCATAGACTCAATAAGGTGTTAGAGATATATTGCACCCCACTGATATGATATCATCACATAATTACTGCAGATTTGTTGGCTGCACATCTGAGATTCGAATCTCCTATCTCAAAGGTGCTCTACTGCATTGACATCTGGTGACTATGGAGTTTACCTGAGTACAGTAAGCTGATTTTCATGTTCAAGAAACCAGTTTAAGATGATATGAGCTTTGTGACATGCAGCGTTATCCTGCTGAAGGCAACCATCCAAGTATGGGTATGCTGTTGTCAAAGATGGATGGATAATGATCAGCAACATAACTCAGGCAGGCTGTGGTGTTTGACAGATTCTTTTAATCGATGGTTTTGTAGGGCAATCCATTTAAATCAGCCGTTTCTGTAACTTTCACATAAGCTTGTCTGCCACATTTAACGACACTTAAATCACCTTTCTTCCACATTTTAATGCTCGGTTTTAACTTAAGCAGGTCATCTTGACGATCTACATACCTAAATGCACTGAGCTGCTGCCATGTGATTAGCCGATTAGATATTTGTGTTTGTTCAACAAGCAGGCCTCCGTAAAGGGGCTGGTGAGTATCTCAGTAATCAATGCAAAATGTTTACTTCTTAAACATTTACCAAGTTACCCATTAATTCTGCGTTTATGACCACCTCAAAAGGAAATTGCAGTTGGCGACAGAATCACTTACTGATATACTTGCTCATTGTGATGTGTCTGGGCATATCACACAACAACTTCAACAATTGTTAAACAAGCAGGAGTTTTCTTTCTTGAAATACTTTTTTTAAAGATGGCATGTGATCAATTTATCAGCTGGTTTCAAATATTAGAATAAAAAAAATGTAGGGTCATATGATGCAGCAATTTTCATCACATGATGCATGCACATGACTTATACTTCATTAAGCATTCCCATGCAAAGCTACTTTCTACATCTATATGTTTTTTGAAGACACATACTTTGCTGTTTTGCAGATGTAGGTAGTAGTAATAGTGTAGCTATATGAATCATAAACCTGCTACTAATTTTTTGTCACTTACTACAGATTAAGAGCATTTAATAAAGTCCTTCAGATATCACACTGCTTCAAAGCAGGACCAGAAACAGTAACATAAAGCAATAGTAAATGTGGTTTTTAAAGGGGTCATTAAGTGATTTATATATCTCATGTATACTTTACACTGTAGCTGCGCTACTTTTATTTAAGTACATGTAATGCATTTTGTTTAGCAATTATGGAAAAGAAACTTCAAAACTTTTGGGACTTTTGCGCAGCCGTCATTTCCTTGTAATACCACTTTTATCAGGATGCAGGACACCACACAAGAGTCTGAAAATCCAAAATTTGTTTGGATAGACAGATGAGCACAAAAACCCACCTGAACTTTAAAGGAACAAATGCAGAAAGGAACTTCATAGAAAGAAAACAAGATGCTAACGGCTAAAGCTACCGAGCTCACTTCCCACAACCGGTGGTACAAAAAAAACTACAAGTACTCTTGCCTCTTCGTTACCACATATGGTTGTAAACAAACAGGAGCAAGCCATCAAAATATGCCGACAGACTACCTGTCTGAAGAGGAGCCCTTCCCTCTTTGCCATCCTGGCTCATTGCGATCTGTTGGTAACCCGTAGCGTCTGAAAAACAGTGCTTCAACCGGGACAGACGCATCTGTTTTGTTTCCTAATTCGAGTCCCCTGCATTTGTCCTGAGTCGTCCCAGGAATGTCAACAAGCCACACCCAACAAAAATCGTGGATCAGTGACCACACCCACCTACCTACTTACCTACTTCCCTAACATTGGCTGGTTTCGATATGGGCGACATGGGCCATTGCCCAGGGCGGAAGCGTGGTGGGGGCGGCATCATAGCATCGGCAAAAAAAGTTGCTCGCACCCACGCTGCCCCGACATTATGTCAGCGCATTTTGGGGATTGCATGGGCACAGATCGGTTTTGCATTGCCCATTTGCAAAGAGTAAGGGCGCCCTCCATTTACGAGATGCGGCTGCTGCCAGCTGCACAGGGAGGAGAGGGGCGGGACGGCGGGGGATTCTCTGGCTGGCTCACAAAATAAAACTAACCAACAAACTAGGGCTGTCCGCGTTAACACCATTGGTTAGCACCGTCATCACGATTAACGCAATCAACCATCTGGAGCGCAGAATGACTTAAAATCCCTGAAATGTCTCAGTCGACGCATTTCGGGCAGTTTGTCCATTCTGCTCTCCGCTCCATATGGGTTGATTGCGTTAAAAATGTGTGAATATGGGTGAAGCCTAAATAAGCCACATTTAGTAAGAAATCTTTATGGTTTTGGAGGTTTTCTTTTGTCAGTAGAACATGATTTGGCTAAAATGATTTTAAAGGTGAAACATGTAGAGACTGCTTGTAAGTCACTAAGTGTTGGAGAATGAAAGGACAGCCAGAAAACCTAAAATAAATGAAATGTGAAATAATATTAATAATAATAATTAAATGGATTTTATTTTAAAAGACTTTAACAGACCCTGTTAATAGTATAGACACAATAGTAGTCATAACAGGAACCAGTAAGGTAGCCACAGAATAGTTCATTAAATCCAGAAAGTCCAAGAGAGTCGTTTTCTTTTAGTATTGTAGATATGTGTGTCTATCACCAAGTTTGCATGAAAGAGACTCTAAAAGATTTGTTGAAGACTGATTTTAATATTTATGTGATTTTATTTTAAAGGTCTATAAAATGTGGTGCCATTTACACAATAACAGCTTTGTTTTAAAACTCCTTCACACACACCCATTGGATGAGCCATCATGAGCATTAAACTGAGAAAGTGTGGCATCACCACATATCTGTGGGGAACGGTTGCTATGAAAAACAAAATGATAGTAACTAAAAAATAACATTAAAATAGTTTTTTTTTCTAAATTACTTAATGATTGAAATCCAACTGAACAACATGAAAAAGTACACCATCTTTCAATTCTAAGCTTTTACATATCACATTATAATTATCTGATCTCTAACAGTTCATGAAAGTAGATGAAATATAACCTCAGATGATCAACACAACATGACTATGATTCAGTGTCATTATTTATCAGAATCTAAACCAAGTTACAAAGTTTTTATAGTAAGCTTTTATGTCCTGCTATGCAAAAAAACCTTTTCCTGCACAGAAGCTTTCATGACTACTAACCTAACCTTGAGGAGAATGTTCGTATATGAACTTTCCTGCTCATAAGTAATTCATAACAAATCATCTGAAAAATTTGCTTACATTCAACAAACTCTATTAACGTTTTTTCTTACATAGATACATTTAAAATGTATTGAAATAGCAATTCAAGTATATACCTTATATATATACCATACAGAATCATTAAAAATCACTTTATAGTAAACATTTTGACCAATGTCCCACAAAATAGAGATGCAAATGTTAATTACTCTACAATTATGTGTTTTCGTTATTATCCTCTTGTGGAGCACATTCAGTCTACACATTTAGTCTTGCAGTCCACAAACCAGATTAGCAGGCACTGCAGTTGCTGCAAAAAAATAAAAAATAAATTAAAGTGCTTTTTACTGGAAAACATAGTTGGTTGCAGAACTGTAAATATGATAGTTTATTTTTTTCTTACCCATTTTTTTGGGATTGGGCAGGTTCAGGTTGTTCATGATATCTGCAAACTCCTCCATGGTCTTTGTTAGGCGTGGATTAAACTTGCGCTCCTCGCCGACTGACGAAGCCATCCGACCTGAAACACAAAACAGATGGAGACCAGTGTATCAGCCAGATGCTACACCCTGGACATGTTTCCAGTCCATTTCAGAGCTAGAAAAAATGGAGTGGCGCACAACAGCTGCCCTGTAAAAACCTAAAAACAGAACATACTATACAGATTGCAGAGCACCTGTACCGACTCCTGTGTTACATCCTGTGAGGCTGTGGGAGTGTGTGGGCGTGGTGTTGTCTTCTCCCTCTCCTCCTCCTTCTTTCTTGCCCCTCCCCTTGTCTCTCGCTGCCCCTGCCTTCTCCTTTAGGACACACCTGCTGCTCATCTGCCCTCGTTTACCACCAATCACCCTCAGAGGTGATATAAGCTGGAGAAGAGCAGTGTGGAGGGGGGAGAGGCTTCTGGTGGATTTCCTCTGTGCTGGTCAGCGTGTGATACTGGTTTAGGTATGGAAACGGCCTGTTGTGTGTGGCCAGCCCCACCGTGCGTGGCTCTTTGTGAGTAGTGCTTAACTGAGCGGTGGTTTCCCTTAAGTGACGGCGGCCTCCATTAGTTTGTTTGGCCTGCCTGGGTATTGTTACTAGCAGCGTTGCTGTCTTTTTCTGTTGAAGCCTTATAGTTGTTTTCTTTGTTGAAGTGGTCACTATCTCTTTGGGTTGACCTGTCTGATTTATCATTAAAGCAGCGGTGCTGTCTCTTTTGTTATTACCATTTATATGATTATTGAGGTATTTGATTATAATAAAGATTTATTTTGTGTTAAATACCTCTGCCTGGCGTTCTTTTCATTTCACCCGGATCCAACTGTTACTGTCCCCCACCCTCATCGCCTAGCTTTTATGTGGGGACGTAACATCCTGTCAGCAGAAAACTAATGAATTTAATTTTGCTATGCTTTTATATATGATGTAATGCTTACTGCTACACAATAGTACTATATAAACCATTCCCTTCAGTGACTTTGTAACATGTATAAATATTTGGGGATGTGTTTTCAGCCAACCTAAGTAGTCATGTGCTGGGTAGAGGAGGCACTCATCAGGCAGGGTGAAGATCTTCTCATGGACTGACTTGTAAAGCCTTTTGGCACAACCTTAAGAAAATAAGGCAAAGGTTAGACAACTGCAAAGGGAAACTGATACTGTACTCCCCCCTTTTCCAACAAGAATAAAAATCATAGAAACGCAAAATGAACAAAAACACAAGCACAAAGCAAAAAGTGTATGTGTACCCTGCTGGAAGTCTGTCCTGCCACAGCCTCTAATGAGGAGAGCATCACCAGTGAAAGCCATAGTCTGATCCCCAGTTACCAGGGTTATACACCCATCAGTGTGTCCTGGTGTCTCTCTCACAATCAGGCACTAAAGGAAGGAAAAGAAGAATGTCAAGGCATGTTAATTAGGTTTTATCAAGCAAATGCAACAAAAGGTTTTAGGTATTTACAAAATAACTGTACGTACACGATATTGCAAACAAATAATGTTTTTCTTCTTACGTGTCTTCCAAAGGGGATCTTGTCTCCCTCTGTTAAGTGGATATCAGCAGATGCACCACTAAGTTTGGAAATGGCACTCTTCAGTCCAGGTACTCTTTTCTTCATTGGTCCTGTGCTTGTTATGTGGTCTGCATGGCAGTGGGTGTTAACTATCAGCAAAATAAAGATAATGTAGGTCAATATAAAGCTGGAATATAATTTGGACTTGTGGTACACCCTCCAATCAGTTTAGCCAGTAGGGGGTTGGACACTGTTTTTCCTTTTCAGAACACCTTTGATTCCTCGTCACACAAATTCAACTAAGTGTTACAGATTTTGGTCCATGTAGCATGTAGGCATGACAGCATCCCACTGTTACTGCAGATTTGTCAGCTACACATCCATGACGCTAATCTCCCTTTCACCACAGTCTATTGAATTAAGACCGTGTGACTCTGGAGGCCATTTGAGTACAGAAACCAGACTTTGTGACTTGCCTTATTATGGTGATTGAAGCAGCCATCAGAAAATAGGTACACTGTGATCACAAAAAGATTGACATCAGTAACTTAGGTCGGCTGTGGAGTTTAAACAATGCTTAGTTGGTAGTAACGGGCCGAAAGTGTGTCAAGAAAATATCACCCACACTACTATACCACCATCACCAGCAGCCTGAACTTTTAATAATAGGTCGTTTCATAATAATAATAATAATAGGTCGTTTGATTCATGTCGTTTATGCCGAATCCTGAACTAAACATTCAAATGCCCCAGCAAGGTTCGTTCCAGTTTTCCATTGTCCAATTTTGGTGCAAATTATAGTCTTGGTTTATGTTCTTAGCTGACAGGACTGGCACACAGTGTGCTCGTCTGCTGCCGAAGCCCATATGCGTCAAGTTTCTTTGAATCACCTTTCCCCTTTTCTGATGCTTGGACTGAACTTCAGGAGGATATCTTAATGATGTCTACATGCGTAAATGCACTGCTTTTAAATATGTGTATTAAATAGGTGTATCCAATGAAGTGGCTGGTAAGTGTATTTCCAATTCGGAAAGATATATGTATTACACTAGCAGGAGTCCTTTCATACAAATAGCACTACCTACACTTAACGTTTTTGGGTCAGAAATAAACAATCATTTCTGAACCAGGTAAAATATTTATGCTGCTCCTAATTTGTATTTACAGGTTGAGAAAGATGGGATTCTGTGTTAATTTATGTAGATACCTGCCACTGTCAGTTTGAGTCCAAGTTCGCTTACGAATTTCAGGTCCCTGTCAATGGTCTCCAGCACAGGATCAATGATGACAGCCTCCTTGGTGTCTGCGTCTGCCAGCAGGTAGGTATATGTGGAGCTCTCTGACTCAAACAGCTAAATGTTGGAGGGGAAGCACACAGCAGCAATCAGCAATAACTAACAATAAATGGGAGCGGTAGTAAAGGTTACATAATTATCATTTCTCCTCACTTGTGTTTATAGATAACGTGTGCTTTGTGTGTCTACGGTAGCCAAAGAGAGACATTTTCATACGAAGGTTGAAATAAAGTATTGCACTTTGTACTCCACCACATTTATTCAGAAGCTATTAGCATTAGTTATAAGGCAGGGATATAAATTATTAATCAACAAATAATTTCTATTTTAGATTAAGATGCTAAGCAGAGCATCAAGTAATTCAGATTTGTTCTTTCATCAACTTAAAAGTAATATCAAACATATTAACAATATGATATGCATCTCTGAAGTGGGTAATTTGAGCAGGTTTTCTTTCACTTAAGGTACTTTATAGTGATGCTATTGCTTTTTAGACAAACAAACTTTTTATATTTTGTTTTCTGCACTCCTACTTTCACTTTAGTAGAATATATAAACACATCTTCCACCACTATGTAAACTGGTTAATCTAAACTTAACAATTTTGAACAATATTTCTTTTTTCAGGACAGATCGTTTTAAACAAGTGCAGAACATCCAAATATGATGTGAACATACCTGTCTGAAGAGGAGTCCCTTTACCATTGCCATCCTTGCACAGTATGAGCAGCTGGTAACCGGCAGCGTTTTAATCGGGACAGAAACACAAACTCTGGGTTGCTGTGTAAAGCACGACTATTTAAAACCCTAACCACACCTACCTGCCTACCTACATACCTGCCTACCTGCCTTGGTAACGCCCCCAAATTAGAATAATTTTCAGAAGTCATCATGATAAAAAGGAAGAACATCACGTGCTGCACACTATCTTTATGATCATCATCAATAGAATTATTGTTAATAATATTACTGATAATAAGATGAAGAAGAATTTAAACACTTTTAAGTGTTTTACTTTTATAAAAGTTAGACTTAGAGAAGTATCTTTGCTGTTAGAGCTTTTTCCCCATATACATTTTTCAGTCACACTTCTCCTTATAATGGCTCTCTAATTAAACTAATTTTAATGTAAAGTCACTCAAGGTCACAGACCACTGCAGTTCGCCGTTTTATTGGGAACAACCACAACCATCTATTTAATAATGCTCGTATCAGTACATCTTGTTTTTTTTTAGCTATTCACTGATTGTGAACTTGACCACAAATAGCATGCTCTGGGTCAAGCAGAGATAATGTGACTTTTATTTTAGATTACACAGACACAATACTGAATCCTAGATTTTACAATATGCTACTCAAAAGCACGTGCAATGTTGCATTCAAGACACTTTGAATGTACCTTAGAGAGAGGCGTTTACTGAGCAGGCTGTTTGAGGATTGAAATACAGCTCTACACCATGTTCATTCAACTTGGAATTTATTTAATGACAGTCTTTGGTGAATATGAGACATCCATATTCACTCGGGTTTTCAGGCTCAAACCATCATCACCACAGGGCTTCATCCATAGCAGCAAAAGACATAAAAAGTCTGAATTAACCTGGCAGGTAGTGTTCCCCCATGAAGAGAGAACCAGAATTGATACATACAACTGATTTGGTGCTCTCTTAATAAAAAGGCAATAGTAAAAAGTTATATTCACATGAAATTACTTGTTTATGAACATTTTGATTCTGGCCTCCAAAAACCTCAGGCTCAAATTGTCACACAGCTGCAAGTTTGTGTGGCTGAGTCAAAGGGAAGCACTCTAAAACAAACCCGTCTTACTGGCTGAGGATCTGTTAAATACAAGAACAGCATGCATGGGTCACTGCAGTCTGATTCCTTCTTTTAGAGCTAGAGAGTAAATAATAATCATCATTTTCAACATATGAAAGGAACATGTGAGCTCATAATGCTATGACATGTTGTGCAGTAACATCTTAGCTGTTATTGATTTTAAATGCAAACAGCATAAGTTTTATTTTCCTGCTATTAAAAGAGGCCACTGCTTGTGGTACTGTGAGTGTGTGAGGCCTTGACTACACGACACAATTGTACCTTTTAAGCATTCACAAATACTAAACTGAACCTTCAGTGTAACAATCCTATCCAAGCTTTCCTCTTCCTCCCCAAATTTACACATAATAACAAATCTGAATAAAGTCAACTTACTTTTAACTTTACACAGTTAACAAAGGGTATCATTACTGTTCTTTCATCAAATACAGATATTAATTATTTTGAATATCCAAAATACATTTTTCAAGTACAATTGATCAGTAGCTGCACTATAAATGATAACAGCAATTAAAATATATCGTTTAGATTTAGACACAGAACCACAATAAAGCACTTTATGGCAAGCAGTTTGATTAATTCTGCTAAACAGACACAGAATGTCTATCACTGTGCAATGATGTCATTAGTATCGTCTTTCGTGCAGCACATTCAAACATGGTGCAGTCCACAAACCAGATTAGCAGGCACTGAAATATCTGCAACAGAACAAGGGAAAAAATGTTTATAGTAAATGTGACGCCCAGCACGTAAAACCTGTGGTGACGTCTCATAGGCACAAGAACTAGAAATGTGGAGATGACATGGAGAGTGAAAGGCTGTAGATACTATAGTTAAATACCTATTTTTTTAGGCTTAGGGAGGTTCAGGTTGTTCATGATCTTCACAAACTCCTCCATGCTCTTAGTCAAGCGTGGGTTAAACTTGCGCTCCTCGCCCACTGTAGAAACCGTCTGACCTGAAACGCAAAAACAGATGCAGACCAGTGTGACATGTTTAGTCTTCGTGGTCCTGATTTTTGTCACATGTTAAATCTGGTCAATGAAAACATTTATAGAGAAACATGCTTCTGACACACAAAAGATGCACTATAAAAACAACATGTATACAACATCTGTTCCAGCTCCCATTAGTGGGAAATTAATAGTTTTACATTTTCAGTGCTTTTAATCACAAGCTGAAAATCTGTATTACATAAAAAACATTCACACTAATGACTCTATAAAATACATAAATGTGTGTCTGCATGTGTTTCAGCCAACCTAAGTAGTCATGTGCTGGGTAGATGAGGCAGTGGTCAGGGAGGGTGTAGATTTTCTCCTGGACTGACTGGTAGAGCCTTTTGGCACAACCTTAAGAAATGAGAGAAAACTTAGAAAACTGCTAAAGGCAATGGCTGTAATACTGCCCCCTTGTGTTCATACAGAAACACTACAAATGAAAATGAACAAAAACACAAGCATAAAGCCAAAAGAGTATGCATACCCTGCTGGAAGTCTGTCCTGCCACAGCCTCTAATGAGGAGAGCATCACCAGTGAAAGCCATAGTCTGATCCCCAGTTACCAGCGTTATACACCCATCAGTGTGTCCTGGTGTCTCTCTCACAGTCAGAGACTAAAGAAGAGAAAAGACAAATGTCATGTTAAATTAGTTTTATAAAGCAAACATAACCAAACAGGTATGCAACACCTACAAACACTCCATCATAAAAAAGAACTTTTTTTTCGCCATACGTGTCTTCCAAAGGGGATATTGTCTCCCTCTTTTAGGTGGATATCAGCAGATGCACCACTGAATTTGGAGATGGCACTCTTCAGTCCAGCAAGTCTTTTCTTCATTAGGCCAGTACTTGTTATGTGGTCTGCATGGCAGTGGGTGTTAACTTAAAAAAACAAAAAGAAAGTTTGAATGCGAGTCAAGATTACTGTATATTTTAATCTGCATATAAGAAGAGTCAGTGGAACACAGATCAGTGCAAAATCATTTCATAATATTTACTCTTAGGTATTATTATAATATAATATATACATACATACGTGTATGTATATATGTATGTATATAAATACACATTAACGTATATTGGCTCAGGGACAGAGACTCAATTTCAATTTCCCCCAGAAAACAGACGCTTAAAGAGGGAAATACAAACAAACAAGTCCAGTACTATATTTATTTTGGCCCCAAGGGTAATAATGAAGTATGTTTTCATAAAGTTCATTCAAGCTTTAAGTAGGGCTGATCTGAAAATGCATCTTAGCGTCAGGGTTAGGAAGATGGAGCACATTTCCTTAAGTTATGTTTTAACTCAACTTTGGGAAGGTAGGTACCTGCCACTTTTAGACTGAGTCCAAGTTCGCTTACGAATTTCAGGTCCCTGTCAATGGTCTCCAGCACAGGATCAATGATGACAGCCTCCTTGGTGTCTGCGTCTGCCAGCAGGTAGGTGTAAGTGCTGCTCTCTACTTCAAAGAACTAAAGGGGGGAGGAGGGAAAAAAAGGTGAGTACACAGGTGTGACTCAGTAATAAATAAAAACAATAGCGCAAGGGTAACAAGGGTTACACACTCATTCATAGACAATGTTTGTAAGAGACCAAAAAACTGAAAGAAAGAACAGATTATAATATAGAGCAACTTGTTATCATATAAAAACATCCGTATCAACTGTGTCAGGAAGCATTCAGGGGTCATACAAATGCCCCTGAAAGATTAGCTGTCAAGTTTTAGTATCCGAAACAAAACTGCGCATAGATCAACTTAAAGGGTTGTTTGACTCGAAAATGAACCACATAATTCATCCAACAACCTAACTTGGTTGCGCATTAAAACAACTAAAATTAAATGCTCCTTAACAGAAATATAACAATGAGCTAAATGCTACCTCACTTCCTACTTAACGCTGTAAAGACGGTTGCAAAACATCCTAAAGAAAATGTCGTTTTCTTCCTGAAGACAGGAGGATCCAAGCAGGCGCAAAATGACAAGGTATAATCATCTATAACCTACCTGTCTGAAGAAGAGTCCATCTGTCGTTGCTATCCTGGCGCAGTAGGATCTGTTGGTTATCCATAGCGGCTGAGCTCCAGCGCTAAAGCCGGGGCAGAAGCGCCTGCTCTGGGCTGCCGCGTAATTCAAGCCGTCAGCGTTTGTCCTGAGCCGTAGCGTCGAAGCCAGGGCCCGCTGAACAGGCTTCACTCTGCTTATTACCGAACACATAGTCGCCGATTTGTCCTGATTTGAACCTCTTGATAGCGGGCAACACTGCCGCACGTACGCGTAGGTACCGCAGAGAGAGACCGTGGGTAGTAGCACTGTGAACTCTGTGTTACCTGCCGCTTATCACACTGACTGTCAACCAGTCCTTGGAAAAAACAACACAAGGACTTCAGTGTCGTTTGGAAGCTCCACTGTCACCAGCTGCTTTTACGGGCTGGAGCCATGCCAACTTGTTTCTTATTAAGCGGTAAATATGGGTTTATGGGTAAGTGAAGCTGCCGGCTAACTTCCTGCACAGCTGAGTACCGTCTTCGCCGTCCTCAGTGAGACGCATGCGTCCTGGAATGAGGGGCCTGGCAATGTGCACAACAACGTAGCAGCGACCTACGTGACATTTACGCTGTCAGGCAAGTAAACATCGTCCAAACACAACCTTGTATAAAACGCTCAGTCATCCGCTTTAGTGGAGTAATACGCATGGAAAACAAACAACCAAATAAAAGCTTTGTGATGAGCTACATGAAAACAGTATTTGCTCCCTTTGTCGTTTTTTTTTTAAGTCTAACTTGCATGTTTGCTTGCAAATTTTGATACTAAGATCATACAAGTAAATACAAAATGCATGTTTAACTGATGATTTCATTGGCAGCAAGAAATGCAATCAAGCGTTTATGATAACTGGAAATGACTCTTTTATATCACCATAGAGGAGTTTTGGCCCTCTCTTCTTTAAAGAATTGCTGTAGAAAGTGCTTAAGCATGAAGGGCTGGTTCAAAGTCATATCAAAGCATCAAAGTCTAGACAGTGACTAGGCCAATCAGACTTGCTGTTTCCGATTATTGCCCGATCATAACTCAAATGCCTTTGATCTTCAGGGCACGAAATGATTCCTTTAGGATCTTTTGGGAGAGAGCAGAATTCATTGTTCATGAATACTGGAAGTTCTCCAGGTGCTAAAGTAGTAAAACAGTCCCATATCATCAAGCTACCACCACCACCACGTATGACTGTTGCTATGATGTTGTTTTTATGAAATGTTGTTTTCTGTCAGATGTAATGGGATTTGAACCTTCCAAAAACTCCAAATTTGTCTCAACGGTTGACAGAACATTTTCACAAAAGTGAAGATGTTTTTTGGGAGGGTTTTTGGTCAGCTGTGGTTTTTGTCTCTGAACTCTTTTTCCCACTCTCTTTTGTATTGATGAACGATCAATCATTGACCTTAACTGAGGCAAGCTCCTGAACTCCCGAACGAGCTGCTGATGTACTTTTGGATTAATTTTGGCAAGTAGTTGGCTACATATGGCCCATAGACTCTAATGAGTTTGCGACTCCTGTTATAAGGCCACTGAACACACTTAAAGAGTGTGAGAAACCCATTGAAAACATAATATAGGTTTTCAAAACTTAATTATTATTCATTTGTTTTGAAATAATGAATAATTGGTTTTATTTATAATATCTTGTTCATCTAGTCTTGCTAGTCTTTAGTACTAATATTTATTTTATACAATCAAAGGAAAAATATCAGAAACTGCTTGGTTCTACAGTTTATCAGTACTTCAAATTTAGCTAACATTGGTTATCAGGTCATTTTCATCTAGTGTACCTTGAACCTGAGAAGTCACACTAATCTATACACCAGCAATTAAATTGGTGCACTTAGACACTAAAGAGGCGCCATGCGCTGTGATAACTGTTAAAATTTGTGGTCAGCAGCCGCGATCAGACAGGAACACAATCCCATTTTCACTTTGATTTATTTGTTGTTTTGTCAGCTACACTTTCATGCCAGTCCTGATAAACGTTTACAAATGTATCATTTCTGGCAGTAAATTTCTACTACAGATAAAATTTCTACTACAGATAATAGTGTTTCTATATTTCTATAACTAACGATAGTGACAGTGCACGCTATCGAAGAATGAACAACACTGATAGGCAGATAGATGCAAGTCGATCTTTATTGTCAGTTATCTCATTGTCAGATTTTAAGGTGTTGCAGAAACAGCTGCCGTGGTCTCGGCCGAATCCTCTGCTTTATCCTGCAACAAAAAATATTAAAACAAGGACAATTTAAAAAACTTTATTGTATATTTCGCAAATGATTTGTTATAGTGCATTTTGGCTATGAAAAGTCCCGCAGGTTATTAAAAGTAATCACATTTCCTGCATTTTACTGATATATTCTTTTACTAATGCATCTAGTTTGCCTCCATCCTTTAAAGAACTAATATGTATTGAAATGTTGGTTCTATAACCTTCAACAGGATTTAACATTTAACCTTTAAGTTTTTTTCTTCTTTACTGCTGAAGTTTTATTATCTGCTATATAGCCAAACTGCTTATCTGTCAAGGGTTGTAGTTCAAAATGAAAATAGAAAAGCATTTTTAGATAGACTGTGACTCAGATGCAGTAAATAAACTATCAGAACTTTGACTCCAAAACAGAGCGACAGATAAAGATAGGTTTCACATTTACAAGCGGTGAGGAAAAGTGCTTCCCATACCTATATGTCTATGTAACGTTCAATCCACTGAAGCAGTTCAGTTACTCTGCTGTAGACGCCTGGTTTATTAGGCCGTGCGCATCCCTCTCCCCAACTCACCACGCCTGCCAGCTTCCAATCCCCTTTAGATGTCTTACACACAAGTGGTCCACCACTGTCCCCCTTAAGAGAAAATCATTTCACAAACAAAATTTGTGAACATCAAATGGGAGAAACACAACTCTTGATAGATTGTAAAGTATATTGTAAAAGTATATAGATTGTAAAATATATTTTATATTCTTCATGAACCTGTGCTAGGTTTGTGGAGAGGAGATTTCATCTCTGTGGGTGTGTACCTGGCAAGAGTCAACCCCTCCATCCATGCTCCCAGCGCAAATCATTCGAGGAGTTATGAAGAGACCATAGACACTCAAGTCGTAGCAGATGGATTGAGCTATTACCTTAACATGAGCCTGCCTTAACTCTTCCGACACATAGCCTGACAGAAAATGAAATGAAAAAATCAGCAGCAAAAAGTGAATGAAAATAAGTAGAAAGGGTTACTTGAAGGTGACTAGTGGAAATGTTACACAGTTCAAAAAATAATGAAAGACAGGAAAAAGAAAAAAGACTTTGTTTTTATACTTAATATTTTTTTTTATCTAGTAATTAAGTATAACGTCTTAGCTTCAATGAGGATACTGTACTGACAAATATGGCTCTTTAAAAAGTTTTTGCCCTACAGTTTCCAACTCTGAAACTATGATTGTGAGTTTTTGAAGCTATTTGAAGCTCCAACTTAAATTATACTTGCGTTATCAAATCACTTTCTTTTAGCTCAGTTGTTAAGATCACAAACTGTAGCAAAAGTATCTGTCTTTCAGTGCAGTGCACCTGTGTTTTCATTTACGTATCCCCAGCCTGTGATCCAGCAGTCTGATCCATCAGGAAAGGACTCGGTTGGACTGGGTAAACAGACCGGTCGGACCCCACCTACAAAGAGCAGCAGTAAAGTGATAAAGGTTAGCTCTCTCTCGTGGTTATGAAATCACATATTTCCTTTTTTTCCCCACCCATGTTTATGATTGTAATACATGTTTTTCTCTTGACTTAAAAGTAAGTTTCACTTCTGACGATTTGGATTTTGTTAGGTGTTTAGTTCGTTCTTTCTTTATTGTTTTAAGTTTTGGTAAAAATTAAATATTTGTTTTGCCAATATGACAGCGATTGCAATGATTAGTGCAGTGATGTAAGTGCCCCTAATCTCCCCCTCAAGCCCAAAAGGGATTACACTTCTTGAAATATTTAATCTGTCCTGACCTTAATCATAATAAAATTTAAACGTGCGTCAAGTCACATTAAGTTCTTTTCATGAGTCAAATGTAAGTAAATACAGTTATAAAAAGAGACAGTGAAACCTTGTCGGTTTGTCTTGTGTGACATAAATCTGGCTAGTTTACATACATTCAACAAGTTACTAGACTCCAGCATTCATTCAGCGTAAAGAAAAACAAATAATGTGGTTTTCGTTGCCCTGATGAATGATAGCGCAATCCGTCTCTTACTTACTCGTCATGTCCATGTCAATTATGGTGCGCAGCAGTCCCACGTCATAGTCATTGTGCATAACCTTAAAGCCAGGGTGGTAGAGGATCTGCAGTGCCCTGTAGTGTTGCCCCAGAGAGTTGTGTGCAATGCTTACAGTGCCTGCCACCACCGTCCAGTCAGCCACTTGAAGCATGTTATTACTGCAGAAGAGTGACAGAAAAGTTAGTAGATAGAGTTCGGTTTAAGAAGCGGTGTGTGTGCCCACTAATTTTCACAGTTTTGTTTTTCAATGGTTTTTCATAATATCATACAACCTCCAGCATTATTACAATCACTGTTTAGGCCTCAGCCATCGCCAAATTACATGTATTTCTATTTTCACTTTAGCCTTGCAAACATTAGGAGCTGCTTTTGGTTTGTAGTTGTGCTCAAAAAAGCCGCACCCATTGCTCATAATCCAAGATGAACACTCACGGGGAACAGAGAGCCCCTTTTACAGAGCTCCATCTGTGATGTGACCAATAAGCTCTGCTGCAAAAGGTGCAAAAAGTTTTTACTTCACCCTTTACCTGCTTTTGACTTGAACATAACAGGAACACGGTGTTACCTCGGACTGCGCAGGTGGTCGTGACTACAGCCTTTGCTAACTGACTGTACCAGTAACTGAACTCGTAAACACTTTTTTCTTGTCATTCCTCGTGTCTCTCTTACTCAACAAAGCAGTGTGCTGCAGTGATCACCCAACGAGGAGAGATGATGGCACCACCACAGACGTGTCTTCCCCTCCACTGCATGCTGACTTGCCAGGCCCACTCGTTCTTTGTAGCTAAGGTTCCTCCAACAATACGCTGACCATTGCTGACCAGAACTGAGCAGTCTGGATATGAGATGAAGAACATGAAATCAAGCAAACAGACAATGAGTGCAAAAAAAAAAAAACTGCAAAAGCTCTTTTTTTAAAAAAAAAATAATAATAAGATGACCATAAAGGTGGTTTAATTAATTTTAAGAATATAAGGTGTTTAATGTGAGAAATTATTATGGTAATATTCTAGTAAAACCTTTTCCATGAAAAGACTTGAAAAGTACAGACATAACTGCCAGATGCTTGATGGATATGTAAGTAGCATCTTTTGTTTGAGAGATAAGCAGTAAATTTGGAGTGGCAGTGAAGATTGCCATCCTTGGAGCTTTGGAGACAAAATGCATTAGTTACTATGAAATTTAAATTCTTTACCTGCAGTCATATTTCCTGTCTGGTTCACTGGATTCTTGGACAGAATGGGCTTCTGGGTTGGGACAGTACAGCTCCCTTTCCCACCACAGAGAGGAGGTGATTCAACCACCTCAGAGGGAAACAGCAAGAACTTAACTAATTTGAAGAGAGAAAAAAAACATTCAGATGACACAGTACAATGTCTCAAGTGGATAGTGAAACATTAACATTAAAAACTCCTCACACTGAGATCAGTCTTAATAGCTGCTGGTTTCAAATTTGGAACCTCAGCAAACCATTTTACTCTATCTTTGCGTTTTGGTTTCACTTTTTCCAACAATGTAATTTATTTCCCAGAAGGAGGCTTCATAAAGGATTTAATAACTGGCATAGTGAATGTTCAGAACTAATTAACTTAGTTTTTTTTTTCTCATTTCATTTGTATTTAATCGTAATCAGAGAAACCTATTATGTATGCTCACTGATGTGTTACAGAAAGCAGTAAGGCTGAATGAATGGTAACTGCATGATGAGAAGGTTTGTTTCTTAACCTCCTAAGACCCGAACTCTTCCACTGCATGCATTTTTAATTTCTCTTTGATATTTGGGTATATTGGAGCCCGATGAATGTAAAAACAAAGAATTACCAGATTTTTTTTTATCTTATTTTTGTTTTTAAGAAAAATAAGAGCCACATATGAGGATATTCGTTTCAAATTTTGATAGAACAGTAGCAGTATAATGTCCTCATAAAAGGATAGCAGGCCCTTGTAGAGCATAATTGAGTATTTTAGTCTAAATAACCCAAAATGTGATGTCCACATATGTGGACGCCAGGTCCTAGGAGCTTAAACACTAGAATTCAATGTGCTATTGATGTACTGGAGGTACCTTGCTTTTCAGAGTGGGTTACCTAAAAGAGCAGAAGCGATAATCACTTTTATAGTGACAAAGATTCCCACAAACATTAACAGGTCACGAGATGTACAGGCATGGGATCTTGCATCTGCAAACAAACAAGAAATAACAAGAAATATTAAAACTTTGCAAGGAGCTCTGAGCTCCAAGACATCCTGTCTTCATCATCTTTATTAATTGACTGGGACAGTTGTAGTAAACCAAACTAACTGTGAGGTTTTATCATATCATCATACTTTGACAAATGTGTGCATTTTGGAGATCCCTTTTAGATTTTAGATAGGTGCAGTTTAGGTGAGAACAAGCCAAAGATGATAACCGTGCACATTTTCTTAACAATTTATCCAAATGAGACTTTTAGGGGGCTGGAGTCTATATTAGCTATCACAGGGTTAACTCAGAAATCCGATTTAAGAAACACCAGTTAGCTTTGGAAGTGTTTGGACTGTAAGAGGCAGCTGGAGGAAACCCATGCAGCCACAGGGAGAACGCGCAAACTCCACCCAGAACCTGCCAGTGGATTCAAATCCAGGATCTTTTTGCTGTGAGGCAACAGTGCCACCATATGTTAATAAGCTATCTGGCATCATTTGACTATTATGCAAAACTGCTCTCTGTAATTTGAGTTGTATTGTTATTGTGAATATACAACCATCATTATTAAACATTTATTGAAATGTTGGTTCAGCCAGTCAAATTTGTTTTACTTGTCTTACATGTTTTTGGCTGTGTAAATTCTTCTGTGTGTAACTTAATGTAGTGATGCATAAAGGTCGAGGATAGAAAACACTTGTGCTCAAAGCTGTGATTATAGGTTTGAACATACGGCAAACAGGTGGTGTAACCATATGTTTTGGCTACATTTACAGTTAAAGTATTTAGCAGTTAAACTATTTATAGTTTATTATTTAAGTGTGATATAAAACTTAAACCAGTTGTCAAGGGCGATCAGTGTGAAGGTGAATATGCATCTCTGGGACAAAAGTTCTGCTCAGACAACCTCAAAATCCTGAGGACAGAACACATCCATAATATATAAAGCGTGAGTTGCATGAAATATAAGTAAGGCAAAAAAAAACAACAACTTTGAAATCAATTTTGTGTTTCACTGATACAGTCAAGATGGATTACTACTAGTGAAATGTGAAAACCTCCAAGCTGCGTTCGCATCGACAGGGGAACAAATGGTAACGTTTTGGCAACAAAATCATGAACTCCAGTAGATGATTTATGCTTTTTCTCCAAAGGAACTATTTTCTTGTTTCATCTATATAACACTGCAATGCTGCCTACTGTGGTGTATTTGTAATACTATGATGACGGCACAGTGTAAAAAATACAGACTGAAAAAGTCTGCCACAAGTTTTTTTCCCTTAAATTAAAATGGAAGAGAATGGAGAAGCTGATAAGCTGAGCTTATCTTCAACTATACCTGCCTGAAGGTGAGACAAATGAGAAACTGAAACCAAAGCGATGAATTCTTTATACTTCTTTGCGAATCATGATCAGATAAAAGGATCAGCTGATGGAGTAGGAAAAAGAGGCAACGACCTGTTTAACATGCTGCATGGTACTCTGATATGTCATTTTTATTTTTAAAGTTTAATTGCAAGAACTTGTTGCATTATATATTTACAGCCTTACCAAACAGATAGCATAGATGCAGAAATAATTAGTCATCGATACAACTGACAGTATCAGTGACAAATATGAAGCAGATTTAAAATTACAAATGAATTTTCTTTTATTTTTATTATTATTATTTCTTTTATTATTTTCTTTGCTTTTTTTTTCTTTCTTTTCTTTTCTTGTCCTGCTTTCTATTTGCCAAAGGCAGTCCAAGAGAAAAGATCCAGTCACCGCAGTAGGAGACCTTTAAACTATTTCATGCACAACGGCACCAAGGCCACTTTGAGGTCAAAAAGTAATAAAGAAAAAAGATTGCACAGGAGCAATAGCTCACATGTTATTACTGAGAATCTAAACAGCTGCCTCAGCAGTCTCTGTGTTAGAAAATCTATGTAACTCATCAAAGTTATAGTAAATTGCCAAATGACTGTGGATAGAAGTGGGTGCTGGAGTGAGAAACATATGTGCTATTTTTCAAAATCACATTAAGGCTGCTTCCTCAGGAGGGGTTCAGAGTATGCAAGAAGAAATTGCAGATGTGTTTGTCTTCAATCAATCCTCAAAGGCTAAGAGATTTGACTATTTACCACAGAAATATAAGTGAAGATTGATTAAATATTAGTTAATTACCAGTGCACTGGTAATTAAAAATCTCAATTACAATGACTAAGTCATCTTTTGGGATTCACACACTTTGCTAATAATATTTGATTTAAATCAGTTTTCTCCCATAAAACAAAAAGTTACACCTCACCTGTAAATAGCATCTAACACAAGTACTGTTGATTGCATCAATGTAAAGCTGGATCATTCAGTTTCATTTTGAAAATATATGCTTATCTAACTTTTAGGTTTAATGCTAACTGCTGGAGGTTATGGACAATGCTGGGCATCCTCTGCACACGGTCGTAAATAATCAGAGGAGCCTACTCAGGGACAGGTTGCTTCTCCCAAAGTCAAGAACCAACAGACCTAAAAACTCCTTTGTCCCACATGCCATCAGACTGTTTAACTCCTCGTTGGAGGAGAGAGGGAGGGGAAACTGAGCTGTAGTGCTTTTTTTCACTGTGCAATATTCGCTATATTTTTTCTTATATTTGACTGTGCAATAATCACTGTAATTTTTTTTTAAGCTTGTGGAAGGAATACACTGGCCTACACAGAACCCCGATCCCTGATACAACCACATACATTTCACTATCAGTGTACTTCTGATCCTGTGTCAGCTGGGCTCAAAGATCTTATGAAATGCTTTCTCAGAAAAGGAGAGGCTGTTACACCAACAGTTTATAGATTGCATGTAACTCCAACGCTTAGCACTTATAGAAATGTTATTTATGAGCAAAGCGTGTTGGCCCCGTGTTTCAAAGTGTGATTTTTCCTGGCACATTATCAAAACTGTACATTGAAGTAACACCTTCAATTATTACCATACCTGGCACTCCATCATGTAGCTCTTTTGGAAACATGATACCTATTGATGTGTCCTGCAGTGGACCTCCATCTGTTTGAATCCTCTGCTGAACTTCTTGAGGATTATCACTACAAGGAGCTGCTGACATCACATTTTTTTGATCTTGGGCTTCTGAGGACACTGAACTAGAAGGTGATGCTTCAAGAGGTTGCAGCTTTGGGGTCTCATCAGAAAAGGGCAGATCTTCTGGATATGGGTTTCCATTATTTGTGGGTTTATACTGGGGTATGAATGTGAGGACTGCAGAAGGGACCAAAGATGATATACTCAATACTTCATGACTGATTGGACTTTGAAAAGATGTTGATGCCCAGTGCTGAGGCGATAAAAAGTTTGGTGCGTTCGCTTGATGACGAGAGCTGGTGCTGTCTTTCTGAGCCATACTTTTTAGGTTTTGTTGCCAACAAACACAGAAACCTTGGCTAGAACCTGCAAAATTAACAAAGTTATGACAAAACCTGAGCTTTCAACAATGCATCTGTAAGAAATACTCTGACATTCTGATGGATTTTTACTGCTAGAATTGACACATAATATAATGTATATTAAGTTTACAATGGGCAGTTAGACTGCAATATATACTGAAACTATTAATTATTGACCTAAGAACTACTGAAACGCAGGCATGGTGCGAGAAAAATACTAATGAATCCATGGAAAAGTTATTCAAAGTTATTCAAAATGCAAAGTAAGATAATAGCACTCTCAAAAATTTGTTATATTAAAAATATGAGTGGATGCAACTTTTCTGTGATAAACGTGTGCAAGAAAAGACACCTGTTACCCACATTGTTCATAACACAACAACTTCTGTGACTTTCTTGTGTGTCAGTCTCATCAACATATATTTTCAAGAGCGCTCACCTGAACGTCACCCATGGAGATTTGCATGTATTGGCTTCATTTGTATGCATGGGATTATTTATCCACGCGCCTCCTCCACTTATTAAACCGGCTTGTACCACAGCCAGGAAAAGAAATGCATCACTGTCAGTGACAAGACTCCAAAGGTGCCTGCTGGCTCCTGTGCATCTTTAATCCAAAGATATCTGCTCTCCTACTGTGAATCCATCCTCTTCAGCTCACGCAGGTTACAGTTTGTCACTCCCGCTCTTGTGATTCTGCAGCTCACCTCGTCCTCCCACTTAATCCTTTCATTGTGTCACACCCTTCAGCACCTTTCTCCTTCCTCTCCTCTCTCCTCTTCCTACTTCTCTAATTCAGGTTTTTCCTCTGGACAGAGCAGGCGAGGCTGCAGCAGTCAGGCCAGTAACAGATATGTTGTTGCTGGCAGTCTATGAAATATGCATGGGGATAATTGTGCACTTAGGTCAGAGTTTAACAACAGATAATCTACATCATACCAATGAGCCTCTTCCACTCACAAGTAGGCCACTGTGTGAGTACAGACACAAAAACATTGTTCGGTTTCATGCAGATGAAGTAGATATGTATCTAAGAATAAAGGTCCCATTATGAATCTGAAGAGGCAGGATTGTTTCTGTGTGTCTTTTTGTGGTCACTCTTTTCAGTGGTATTTTGTTCATCCTATCAAATTACGGCATGAGAGGGCGCAGAGTGGTGGCAGTGACAACTGACCCGTCGTAGTGTTACCTCACCTGTTCTAGGTTACAGTGACTTTACTTCTGGGAGCAAACATGGAACATCGGCATTGGACACGTAGACACATAATGCCTCAGCCAATCATCAGGCTTGAATGTTTCTCTAAAGAGAGGTAACGACTGCACAGTCATGCCATACAAAGTAATAGTTTAGAGTAAAAAAGCAAAAATTCAAAATTCAAATAATAACTGTGCCGCCATGGTTTTAATTGTATCAGTCTCAAAGATTTCAATGTGTGCATGTAAATGGAGAATCTGCCTCACATAGAAAAGTTAGTGATCTATGAGGATCATGAATATCAGTTCCGTCTGGACTGACATGTTTGACATATTTTGTGGCTACCTTAGAAAAAACGGAAAAAGTAACAAAATGAAGCAAACAATTTGTAAATTCAAAATATAGACCCTACAAAATACGATCCTCTTGAGATATCTTGTTTCTGTGTTATTTAGCTGAGCAAACTGTCACTGCTTTCTCTACTATTGGAGCAACTATTGTGATTTTATTTTTTCCTCAACTGTTCTATGTAATGTTTCATGGTTTGGTACTGCTTAGAAGCACTTGCTTGTTGTAAATAGTTGGAGTAGTTTTATTGTAGTTTTTTGAGGAGCTTTAGTACCTCTGCCTGCTCATGAGACTGACAGGATGCATAAATAAATAAAGCACGCACACTTTGTTTGTTTCTGCATTCCCGCATCGCCTTATTTACTCCATACAACTCGCACCAATCTCAGCTTGTCAAACAGACACAGCTCTGCCAGCTTCACCTCCCAGAGGTATCAGTCAGAAGAGGACTGAAGGAACTCGTGTTTGCCATCTTGGCATTGGCCCTCGAGGTACAGCAGCATTTTCAACTTAACAGTATCATTTTTTTATCCAGTGAAGAAAGACACATCAGCTATTTAAACGACAGAATGGCAGAGTTACTGTCAGGAAGCTGCAAGTCAAACACAGAGTGTGTTAAACTTCGGTTTGTTTTTCTATCACAGCCAAACTCTGACAATTTGGATCTTGAAGCATTTCTTTTATTAACTACACGTAATTGCAGAGATACATGTATTTGTCATTTTTTTCTAAATTTCCTACATCAAACACTGAAAATATTCACACAATGGATTTTCCTTCTTGGTATTATTGATTTAAAGGAACAGGATTGACTTGCACTACAACACAGGTTATGCAAATTATTCTTTAAATAGTTTGATATTTTGATTGGAGGTGGATGGGAAGACTGATGTGACTGTCGCTTCCACTTGGTAAAAACTACTAAAAGGCTAAAGAGCCAAAGCTGTAAGCTGGAGTTACAGTGGAGGTAATAATAAATTGTTCCCCTGCTTTCAGTGAACAGGGGTCGCGGACTGCACACCAACTATCAGCAGCCTACAATGCAGCCTCAAGAGCTGCATTTAATCTAAATGAGTAGTCCTGTTGCCTTGAACTAAAGCAGTCATGAAAATGAGTCACTATAATTAGCGGGCTATCAGAAGAATTCACAATATCCTATTTCAGGCCAGGTAACCTGCAGAGATTTCAGAAAGTTATGAACCAAGAAATAGCTCATGCATGAACCTCCCTGAAAAAACCTTGTGGTGTTCAGAAGTGCTGGAAAGCAGACTGATTTAATCTTTTTCATGTCCTTTGACCCTTAGCACAAAGAACAACATGCATATTTTTTAAAATATCAAATGGTCCATTCATTTTCTTGATCATTTGTCCAGTTTGGGGTTTCACAGCATGGCACACCTTAGACAGATTACAAGTGTATCACAGGGCCAACACAGAGAGACGGACCATGTTAACATTTACTCCTCCCAATTTAGAATCACCAGTTAATCTAACATGCATGTCTCTGGACTGTAGTCGGAAGCTTGGGTACCTGGAGAGAGTCCACCCAGGCACAGTGAAAACATACAGATTTCACACCAAATGGCCCCAGATGGCTGATGGATTAAAACCCAGAACCTTCCTGCTGAAAGTGATTAAACCAATTCCTCAACAGTGTTTCAGGGCAGAATGTTGGTGTGTTTGAGTCAAATCAATACTATAAAAGATATATTCCATGGATGCAAGTGCCAGGGAAATTTTAAATAATACACAACTCTCCTAAATCTTTTGAGAAGAAGCAGTACACACATATATGCAGAAAAATGTCCAAGCTGCTAGAAAACGGCTCATTCAAAATTCTCAGTGTGCCTTCACAGTCCTGTCTCACTACACAAGACTTTACACAGTCACCATCCCTGTGACACTGACACAGGATGTAAGTTGTACTTTACGATCAAGTAGGGAAAGGACTGGCCTATACCGTGGAAGTGATTGTATTTTTTTGCACTGTAATTTGACAAAAAAGTATATTTTTCCATTGCATAAGATGGTAGTGATTTTAAAACAACACAAGTAATGGATGAAAATGATTTTTATTTGATTATTTGTACATCCCACAAAACTTTAAAGCAACTATTTACAACACTCACCTTTACATTTATAAGCAACTTATTTAGAGCAAGAACTGTACATATTAAAATGCATGAAAGCTGTCTTGACTGTTACTGCTCAGTTACCAAATCAATAATTGTTACACAATGCAATGGGGATTTTTTTTGAAAGAGGTATGAAATATTATTGATCATTGGCTGTCAGAGTTTTAAGCTGTACTCAAGCTGTTTTTACCCCTTTCCCCTGACTTATTCCAGTCCTCTGGGAAAGACAAGCACATGTAAACTGATAAGGTGCTTTTTGTCAACGATACAAGAAAATACAAGTACAACTTAAGTCTTCCAGTAAATTGGAAAAACAGTCACGTTTCTCTGAGTCCAACTTACGCTAAGTTTTTGAGTCAAGCCGCTGCTCTGAGATTCCCGGTCCTCAGTAATTCTCTTGACAAGCGTATTATCAGTACAACACAGCACACGTCTTCTTTTCTTTGAATATCTCCCGCTTGTTTGTGTTTTGTGCACCTGTCTTCTACTTGTCACACGCTTTTTTGTGATTGCCTCCTAGTTTCTTTCTTCAGTCTTGTTTAAGCTATTTGTTACATTTCTCTTGTCATTCACTTTCTGAAAAGTTTGTCCCACTTCAACTTATCAGCTGTCCACTCTTTTGTCTCACTTCCCATCTCTGCACATCAAACCTGCCACACACTTCTTTATCTTTGCTTTTTACTCAGCTCTTTCTCACCTCAGACCTCAAATTGATGTCAGGCTTTTTTTTATTTATTTTTGGACAACTGACACCTCTCATCCTTTTGGACTAGCAGTGCAGGATCTTGATGAAGGCTTTGCGAAATTCAATGTTGAAAGTGGTGTATATGACAGGGTTGACGGCACTGTTGAGGTATCCCAGCCAGGTAACAGCGCTGTACAGAGAGGGTGAGATGCAGCAGCTTCTGCAGTGGGCCTTCAGTACATGGGTCAGAAAGAAAGGCAGCCAGCAGATAATGAACACACCTTTGAAAGAAAGACAAGACGGGGGTTATGTCTTTGTGTGTCACAGAAATCATTCAAGGATGTAATTTATTAAATATCTTGTCTACTTGTACATTTGTAGTTTGCACACCCTCATAAAACCACTGAGTCAGTAAATACACAGACAGAGGATATCATCTATCCCAGTTTCAGAGTCAGAACTGCCAAATCTCATAAATCACACAACAAATAAGCTTGGTGAGAAAAATACAATCAAGTCAGAAGTCATAAATAATGAAGGCCATAAAAACTGCTGCTGTGAATGTTAACATTCATCACTGTTTCTCCAACTGAAATAAGGAAAACTTGCTCCAAATTTACATTTAAAATCTTTCATCTGGAGAAATCAAATTATTTTCAGTTATTCAGAATAGAGCCCTCGGGACACATTTCATCTAGATTTTTCTTCATTCTGCCAAAGGTCCTTTTGCAATACAGAACTGACTCAAGGGAATTATTGTACAGTAAACATCTACAGTCACCTTTTATGTATTAAAAAACATTTCATGATTGCTGGTTTTAACCCATATTTTTGGTTTAATTTTATTTAGTCTTTTATTGGTCTCTGTATGCAATCTCAGCTAACTTGTGAAAATACCTAAATAAGATGAAGGCATCTGAGCAAATGTGATGATACATGGGACAAGCTACAATCAGCTAAGAGGACCCTCTCCCGTGGAGCCATCTCAGGAGACAGACATCTCTGCTTTTAAAGATAAGACAAGAAACTTTCCCTTTTCATAAAGTTTATAGTTAAAGCTGGATTAGATGTCCATGAACGTTCCTTTAGTTATGCTGCTATAGGTTTAGACTGCTGCGGGACTTAATGTGATGCATGAGCACTTCTTCCAGTCTCACCTCTTTTCACTCTCCACAAGTTTATATACCAGCACACACACATAGACCAAAAAAGACAACAAACATACAACAGGACAAAGCATGGAGACAAAGAACAAAGAAATATCATTAATCAATGTCATCATATTTTGTCTAATCACTCTCATGTTTTGTGTTTTGTCCTGTTTCTCTGTGTTTTACTTTTTCTCTTCTCATTAACCTCCGTCGCTTGATTGATGCAGTACTGAATACCTTATAGTACACATTGGCGCTATATAAATAAGCCTTAATTAAATTAAATTAAATTAACTTTGTTCTGTTAGCTTAGATGTGTTCTGTGCCTTCACTAGATATAGAAGGATATCTTGAAAAACAATGTCGTAGAGACTTAGGAATGGTCTGGCTTTCAGGTAGAAAGAGTTTGTGAATGCACCAGCGCACAGTGTGACAAACTACAAGTGAAGATTGAGCATGCACACATGGTGCAGAGAACACCTCATTAATAAGTCTGCATTTCCCACTGCTTACCGAGCACAATAGCAAGCATCTGAGTCGCCTTTCTCTCCTTCTGCTGTGACAGCCTCCCTCTCACCCTTTCCTTGGTGATGCCCCATTTCTCTTTGCCTACGCTGCGCTCCCTCCATCCCTCACGGCCCCTCATGCCATCCTCAAGGGTGGGAGGACGAGGTGTCAGAGCCGATCGTGTCACGGTTGAGGGGAGAACAGGAGCAGGTCCAACCGAGATGGACAGGGAGATCCGGGGTCGTCCAGATTTCGAAGAGGCCTGAGGAGGAGGCGGAGGAGCCAGACCTTGCTCATTCTGTGGCAGGAAATGACCTGGCTCCACTTCAAGAGGGTGAACCACTGCCTCTTTAACCAGGCTCTGTGTGAGAATTACATAAAAATGACAATAAAAAGAGAATCTGTTTGGACTGAGTGCTGGCTTAAGTTATGACCCTCACCACTTTCTTGCGCTGTGGGGTTGCAGAGGCAGGTCTCAGGATCAGGGTGCACAGCTTCACATCTTCTGGTTGTGTACACTTATTCTGAAATGGAAGAATGCCATGTATATTGAAAAGAAAAGATAATGCAAAAAAGAACTGGAAACTGATATCTCACAGTAAAATATATTTGCTGGTAGGACAAGAATCTAGTGTGATCTTATGGAAATTACACTGTGCATGAGATGAAGTGTGTGTATCTGAAGTTACAAAAGTGTTTTTCAAATATGATGAAGACTGTTGTTGACTTCATCTAAACTTTCTATCTCGTTACAATTGCAAAATGGCTGGAAGAAAACTCAAACTTGACTCAAGCTTGATAAACATTAGTTTGGTATGAAATCTACCTTCCTGTGTCGGTGACCTTCTGCTTCAGCCGCACCTTGCGCAAGCAAACCGTGTCTGCGTGGCGGGGCAGTGCGTCTGCCGCGTTTGCGCAGCACCAGGCAGATCTGCGCATACACCAGCAATGTTACAATGAAGGGAACGTAGAAGGAGGCCACAGATGAGTACACCACAAATGCCGGGTCTGCAAAGCTGCACGTGGTGCCTTCACGATTAGCTAATGTGCAGCAGAAAAAAAGAAAAAGGGCAAAGAATGGATATAGTACAGAAATCTTTAGGGATAATTGCAAGATTTATCTGTCTATGTGTAAAGTACAAAGGCAAAAGGCAAGAGAGGTTAACCTAGGATTTAAACTGGTGCAGAATTTAACTATTATCAGAGCAATTATAAAGACAAATGAGATGGCACTCAAGTTATCCTTAATAGGAATCTGTGGCTCTGCTACCCTAAAAACTGATGAACAGTCCATCTCAGAAACATGAATCAGTTCTGTTGCACTGATGCACAGTTGAGGTTGGCGGTGGGCAAATCTACTCTATGATAATCATAGTAAAGATGTATGGAAGAGTACAACATATTCAATTATTCTGTATTAAAGGTGCTGTTAACTTTGGTCATCTGTTTCCACTCGTTGTCAGCTATAATAACCATCAGTTGAATTTACCATTAAACTCATTCATTTCTTCTTGATCTTGAAACTTTTTGGAGCACTTTAAGAACACCATGTTAAAAATGTTAACTCATGAAGTAAAACGCTGTTTTCATTGGAGTTTCATCAAACCCACATTTGCAAGCCACCAATGATGCAATGTGATCCTTTACATTCAAACGCTGGCGCTGGAACCGAATGAAAAGCAATGCACGGAGCACGTTTCAAATGCCGTGCTGTAATCTACGAGCAACACATTTCTGGGGAGAGAGAATATTTTTCACAGTTTGACTTATATCATTTGGTATCTTGCTGCATTTGGACCCACAACTGAGGCTGCCGGATGCCTCTTGCTCACCCTCGCATTATTCTATGTTTCCCCACTTATTCTCAAGTGGCCGCCTTTGAGTTCAGTGTGAGTGCTTTGAAAGCTGAAGTCCCTCATCACCAACTCGTGCTCACTGCAGAGTCAAATGGACTAGACAGCACCAATTCCCAGTGTTTATAGATAAGATGGAGGTGTGGGTCTGCCTGTACCTAGAGGTGGAGCTGGACTATGCTTCTCTACCTCATAGCTCTCCAATAAGGTTAGCTGCTGGGCACCTTCCCTACTGCTACTACTGTGAGACAATTTTAACCATCGATGATGCTAACATATTGAAATGTCACAGCATTATACTTTTAAAAGACGAATAATCAAATTTAAAGACAGTTTGGAAAGACTGTTTTTGTATTAAAAAAAAGAAACAGTTCTATAATTTTAAAGAAAACAATTTACAGCTGAGCACTGAAAAAGTCAAAAAGTATCAGATGGCACTGTTACCAGTGTTGTTCAGCCCAAACAGTAAAGGGCAGGAGATGGCAAAAGAAAGGAACCACACAACCGAAATCATCACCGCCACCCTCCTCCTGGAGCTGTATCTGGTGTTGTAGAGCAATGGCATTGCCACCGCTGTATATCTGCAACAATACATACACACAGACACATTAACGCGCCTCCTACACGTTCACTTATGGTTGTGTCTTGAGATGCACGTCAATGCAGAGGAAACAAATGCATTTCTGCACCTAATTGACCTCCTAGGACCTGGCGTCCACATATGTGGACATCACATTTTGGGTTGTGTAGACCAAAATATTAAATGTTGCTCCACAAGGGCCTGATATCCATTTACGAGGACATTATACTGCCACTGTTCAATCAAAATCGAAAACAAATGCCCTCATATGTGGATTTCATTTTTGTCAGAAACAAAAATCAGGTAAAATATAAAAATCAGGAAATTCTTTGTTTTTACATTCATCAGGTCCCAAACAGCCCAAATAGCAAAGTTAAATTTCGGAACATGAAGCCTAAAGTAAAATACAAAATAATGACTCCACACTAGCTGCACAATCATTATCTAGATTTGTCCTATTTCTTATTTTGCAGAATACACTGGACGACTTTGCATACAAAGTGCTCGAGTTAATTAAATCACAGCACTTTACCTCACGTCTGTGTCCTTGTAATGTGTCACTTTGGGGGCTTTAAGCCCTGACAGCTTTGCTACTGAATTATATATAAATTACTCTCTGTGGATTCAACAAAAACAATTTAGAGACTATCCTTAGATGCTATAACAAATTACACAAGACCAAAGTGGTGCAGTCTAAATGTGTTACTTTGTCAGAAGAATTAGGACCCAATTGCAGACTGTCTGCCCGCTGGGTGTCTGGCCACCTCTCGCCGGACCATTAAGAGGGCATCAGGTGAGGTGGAACACTTAATCAGGTTTTTTATATAGTTCCACTAAAGCAAATACTAATTAGTGTCGCAACTGTGAAAACCTGTCATTACAAGGTGGACGGATAGATGACTGCAGCAGAAAGAAGTTTTTATTTGGCTACTCAGTGACAGCTGGATGATGGCAATGCTTTTAATTAAGTTTTTAGTGGGGTTTGTATAGGTAATGTATGTAAATGCATGCTCTTTGGTTAGCGTTTATTTGCGTAGCCCAGCCAAAAAAAAAATAAAGGTCAAGATTAGGTGGAAGAAATACCATACTGATTTACTGTTAATTTAATGTTATTTGGTTAAAAATGACTAATGTAATTTCAAATAGTTTATAACAGAATAACTTGTTCTCCTGCTGAAAGGGAATTCTCAAGAGGAAGATAAATTGTTAGAATAGAAGTGAGGTGAGCTCAACAAATAAGAGGAGACACAAAGAGAAAAGAGAACAAACAAGCAGTAAAGGTGATAATGTGAGAGTAATTTTTAGGCAAGCGTCCACCTGTCGATGCTGATGGCGCAGAGGTTGAGGATACTGGCTGTGCACATCATGACGTCCAGGGTGAGCAGGATGTCACAGTGGATGAGGCTGAATCGCCACTCTCCTACCACCTTCAACAAAGCAAATAAGTTTTACTCACTCATAACTCACTTTCATTTTTTTAACCTGGTGTCACGTTTTGTACATTTTTATTCATGTGCTGCACATCAATATTGACCAGGCTGGTTCAAACTTTTGCTTCTTATTGGATAATTCAATATTTAATTTGAGTTTTAATAGTTTAATAAAGATCATTACTTCCTTTTGAAATATAACTAAAAAGACTGTCAAAAAAAAAAAAAGACAAAGGCTTTGCGTTTACCTAGTAAATAATGCAGAAATAAGTATTTTGCACTCTAACAGTGATTGCTGTGCACCAAGGGATTTAAAACAAAATTCAAGTAAGTCCCTTGGATCTAAAACCCCCCCAATAATTATTCTTGACTAAAACAGAGTAAAACAGTATTTATAATTACTAAATAATTAATCAGTGACATAATCAATAGCCAATCTGATATGTGACAACGGTATGTGTTATTTAATAGCCAAAAATGCCAAAACACTTATTGATTCAATCTTTCTTTGAGTAGGTTATAATAAAATAAAGATAAGGAACCATGTAACATTACGTTGACTGATCTTGTAAATGTGAGTGGGTATTTTTGTGTTGTTTGAAGTTCAAAAAGAGGACTCAATATACAGAACACAGAGGCAGCACCTACACAAACAAAAAGATAACTTTAATTCAACTAAGGACAAACAAAGGAGATGGTAGGACAGAAAGTGCCCGGAGAACTGATGACAACTAAGACAAATTTCAGAATTCAAAAAAAAAAAAAAAAAAAAATCAAGCAGAATAACTAACAAAAAGAAAGAAAAAAATAGAATTAAAACAAAGGAAGCATAATAAGCAAAGATACACAAGGGAAGCTTTTCTCCCCTTTTGTTAATAAAACACAAAAGGCAAACCAAAATGTGAGAAGACCTGACAGGTTATTCCAAAAGAATATGCGCATTATTAATAAGTCCTATTATTGTCTTGATTACCATACCAATCTTATCCATAATGTTGTTCTGTTAACTTCATACTAACAAAAATGTATTTGTATTGTTCATTTTCAACCAGCAGTCCACAAACCAAAGCTACTGAAATTACTATAAGAAGCTAGACAAAAGAGCATATGTGAAATTCTGGAAGGCTGGTTATCAGTCGGCTCATATTCTTCAGCAGAAAACTAACTTTTCTGCTGATTATCTAATATATTACTGGTCTCATTTGCTTTGTGTTTGTTCGAAAAGGCTGAAAACTACCGAACACTCTTATCTTCTTGATTTCCATTGCATCTTCTCTCTTTTTTTGTCTTTCTTCTGAACCACAAAAAATTAAACAAGAAAAGAAGGGAAAACAAACACAAGTGCACACACCTCCAGGTATACGCCCCAAGGCATGACCAGTGTGGCCAGCAGCAGGTCAGAAACAGCCAGTGAGACGATGAGGTAGTTGGTGGTGGTCTGCAGGGCACGTTCTCGAGACACCGCCACGCACACCAGCACATTACCAAACACCACGCAGAAGATCAGGAGGACTAACAGCACCGCATAGAAGTTGTATGGCGGAGAGTAGGGTGAAGCAGAGCTGGTGCAGTTGGTGGAAGTCAGCAAAGAGGAAGAGGATGTGGGGAAGGATATGGGGGAGTACGAGGGGTCATTGGTGACATAGACAGAGAAATTATGTTCAAGGGAAGAGAGAGGGAAGGAGGGAGAGGAGGTGTCGTCTGACTTGTTGGGTAAAGTCATCTTGCTCCAGTGAACATGGTCAGGCTGAAAATTAATGACACAAAAAGCAGGAGAAACATAATTACTGTGGGGCCCTTCATGGCCCACTGTGCATTTGATTCTGTCTTTTAAAATAGATCCAAAGACGAGTGGCTACTTTTTCTGACAGGAAAGGAGAACGAAGGAACGCTTATTATTGGAACTTTGTCTTTGGTTTCACCTCAGACAGACAGCTTTGTAACCACACAAAGGACACAGAGTAAAGGAAAAGCATTGGAAGTAACAATACTGCACACTCAGTTTTTTATGTTAGTTTTTAGTTAGTTAGTTTTGACGCTCCCATTATTGCCTGGATTTCTTCCCGCTGCTGTCTGCAGGTGGTTATGGTGACAGTGATGACAGAGTTATGCTGCCAGAAAAGATGCCACACAATGTTTTCTTGTAAAAAGGAAAACTTATTTAGCTAATCATATTATATATATCACAGACAATCAACTTCCACTTAACCCTATAATGCCCTTTGTATCATATATGATATATGAGTTTCTGAGACCTCTATCTCATCAACATGATCAACACTTGCCATACTTTCAAAATGTTATGGACAAAATTCTCCTTTTTTGTCTAAAATTAACATACAATTAACAAAAAATTGCCAAAAATGCCCAATGTATCAAATGTGATACAAAAAATATATAATAAATATGTAATAAAAATATATCATACACAATATGATACAGCAAAAAGAAATTGTGGATTTTGTTATAAGGGTTAATAAACATCTCAATTCTAATTCTTTGGAATTGAGATGTTGGCTGTTTTTGATAGGTTGGGTCTTACAGGGTTGAAAATTATGCAAAGACAGTTTTAAAAATACTGCAAATCATTCTGGGTTTATGTCTGTGTATGAATTAAGAAAGCTGAGGCCCAAACTACAAAGCAGCATCTCTTTGTGTTTCTCTAATGGCTGTCAGTAATAAATATTAACTATGAGACCCAACTTTATTCCTTGATTTTCTTTCTCTTGGCAGCAAAAAAATGTATTGTTCTGTAAGCATTAATATATGATCCTAAAACACAAACCTCACACTGTAATTGGTGATGTGATCAAATTTTTACCAAGCCTATGTTTCAAATCTGTTTTTATATTCAATCCTTTCTCTCAAACTCTTAAACAACAGGAAGTCTGCAGCTGCCAGAGCAAAAACTAAAACTGTCAGGAGCAGGTTATGGTCCGAGGGGGTTAAAAATCAGATGGAAGCCCCACCCCACGTTTTCACTAATTCTTTTATTTACAGTATGTTTTAAGTGTGATATAGATTCTCTGCTGGGGGTGTACCTTTTATATGTGTAGCTTCCTAAAACCACATGAAACACAAACTGTGCATTGCACTGTCAGAGAAATACGTTCAAATTAGTTTGATGCTGTAGAAACCGTATAAAATGTTAGTGTACTTCATTCTAATCTGCTGCTTGAACTCTTTTACACCACTAAACTGCAACCATTGGAACATAGGATAATGTCTCTGTGTTTTCTGTGGAAAAAGAGTAATATGATCCATGAATTCAGCTTTTAGATTGGTTCGTTGCTGCCAACATGACACCTTTCATGTAAACGCATAGGGGAAATTAGACACGCACGAGTTAAAGCAAGCCATCTACTAATTGGAAGATCGATTGTTCAATTCCTCCCTGCTCCAGTGTGCATGCAGTATGCTTGTGCAAGATACTGAACCACAAGTTGCTCTCCAAACCATCCATCAGAGTATTTGCTAGAAAGCACTTAAGTGTAGGAAAAAAGTGCTTGTGTGAATGAGGTATTTTGTTTAAAGCCTTTTTAGTAGAGGAGAGTGCTATAGAAGAACCACTTACCACTTACATGTGTAATGTAATACTAACTGAACATCCTGATACTCACTGACCAGCATGCTTCTGAATTAATGACGAGACACACACACTTCATATATAAACTATAATTGCACTGTGACAGCTTATAGCATTTATGAGCCGTATGGATGCTCATCACTGAGTCAGTATTCACAAACCCAGTTTGTGGGCTGTACAGAATAATTCATGAGAAATTGCTCAGAAATAAAGTAATGCTCCATATTTTTGGAGGGCAGAAATGTGGATTGTTGTCAGCATACAGATGAAGTGCTGAGAAATTGATTTGCATCATAATGTTACAATCTTTCAATCTTTATGAGAAAAAAACCCTGTCAATTAGGTTTCATGTGAAGACTTTATTCTAATGTCACACTGAATCTGATGGCAGGTTATGTTCTGTAAAAAGATGCAAATGACAAGCATGTTCTTTAGGATTCTTTGTTTTTAGGGGAATCATTAGACTCAGCACCCCAGTATCCTGAAATGACATGTAACACTCATTTGTGTGCCATCAAAAGAATTTATTGTTTGTTGAATGTGGTTTACAACCCAGTAGTGTCGACTGATGACGATCTTAACCATGAGCCGCACCCTAATCCTTACCATAAAATCACATCTGAGATCTCAAAACATCAACATCAAAGAGCAAGATGCCCCAAGACAGAGTGCAAAACTAGGAAAAAAGCTATTTGCCAGTGACAGACTGCAGTGCTTCTGTAAAGCTGCTGAAGCACTGCAATAATAAGAATGAGAAGATGAAGTCTTCAAACAATGCTGGGGCATATTTTGCCCCAAGCAACTGATTGTTTATTTTATTTTATTTTTTACTTGAACTGAACTACAAAAGTTACATTGAACCTCGAATACTTTTAACACAAATTATCAAGAAAAAGATTTAACTTGCGAGGAATATTTCATGACTAACAATCTAATCACAACATAAACATTTCCCAGAAGCTTTATTCACAGAATTATCTCCTGTTTTTAAGCAAAGTAATTCTTGTTTTGCAATCCAAACACAAAGTGAGACCTTGGGCTAAAGATGCATTATAGTGTAAAGAATCAGCTATGTTCAGCTATGTCGTTTTAAGAGAGGGAGCACATCACATTGATAGCTGGGAAAAATAAAATGACATCTGAGATCTCAAAACATAGCCACGACTCATGAAACAGCAGGCTATTAGACACAGCAAATGAGTATAAATGAATTTTAAACCCATTTGAAACAGAAAGAGAACTTTTTCTGTTGTTTTTGTTGCAGTTTGTTGCAGAAAAAAATCTTAAAACCAATTCCAGAGGGAGTCTGTTGCAGAGAACAACCTTAGCTTTGTCGTTTACTAAAACAGACAAATATTTAGCTTTAGACAAAAGAAGGAACGCAATAAGCTTAATTAATGAAAACATTAGTAACAACACATCTCATCTAAACTAGCCTTTTCTTTGAAACATGCGATTAGTAACCTGGTACTGATGTCTTTTTGCAGAGAGGAGACATGATATAGATATATAAGAACTTCTCTTCCCCTCGCTTATAAGTCTTTGGCTCTCTTCTGTTACACTCAAACACAGAGGCTGTACAACAGCATGCAAAAAGCTGCATGAAATATTTATTGGCAACAGGAAGTTGAAACGGACTACTGACTGGCAGCATCACAGTTTGAATTTTCTTGTTAGTCCAGAGGTCATGAATGAATTAAGTGAGACTTTTACCACCTTAGCACCACCCGCTCCGTCATGTGCATCACATTACAGTAACTGACTGACTCTGACCTCTACTCTGCATTGTTAATCAACCCATATCCTAGACAAGTTCAACTGAACAAATCAATAGACAAACAGCATCTAAAGACATCTCATGTGATTGGTGAGTAAATCTAAGCAACATTATCACCTTGAATTAAATTTATGTCTTTTAGCCTTGATTTAGCCTAACTGGTGCAAGGGAGCCAGCTCAGCGCCAGTCCTACACAGCACATCACTAACCTTCTTCACCTGCACTAAACTTCTTAACACATAATTTATGCAAACACAAAATTACTCTGATTCAGTTAGTTTTTCAAAACATTCAAAAAGAAACTTGATTCAGCAACAGATCATGCATAGATCTAAAATCTGGTTTAAAAACTCCAAAATGAATTAGCACATGACATAAGATTTTAAAATCTAGTTTATAAAATTGCAGTCCTTTCCTTTGAAAATAGTTTCATCTCCCTCCCCGTCCTCTCTTTCTTACAATTTTCTGTATCACTCAGGGTTTCACAATAACATGTTTTTCCCACTCAGAATGTGCCTGCCACTTTAAAAAGGCACCTCTTCTGCCTATATACTGAAGTAGCACAACCACAAGTTTATATCTGCATGATGTGCTCAAGGTGTAAGCAGGCCATGGGATGTCATTATTTTCTTATTACTGAGTAACTATCTCCATGCAGTCACTGGAAGCACATGAAAAATTCATTCATTCGACAGTATGTATTAGCCTGCCTATCAGATTTTATTGCTCATTAACTGAAATTGTCAGATTCTGTTCTGGATTGATCTGACCCACTGTAACCTCTGTATATATATATATATATATATATATATATATATATATATATATATATATATATAGTAAATGCTGTAAAAAATGCAGGAAAAACAAAATGTTTTTTTTTATTCAAGACAATTTGTAGATGCAGCTGCAACATAAATTGCAATAAGATGATTGACAAATCATGGAAAAACTCTTTAGTTGCAATTTTTGAGCTCACTCTCTCAACACCAAACACTTAAAGCAAGAATATTTAATTAAAACATTTGTTCTTCAAAACTAAACAACTTTCCTGCAGTCATATTTGAGCAACTATGAACCCAGCTCATCTCACCTCAGTCTCTTTCACAAATTAGTTTAAAAACATCAAAGAGCAAGATGCCCCAAGACAGAGTGCAAAACTAGGAAAAAAGCTATTTGCCAGTGACAGACTGCAGTGCTTCTGTAAAGCTGCTGAAGCACTGCAATAATAAGAATGAGAAGATGAAGTCTTCAAACAATGCTGGGGCATATTTTGCCCCAAGCAACTGATTGTTTATTTTATTTTATTTTTTTCTTGAACTGAACTACAAAAGTTACATTGAACCTCGAATACTTTTAACACAAATTATCAAGAAAAAGATCTAACTTGCGAGGAATATTTCATGACTAACAATCTAATCACAACATAAACATTTCCCAGAAGCTTTATTCACAGAATTATCTCCTGTTTTTAAGCAAAGTAATTCTTGTTTTGCAATCCAAACACAAAGTGAGACCTTGGGCTAAAGATGCATTATAGTGTAAAGAATCAGCTATGTTCAGCTATGTCGTTTTAAGAGAGGGAGCACATCACATTGATAGCTGGGAAAAATAATACCAAAATTTAAAATGTTGCACCTACTGCAACAGGGTGGTGAAAAAAATGTGCCTCAAAGCCTAAAATCATAATTAATGTGTGATTGATAAAAACATTGATGAAAACATGAAAACTCCATGTGACCATGACAGATTCTTCTATAAACCCAGATAATGGCCTTTCATTAACTCTAACATGCCTATTCACTCAAAAATGTGTTTTCATGAAGATGTCTGGGCAAGACATACATATGTATTCATTCCGGATTTTTCCATTTGTGATGATAAGAAGATGTAATTATAAGAACTGTTTATTTTTAATGAATATCTTTGTGGAAAAATCCCTTTGAAGAACATTTATGTCCAAAAACACGCCTATCTAAGAAAAGCAACATAAAATTAACATTCAATAAAAGATTTATTTGCAATTAAATGTTTTTATAAACTTCTGAAAAGATTATTTTTATTCATGATTTTATATTATTTATTTCAGTGTTTGTGAATACCACTGATGTCTCAACCACTTTCTCATAAAACAGTCAACTTCTGCAATGTGAAACAAGATATTAATTAAAATGTAAAAAATACAAGCAGGATACAAAAGGAGAGCCTTAGTGGTTAAAATTATGAATAAGTACGCCTATTTGGCTCTGTCTAGTTAGTACATGTTGTTTGACCTACTGCCAAACTAAAGTGATAAATTGGGCAGATTTCAGTGATTGGAATTAAAAGGCCGCCATTAATCAGTGCATTGGTTTTACTTCACATTACCGTGCAATCATGTCTGCTAGCATAAACTCTTTTTCACAGAGAAAAGCAAACCATGCATATATAAATACAGCAGCCTGGTTCCCTAAGGTTCCCACTTAGCACAAGCTAGACAACTTCTGGAAATGGATGTTTGTATAACTTGCATAGTTATCATCTTGAATTGAAATGATAAAGTAACTTCTAAGCTTATCACTTTGTCCCAGTGGTGTATATTTTCTCTGATTCATTTTTATTTACGCTCACTGGCCACTTTATTTGTGCAGCAATTCAAGTCCTCGTCAACACAGCTATGTAATCAGCCAATCACATGGCAGCAACTCGATGCATTTAGATAGAGAAGCAAGGTTAATACAACCGGCTGAAGTTCAAACTGAGCACCCGAATAAGGAAGAAAGATGACTTTGAATGTAGAATGGGTTTTGGTCCCAGACTTTCTAGAGAACAATCTGAGAAGAGAAAATATACAATAAGGACAGCTCTCTGGGCAAAAAATCCTTGTTGATAACAGGGGTGAGATGAGAATAGATTGCTTTGAGCTGAGAGGAAGATAACAGTAACTCAAATAACCAGTTGTTACAACCAAGGCACGCAGAAGAGCATTTAATCTTGAAGCCCCAGCATACTAAGTATTGTTGTTGGCCAGATCCATCTTCTGTTTCAAATAGGACAACATGCCTTGTCACAATGCTCAAATCATCTCAAACTGGTTTCTTGAACATTACAATGGGTTCACTGTACTCAGATGGAAGATTCACATTATCGACGTGAAGCTGACAAATCTGCAGCAACTGTTTGATGCCATCATCTCAATATGGACCAAAATCTCTGAGGAATGTTTTAAACACCTTGTTGAATCCTTACCACAAAGGATTAAGACCATTACTAGTTATGTGTGCTTCATAAAGTGTCCTGTGAGTGTATTTACTCACTATAAATGACAATTACAGCCAGAAAAGCATCCATCCTCTTCTCCTAATCAAATTCAGGGTTGCAACTGGGCTAGAGCATATCCCAGGGTGAGAGGAGCCATACACTGTACATATTACCAGTCTAACACAGAGAGACAAAGAGCCATTCACACCTACGGCCACTTTAGAATCAACAGTTAACCTTATGTGCACATCTTTGGACTGCTGGAGAAAACCGGAGTACCTGACGAAACTCACACAGACACAGGGAGAACATCCAAACTCAACACAGCCACGAATCCTGGAATCAATCCCAGGATCATCTTGCTGTGAGGCAACAGTGCTAACCATTGCACCACCATGCACCCTATTTTTAACAAACACAGATGAGCAATGCCACAAAGCATTGAAAATGGAAATATAAAAAAAGTGAAAAATTGTAGAAAAAGTGGAAGTTGGTTTGAAATCCTTTCCAGTTAATATTATCATAGTGAAAGACATCTTATTTGACTTACCTTAATACAATCAAGAGTATCACAACAAAAATTAAAGTTGTTTCCAGATAAAAAGTTAACAATGTGGTGGTTTTCAGATTTGTACCGCAGAAGTATCTAATCCTGATTTAAGAATTTGAGCGCATTTGTCAAACTGTAATGAGACAGTTATGTTCATGCAAGAAGCAACAAAGTGAGACACCCCAGATGTTTCTTGCTAAAAACACAGAAGCCAAAAAACACTCAGCTGTGATTCAAGCAGCTGTTATGATGCAGCACCTTTGACAGTGTTGCTCATTAAAACCTTGATTTACTTTGTGCAGATTCACATCCATGATGTGTAAACTGAGTCTGAGCAACATGAAAGCTCGCTCTCTCACATTCATTGAAAATTTTGTGAGAAAACATGGTTGCACTAAAAAGCAGAGTTATACATTTCAAATTCAGAAAGAAGCATCAAACAGACACAATGCGCTTGGAGATAAAAATGTGTGAGGCCACCACATGTAAAATAAAGTACGAGCCAATTTAATAAGGGAAATTAATTCAAAATGTGATTAATCTCTTTTTTATTAGTGAGCTTAATTTAGATTACTGTGGTGGTTTTTCAACTGTTTTATTATGAACTAAGACAAAGTAACCAGCTTCATCTCATCTGCCCCCAACCCAGCCTCAGGCTCCACATTTGGGCCATGAGTGCTTCAATGGACCACATGTTTAAACATTCATGAGTTAAAATGCATAATTAAACATGGATGGAAACCTGTTTTCCCATATGGTGCGCTATAGGATGTAATGAGACTGATGTGAAAAGACATCAGTAAATTGATCCTGCAGGTTACATTTAGTTTAGTTTGACTCTAATTATCAGGGAAAAGTAAGCACAGGTAACAGATGTTATTTTTTTTTATATATTATGAACTAATTGTTGCTGCAACAGTCAAGTTTGTTACTTTTTGTGGGCTATGTAATCAGATTCCAAGTAGCAGTTTTACTACATTATTTAATCAGCTCACTCTTTCAAAACCATGCTGAGTGATGCCCTTGTTGTCCCAACTCAGTAACATTCACAAGCCCTTTTCTCTCTTATCTCCCTCTCCTCCTGCCCAATCTCCTGTTTCTCTTCCTCTGCTGGTTGCTCCTCTCTGGAGATGCTTGACAGGTCTATTACATTCTTGGCCTTGTCTGCCCCCAATTCAACGGCAAAAAAATACGCATAGAAGAGAAAGAAAAAAAAAATGCGTTCAAATTTTCTCTCAGCTTTGCTAAGGCTGTGAGTTGGCCTGCTATAAATCTTTTATTTCTTTCACTGAGAGAGAGGAACAAGTCCCAGCCACTGGGAATGGTACGGATGTTCAGCTGCAGTATAATCAGCTCTCTGCTGAGATGAGGCCAGTAAATATTCAGCGTCTCAACCCTACTTCAGCTCCCAATTACTCCCTGAACTCCCTTGCCTCCTTTTTTCATATGTTTTTAACGAGCAGCTATTGACTTTTGGAAACAAATAAAATCACAGCATGGTCTATTTGTGTATTTTGTTACACAGTGGAGAAAGAAAAAAAATCATTTTTAGTACTTAATTGAGCCACGAAAGAAAGAAAGAAAGAAAGATATATATATATATATATATATATATATATATATATATATATATATATATATATATAGATAGATAGATAGATAGAGCGTTTTTTTTTTTCAATTTGTTAGCTTGTTTAAGAAGGAAACTTTAACTCTAGTTAAAGAAGTCATTAGTATATTAGTACTGCAATAGGGATTCACAGCCCCCTTATGGTAATATATGGTCAGTCAATAAGTAATAAGAATCTTGTGTGTGGTAGAAATACCAATAAATTGATTAGCAAGTGGGAGAAGGAATAATTTGCACCAATGTGGCACATGAGAAGATGTGACCCCCGGGGTGACGCTCCACACCAAAAACAAACATCTTTTATTCAAGAAGCGATTCTCCATCTTCTCCATCTTTTATTTAAAATGAGACACTGCAGCGTTTGGAAGCCACTTCTAAGCGACTGCTGAGGATAAACAGTTTCAGTGTGAACAGACTGATAACAGCATCCTCTCCATTTCATTAAGAGTCAAATTTGATTTGTCACAGTGCCCATATGGCACAAACATTTAAAGTGTCGACATAACCAGGGTTAGCTCCTGTTTACACACTTAACCACCCGTCCCCTGCCAAATCTACAAATTTTCACCATTCTAAAATGCACATTTGAGGGAATACAGCATCACTGAAACACATCCTTCAGCTGTTGAGAGAACTCTAAACAAATATAATGCCACTTTGCAACCACTAGAGGGTATCCCAAATGAGAACTTCAGATTTACAGTAAGATCTGTTTCTGCAATTCATTTGGAGGCAAGTTGATTTTATTTCTGCAACACACGAAGACTGAGGTAAAAAAAAATAAAAAAAATAAATGAAAATATATATAAGTTGACAATCATGCTCAGACACTCCAATAACAAACTAAGGTGAGTAAATAAATTCACAATTTCAAGCAACCTATAGAAGAATAGTGACAGGCTAAAATAACATTACAAACATCTTTTACCGACATATCTGAAAATACATGGACAGAGAGAAAAAAAGAATGTAAACTATATAAAATGTACATACTGTGAATCATACAGCTACTGGAGTCTTTCTATAAGACTTTCTTTGACAGGACTATTATGGAACAGAGCGAATGAATATGTAGTTTTTGCAATCAGCATTATTATTATTAGTTTAATAACGGAAACAGAAAAACTTCAGTGTATTTATGAAAAAAAATTAAAGCATTAAATGAGCAATAATACGAGACATACCTTTTGAGGCATGCCTTGACTTTATTTTGAATTCCGGGTAATAAGCACTTATACACTCATATGATTCCAAACACGTATTAACAAAAAAACCAAGCCGTGATTTTATTTCAAAAATAAAATGTCACCATGCCCCTGCTGGCGTTCATCCGCACAACGAACTTGTCAATCTTGTATATTGGAACCAAGAAAAAGCATGAAAAATCACAGAAAAGCGTTGAAAGCATGGCAACAAGTTCCCCTTAAGACGCTGCCAGTCCTATCTGAACTGACAAAGGTTTCTATATTTAAAAGATAAAAAAAATAAAAAAAAAAAATAAAAAAATAAATCTGCTTTTCAATTTGCTTTAAAGCGGTTACTTACCCTATGGTGCTTCAGGTGCTCACATTTAGCTTCGCTCTCCTCTCAGGAACAGCACCGGCGAGAAATTGGCTGTCCGTCCGCGCATCCAATCAACAATTTACGGCAGACCTTCCCCTAGATTGACCTCAGTCGGTGGGCGTAAACACCATCAGGGGTAAAGTCCCCCTCCTCTGTCGGGTCAGTGCTGCGGGTGTCTGACAGGAGATGGAGGACGATGGAAACAGTTTGAGGAGAGAAGAAGAATACGAAGAGGAGAGGAGGGGGTCGTGTAGGTTTCACAGTTTCAGTTAAGAAATAAATCACAGAGCCAACTTGCGCTCACAGCAGACAGACTGTAATTCCATTGGTTCAGGTTGATATTAAGGGGCGGTGCAAAAACCAAATCGCGCCTTGTATTTATATTTCTGTTCTATCATTTTAACTGTGTGGTTTGTGCAATGTTGTTTTCTGCAATTGCTTATTTTAGTTTACAGCACAGGGTAATTTGATTAATAATGAGTTACAGTATTTTAATATCATCCCTTCTAATATTTAGGTTCTTCATTATAGGTACTTGGACTAGATGACTGGTTTCTACTGTCCCGACAATATTACTGAATGTAGGTCAGGATGCAGAGTAAGTTAAGTGCAAATTTATTATTATTTTTTCCATTAATTTATATTCGCTCAGCCCTAAGAAAGAAAATGGTGAACACTACTGAACTAGAAATCAGAAATCACTATCCAGTGTCGGGTGGCATTACTCTTAGTGTGTTGTTATATTCCAAGCTCCTATTAAAAAGTAATTCATTCTATTTCAATTTTATTTTATTTATAAAGCGTCAATTCACAATATTTGCCGCATGGTGTGTGTTATAGATTATAGGTTAAAGACCCTAAGATATTAGAAAGAGAAGAAAACCTCAACAATAAAATGCATTTGGAAGCATTTGGAAGCCATGGTGAAGATAAAACTAATTTTTAACAAGAAGAAACCTTCAACAGAACCAGGCTCAGTGAGGGGCAGCCATCCGCCATGACTGGTTGGAGGTGAAAGAGAAGGAGAGCAGCAAGAGACATGACAAAAAGCACTCTATGGGAGAGAGAGAGTTCAATCATTACTAAAGTTTAAATGCAAAATTTGTGAAGAAACACAAAGAGATTGAAAAGAAATGCTTAGTCATGGGATTCTTTACTGGTAAGAATAAGCTTGTTCATTTACCTCATGAGAAACAGCTTCAGCCAAACAAAAAGCTTCTCCTCAGCAGGCATTGCAACCAGTGTAATGGAATTACTTGCAGGTACTTCTTCAAAATGTAAACCTCTTCAACAGCCGAGAGACATTTTTCATAACCCCAGCACAGAATGATGTGAATACACCCGTCCTCTCTGCCGTCACATTAGTTGACCTGACTGACACAATCATACCTTCCAGTAGTACTAAAGTCTATCTTTTCATATTGTATTTATTATTTATGTGTACCAAGGAGGCAGGGAGAGACAGAAATATTGCATTTTGTCTTTTGTCACAAGAAAAGAAATGTGGAAGCATATTTAACAGGACTCATCTGAAAATGTAACTAAAGCACAGATAATACCTGTTATAACAATAAAGTAATCTGAGTATTCAAATGCATTACTTTGGAACAGTGTTGAGTGTGGCACATTATACCAATACTATTGTATTCAGATGGAGAATCAGATAAGATCATCATATCATATATATCATTTAAATATAAACTAATAACATCTTCAGCAAACAAATAACTAGGAACAGTAACGTCCTTGAGGTTGACACCAAAGTGACCAGTCTGTGACCAGTCTGACTGACTGGTCACTTTATTCCAAAAGGTCACAGTTCCTGGGCCAATTCCCTAAAAAAGAAAAAAAATGCCAGTAGAATCCCATAAAAAAGTGCCCAGTTTTAGAGCAGGACTAATTATGTTCGTTTTGTTTTAGCCTAATTATTATAGCTAATGTCTGCTTTTATTCCAAAAGGGGCGATCATGGCTCAAGAGTTGGGAGTTTGCCTTGTAATCGGAAGGTTGCCGGTTCGAGCCCCGGCTTGGACAGTCTCGGTCGTTGTGTCGTTGTGTCCTTGGGCAAGACACTTCACCCGTTTCCCACTGGTGGTGGTCAGAGGGCCCGGTGGCGCCAGTGTCCGGCAGCCTCGCCTCTGTCAGTGCGCCCCAGGGTGGCTGTGGCTACAATGTAGCTTGCCATCACCAGTGTGTGGATGACTGGATGTGTAAAGTGCTTTGAGGTCCTTAGGGACTAGTAAAGCGCTATACAAATACAGACCATTACAAGTCCCAAAAAAGCTAATTCTGTAGCATTTTCAGTGGGAAAACTCTACATCCAAAATCAACTTTTTGGGATTTCCAACCTGGATGATTGAGCATTAAGACATTTTATTGCAAGTGGGTTTTTTTTCCCTTTTGTTTTTATGTTTTTATTATTTACTCTTTAGGCTTAAACTTATGCTTTATTGCTGGATACAGAGTGAGAAGCAGTTTCCAATGCAGGCTGATAGAACTGACTGGAGTCAACTAAACTGGGTCTCTCTTCCGTGTTTGTGTTTTTATGAAGTTATCTGACAAATAGCAAAGCAGGCTTTGTTTTGAGTCGCAGAACAGCCTATCCAAGAAATCAGTGCTTTAGTTTTGGTAAGTAAGGTATATTGCATGCACAAATACTGCATGCATAAAATAACCCATTACCTCGGATCTAATTTTCTTTCATCGGGATCCTTTGAGTGCTGTGTCTCTTTCTTATAACATTTCTAATATGGTCAGTTCTCGGTTGCATAAAACCAAGACGGTGACTGATGAAACACACTCAGAAAACCAATAAGTGACATCTGAATAGCAAACTGTGGGACTTACTGGAGGAAATTACTAACTTGTGCAGAAGAACTCAATACTTTATTCAGTCAGCTGCTTTAAATATGCATAATAGTATTTATAGGATCAAGTAAAAAGGTTTCATTCACTTTTTTGACAAGTAAATGTTAATATGAAGCAATGAGTTGCCCTTTATGAATGCTGATGAAATTCTGCTTTTCATTTATTGTGATGGATCACTTTTAATGATAGGTTTAAAAAAATGCTCCAGAGATTTGGAGTCGAACAGAAATATTAGAGTCCATATGGCAAATCTGATGTAAAAGTGCCATGCAGGAGAAACTGCCACAGCTGTCATGATAAAAAGAAATCACAGTGGAACCGTCCTTCAAGCTGGTGAGTCTTACTATCCCTGCGAGCTGGGGGGAAAGAGGAAAACCTGAGTGGAAAAAAATTGGATCTATGATCAAAATATAAATGAGTTTTAACAAAAATGCAGAGCAGTTACCTAAAAGGATAAGTATATGGATCCACGAAGCAACACATCAATGAATCTAATCATCAAGTCAAAGTCATAGTAGTACACTTATTCAGGTAATGTCAAGTGCAGTTTTGAAATGCTTGCACTTACATGAGTAACTTCATTTTATACTCACGCCTCTTTAAGGATTAAAATAAACACAGACACACCAGCAGCAACATTAAAGTGACAGATGAATGGATGCGTCACCAATTATAATAAACTAATATACACTCACCGGCCACTTTGTTAGGTACATCTTTCTGCTTCTGGCTGGAGTCCTGTTTGTCTTCAGGGCTGCCTTAACTCATTGTGACGGAGATTCAATAAGGTGCTTGAAGCATTTGTCACAGACTTTGACCCATATTGACATGATAGCATCATACATTTGCTGCTGATTTGTTGGTGGCACATGCCAAAGGTGATCTACTGGATGGAAATCAGGTGACTGTGGAGGCCGTTTCAGTAAAGTGAACTCATGTTCAAGAAACCAGTGTGGGATGATCGGGGCATTGGACCCTGCTGGAAGCAGCCATCAGAAGATCGGTACAGTGTGGTTATAAAGGGGTGGACATGGTCAGCAGCAATACTCAGGTAGGCTTTGGTGTTCAACTAATGTTCTGTTGGTACTAAGAGGCCTAAAGTATGCCAAGACAACATCTCTCACACCATTACACCATGTACTGGATCCACAAGGCAAGATGGATCCATGCTTTCACATTTTTTGACAGAAACCATTCAAATGTTGCAGCAGAAATTAGGACTCATCAGACCAGGCAATATTTTTTTGTTTCAGTTTCTCGGTGAGCCCTTGCAAATTGTAGCCTCCGTTTCTTGCAGGCTGACGGGAGTTGCTTCCAGTGTGGTGTGGTGAAGGTTAAACAGTCATATTTTCTCTTTTTCTGCCCATTCTCTTTAAACCCTATAATGCCTAGAAATAGTCATGTGGTCGTCTCTGAAATACCCAGATCGGCCTATTTGGCACCAAAATCCGCCACATGCAAACTGACCTAAATGACTTTTATTCTCTATTCAGATTGAACTCTGACAGCTCATCCTGACCTGATTAGATGTTTGTGCTAACGAGAAATTGAAATACAAAGTAACAGTACGTTTGGACTTTGTACTCTAACTTCCTCCAAATTAACAATCCATCCCACAATTCTGACTAAAACAACTGGAATTAATATTTTATGAAAGTTTTAACATTTTTATCGACCCATCAGTTCAAACCCCAGCTAACTCATCGACAAGCAAACTTCCTGGAAGAGCTTTAACATATTTTCTTTTTTTCCTTCTATTGAGTGAAATCTAATATACGAAAAATGCATTTTCTGTCACTGTTGTTGACAGTCTGTTGACCACTCGTGAATTTGTTTCGTGTGTATGCGAATTAATCTTATTGTGTACTATAGGTTTAAAGATGATTGTGCCACAGTAAGATTGCTAAACAGTTATCTAAGAAAATTAATTCAAACAAGAGAGAGAGAGAGATGGAGGATTTATAATATTTAGAGGGAAAATATCCATCACCTTAATCTAGTACTGCATGGCACAGATAAAGAGGACTAGGTCTACAGAGTTAAACGAAATATTTCGCGAGCCAGAGAGAAAAGTTTTTGTCAGGAAAAGTCATTGCCAAGATTCACAAGAGATATAAAAATGCTCATGGGAACGAATGAATTTGCCAGGAAGAAATCAAGGTGACAAGAGTAAGGTGGAAACCGCTATTTAACAAAGTCCACCTGTCAAATTTGAAGGTTTAAAAGCAGCCAATTCTTCCTGCTGTCTCACAGACAGCCTTTCAGTGAAATATGACAAATTTTCAGTCGACGCCACTTGCTACCGTAAATTTCACCGCTTCGAGATCTGAACGGATTTGACCTTGCAACTCTTTCTTTGACAAGAAACAAATAAGTTCCTGCAACAAAGTTGTTGCAAGCGTCCCTGCGATGCTTCACACTTGGTAGTATGTGTGTGACTCCACCTTAGACAAGAACTGTACGAGAAGACAATCCAATAGTTGGCCACTTTAAAAAAAAACAAAACAATGCATCCTTGCTGAGAATCCAAACCTTTTCATCTTTCCTGCGTGTCTCTGCCTATAACCACCACTCCTTCACCCGTCTCTCATGCACATAGCATCTTTCTAATCCCCTTGACTGAGAGAGCAGAAGACCCAGTGGCTCCAGGGCACAAAACAGGAGGAGAAGTAAATTAGAGAGGAGAGAGGACTAGAGATCACAGAAGGAATGAAAAGGAAGAGTGCCTCTCGAGCTGCAAACACAAGTGAAGGCAGAGAAAGAAATGAGAGCAGCTCAGTGCAGAGACAGTTTGATTAATAAAAAGAAAAGAGAGCAAAGTTTTTAATTAAAAATCTTTTTTTTTTTTATTTAGACAAAATAATTAGGTATTACAAGGAAAAAGAAGTTTGAGACAGAGAACTGAACAAGCCACTTTGGCCAAGCAGCAAAGGAGATGTTAAGCTGGACACTTGCACTTGAATTAATGAGAATCTTAAAAAGGATGCCAACACTGATGTCTGTTTTATGTCCTCAGCCTGTGCTTCTTCTACAAACACGAATAAAACCAAAACTCATTTATCAAGACAAAGAAATTTATAATGTTATCCCTTTTTTAAATAAATCAAATAAAACGAAGAACAAAAATGTTCAGTTTCTTCTTTTTTTCCATGGCTGTAACCTTCCATAACTGACATCTTTCACCTGACTTTGGGTCGTTTTCATAATAGTCTTCCCACTTACACAAATGGTGTATTATCAGTGCTGCTGGCTGTCAGGACAGGGTGGTAACTCATTTCCAGACAGTGCCTGAGGTAGCCGAAGCGAGCAGCAACAAACTGCAGCACAGGAAGTGAGAAATTCAAACAAGTCCTGAGCCAGAGTGTGTGCTTCATTCACAAAGCTCAAGAGACTCAGCAGCACATGGATGATGATGATGATGATGGTGGTGGAGATGATGAAATTGGTTCCTGGCCATGCTGTGGCTAACGACCCTCGAGAGCACAATCTAAAAATAAACCTATACTTAATCCTAACAATAACCTCAAGAAAGAAACACTATGTAGTGGACAGTCTGCAGAGCTTGGCCGAAAGTTGAAAACATTTGCAGAGAAAACTGCTTGAGGTGGAGAAATTATATGTATATCAAATATGAAGTCCAATATAAAGGCATCGATAATAACAAACAGTTGACTTATTGCTCTTTGAAAGTGTAGCTGTTTATCTGAAACGGAAAATGTGTTTATGGCTTTCCCTGCTGCTCCTTCATCAGGATGAGGGGTGTGAGTGCGGCCGCATGCTGCATACAGTGTATAGTTCAGGGGACGACGGTGTAGGGCTGATAGGGCAGCATCTTTTGTCGTGCACTGATTGCATAAATCCATTCCGGTTTGACAAAATTCAGATTGGTGTTCTCCATCAGCGCCTGCGAGGAAGTCAGAGCAAAAGCAAGAAGCACAGTCATGTCATGTACTTGCATTACAAATGGTCAGACAGGCTGAGGTGTAAAGCCTTTAAAACCCTTCAAACTATACCTAAGCTGCAAATTCAAATGCTAAAAAGGCACGCAAATGGCTGGAAACCATAGTAACCTACACTTGAAAGGTACTAGTCCCCACTGAATTTGTCCTGGGAATGCTAAAGTGCTTCCCAGTTTGCTTCAGTGCTTTTATACGATTACACCTTGCAAAATAGTAGGTGTATACTGCGTAAATGAAAAGGCCTCAGAACTCTGGACTGATAACGCTTGGAGTGGAAAATTTAAAGGGTATTTCCTCTCCCTTTTTTTATTTTTAGCTGTGCACACTGTATAATAAAGCAACACTTGACACAAAGTTAAGTGAAGCAATTTCCTTTACAAAATTGTCTTGACTGTGGGAGTAAAAGATAAAAAGCTTACACACACGGGTACACCGAATATTAAATCTTTTTAAGCCCCTGTTAGGCATTTTTATTTGGTTGTGGCTGCTTATTTTCAAAGAAAAAGAGAAAAGAGGGTACGACTCACGTCTTCAAAGGAGTTGTGCCACCCTTCACTGGTCACCACGAACTGCACCTTCTCTGTCATATAGTCCTCGATCACTCTGCAGCAAAGATAGGGACATAAATTACAGTTATAATTGCACAGATTATGCCTTTTTTTGTCCATTGGGAATAACCACTGAAAGTCTTTCTTACCCATTAAAGGCAACAATGTATCGTAACAGCAGTCGTCTGTCGTTATTCGGGAATTTACCGTAGAGGAAAAAGTGCTTTCCGCTTAGGAAATCTAGAAGAGAAGACAAAGTGGGAAGCAAAAGATCAAGAAGAGTGGAACACAGTCTGTAGGAAAATTATAAGAAAAGAGGAGGAAAAATAAAGAAAGCAAAACACAAGCTGCCAGCAGCTGGATGGGAACTAATTGATGCATACCTGGGAGCTCGGGGATGGGATGATCCTCTTCAGCTTCAGCGTCTGTGTTTTCATCCGTCGACCCCCCGTACGGATCCTCGTCCTTCACCACCGTTCCTTCTGTTGCTGCTTTCTTCTGTTTTCTCCCCTCTTCCACCCTTTCACAAGGACAAACCTTTTTATCCTACATGTTAACAAGCCTGCTCTCAAAAGATGTTTTTTTTTCTTGGTATTGTGTGGCCACATTCTAGCAGGGGCCACAGCTCTGCTGTCTTTTTTACACATTTAATGAATCTTTTCATTATTTTCGCTCAGGAAATCCAGGGAATCTCACTAAGGGATCAGCTAAAGACCATGGAGAAATTTTAAAAAGGATATAATGTTGTTTTAACTGTGCATTTAGGACTAAATGTAACAAGTAAGATATACATATTATATATAACATCAGCAATATAGTCATAAAGTCAATATAGATTTAGTCATGACAACACTATAGGCTACTTTAGTACAGCAGTATCTCTTTTAAAGGCTAATGTGCCCAAAAGCTGTTTATTAAAGAGCCGTTCTGGTCAAGAATTTTATGTCTTCTCCCATAAACATCTTGAGGGAGCAGATAGACTCCTATTTTATTCAATAGAGTGTCTTTGCAGAAAGCTAGGAGTTCATTTAATCTGCTGAATGGTGCTGGAAAAGTAGCATAAAGCGGGTTTTTACATTACATCATATGTTTTTACTGCAACGTTTGCAAAAACGATGCTGATTACGGCAGTAATGCTGAAGGAAAATAGTAAAACTGCAGCGCATTGTGACCTAAAACACAATGAAATGCTCTGGAAACAGCAGGAGTCGCTGGGAAAAACTGGCTCGGTGTGAAAGAAAACACGTTATTGTAAAATTATTAATCAGAATAAGACTAGAGCACCCTAACAATCAAATAAGAATTAGTTATCGAAGAATGAGCATTACAAACAGCATAATCAAAATGATTTGTCCTGTTTACCTCTGCAGCTCATCCTCTGTGTCCACTGCAGATTCATCATCATCGCCTCCTGGGAGAATGAGACATTTTTTTTTTTTTAAGTGTGATTAAACTCACCAGGTTTGCCTGAAAATGTTGGTAACGAGTTTTGTATTTAACACAATTTTCCCTTCACTGAGTTCACCGACAACACAAAATACTGTGACCGCTCTATGACCCTAATCTTAAACTAATGAAAAGATTTAAATTCTGGTCACCTGGAGATTGAGATTGTTATGCTGCCATTATGTTTTCTACAATTCTCATCGAGCACAGATGGGAGCGAAAAAACACACCAGGCGAATCTGCTTTTTAATGAGTACCCGAGTTCCAAATTAAAGGTGAAACCAGCCAAGCCATTTCTGCCAAAAACACCTTGACAGCATCAATTTTTCAGTTCTCTTGCACCCCGCTGGAACGATGAAGCACCATTCTTCGAAAAGATATTTTCTCATTTGGTGTTTGGTGATGACTGGGCGGAAAGCCGTCTAACACTCGCAAAAGCCACAGCATGCGATTTTCATCATTTTTAGCCATTTATCGACTCTCTGTGCCGCCGCAGAATAAAGGTTATCTGAGAACAAAGCTGTGAGGTTAAGTGGACCAAGTGACGCCCCCCCCCCCCCGACAGCACAAGCCATCAGATCCCATCAGATCAGGTTTTTCCTTTAATTTGCACATTAGAGTTTGAGTAGATGTAACCTTGCTTGCAACATCTGCCATCACCGTAAAATCCTGTGTTGTTGACGGGAAAAAGAGAAGGTGGTCTAATTAAAAAGCCGTCTGTCATCATGTATGTGTTTGGTGGGTCAGCCCTTGCTGTCTGTCCTCTCTGATGCACCTCAGCACTTTACTTCTGGCTCTCGTATTAACATAGAAATGAGATTCATGCTCAAGTCCCTTTATGGTGATTACATTTTACCCCTGTTCTTTTTTCCCCCCACCTCAAATTGCATCTACAGTAAGTATGTTGTTCCTGTTCTTTTTATTTATTTATTTATTTTTATTTTTTTTTAAATGGCAGTGCTGCCATCTCATCCATTTCCAAGTGCTTTATAAAGGCTGTCCCTTTTGTCTAATCCCTGGGCTCTCAAATTGTCCCCTGGCCTCCTCTCTATCCATTCTGTCCTCTTCAGCTCACGTGCGACCCTCTTCTCCATCTCTAGTTATTTGAGCTAACAGAATTCAGCCATTTACGCTCAGCTCCCGGATCTTTTCAGTGCAGATATACAAATGAAGGTTTACTTGTTTATTCATTAAAATGAATTTAATTAACAAGTATGCTTTAAATTTAGGGTTCCAGACCTTAAGTTAGTAGTTTCCTTCACTGTGATTGATTCTCACAGAGCAGTTTCTTGGCACAAATAAACCTGTCAGAGGGGTCAGTAAGACCTCTGATAAGTTTGTGTAGATCAAAAGGTCATGCAGCAAATAAAATTATGTCGGGGGATCCTGACGTAATATATTCAAAATCTTACCTGCTAAATTTTTAAAGAAAAAATTGTTATTGTGTTTTTTCTGAAATCTTATACAGCGTATCAACAGATGAGGAAACAGGGCTGTAAGTAATATTACCCGATAAGCAGACTCAACGATACACTGACACGGGTCTGTGCATGACGGTCTAATGTTGGAAGAGAATACTTTCTTTTTCCTTTTTGCTTGTTTTTGGTTTTTGTTCCTATTACTGGCACTTGATTCAAACTGTAATTGCCTGTTTAACTTGGCTGTCATTTTTCAATTTCGTCCATTTCACCTGATCATTGAACCGACTGTCAACTTCCCATCCCCTGCCATTTCCTTCAGTCTATTTGTCTTGGACAAACCTTGGTTCTAAGTCAGCTGAATAACATTAAAAAAGGTTTTACATTGCTTTCAATTTTGTAGATGTTTCTGCAATGATGTGCTCGACTTTTATCCCTATAAAAGCCTTAAAGAAAGTTAAGCCGAAATACTGATGCTGGCAGAAATGTCAGGTAAAGTTCAGTCACATTAAAAAGCGCTTGATGCCAACCTGGTTCATCCACATCAGTGGAGCCAGCATACTCATCATCTTCCTCCTTCTTCTCTGGCGTCTTTTTGGCCGTGACTTGTTTCTCCTTCTTCTGCGGCGTCTGCAAAGCAGCAGGGAGCTTTAAACCTGACATTCGATTATATTTATAGGCTCACTTAAAAAACCAAATTTACCTTTGTGTTCATTTCCTCTTCGCTCTCGTCGTCCACTTCCATTTCACTCTCTGAGCTCGATTCGGGTCCATCCATCAGAAACCTGCAGAAAAAACAAAACAAAACAGTGTCAGGATGATTAAAGACCAAAGAGTAAAGTACCTTTGCTCAACATATCTTGTTCCCAATCAGCTCTACTTGTGCAATGACTCAAACTGCAACAATCCCTTGTCAGATGAGTGGGAGAAAAAAAAACAAATTTCAACAAGATGGTAATATTTTTTAGCTGACAGATCAATGACCTAATGTTTAAAACATTACCACAGACTGTGTATTACATACTTTGAAGTTTGCATAGTGGGAGAAATCTAGTTTTCTGCAGGACGAGGGACAGGGGGACAGAAATACAAAAACTTCTGTCCCCAAAAAACAAACAATACATTTTCCTGGGGGGGTGGCTGGTCTTTTTTTTTTTTACCAATTACTCTCAGTCACAAGTGGATGAAGCTCTCAGTGAAAGCAACTTCAGTTTTCTATGTGAATTAAGGCAACCCATCTCACAAAGATAAGAGCTGGCAAAATCATAAATCACAGAAATTACTCAATTGTTCTTTAAAATTCATTCCTGCTTTATTTGTTTTTTGTTTAGTAAAACAATACAATAGTATAGTTTTTAACAATTACAGCTGTTACATTTCTAAACTCTTTTAATCAGTATTAAAAAGTTTTAGTGTAATATGATCTAATTATGCAACAGAAGAGTTGAAACTGGGAAGAAAAGCTCTTTTAGTTTTGTTCTGACCTGCTATATTACTCTACAATATGGACTGTGGAGAAATGTACTATCAAAAAATGCACTAATCATTGTGGAGCAATGAGGGAAAAGGGTTTAAATTAAATAGGGATCAATGGAGCCCTATCCCCAGTGGTCTGATGACTCCAGATTTGTCCTTTTTCAGAGCGATGGGGGGCATCAGGGTGAGGAGAGAGGTGGATGAAGTGCTGCACCCATCATTTCTGATGCCTGCTGCACATGCCTGCAGGAGCAGTGTTATGATCTTTGGATGGTCAGGATCGGTTCAGCAAGATGTGCTAAAAAATGAGTAGCCGACTAACTGACTATACTGAATGATCAGGTTTTTCCATCAATTGATTTTATTTCTCCCCTTGAGGCATGGGTATATTCCAAGATAACAATGCCGGGATTCGATGGGCTTAGACTGTGAAAGAGCGATTCAGGACCCATGAGACGTAATTTTCACGCACTGATTGACCACCACTGCATCCAGAGCTCAACCCCACTGAGACTGTTTGGGATGTGCTAGAAAGAATTTAAGCAGCGGTCCAACTCAGCATCAATACAAGATCTTTTATGAAATATTAATGCAAGTGTGGATGAAAATAAATACTGAGAGCTGATCAAAGTGATGCCACAACATGTGTGCAATTATTTTGACCTTTGCTTTGGCTGGGCAGTGTATGATGATTAGTCTAGATCAGTGTTTCCCAAGCTTTTGGAGCCACAGCATGTATTTCACATTAGAAAAATCACACGGCACACCAACAAACAAAAATATCACAAAAAGCATATGGCATATTCTTTTCAAATATTTATCGATTGCTATGCTGAATTGTCTCACTTGCAGCATGATTATGTAATTTCTTCTTCGTCTTCTTCTGTTTTACTGGCAGTTGGCAACCCATTTAATCGGAGCAAGAAGTTGCACTGTCCTCTGGTGGAAGAGAATGTAATTGTTCTGCCCGTTACTCAAGCAGGTCGCTTAAAGTGCTAATCAGGTGGAACCAGATAATCTTTCACGGCACACCAACAGTGTCGGGAAACACTGGTCTAGAAGTAAGCATATGTTGTTGCAGCGCAATAAAAAGAAATCTACATAAACATCAGCTGTGCAAGCAATAGTTTGCTCTAAAAATTAAAGAACCACGGGAACGGATCAGTGATGAAGTCCACCTTTTTTAAACTTACATGTAATTAAATATGTGATTTTCTGTACTTTTCATACCTACAAAGAGCAAACAGATTCAGTAAGAAAACAAAGGAAATTACAAAGGATTACAGGAGTCGCACCACTCTCTGCTCTTCCATCTGTGCCACATCTACTGTAGCACCAGGCGGACGACACTGCAAACTACAAGGTGAATAAGTCTTCTCACTGAAACTCCAACCTTTCAACTCTGTGGTCAACCGGACCAAACACAAAGATGCAATCATGATTTTCTCCATCTTGTTGTGAATGTTATTGTGATGCGAAATGTCATTTCTATTGGCAGGGCAAAAGCTACCAAGAAAAATCCCCTCTTGGGCAGATACCAAGCACTGCCATAGCTATAATACTGCTAAAATTACTCCCAGACAGACTCTTAAGAACAGTTGGATTAGTCTGTTTAACAGACTGGTAAAACGAACATCTCGGGACATTTCCAAAAATTACTTCTTGTTAAAATGTTTTCTGAAAACTTTAAGAGATTGTACAGAGAATAAATAAGCTAAATGGTCCAATAAACTCCACCAAGAACACCTAACTGTGTGTAGTGATAATGATACTGAATGCGACATGTAGAAAAACAAGCAAGTAATGAGTAGAAAACCAGTCTTGCAGCTCTTGCACACACAACCACACACACACACACACACACACAAGCAGAGGTATAAATAGGAAGTGTCCAGTGATAACGTTTTATTTCTGCCCACCTTTTCTACATTTTCCCTCAAGCCATATAAATTCAGATGGACTTCATTAGCTTGGAAATGTGAAGTGCAGAGAGTTGAAATGCCAGTTATGGTGTAATCGTTTCCACACATACCACAGGGAGTTTTACTGACCTATGCTTACTTGTGTTATAAAACTCAGTGTCCAGAAAATTGGATAAAGAAAAAGGACAACGTGGGCATCGTGTTAACAAAAACCTTTAAAGTCACGAAGAATGAGACAGAAATGCTGTTGATTTTTTATTTTTTTATCTTAAAGCTTCTCATCTGTGAGTCCTTAAATTTCTACATTTTTTCTTTTAATTTTGTAAATATTTTATTTTTGTTTGTTAATGGAGAAAAGGATTTTTGATATGAAGAATATTTTTGTTAAACTAATTTTTAATAAATAAATGACCTCACTTGATGCACTTTAACGCTTTTTGCAAAACACCACGGTGCAGTGAAGTGTTTGAAAGAGCTTTGTGTTTTAAATTAATTAAAATGCAATTCCGTTGCTGTGCTGGCAGCAATATAGCAGTATTCTCCAGGTCCTCCTTCAGACGTTGCTAAAAAGCACTGATTAATTGAGAAATATATTTACTCACTGAGTTCTTTTTTGATTGGATGCTATGGATTTAAATATGCACCTTCTCCTCTCCTCCTCTGCCTGGATTCTCACTGATTGGGTAATGAATGTGCAGAAAGCATTTCTTGGGTGCTTAGCTGATGTCACAGGCTCATTAACAAATACACGACATGATCCGCATGCATGTCAGGAAACGGTGAAGGTGAGCATTCGCCTTCAGACGCTCGGTGTTTGCGTGCACGTTGGGAGCAACAGTTTGAGTGCGAGTGTGCGTATTTGTTTGGGTACTTGTCATCATCAAAGTAAGTGGTCCCTTTAATTACCCATAGCAGATGCAGCTTTTAAATAAAAGATACATCAAAGCCGCACACTCCACAGGCTGCACAATAGCGGAGCTGGGCAGGGGAATGGATTATTCTGACAACGGGAGAGGGGGAAGCAGACTGGGGGCGAGAGATCTTCTCTACTATCACAAATTGATACAGAAAGGGGAGCGTTAGGGCGAATGACGACACAGGCTGCAGTCAACCTTTCATTTGAATTTACTTTTTGAGAATCGTAAAATAAAGATCAGATTTTTCCACGTTGTGCCCTTCAGCAGTATTTTATTTTAAAAAGCTTTCCTCAATCTCTCACATTCTTCGCGTGCCTCATATGCAGACTGTAGCTGTCTAGAGAAATCTCATCACACTGCAACTCTGGCCACTTTCATTTACAGCTTTGAAGTTCGACATGAAAAATATCAGATTTCAGCGCACCTGTTTTATCTACGAGGTATGCCCTGCCGCATCGCCGCAACGATCTCTGAGAACTGACAGTCACACCTACCGATAGTCACACCTAATTATAAGCAAAGGAAGGTTCATTAATTACATCTGAGAGATTCCCGAGTGCATTCCTGGGATGCAGACAGAGCCGAAATCTGACGCTTCTTTTCCATTATGGAGTCATTTCATTACATCGTTGCTTATATATTGTTATAACATAAATGTAATTATGAAAACTCTCATGGTGTTACAAACGAGGTTTGATGCAAACATAACAAGGTCATTAGTGAGCTGACATTTTCAGTTTTAATGATGAAAATGTTAAACTAGGAGCTCACTGTGTAAATGTGCACTGGCATTCGTGCACAGTGTAAAAACAGGCAATGAATGTGAATCTTTGATTTAGAGTATCTGCAGGGTTTGAATGATTAGGAGGTGCTGATGACTATCATCAATCACCATGCAGATCCACAATTATTCAAGTACAAGATACGTTTTTAAATCATTGATTGATGCTGCCTGTGACAGAACCCTGAACACCCTTCCCTTGATGTCATTACTTTCCAAAGTAATGACATCAAGGAAGTTGCAGCAGTAGTCATCTAGTCCTGATTTTGTGGCACAAAGCATCAGCCAAAGAAAAGGTACTATCAAATCAAAATCCTCCTGTCAACTAAACATGAAATTTAACTTTGACTACATCGAACAGTAGCGAACCACAGCACATCTTATTTTATCTTCAGCCATGCAATCCTTCCTGTTTGTGATGTTATTTCCTGAAAAAGTCTGGACAGCTCAGAGAAAATTATTTCGAATACGACATGCTTTACAATTATTGGATTTTCTTAGTTTTTATTATCATGTAAGTAGTTAGCTGAAAACGCGGGTAACCAAGCAGGCTGCTTAAAGCACATTGGTGAATGTTAACACAGCAGGCAGTGTTAGGTGAAACCCTCAAAGCCTGATGCAGAAGCAGACAGCATATGAGGAAATAATCTGAGAAGTCTTCAATAGTTTGTTTCGTCCCCACTGCTTGTTATTTGGTGCTGAGTCTCATATTGTGTATGAGGAGTTAGACACAGATAAATGTAGGCCATTACGAGTAGTCATCCGTCTTTGTCAACCATAAAGTGTATAGATAAACTCAGGCTGCAGTAAAGCGGCTACAGAAAGGGAAGGGGGTCGGAAGTGTCTCTCTTGCTATAACTGTACTGCCACTGGGTTGTTTAGGATATTATCACATGTCTGATATTGATGCAATATCAGGCACTGTGCACCCTAGACAGGTCCCAAGTCTGCTGCAGAGCAAACACACAGAAAACTTCACTCTCACATTCACACATCTGGCCAGTTTGGAACTGCCATTAAACCTGACATGCATGTCTTTGGACTGAGAAAGGAAGCCAGAGCACCCGAACAGAACATGCAAACGCTGCACACCAAACCCCAAATCCTAATCCTTAGACAGCCGGTGGATTCAAACCCAGTACCTTCTTTTTACAATATCAGTTCTGCATTAAATATCATGGTTATCATCAGTACTGCTTTACTGCAACATACCTCTATTAGACATACACTAAAGGGCAGCGGCCCCCAAGTTTGTTTGCGCCACGGACCGGTTTATGTCCGACAATATTTTCACGGACCTGCGTTTAAGGTGTCGTGGATAAATACAACATAATAAAACCAGTACAGGTACCAAAAAAAGTTAGATTTATTCAGAACACACGCAAAAACACCCAGAGAAACAGAGTTAACGATAAAAACGATTTTAAAAAAAACCTGCTAAAAACTGATAAAAACCCTGAAAACCATAAATTTCACACCCGAGCCTCAACTCTCGCGGCCCGGTACCGGTCCTTGGCCCCGGGGTTGGGGACCATTGCTATAGGGTATGAGTAATAGGTGTTTTTACATATATTCTGTCTTCTTGACTACATTCAAGATAAGACCCTTTAAAAAGGCAGAACGGTTCAGTAAATTCACACAAAAAAGCAGCAATGGAGTACAATATTTAATATTGGGCTCTCAGAAACCACTAGCCCCACCTGCCCATTGTTTTTAGTATAGTAACATTATTACTATACAACACAGGGATGAAGCTGATTCATTAGCAAGATGTACACAAAACTACTTACAAATAACAGTAATTAAAATTAGTACAGCTTATAGAATACCAGATTTCATATACTCACATATGCCTGAGCTTAATGAACCTTGCATGGCTCGACTTCGAACCAGAGGCAATCACTGCCAACAAAACAAGTATAAAAGGACTCCTTATATTATAAGGCCCAGCTACATAAAGTAAATTGCAGTCCTATCCCAATTAATTTGGGCCATCCACTGCCTGAGATGAGCATTCAGCTCTACATTATTCAGCACACACAGATTTGTGTGGAGCGATGACAGAAGGACCTTGATGCTGCTAAAGTTCCCCCTATAATGAGCCCTATAATTAGATAGCTGCTGGAGTTGGGTGGGTTGAATTTGTGATCACAGCAGGGATCATCTGCTCAAGGTTATAATGTTCTCTGCAGCAAGCGGCCAACACTGCTGTGAGGGGTGTATTTTGGGATGATTTAATCAATGAGAGTGTTTTGCATAGACCGTGTGATGTAGAGATGCAGATGTGGCCTTAATCAGATGCGGATTTAAATGTTGGACACATGTTCCAGGTTATAACCCGGCTGTCACTGAGTGGAAGTGTCCTTTTAAAGTTCCTGTAGTCAAGCTTGAGCCACTGTCTGTTATTAAAGTAAAATAATTTCTTTATATAATCCTCTGCATTTCCCACTCACCTTTTGTAGGAGATTTTCTGCTTCCTCTTGTGGCAATCCAGCACCCAATCCTTGCGTACGATGATTCCACCCGCTGATTTCACCTGGCTGTACTTGGGGGTGTTAGCGAAGGCACAGCTGCAGATTAATGGGCCGAAAGAGATGCACGGACACACAGAGACACGTATGGTTACATCAGTAAAGAGACGCTAACAAGGGCAGGCTGTTCTGACAGCAGAGATCAAGATGCAATCAAACTGAATTACTGCGAGTGCTGACAGGACTTTTACACAAAACTCTGATCTTTTTCAAAGATGATAATTGAAATCACACACACACACACACACACACACACCCATCTGAAACAATTACAACACAGATCTCTTGCAAGGCACATTTGAAATTTTGTTGAAAGATAACGTGATCTCGTTATTTACCGTGATTATTTTCAGAGATCATTATGATATTGCAGCTTGAATGTCTCACTCAACATAGCTTGAAAATGTTTTCCTTCTGCTTATCTCCCTTCATTTTTATCATGTGCCAACTTTCTGCAGTTTCACCACATATTGATCTTTTGCCTTATCTGCAGCTCTTTTGCATTTGCTCATTTATCTCCGCGCATTCTCTTGGTGAATCTTATATTTGTGAGCTGTCCTTGACACCAAAGGACAGCAGTAAACAATGTCCTTAACAGCTTGAGCTGATGTGGTAAAATAAAAGCCATATTTTAGTAGAACTGATGTTGTGTTGGTGGTGTCAACTAAACCCAACAACACTGTAAATAAAGTGACATTATATTTTTGCACGAGGTTATGAAAAAACACCCCAAATGTCCTTCGGAACAGTAGGTACTATAAATTTTTACTGTTCTAAAATCATAAAAAATAGCAGAGAAAACTGATATAACTTTAATGTCTGTCCATAAAGCATAAGACTAGAGGATAGAGCCTGCAGCTGTTAGCCCACCACAAAGACAGAAATGCCAATAAGTAATTCAGAAGTTTGGATAAGAAGGTTTTGTTAACCTTGAACAGTACCAGACTCCCCGTTTCCCACTTTTTGCTAATACACTAACCACCCGCAGGCTTTAGCTCCCCATTCACTGAGCAGACACGGACAATGGAATAAATCTTTTCATCTAAAGTCAGTAGTATTAAATTCAAGTATTAAATTCAGGGGTGAATTAAAGTTATGAATGCTAGATTATGCCAATCCATTCCTTTCAGCAACTTACATAAGATGTGTGGCGTCAGGCGTCCAATCGGGTCGATACTTGGCTCCCATTTCCAGCGCTTTTTCCCTCAGCTCCCCTCGGAAGGGGTTCTGAAATCCACTGAGGACAAACACCACCCCCTCCATGAGCCGGGTGAATGGGACCTGCTGCTCTTTCTGGGATTTTGCCTTCTGTTTAGTTTTAGGCTCAGGTTTAGACTCACTCTCCCTCTTCCTGTCAGCAGCCTTCTGAACTGGTGATGCTGTAGAGATTATTAGAAAACTCAAGGAAAGTTCTCCACATGAATAAATAATGCAAAGATTCCGAGACTGTGTTACCTTTGGCCGTGCTTGGGCTGGGTGTTCTGACTGAACTCGGCTTGTGTTTGGGGGTTGCGGCTTTACCCTCAGGTGAACCAGATGGACTTTTTTTCTTCGAGGGAGGAGGGCCGGGGGCAGATTGTCGCTCTTTGCTGAATTCAAATTTCCTTTTTGCTGGTGGCTAGAGGTGAAAATTCAGAGTTGAAATTGCTATTTCGTGCCTGAAGTCCACTAACACCTTGCAGCAGTTTATATTATTACTATAGTCTATAGATAAAATCAATGAAGTCATGGGGAAAGCTAAAGAATTATCAAAGGATCTGTGGGAGAACATAGTGGAACTTTATATATAAAGGAATAGAGAATCAGCACTGTTCAAATTCTATTTAAGAAGTGGAAAATGAGGGATTATGTTGAAACCAAGCCACGTTTAGGAAGACCATCAAAATCAGCCACAACTGCACAGAATTTTTTTTGGGATACAAAAAAATAGGTAAAAAATGGGCAACATGGTCAAATCACCAGAAGAACAACATTGCTGTACCCATGTCACAAAGCAGATGCTTACATTGTGCCTAACAGTAAAGACAAAAACTTTGGTTTCTGAACTGAAGGAAGGGTTGTAGACATCAGCCCAGAAGCTGTGCATAGGAGGCACTTGGACATTCCAGCTTGACAATGAAATCAAAACAAAACAGAAAAATGATCCAAAGCCAGAAACAATCGTAAATTTTGCCAGAATTTGTAAACTTACGTGCACAACTGTATCTAACAGCGGTAGCTTTCAGCTGGCTATGCACAGGCATGTATTTGTGCAGCTCATCGCAGCAGGTGGCTTTTATTCAATTTTCCTTTCAAAAGCCAAACTGACATGCGGCTGTTACTTCCACGTATCTGAGCCCCTCCTACTTTCCTTCTCAAGGTGTCCTCAGGCAAAATAACAATGGTGCATTTTCATGTGTGTCATGTACACATGAAAAAAAAAATACACAATGTATTTTAGGCTTTCTTGAAGGTGAAGGTAAAAAGTATAAAAAAATTACAAGTATCAAATTTATTTCACAACAGTTCCTATTTTTCAACCATATAGTTTTGTCATGATAATAAACCAGGGAGCACACGTGTATTTCTCTTTCAGTCAAGCTACCTTAGCCTAATGTTACTCCAGTTTAAATACGTGCATTTACAAAAAAGTTCATATCAATGCCCACTATGAGGTAAAGTCGGTTTCAAGTATTCTGCCATTGTTGCTATTGACACCCCAGAGGCTGTTCAGAGTTTGAAATTGAAGTTTTTTAAGGCTCCCTGAAAGTTTAAAATACTGATGTGCTGGTACTGGCTCATTACTTTCTAATATTTACTGTTAAGGGGAAAGAAAGAAGAAAGTCTTTGTTTTGGGGTCTCGGCCTTACACTGAAACATGTGCATATTCAGACCCTTTAATTGTGATCCTGGGAACTTAATCACTTCTGTCACCAGCTGCTTCTCGCACACTAAACAACAAGGGAATTACATCACACACAGGTTCTTAAAGGGGAATGGCTGAGCCGGTAACAAGAGGTACCCTCCAACTCAGATTTAAATTTCCTTATCAATGAACCATGAGGACTGTGCATGTCGTCATGTGGGAAAATAACTCAATGAAACCAGGATCTTGAACCGATGCAGTTCTGTGAAAAGAGGTGCTCAGTAACAATGGTTCCAACCTTGACCTATTTTCACTTCAGTTATTAGATCAAAAGCTTTGATGGAAGTGAAACTCTTAAGATTAAGAAGCTGCCACAGGCAGCATTAACCTGGTATGTTTTTCATTCTCATCGCAGCTCTCAAAGAAAAACTGTGTGAGCATGGGGACAACATGTAAACCCCATGCAGAAGTAGGGATGGGTACCGGTATCGTTCTGACATAAACGGTAGTAACCAGACTGAAAAGCAGCGCAGATTTTGGTGCTTTATTTCGGTGCTTTTTTTTCCTGAGATGTCATACACTTTGGATTCTAGCCAATCATTTTACCTTTGCAAGCGTAGTAGGCGGGCCCAGGTACATACGTTCTTTTAGAGCAGAGCTACAGATTAAAAATGCCCAAGGCGAAGCAGTCAAAGTCTGGCTGTACTTCACAGCAAAAGATGCAAACTCAGCAGCCTGCAACAAGTGCTTTAAGGTGATACTGTGCAAAGGAGGTAACTCCTCGAATCTGATGAAACGCCTGGCGACGTATAGCATTTTGGTAAAACATCTACTGTGGGTGGGGTGCCTGTTATCGGACCCGGAGTTAGCAACATCCCCGAAGAACCCGAAGAGGAGAGTCCTGGCCCCTAGCCCTGCCAGTGTAGCAGAAATGATGACGGATGATGATGGCAGCAGCAGCCGTTCTTCTCTGCGTGAGTAGCTTAATGTTGTTCATGTGTAATTTACTTACACTAACCACGTTATTAAATTAATGCATGTAAGGTGAACTAGCAAACACCGTCGTAGTTACATGCGGCTGTCTTCTTGTTTGATGACAGATACTCCCTTCACCCTGGCCAAAAAGGCTAAAATGACCAAAGAAAAAGTGCAAAACAGTTAAACATGAGAGGTTTTTGGACAAAATTTGTGTTTTTTCCATTGTTTAAGCACTGCTTCCAACCAAGAGTGATACCATATATGCCCCATAGCTGCAGAAAAGGCTAACATTGTTATCTTTTTACAAAAAAACAGCTAAACGTGAGAGGTTTTTGGACCAATTTTGTGTTCTCCATTCTTTAAGCACCGGTTTGAGCACCGTTGAAGCACCAACACCGTTTCAAAAGTACCGGTTTGGTACATGTCGGATAAAACCAAAACGATACCCATCCTTATGCAGAAGTGACCTTTCTGGGTTTGAAGCCAGAACCCTCTTACTGTAAGGCAACAGTGCTAACCACTGAGCCACCATGCTACAGTATCACATGATACCACAGATCCCAAACTAAAACAAACTATCCTGCCTCCACTTTCATGTGGTCTAAATATAGAGAAAATCCTCCTGCCCATTAAGTGGAGGACGGGGGTGTTTACTACCTGTGGTGAGGCAGAGGTGGAAGACGAGGCCTGGCCTGATGAGTGGGAGCTGCCGCTTGCTTGCAGAGCAGCAGCAGCATAGCTTATCTTCTCACTCTGAGGAGACGCTACAGAGAGAGAGGTGCAGAGAGCAGGTTAAGAAAGAAAGCAGCCTGATCATAAAGAATGTATTTGAAATCACTTCTTTTAAAACTAATTAGTGCTCTGTTGAGTTTTTATTATTTAACAAAATTACAGTTTTATTATTACAGTGAACATAAAGAATTTAACTGGCCTCCAGCAGCTGGTAAACTCAAATAATTGGATTTACCTTTGAGTGAAGTGCTGGACTTTGTTGCGTTCTCCCGACTGAAGAAGAGACTGCCAGGTTGAAGGCTGGGCCCGGATGCAGGAGACTCATCCTTCACCCTGAACTGTCCCAGCTTTGTCAGTTTCTGACAGGACAGAAGAAGGAAGACTTCAGAGGCAATAAGGAAGATAGAGAGATGGAAGTGCATTTCCCCTAATACAGCAAAAAGGCTGTAACATGACAAATGAGTCCATGAGTAAGAAAGTAGATTAATATCCAGGAAGTGCTAAAACAAATGCGTCAGGCGTTTATGCTGAATTCCCACTACAGCATAAACAAAAGTAAAAAAAACATAAATCAAGCAAAAATTCCTGTTCAAGTAAAAGAGTACCTCACCAAGCACATTTTGAATTTTACTATAACAAAGTCGCACAGATTATTAACTTGGGAGTGTGATTTAAAACATTTAAAAGGTGACGGCATTGGAAAGACAGAATTCGTGAATGAACCTCAACACTTCAACAGTTGTCACCATTCGTCATCATCAGTTGCTAAAAGAAAAACTGATGTGATGAGAAGGGCAGCGTGTCACAGTGGAGTTTCATACCACAGCTACATTTTGAAATATAGTATGACCAGACTAACATTTTAGTTAATATGATCCAAAAACGAGTCAGCGAGCCCATACACTTGGAAAGTGTGAGGTTGAGACAGAGAAAGCCGTTATTGTAGCCTTCTGTAGGCCTGGAAAAATTCCATTTCAAGGCACGTCAGAATTTTTTCCAATCCAAAAGCTGCGTTCATATTTTTTACTTTCTATTAGTTAAATGGAATATTATAATAGAATATTAGGCTTTGTAAAGGCTAAAGCACAGTAGCTTGTCTGTGCATTGATGACCCCATCACGTCTTATCCTTCCTTGAACGACTTTTGATAGATACTGACCCCTGCAGAGGGGGAACACCGCAGAGGAGATGCAGGTTTGGAGATGTACCATCACAATCTGGACCATGTCAAACATTTTGCTTGCCCATTTTTCCTCCTTCTAACACATCAACTTTGAGGGTAAAATGTTCACTTGGTCATCCCACCCACTAACAGTTGCCATGATGAAGAGATAATCGGTCTTATTCACGTCACCTATCAGAGGGCATACTGTTTTTCCTGATTGGTGTGCATGGTCTCAGTGGAGTACTTACTGGGGAGGAAGTTGGAGGAGGATCGTTTTTGTCAGGTGGCGAATGAAACTTAACAAAGGCAAGCCCATATGCAATATTCTATAAAGAGCAAAGACAGATTCGCATTATATTTCCATCAAAGAGACACAATTCAAACTCCATTACAACTTCAAACGGTGCCTCAACAACAGGATACCTGAGACAAAGGATCTGGAAAAATGATCTCAGCGCTTATATTTCATTGCATAATAAAAAGTTAGCGTAACTGGAAAACCACGCTGCACTGCTGCTTGTAATTACGTTGCTTTCATTTGACACTATAGAACAGGTCCTGTTGCACTGCTGTATTCAGACATTGTCATCATTCCATAAACGGCTTCAGTCTTAATAATAGATATATTTGCTAATTACAAAGGGCTTGTCACTTTACACATCAAACACTCTTAGACACTTGCCTTGCTGTAAGGCTGGCTACACACAATTTTCACTCTGTCCCACTTCTCCTGAGCTGTGCTCTTTTGCAGCTGGTTGGGCCCAAAGAAACGCACACGGTTCATGTTGGTGCCACTGCGGCTCTCCGTGGGCGACATGAAGGAAGACGTAACCAGGAGAACCTAAAACAGTGAGATTAAAATCAGACTGGATGAAATGAAGTCATTACAGCATTCAGGAAGTGCGATTATTATTTGTCAGAATACCTCATAGTCTTGATCTCTGACAGCTGAAGAATTCCCCACCAACACCTCAATGAAAGCTGAACCTTCATTTCCAATATCAATGCTGTGTACCTGCTCTTCCTTTTCAAACTGAGGGAGAAAAGTAAAAGTTGCATGGTAATACTTCTCAAGGAAGCACAGGACACACTTCCAAAAGAGAAGAATCAACACACTATTAATTAATCGAATTAATCTAAAACCATGTGGTGCTGGCATTCAGACGTCTGATCTCTGCACAATAAAGACAAATTCAGCTTTTTCTAGATAAATGGAAATATCACCAAATTTGTCTGTATGGTAAGAAAGACATGATTAATAACAAATGAAATGTTAAAAGTACCTGGATGTATCAGTATACGATTTTATTTGGTGATGTACCAGATAAACACATTATTTAGAGCAACTCAAAGCATAACTTTAAATATGTTTGATCATCATTATCTAATAACAGTAGCAATAACTTTATTTAATAGCACCTTTCAAAACAAAATTACAAACTGCTTCAATTCAGTTTGATTTATACAGCGCCAAATCACAACAACAGTCACCTCAAGGTGTTTTATATTGTAAGGTAGATCCTTCAATAATACATACAAAGAGAAACCCAACAATCATATGACCCCCTATGAGCAAGCGCTTTAGTGACAGTGGGAAGGAAAACTCCCTTTTAACAGGAAGAAACCTCCAGCAGCCATCTGCCGCCCCTCACAGGGCAAGATTGGAAAAAAGCTAATATAAATGATTACTTGGAGAAAGTGATAAAACAATTATAACTGAAGGTGAGGGTTTAAAAAGTAAAAGCAGAGATTTGAAAGATGATTGCGAGCTTGCCAACTGATCTTTTCAAGGAGACTATTCGTTGAAGAGCGGGCGCACTAGCAGAATAAGCTTGATCACCATTAGTTCTCAGTCGTGATTGTGAGATTGGCAGCAGAGACAGCGGACCTCAGGTTATGACCAGGGACGGTAACACAACGTCTGAAATTCACTTTATAATTATAATTTGCGTGTAAACTTCTTCTAGTGTAAAGAAAGCAAATACAAAAAGTTTGTTTAAATTCAATAGACTGTATGATTCTCCCAAAGTTACATGTGTGTAATTTAGTGTTTATGTAATATATGTAAGTATCTGCCATCTAACTAATCTAATCAACGACACCTCACATTTTATTGAATTGGTTTGGTGTCACTTGAACACACAAAAACAACAACAAAACAAACAAACCTGGAGAATGACTGATATCTGCTTCTCCCCGGGTCTGGCTGCTTTCCACTTTCTGTACGTGTCAGAGCTCAGGAGGTTGTCTGCCTTGTGCGTCTGTTTTTGTAACACAACACATGTGAGTATGGAGCAGCCTCACAGCTCAGCTTTCTTCATACAAATCTCACAAAAGCAATACATCATGTTGAACTTACAGAGTCCTCGGTGCTGCACGACACGACGTGCTTGAGTTTGATTTCTGGCATATCGTTGTTGTTACTGATGATCGTCAGGCTAAAAGCTGATCGATTCACTGATCAGTCACATAAACCAAACGGGCGCGTGCCTCCCCACGAAGCGATCGCAAACGACTAACAAGTCATAAGACACATCCAGTTTCTCTCCACTGGAAGTGATTTAATCCTGAAAGTTTAATTTCTTATTGGTCAGATGAACCGATGACTAACATGTTAGCATGCTAACAAACAATAGGCAACTCTCCCTAATGATTTTGGTGACTTTAGCACACCTAAAGGGCTGTTCCGCGTAAAATGTTCACAGCGTTATAGGCATGGCATATATCCGTTACTCTGCTGTTACAGAAAATTCATACTACAGATTTTGATTATGAGTTAAATGTGCGTGAAGGTGCACACATTTTCCCACCAAAAGCCTGTAAACGCCAGGATATGACGTACCTTCCGACTAACGACTTTTCTACCCAATCAGAGCTTTATTTTCTTCTTCTATGATTGAATTGTTGTGTCACTGAGGTTTATATTGCCACCAGTCGGTCACCATGTGAAGAGGCATTCAAAGAGAGCACTTATTCTTGAAATCTTTTCCAATCCTGCGCAGTTTATCTCTTTTGTGACAAAATATACACTTTTAAACGTCGTGAGCAGACACTTTAAGATCTCAGAGCAGGGAGAATGTACATTAGACTTATGAATTCATAGTCTTTCAGCTGTCAGTGTTCGATAACACCATATCTGCAAAATTATGCATTACACCAGCAACAAAAAGAGCCCAAAAATAGCTTGTGTTTTTAAATTGAGAGTACATCATAAATCAAACTGGAGATCAGCAATATACACATAATTACAGAAGTATAAAATTAGATAAGAAAGCTCTAGAAGATGTAATACAGGAAACATTTGTACAGACCAGTGTAAATAAATGTGCACTGATTCAGTATGCATACAAAAAAAGTGAAGTAAAAAAAGTTAATAATCAAACATGTAAATAAATGTGACCTTTCGAATAGATGAGCATGAAAGGAAGGATTCTCTGCATTATTCTTTTTTGTTGTTTACTGTTGAACTCTGTGTGCGTGTGTGTGTGTGTGTGTGTGTGTGTGTGTGTGTGTGTATACTCAAGCTGATGAAGCTGATGAACACTAAGGGAAATTAGTTAAACAATAGCCATAAAGAAGTCATTAAAGTTCTTAGACAAGAAAAACTTCCAGGTATGCTTAACACAACATCACTGCTGATGTAATGAATGTTATAAATTTCATCACAGCTGGAGCAGCTCTTTGTCCTTCCAGAGAAACTTTTAAAGCTTCCTGAGGATCACTCTTGTGCTCCAGCTGCTTTTAGAAATGCAACTGAGTGGTCTGGTCAGACTACATCAGATTTGAGGGTCTGTTTTCTGTTTTTTCCTCAAGGGCTTCACAGATAAAATGATGAAAACTCTTTCATCAAACCTTTTCATCTCCCTTTGCTCTTTTTTTTTGAAGAGCAAAGCACATCTCTGTCACTCGATGGCAGAAATTGTTCAGTTTAGAAACTAGAAGAAAGATAGACCAACCACAGATCAGAGTGCAATGTTATCAAATGCAAATGACATATATACAAGTATTGATTTACAATGTATGCAATATCCTGAGAACAGTATTAATCCAATGTACAATGTAACTGTAATTTAGCTTTGTGATCAGAGAATTTCCAGGTAGATGCCCGTCTCTGCATCTTCCACAGCTGTACCCTGCACCTCTCTTACGCCTCTGACTTCCTGACCAGCTTCTTGGTTAATTCTTCCACCTGGTCCAGGTCTTCGTCTCTCCCCACCTCTCCTGCCCATTGGACGGATCTAAAAAAAAGGGAGAGCAGCTGTTTTCACTGGAATAAGTGATTTGCTATTTCCTCTGGAAAAACTGTGCTCTGAAAGATCAAGGTTATCAAATACCTGCTTAGTGCGGACAAAAAGAGGCGTGCAGTTCTGGTACACAAGCTGGTAGCTGCCATTGGTGTAAACATGAGTCACTTCTGTGCAGTTTATATATAGAGGCATCCTGTCCTGATAAATTTCCAATCCTCCAGGATACATGGTGGGATGTCTTCTTAGAATGTGCCTGAGAGAAGCAGAACAGGTATTCGATAGACTTGATAATTAGGCGTGACACAATCCAAGCAAACTTTTAACAGGAAATGTTTCTGTACATACTTTCTAGCTCTCTTCTTGCAGCAGTAGACAAGAAGGGCCAGGAGGAATATGACCAGGACAGCGGTGACAGCAGGTAAAACCAACCACAGGAAAAATGCTATCTCTGTATGTGGACCACAAGAGCAGCAGTGGATCAGCATATAGTGTCCCATCACTGGATTATATCAACTTCAAACTTCAGTGCAAACAAGAAAAATCAGATTTTCCAATCATAGCTCAAGAAAATTATTTGGTTTTCTTTGCAGCTTCTTTTCTTCTACTTGTGTTTTTAAGCTGCAGGCATGATGCACAGAAGTTTCAGCACAAGCAAGACATCAGAGTGAATAAACAAGAGGCAGGGCTGTTGTCTTTCTTAGTATGGAAAAACAGTGCTTTGAACACACCTTCTTCTCCCTGCAGCAAGACCAGCGAGTCGTTTCCCAGAGCGTTGAAAGCAAAGCAAATCACCATCTGAGGTTTTTCCATTTGCCCTCTCAGAGTAGCCGTTAGCACACTGGGCTCTGATGTTACAGACACGTTGTAATCTTGAGGTGGAACAGACCCATTAACACTCCAGGTGATCGCAGGTTTGGGGTTGGAGTCGACCGAACACTGGCACACCACCTCTGATTCCTCTACAGTACAGGTAGAGGAGAGCTGGATGATGGCCGGCTTATCTGGAAGAGATAATACTGCCATTAGGTTCTCAATAATATTTATGAGGATATATCTACACAAAACACAGGATCTAAGGATTGAAAGGCAATTTTATAATTTTTTGAATGGGTTGGATGAGAAATTTACAGAAAATGAGTTGCCTTCTTGACGTATGTAAAAACAACAGTTCATTCACTATTTATTGGCTGTGATTAGTGTCTTTACAGGCCTTGCAGACTGTTTGGTCAGTGAAATCAAATAGATGCATGCAGAAGCTCCACATTTAACTCTGTGTAAGACAAACTCGTTGGGATTTAATTGTCCTGTTTATCACCCAGTACACTGTTATGTGTACTGGGTGATAAACAGGTTTTTTGCCCTTTATTTTCAAATCCATCCTGGTTAATGTATAATCACCTGTTTTTTGTTTCTCTCAATGGCTGCTCTGCAGTCTATCTACAGTTTGCTCTATCTTCACACAACAAAAGCTTATTGCCTTTCCCTTTATTTTTGTGTTTCAGTCATGGACCAACCTACTTACATGACTGAAACTTGCTTGCTTTTTCTCCTGGGAGAGTTCAAAGTTCAGATTTCAGTTTTTACTTGTCAGTTGGATTTGAATTATGCAGCTGTAGTTGTTTTGTTTTCCTTTTATTATCCCCCTCATCTGTTTTTATCAAGCTCATTTTTATACTTGTTGAACCTTGTTAATTTGATGCCAAATAAATGCCTGGTTAAATCAAATCCTATGGTTTGGTTAGTTGGGTGCAACCTAACAGCATGTATATATGGAATGCAGAGAGGACCAAGAAGTGGTAGAATTACATTGTATATTAAGAGTTGTGGGTCGCGATTCTCCTCGGCCAATCAGGTTCTGAGCTACGCACCGGACCCTGATATCTCGAGTCACGTTGTACAGCCGGACTGTGTGCGTTCGCTGGTTGAGGTGCACAGTGCGGCCATGTTGACTATAGGACCAGTGGTACTCTGTTGCTGGAGGGTCAGCTTTACATGAGCACATGAGCAGTGCATTGCCCCCCTCCTTCACTGTCAGTGTCTGGACTTGAATCTTCACATCTTTTGGAGGAACTAAGAGCATTAAAAGGGAAAAAGAAAGGTTTTAGCTTACTGAGCCAGGAACACAAATACACGTGTCAAATCTATACTTACACGTCACATGTAGGTCCTTCAAAGTGGATAGTGTTTTAGGGCCTGGGAAGATGACCTGACACCTGAGCTTGGGCTTCACCTGGTGTGTTACAGTAAAGGTCAAAGAGGCCAGTAAAATTTTCCTGTGGGGATCTGGGTAGAGTGTCTGTACTTCCCCAGGTTCAGTTATATTCTTCTGGGCTCCTCGCTCCCACCTCCACTGCAGATCAGGCAGTCTGGAGGGGCAGTGGTAGTTGACAGAGCAGTTCAGGGTGACCAGTTGTCCTTCTGTCGCTGACATGATGCCGCTGATGACAGGAGCTTCAGGGGTGTCTGCCAAGAAGGAAAATCTCCATCATTATGGTTTTAACACTTTAGTGTATTAAAAACATAAAAATCATACAAGCAAAAAGACGAATTCTCTTACAACAACCATTAGTGCTAGAACTACTGACCAAGTCTACTCATATGTGATAGAAACAAGACTGTTTAATTAATAATCCCATATTTCTTCTTTTGTGTTTTTCCTGTAGTTGATATTGATTCACCCCCAAACAGTTAGTCAGGCTTCTTCCTGTTAAACCGGAGTTTTTCCTTCCCAATCTCATGAAGTTCTTGCTAAGATGGCGCTGTGTGATTGTTAGGGGCTTTTACCTTACAATATAAAGTGCGTTGAGTGACTATAGTTGTGAATTGGCGCTCTATAAAGAAAATGTGAATTTTTATTTATAAATGTAAAGATAAAAAGAAATTCTTAATGCTCTTCCTGTAAATTTATTTTAGATTTACGAAAATATTTTTTCACGGGAAACATTTTAAAGTTTATTTAATAGTTAATCTGCTTAAGACACATATGCACTTCATGCAGCTTTTTTTTTTTATATATAACTTTCCATGCGGGGGATTCTCTATTGTCTGATTGTACTAATAATTCTTCTATGCAATATTTATCATGTGAAAAAAAATCAAAATGTTTTAAAAAGTAGAAAAGAGGACATAAATTGTTTTCCTCACTCACAAATACGGTCCAGATTGAAGCTCCTTGGCTTCCCCCAGAGTGAGTCGCCCACTGTCTTCAGAGAAATTTCAAACACCTGGGGGTCATCCTCCCTGATCCTTTCGATTTTCACTGAGCAGTCACCATCTGCGATTTCGCCAAAGAGGGATGCTCTGCCTTGGAAATCCCTGCTCACTTGGCCTTTGTCCTGGCTGTTAAAAGCGGTGCTCTGAAGAGGAAAAAAAGGGCCACCACCTCTGAACCTTAGCCGCACATCCACCCACTGCTTCCTCCCCCTAATAGGATGAGGGGCTGGAGGCGTAAAGGAGCAGGGAATAACCACACAGGTGCCCACCAGAGCCTGGACACGGTCAGGGACCGAGGGTACAGGAGAGACAGCCTGCACCCCCCTCCACAATGTTGCTGTTGTACAGAAAGCACAGAAAATCATTTATCCAGCATTATTCGACAGTAGATTGAACTTTACATAATTGAGACACAGTAGTGATATTTCACAGTTTTATTATGACAACTAAAAAGCATAAGAGAATGTCTCAAGGACACGGCTGATTAAAATATTTCATATATTTAAAAAAAGAAGCTGTAAAAGCTGTAACAGCATTCATTTCTTGAGACTGTGTAGAAAGGTCATCGTAAAAACTAAACTTTATATGACAAGAGGTTTGTGCTATCTGGAAATCTTACAAATACCACACTGTTTTGCAACAGTTGTATATTTAGAAAGAGGAAGAGAGCAGCTGGAGTTTTAACTCTGTTAATAGTTAAATCTACTATTCAGACTGCAAAACATGTCTATGTTTTTGTAATGAAAAATATTTGTTTTAAGTTATAAAAATGTAGAGCATTTTATTACAAAAATACAATATGATTTGTTAGTATTTAATTTTCATCAGCACAAAATATTTTGCAGAAAACATTCAAAAGACAAAAAAAAAGTACTTAAAATAAATCTCTTATATTGATAATTTAGGAGAAGTCAGTGGAGCACAGGGATTCATTAAATTACACCACATAGCAAACGTCCTCCAAATGCAGCCAAAAAGCAACTATGTAAATTTTTTGGAATTTCTTTTTTTTTTTTCAAGAAAGTTTAAAGTGTATTTAAAATGATGAATAATTTGTTTAATTACTTACCAAAAATCAGGGGACACACAAGGAAGACGATGTCTGCCTGCATGTCTGCAGCCCTGCTCTGATGGCTCAGACAGGGAAGGATGAACAAAGGAGCAAAGAGGGGGGAAGCTTGATTGTTTCATTATGCAACTGGTACTATGACTTCCTGTGATGCCCCCCTCAAACGTCCATTATCAAATGAATGTTTATTATATTTGTTTATTTTACCTCCACTTATCTTTGTCGCTCATAGTGTAATTAAAAAACAAATAAATCATGGGGTTATAACTTTAGAATATATAGAGCTTATAAATGATCCAAAAATCATTAAAGTGCTGAAGTCCTTTTTGCAAAGGAAAGAAAGACCTCAGCAAGCAGCTATGAGACAGCACATGACAGTGAGTGAGTCACTCTCATGCTGTTGCCCAGTTCCTCAAAGGGACTAGCAACTCAAATCTGATACATTTCTCATTCCCTGTATCTATACGGACCAGCCAAACCACAATAGTGAAAAAAAAGAGTGTGGAAAAAAGAAGGGTTTGAATATTAACTTTTTAGTGACATATTTGCTATGCTGTTGACAGCAAATGTCTGCATGTGTGTAAGTAGGTCATCACGGATGAAGGGAAAAAGTGTAATATTGAAACTTTATGAAGTTGAAGCATTTAAATAAGAATTGTCTGTGAAGGTTCTCAGTCATCCAGGTCATCGTAGTCTAAGGAACTTGGAAAGAAAAGCATCTTAAAGAAGTCCAGACGCTTTTCTTTCCAAGCTCCTTAGATTAAATAAGAATTGTTTTCTCTATTATCGTACATTGAGACATATTTCGTAAACTGAATTTGGCATAAATAATTTTAGGGCACTTAGTCTTAATTTAACACCTTTTAAAATGATCTGACTGAATATATTAATATGAGCAATTTCATTTCCATGCAGTGTGTAGTGACAGAGCAGATATTCAACACAGACTACATGTGTAACAACTTTTATAACTTATTTTAAAGATTTTTCCATTTTGTTGTGGTTATTGTCATTATCACCTTGAGAGAAACTTTTCTTCAGGCTCAAACAAAACCAAGTAATCAGAGTCAGGTACAAAGGCTTTAACTGCTTGAACTCTGGACCCTTTTAAAGCTTGTTTGAATTGCTGCTTGCACCTCCCTGCTCCTTAAAACAGACTGCAAACTGCCTTCGTGCCAAAACTCAAGACTGCAATGGCAATACCAGATGTGGCTTAAAACCACAGCTTAATGTAAAGATACTACCGTGCACGGATAAGGTATGTGTTGAGAATGGTACTGTTTGTACAGAAATCCTTATTGTTGTTCATGTGCATAAATGCAGTTTGGTATATGTGTGAGAACTGAAACATCAAAGTTTGGGTCTTCTCTTATATTACTGAATGCAGTAACTATTCCTTTAAAGCTTTGATTATTTTTTCGCTTTGGAGGTCAGCACTATTGTAAGAAGTTATGAGCTCAGCTCAGCAGCTGCTCCGTTCTCAGAGAGACTTATTGCTGAAGTGGACATGTGACCATCCAGCGCCCTTGCTGCGTTGGCTGCGTGATGCCGAGGTGCTTTCGTCTGCCTGCTACCTGTCTTTGCTGGAGAGGTCGCCTTCCAATGCTGTGGCAAAGGCACTGGAGACAGTGTGTGCCACAGAGGAGAGCAGCCAAAAGTTCCTGCAGGTGTTGAGGGAAGTGCAGGATTACTACTGCAGAGATCTGCAGGTCTGGGTCGAGAGACACTGCAGGAACGATGCAGTCACTAAATCAGCACCTACATCTGTGAAAGTTGAAGGTGAGGCTGCTTTAATGTGCTGCTGTTGGTTTTTACATAAACAGGTGTAACTGAAGTTAATCTTCTTTGCAACCTTGAGCTGATTGTGAGGGGCTGTTAATAGAAGACAACTTTTACAACCTATTGAGGAAAGACATGAAAGAAGATTAGATGCAGGGTACAATCAGCTTTGATGCCTTGCCAGGATTTTTTTTTTTTTTTTTTTTTACTTTGGTGAGAGTTTTAAGAGATAATGGACATTGAGCTCAACTATCATAAGTTAAAATGTGTCAGTGATTTGGATATTTGGATCAAGTATTCATAGTTCCCTGATGATGAGACTCAGGGATATGAAAATGCTCAGTCAGCAGAGTCACCTGTGAATCTGACGTTTTAAACAAATACATATAAAATAACTATAAATTATTCTATGATTTCAACAGACAAGAAGTCCAAAAGCCCCATTGCTAAACTGTTTAAAGCAAAGAGCAAAGGATTCACCCTCACCACTGACGTTAATGGTATGAATTCATTGTTTCATCAAAAAAAATATTTACATATTAATTATATAGTAGTGTACGTTATTTCTGGTATGTTTTCTTTATAGAGATAAGCAATAAATGTTGTCCTGTTTTTTTTAAATATATAATTCCTGGTTTCATTTTTTGCTGTATATGGAATATGTGTATGAATTTGAATGTATGCCTTGATTTACCGTTATACTGTAAAAAAGGGTTATTCTGAACTGTTAATCACACAAACTTCTCTACTTGAGTCTATAAAAAATGTATATAGAGCTGGAAATGGACATAATCAGTCAATTTAAAATGTATACTGACATTAGGCAAATGCAATTTTTCATGATTTGATTCCTGTGCTTGCAATCAAGTAAGGAGATCTGACTTTCATATTGCAGCTAAGGAAGAGCCAAAATCTTGCAGAAGTCTAAAGTTGGCCAGCATCCGAGGTAGGATGAAAACAGGTCAACTGAATTCAAGAAGCCACAATCTTTATCTTATAAAACACTGCAGAATAATGTAATTTAGTTTTTTAAAAATATCTTTATCTTCTATTCCAGTTTCAATTTCTGCCCATAAAACAACCTTACTGAAACGCACAGAGCAGTTAAAATGTTACTCAGAGGGAAACAGGGAGGCTTCAAACTCAGCTTCTCACATCGAGATCCGCTACACTGACCTTTTCGTGACAGAAGACAATGACTTAGTTGACAGTAGCCAACATGAGTACTTTGCCTTGGCGGGCAGACGTGCTCGCATCTATGTCCACCAGGCCTGCCAGCGTATCCGGCCCGGTCATCTGTTGAGCCCCCAAGAAGCATTGGGACGAGCCCCTAAAAGGGTGAAAGTGAAGGGTATTGCAGGTATAGGAAAGAGTGTGGCAGTACAGAGATTGGTCTACGAGTGGGCAATTGGGAAGAACATGCGTGAATTCACCTGCATTTTTGACCTACGCTTCAGAGAGCTCAATCTAGTTGATAAACCACTGAGTTTACTGGAGCTTCTTGAACAACGATTCCGATACCTAAAGGAGGCTCTACCTGACCTGCTCACCACACCAAGATCATTGCTTTTCATCTTAGATGGTTTAGATGAGTTTAAATTCCCTCTGGACTGGAACAGATCAGACAAAAACATTGACGTAAAATCAAACGTTCTGGTGTCAGAGCTGATGGTGGCTTTGATAAAAGGAAGCCTTCTTCCAGAAGCATCAGTCATAATTACAACAAGGCCATCTACAGAAGCTCCCAAGCGTTTCTTCCAGAGATGTTGTGTGGTGCTGGGCTTTGAGGAGGACCAGGTGAAGGAGTACACCGCCAAGTTTTACAAAGACAGTGAAGTTGCTCAAAAGGTGTATGATTACATTGTGAACAATGACAACCTATTTGTGCTTTCCTTCATCCCTCTTTATTGCTACATCATCTGTACTGCTATGGCTGAGTTCTTCTCTTCACAGCCTAACAATGCTGGTGAATCGAAGTCTCTGGAGTTAAGCCCACCCAGAACAGTCAGCGAGGTTTATTTCTGCTATTTGTTTACAGCAGTCAAACACCATGGACTAAAAGGGAGGACAGAGAGAAGCACACCTAGATCAGAGGTTCTTAGCCTAGCTAAACAAAAACTGATGAAACTGGGGAAACTGGCTTATGAAAACCTTCTACAAAAGAAGATATTGTTTGATAAAGCAGATTTGGAGAACTACGGTGTCACACCTGCTGATGTTCAGAGCACCTTTCTCTGTCATATCCTCCAGCCTATTAAAGAGGAGACAGTGGAGATGTTTTCTTTCTTCCACCTTACTGTTCAAGAACATCTAGCTGCCTTGTACTGCGCAATCAACCTCTCCAGCCAGGACGACATAATACAAGCTCTTGACTTTTGGTGCTTCGGGGTACGTCCATCGTCCTCTACTGCTGCACCCCTTCAAAATGTACACCTTAGCATGGATAAGCTCGAAAGTCTCCAAATGTTCACACGTTTCTTCATGGGAATGCTGCGAGCACGGTTGTCAGGTCATTTAGAAGGTCTTGTGCATTCTCCCATCGAGCAAGAGGACAGCATCCCCAACAGGCTCGGTTTGTGGTTCCGAGATCAGTTTAAAACCAGGGAGCTGGAAAACCAGGTAGCCCTAAATCTTCTCCACTGTCTGATGGAGTTCCACATGAAGGAAACCACTAGCATTGCAGCACCAGAGATCACAAAACTCAACCTGTTTAAAATGAAGCTCAGTGTTGTGGACTGTGCAGCGATACACTACGTGCTGCAGTTTTCCCCACACAAGCTGCAAGAGCTCAACTTGGGCTACTCTAACATCGGAAACCGAGGACTCAATAGACTGAGACCAATTCTACATCGATGTGAATCTCTCTAGTGAGTAGTTCATTTTATATTCACTTAAAAATATATACTGCAGTTAAAATAAAATAAAAATAAGTTGGGGTTTGAGCTTTCCAGCTGTTTGATGCCATTCTGTGGGGAGCTTGCATATTCCCCCCGTGTCTGCATGCTTCTCTCTATGTGTGTTAGCTCTGTGATGGATGTGAACCCTGCCTTCTGTTTAATGCATGCTGGGATGGACCCAAACCCCCTTACATGTAAGACGGCCAAAAACAATGTTAACCAAAAGTTTCTTTCTTTCAGTTTGAGATACAACTGCCTGGATAAGCAAGCAGCTATTTTAGAATCTGCCATTCTGAAATCAAATGAGTGCCAAGTGAAGAAGCTCTTGTAAGTCATTTAAAATATTCAGCACTCAGGTGAAAATTATTTTTTAGAACCTACAGTGTCTGACTGCCTTAAATGTTATGTTTTAGCCATTTACATGGAAAGTAGTCCAAAAACATATTTATCATAGAAATATTGCATAGCTGCATTGTGAAATGCAGGATGACTGGACTCAAATTCAGACTGGACAGTAAGTTAACAAAAAACAAGTCCTTATTAGAGGTGATAATATCCTAAACACAAATCTTACAGAAAAGAAGAGTGCTGGAGAAAAAACTGTGACCGCACCATGAACTAATAACACAGGGACAAAGTATGATGCGAAGGAAAACACGGGCATGGTTGGACACAGAAACAGGAGGGAAACTAAACATAGCTGAACATCACTGAGATAAACACAAGAGAGAGAATCTAATGAAGTAAAACAGGATTTTAAAAAAGACTCAAAACTCTGGAAGGTATACGAATAAAACCAAAAACAAATCAGGAACTAAAACTTAGCTAGAAATAAATTAAAAACTAGGAACAATAATTAAACCCATCCATCCAGCTGATAAAGACTACTAAATAAAGATGCGCAGACAAGAGACATATACAGGGATATTGGAGGAGGCTTGGGAAATAAATCAAAATACAAAGAATCTGACACAAATAAACTCCAGAGACTTACCGAAATTAGATGTGAAAAGTGGAAAAAACTAAAGGCCAAGCATCCAAAACACTAAAGGTGTAACTCAAAGGCAAAACTCAGGGGCCAAGACAAACTAATTAAAGATTAGCTTTATTTCTCAAACTCTTTTGCACATATACAGATTGTGTTTTTGATTGCCACAAAAAATGCTTTTCCCCATGACTTTTCAAAACCTTGACATTTTTTGATATAAGCAGCACACACAGAATATGTTTCCTGCTTCTGTGTACAGTATGTGCGGCAACAACCTGGGTCCTGAGGGGGGTTTGGAGCTGTGGAATGCTTTGGAGAACAACAACACTGTGGAGGAACTTTATCTGGACATCACTGGCATCACAGAGAGAGGAACAGAAAACATTGTCAACTGTCTCAGCAAAAACACTTCTCTGAAGACACTGACGTAAGATTAAAAAATAAATCTGCATGTGTCCAATGCACTCCATGTTATAGCACTGCCATCTTTAATCTGGATCCCTTTTTTTTTAATGTTAGATAATAACTGAGGGTTGTAAAAAGGCATGTCCAAATTTCTGTTAACCAGTGATTTCTTCATTGTACAGCATTGTTGGAAATGACATTGGAGCAACTGGGAGGAGAAGACTGAAGGAACTGGAGAAACGTCGGCCGGAACTCAGGATCATTGCAAACTTTGTGGATGACCTTGGGTTACTTCAGGCATACCTGGATTGGGTGGAGGAGATCCGGACTGACAGAGACCAGATGGACTCCGTCAAGAATGTGGATGCCCTGCAGTCAGTGCTGAAGGGGCTCCAGGTGGCAGGGACAATGGAAAAGGGGGAGAATGCAGAGAAAGCCAAAGAGCTTCAGACAAAGATTGAGGAGCTACTGAACTATTCTACGGAAGTAATTAGAGGAAAATGATCACACAGAAATGAACCATCTCAACCATTAAATCTTACGGTCTGACTTCAAGTTGTGAAAGTAGATCCTAAAAACCCAGACAGGTGTGTTAATAACTTAAAACCACCTGTAATACTGCTTAATCATCTGGAGAATTAACAATTTCAACCTGATAACATGCTTTAGATGTTTAAATTGTCATTGAACCTGAGAGAATTTTTAATAGATTAGTATGTTCTTTGTGATTAACCTTTTATGACGGACAACACTGTACCTGCACATTTTTTGAATGGTCAATTGGACTCTAAATACAACTAATACTATTATTAGGTAATATTACAAGATTCACATAATTAGAATGATTTTTAAGTGTTTTTAAGTGTCAATGTGATAATTTAGAAGTCGGCTCTTTTCCAAACTCAGTTGGAATTAATAAATCAACACGCTGCCCTCTAGTGTCCACATGTTTTACACCAAAGAGAGAAGAAATTCTTCAACATCACAGAAAGTAAAATTCAGCTCGAATGACAAATTTATTTAATGTTTCTGTAAATCTTTTTTTTTTACGTATTAAAGAAAAATAAATTGTATTCATTTAAAAAAAAATAACAAGAGAAGGGAAAGAAAGCAGAATGCACAAGAAAATGTTTCTATTATTGTTTACAAGGTAGCCCATCCATTCACTTTCTTTGTTGTTAAAATACAAATATAAAACTTATTTTTCAAATAAAACTTCCAATTTTTCCATAATTTGTTGTCAAAGACATAATTTATTTATTTATGTCTCTACACCACGACAGTGGCAAAATAGGAATCAGTATGCATTTTGTGAGTCTCATGAATAAAGCGCTCTGTTGGTTGTTGACATTGACAGCAGTGGATCTGAAAGGCAGAAAGCAGAACTACAATGACATTTAAAGAAAAGACACCAGGGACCGAAAAAATCTGACTATTCATGTCAACACACAATATTCTTATTAGCTAATTGTCATAACAGTCAATGTTAATTCAGCAATGAATTTTAATTGTGACTAGTTTTTAGCTTATATATATGGAAGTCAGTAAACAAGTCATAATCATATCCATGACACTGCTGAACAATTAGAAGTCTCCAGCTCAGAGAAAGCATATGAACACACTACCACCTAGTGTTAGGATAAGGGGTTGTTTGTTGTTTCCAGTTCTTAGTTTCTAGTTTCTGAGTTTTCTATTTAGTTTGTGTTTCTAAGTATACAGCAATAAAGCTGCCTCTTTTCATTCATCCTGTCCTTTATTTGGGTCCTCATCCTGCCTGCCACACAGCTACATTTGACATAGTAGTAACATGCACCAAATAATGACAAGATAAGATATGATAAGATAAGATAAGGCTTTATTGATCCCACAGTGCGGAAATTTGTGCTTTATCTCAGCTCAGGTACAGATAGCAGAAGAAAAATACAAAAATACAAATAAAATACAAACAAATACAAAAATAAGTAATAATACACTATATATAATGGTAGCATACACAGAATGTGATTATGGATAGAGGGTTGTGGAAATATGCAAGACATAAATTTAACTATTTTACCACTACTATTACTATGTAAGTAATAGATATTCCTAGGTATCTATAAGTATAGACATGTACATGATGTATTTTATTTGACTTTCTTTTAGTGTTTAGTGTAATGCAGAGGAACATTATAGCTACTGTTGACATAGCAAACGCAGAAAGTGTTGGACAGAGAAGGGTTTGATTGTCATGGTTTGGTGCTGATTTGGGATTCTTCTGTGGCCTTTTATTTATTAATTTTTTTGCCCTATCTATGGCCGTTGCTCTGGACTCTGCCTATTGGTGTAGCTTCCAAGTTCACGCTTTGCATTTGTCACACTTCCCTTCTATCTGATAAGTAGTAACTGGGTTTTCAAGGACCAGCTTGAGCCACCGCTCTCTGCCACATTCCTTGAGAAGAAAACTGTGGAAACTTGTGTGTAATACATACCTGCCTGTCCACCTTCCACCGCCTTGAGGAACTCTTGTCAGTCTAATCCTACATTGTTGCTTTTCTCTGGAAAGTATCAAGTAACTACTAAAAAAGATTAAGTTATTTAAACTAACCTCTGCTCCAGCTTACCACTTTCACCTCTTTTGACAGAACAACCACTTGAACTGAATCTTGTAAACCTTTGCTACAAGTCTTTGCTACTTCGAGTTTTTTTTTTTTTTTTTTTAAACCAAACTTTTTAATAAAACTTGTTGAGTAGCACTCTGTTGGTTGTTGGGCTGTGCATTCTGAGTCCAAAAGTTGATTACCAGTCATAACTTTGACAGTAGTGTGTCTAAAAGACAGAAAGCAGAACTGCAATGACATTGAAAATCACAGTATCAGATTACATTTCCCTGCTGCTATTTCTTTCAATGTCATTGCAGTTCTGTTTTCTGTATTTCATAATTGTCATCAAAAGTTAACTATAATTGTGACTTTGGATTTTAGTTGTGGCTGACTATATTTGTATTTCAGTGAACATTGACACTATAATAACTATATGGAAGCCGGAAAAAAAGCCACAAACATGGCCATACATTGTTGAACAATGAAAACGCTCCTGCTCAGAGACAGGACAAACTAACCCCCGAAAACACTCCCACCTAGTGTCAACATGTGTAACTGCCAAAGATGAAAAACATTAAATTCAATTTCTGTAGGCTTTGATAGAAATTTTAATTTATCTGTGCACGTGACAGGTGGCACGGATTTTTGTATTTTCATATTTTTGTATTATACCTCCATGCAGCTGTTTTTGTTACATTTATATTGTACATATTATTTATTAATGAAATTTACACAACATCAGTCTTACTGTTACTGTTTTTAACTTTCAATTTCTTGTTTAGAAAATAGAAACATTAATCTACTTTATTCCTTCAGCCAATTAATACAAAGCCAAATAATGAACATTATTACTAAGTGAATAGAAATGTTTACAGCACATTCAGTGGTGCAAGACGTGTTGTGGAGATCGTGGTCAGAAAAGAAGGTGGTACTGTTAACAGCCACTTCTGGTAAAAGCATCTATCTAATATTCACACTCATATTTTTGTGTTATTTCCTCTTTTTGCATCGCTTCCTGAACAGTTCTTAAAAAACCTCACATATGTGGAAATGACTTCTCTATGAAACTCGTAAGAATGTAAGTTTTTATATCTTAAATATGGAAAAATATCAAGGTTTTATGCAAAGCTAACATTTCTATCATTCTTTGATTCACTGCGATTTAGATTAAACATCATATTTGTCGAGGAAAAAGTTCCACAGGAAAAAGGTGAAGGATTTTCTTTTTCTCTCGTCTATCATGTTTATGAACATAACTTTCTGAAATAAGAGCTCTACGCTGGTATCTTAGCAGATTTTTTGCGGCTGAATAATTATCCTCGTAGTGACAGTAGTTACATGGGAACGCTGGGCTTTGCACAATTACCATTACTGTCATAGTCACATATTTTAAAGATAATAATGAGCCCTGTTACTGAGTGAAAAATATGTGCTGTATTACACTGTTATCTCGAGCTAACGCACTAAAAATATTCTCAAACATCATTTGAGAGTTTTAACAGAATTCATAAAAAAATAATTTACTTCACTTTTCGCCATAACAGCTTGTCACTGGTAATGTTTAACAAATAATCATGTAAATTGTTTCATGTGCAAACTTCAGACTCCTTTAAACTTCACTTTTTTGTAACAAGATGGCTGGAACTCTGACTTTTCTTCTCATTAGTTCTCTGCTGCAGGGTGAGTGAAAGAAAATCAGCATCATGTAAAGATTATTGTGTAAAGATTATTATTTAACATGAAACATCTACTAAACTACAAAGGGTGTCCATTTATTAAATATTTAACAGTAAAAATATTTAGCATTTGTAGCTGAATTAAACACTGAAGTCCTAGCAGCAGTGATAACTCTGGATAAAGGCTACAATAATTAAAACTGTACTGTTGCTGTAAATTACTGTTTGCATTTCTTTTTTACAATTCATTGTGTTGTGTTTCAGGTGCACTGTGTGGAATATGGGAGGTCAATATGCCAGAGAATATAAATGTTTTGAGAGGATCCTGTGTGACCATCCCCTACTCCTTTGATGTAGATTGGAACTATAAAAACAACTTAGATGATACATGTAAAGCATATTGGAGTGATTCAACTTCATTTTACAGTGAAAATGCAAAACTAAAGCCAACTAAAGAAATGACAGGAGACTTAACAAAGAAAGACTGCACCACAACTTTCAATAATGCAAGTCTTCTTCAAAGTACTAAATACTACTTCAGACTGGAGTGTAATAATGCACTGAAATACATTTTTACACAAGCTGGTGTAGACATTTCATTCATAGGTAAGTTTTTATATCCATATAAAGACAATTCATGTGAATAAATGACACTAGTCAAGCTGCTTTGACTTTGACATTGTGAATTTATTGGATTTTACACAGCAAAAAAACCCCTGAAATTAATTACTGCTCATTTGTTTATTGACTGATGAAAATATTTCTTCCCACCAGATGATCTACCCTCTGACTCCATCCACACTGGATGTGAAGGAGGGAGCCTCTGTGAGTCTGACGTGCTCTGCTCCAGCTCCATGTTGGTCTCATCCTCCAGCTCTGACATGGAGCCCTAACCTGGGTCAGAGTCAGGAGACACTGCAGGAGAATCAGGACAAAACTAAAGTCAAGACCTCTGTTATGAATTTCAATGCTTCTCACCTCCATCATGGAAATAAAATCTCCTGCACTGCTGTCTACCAGAAACAAGATGGTAGCCCTGATGTCACTGCTGAAACAAGTTTAACTCCTGATATTTCATGTGAGTTTATTTTTTCTCTTCTCAAATGAAATAAACAGTAATAACGTTTAAATAGTAGTAGTAATGTATTTAGTAATAAATACAGTTATCTAGATCTGTTATTTATTCTCTCTAAGACTAAAACTACATTTAGTCAGTCACATGCGACAGTTGCTTTTCACTTTACAGTTTTCAGTTTCAGAGTTTCACTTATTATATATATTATCATGTATTTTCCCCAAGTTATGATATTTGTTTTGTGAATACACAACCAGTAAAGCAGAATTATTAAAAAAAAAACAACATTCAGATAACTGTTATGTGATGTGAGAATGAGGCCCCAGTTCCAGACTCAGGCCACAGAAAATAAATAAAAAATCAACCTTTGTTCAGGTATAGCAGAAAAATCCAAATGGTAGCCAATAAAGTCTTTGAATGAAAACCAGGACAAATGTGAGTGAGAAAATGAATATTCAACAGTCCAATGCAACAAAGAAATGTGGGTAGATAGAGGCAATAAATACACACTCATTAAATATGGATGATGAACACAACTGGGTAAAGTGGGACTGTAGCTCAGAGGAGGTGAGGTTGGTTGGCTTTAGCTCAGGAGGGATGGCTTGTGTGGGTGTAGCTCAGGGCTGTGCAGAGATGTTTAAAGGGGTGGTGCTCAAAGTTAAAAAGGGGCACATAGAACCAGGCTGAAGCCACACCCACCAACCATCAGGAATCTAATATGGAAGATCATCATACTGTATCACTGTCATCAGGTGGGGACAGTGCAACACAAACTTAGCCCATGTTTTACCTGATGGGTAAAATGTTGTTGTTGAGGGGTTGCTGCTGCTCCTGCTGCTGATAGTGCTGGAGGGCAGGGCTGTGTTGGTCTGAGACTGTAAAAAGTCCATATGAGAAATGGTTGCTGATTAAACAAGTGTTATGAGATAATAATAAAATGCAAAGACTGGTGACAGCGCTTGGAGCCATAAGGCAATAAAACTGTGAGAAATAAACTAGGCTCTGCCTGTGAATCACTCTTTGCCTCTCTTCTATCTCCTCATCTCATCTATCACTCTCCACTTGCTGTCCATCTGAGAACAAGGCACACTTTGCTATTGCATTAATCTATTATTTAATTATCCACACTTAACAACTCTTGGACCTAATCTATAATAAAGTAATGATAGAAAAATGTTATAGAACCAAAACATTGTGTTTATTATTATTTTTATACTTGAATACCTTTGCAATGGAACAGCTGGTACATGTGTTATTGATACCTGTGCTCTTTTTAATGTAGCTGGTGAGAGATCCACTGCCTCACACAACTGCTTTTAACACTGTTTCTTCCTCATGTCCTTACAGGGCATGTCTGGACAATATCATATCATGAGTTATAATTTAAAAAATCTATACTCATAAAAAACCTTCTCCAGAATACTGTATAGTATATACTATGACCACAAGTTTGCATCATGGTGCTGATCCAGAATAATTCCCTTATTATTTATTCCTAGTGCTATAATAAATTGATGAAAATAAACAAATTAAGTAATAAACATGAAATAATGTATTTATGAGGATTCAATTTGTTTGACTGTACACTCTGTGCAGGCAGAAAGCTTATTAAATGTTTAAACTGTAAAGATACAATAATTTTGTAAAATCAGCATTTTGTCATGTTTGAAATGTAAATCTAATATATTTTGTTTCTTAATGTATTTTCTTTAATAACATAGGTTGTGTTTTTTAAAAATCATAATTAGAATAATCCATAATTATTTGGATATGTGTGTTAGATTGTGTTCAGTGAAATATAAGCACTCCAGGAAGGCAGGAAAAGCCCTGTAACTTACTTTAAAACTAAATATGTTCCCTAAAACGGTGGGCAGAGCTACAGACCCTTACCCAGTTAGCTGGCAGCTAATGACCAGCACTACTTGTGCAGTTAATAAAAGGACAGGTAATGTTTGTCGCGCTGTTGCACACACAGCATGCTCATCTGTTTCAATTTGTCAGTTGTCACAAGACAACTTACCAACATGTAATAATAAGCTAATACATCTCTGTGCTATAGACTATGTGTATGCTGTGTACGCATACTAGGTGTACGCTGTACACCTATTTACTGGTTTTTGTTGCATCAGTCTGCGTCTCCCATTTAATTTGCTTCTCCTACAGCTCTGTATATGGTAAGCCATTTCAGCCAAATATTGCGAGTTTTCTAACACGTCTGGTTAAGAAATGGCGTAAGAAATGCAGTTTAACGCCATGGGGAAGGCCCTGCATAGTTTCAAGAAAAAAGCGTTTTAAACGCCTTCACAGCTGACACTGAACGCCGGAAAAAAACTGTTTTTAATCTGTCTTTGAATGCCATTTTCTGCTGAGCGGCATTCAAAGACAGGTAAAAGTGCGTTTTTTTCCCGCCGTTCAGAAAGGGCGTTTAAGACGCCACTTCCTGGTGTAAAATACGGTGTTCTGTCAGGTCAACGCCATTAAACAGTGTTTTTTACGGCATTTCTTAACCAGACGTGTTAGAAAACTCGCGTAGAAAACTCGTGGCTGAAATGGCTTGTCATATGGGCACCGCTCAAACAGCAAAAAATGTGCGTCCTCTTTGCGAGCTCGTTCCAGGTGTTCTGGGAATCCATCCTGCCTCAAAAAACATCCTGCCCAATGTTTCTGCGCAGACGCACCGCATGCGCACAACACCAAAGCCGAATTAACTTCTTTTCCTCTCACCAATCCGGAATACTTCTTAAGGTTATGGTTATGTTTAGGGTTATGGTTAGGGGTAGGGTTACCGGCTCATAACCAACGTGCCCTGCCGTCAGGGGCTATCATTGGTTAATGGTAGTCATGTGACTGATGCAAGCCAGATCTTTTATTTTGCAAAACTGTGATTAATAGTTAAATATTACTGTTGAGGGGCACTAGGCTCCAGCCCCCCTGGAAGATGATGAATGGGTAGTTTTTGACACTCACTTTGACACTAAAAAGAAGTATAAAGTTGGTGAAGTGACTGTAAGTTGCATTGTTCAGTCAGTCAATATAAAGACAAAGAAAAATCATTTTTATTGGATACATCAGTATTTAGAAAGAAAGGGCCAACGCAACTTCTTACTATCACTCTACAAATTTTCTTGATTAAAGAAAAAATCAGTAAATTGGTGCAGTTTGCTCCCTTCTCTCCTGTTTGGTGTTAGATGTGTATGAGTTATTAATTCAATGGGAAAAAATATATATATATTAAAGGCATTGTACCCAATTTATAAACACTACTTCTGCAAAGAAAACTGTCTTAACATTTCAGTTTGTATGTTTTATTCCTTAATTTTCAGATTAATAGGTAGGTAGTGTAATACCCAACATACAGTGCAGCACACCACTAATCTGTATGTTTTATTCCTTAATTTTCAGATTCACCTAAAAACATTACAGTTTCAGTCAGTCCTTCTGGTCCAGTACCAGAGAACAGCAATGTGAGTCTGACCTGCAGCAGTAATGCCAACCCAGCAGTGAGGAACTACATGTGGTACAGAGCTGATGGAGACCAGGAGACTTTAATTGGAACAGGAACTAGTTTAAACATTCAAGTCTTCAGAAACAGACGGACATTTTTCTGCAAGGCTGAAAATAAGCTCGGAGTTGAACGTTCTAATGTGACTCAGCTTGAGATTCATTGTATGTATCTCAAAATTAAATTATACTATTTTTGTTAGAAATTGTAACAACACATTAGTGTTTTCCATTTTTCTGACATTTCTGGTTATCTCCAGTAAGCATCCTTGATAGCCAAATATTGTAGCACAGATTAGCACAGACTAAAAATATCCCCCTTCATAACAAAACAACCTTCGGCAGTAAAACAAGACAATCTTTGCAGTATGATTTTCTGAAATAAATATAAAAAGTCTGCACATACTTTAATAAAGTCTGTGTTGGGCAATGCATTATGTAGATCTGTTTTTTGCACAGGTTAATGCTATTTCAAAAGCAATAAAACACTCCTGATAATGATAAGTAATGCAAGTATGTTCAGAAAGGACTTCAGTTTGAGACATGACCATCTTTACACACAGCATTTTAGCGGTCACTTTGTCAGTTAATTTTTTTTTTTAGTAATTTTTGCAAATATTTTTCAATCATCAAGGTTGTTTTTTTACTGACTCCTCTCACTTTCTTTCAATGACAGTTCTTCCACAGATCCTGTTTTCATTAGATTGTGTTAAAACTGCAAGTCAGGTTAACTGTTCCTGTGACACTGAGGGAAACCCTTCCCCTGCTGTACAGTGGTATTTGAATGGAGAACCTGTCAATCAGTCAGGTGGATTTGAAATATTCAGTGAGACTCTAAACATCACAGTTCACAGGAGCTCCTTCATTCTGAGTCAACCACATGTGAAGCATTTTTCCACCCTGCTCTGCCGTAGCTTCAACTCTGTGGGATCTGCCAGTCAACAATTTTGTATGAGCAAGTTTAAAAGCTCTGCAGAACCTCAAGGTTTGTATTTGGTGCAACTGTAAATACTCTTGTTTAACCCACATACATGATGCAGTGGAGATCAAGGAGATTTGATACCTTAGTCAATGATATCCTGTGCTCTACAAAGCCAGTTAAGAGATATTGTCAGGATTTTTTCCCCTAAATGTTAGTATTCATTTACAATAAATTTACTGTCAATAACTTTAGGAATTCCACTAATCCACACAAGCAGTTAGGGTTGGGTTAATCCAGCTACAGTCGACTCACTACCAGTTTCATAAAATATGGAATGTTTTGCAGTACATTTATCTCATTGGTATTGTGCTAACACACTCCTGAATGTTCAGGACCAGCAAACTGCCACAAACATCTGCTTTTATAAACATGTTCACGCTTGCTGATGGTCATTAAATGAAGTTTAATAATCAAGTGCTTGATTATCAGCATCTGGCTGCTACCTATTCTTGTGATTCCTATGGAAGCAGTAAGAGTGCACAGTTTTAACACACCGCTTCTGAAATTTGGATTAGTTTTTGTTAAGTAATGACACAGTATACCATGTTATGTTTTGTAGTTCAGCTGAGGCTGTATATATGTAATTTTAAGACCTGGTAAAGAGCAGGTGAGTTTCAAAAAGAAAAAATCCAATATTTAAAACCTTGGAATTTGAAATAAGTTTGTTTTACCACATAATTTTATGAGTAATATGGCTAATTAACCCTCTGGGCTCTATGGTGGCCAGTTTTGGCCACGAACAAGCTGAAAGGGTAGTAATTTTGAACAAACCCAGAGGGTTAAAAAAAACAAAACACATTATGTATGTCATGCATACAATTAAAAACTAACTAGGGTGAATTTTTATTTTTATTTTTTTTTTTTTACATGGTATATTTTTATATTTATTTTTGTTTTGTTTTTTAGGTTCAGTTCTGTATCCAGCGATCGTCTCCACTCTTGTAGTGTTACTATTAGTACTAATGTGTGTTCTGCTGTTTGTTATCAGGTATGTACACAATTTGGTACTTAAAATTGTTCAAACTACCCACAGCATTTACTATTTACTTTTACCCTTTAATGATTAGCCTTTGAATAGTTACTAAGAAATATTTTTTGTTGTGTAAATATACCATTGCTTAACTGGCCCTCATATGTACCAGTGCACAGCCATCTTCTTTTGTGTGCGTTTATTATTGAATCTGGCACAATATCTCTGTTTGAAGACACTGCTTCAAACAGTAAAATATTAGGTTAAAGCTCAGGAGCCAACTTATAACTCCTTAGTGACAATGCCTGTCACTGCAAATTTCAGACCTTTGTTTAGGAACCTGTGCTAGACCCACTGATTTGTAGTTCCACTGAATATCATTTGTTGGTAAAAGAGCAAAAAGACCAGACTTTTTGTTAATAAGGTGTTTTTTTTAATTAAAAATTTTGTATGTCATGCGATGACATTGTGTCATCATTCTGTCTCAAAATAAAAAGTCTGAGACATAATAAACAAAATTATATATCATAAACCATGAGGAGAAGTGCGAGGATCAGCAGACACTTTGACATGAAACTGTAGGAAAGACAGAATTGTCACTTACAGTAGCTGTGGTATTGTGTACAGAAATAAAAATTGTTTGTATATTTACAAAATATTAGTGTGTTTACAGTGTTTTGATGTTATGAGACAGCCAGAAATATAAATATATAATGAGCGATAATTAAACACAACATAATCACAATTGCTTTTATTTTGGCAAACATTTTTAAAAATGAAGTACAGCTGTGAGATTTGTCTTTTATGAATATGTAGTTTCATTTTATTTTATGGGAAGCTATTCATTTACATACAAAGTAGCTATTGGGTTATCCAGGGGTAGCATATACATAAAAGTGTATCTATCTAGTTGGTTTTGTTCTTTTTGTATGCTCCATATTAACATCCTTTTGGCAAGCTTAACATAATACCGCTGGCTAGCTGCATATTATATTGTATTATTGATTTAGGGTTTTGTTTATTGCAATATATATGAAGCTCAATACACATGGATGGCATTATTTTTAAAAGCACTTCAATTATCATTTAGGGCCTAAATCCTTAACATAGTACAGCATCTTAGATGCATCTAACCTTTGAGGCCATGCTTTAAAATTGAATGTACAACAAATATTAAAGAACTTTCATCTTCCTTCCAGGTCTTTCTTATATCTTCTTTCAGATAGTGTTGCATATTGACATTAAATACAGCAGCTGTAGCTTTAACTAACAGACAATTTGACAAATTGTGCCGACACAATTTGCATGTATACTGAATTTTCAGGTGCTTGAAAAGTTGCATTTGGAATTACCCAACTCTTTAACTTATTAAAGAAAAGGACTGAAACAGACAAATTAACTGATGAATGTTTGTCATGAGTGAAAGGAAAAACAAAAAGGTTCCCATCATGTTTAATGCCATAAACAGCACGTTCAGACACAAGATATATTGCAGAGATGAGAGTGAGAAAATTAGGTGGTACTGTTTATGGCCCCTTCTGGTAATGTTTCTTAACATTCACACTTTTTGTGTGAATTCCTCCTATCACTTTTTTAAACACCTTTTTAAAAATGTAACCTCATTTTGCCCATGCACTCATCGTGGGCATGAACATTATGGTAATTCTGGGCATTTTAATGATTTCTGTGAACTGTTCTTTTTCCAGGGTGGAACAATTGTACAGCATACATATTTAATAACTTTTAAAGAACAAAAATGGGTGCCCAAGATGAAGTTTATTTTGGATCTTCTGAAATCCACACATGGTCCAAAGCATAGTATACTTTGGACCATGTATACTATTCTTTGGACCACTGTGTTAATACTTACACAGTAAGTATTTAGAAAAAAAAGTGGGTTTTATTTACACACAAAATGAAAAAAATATACAAAATGAACTAACAATACAGGTCCCTTAAAAAAGGTCAAATACATATAACTAAACTTAAGCCAAAAACAGCAACTTGCAAACAAAACTAACCTAGTCCACAAGAAACAAAGGGGACCTAAATCCTGGCTGATCAGACCAAGTTGACACATAGGATGTATTAACACCAAACAAACCAATGCTTAGTTTTATAATCACTTTAATTAAATACCCAAAAGAATACTAAGCGAACAGACAATTCATAAATCAAAGAGAAAGCACAACATTAAAAATTATTTATTTATTGAAACCCATGAAAGAGCTGCACATGGTATGGCCCAATAAACTCTTCCCATATATAACACAGCTGCATCTTTTGCCCAACTTCAGAGTTGTGACGCTGCAGGTGTGGCCAGCACACATACTTAGAGACTAGAAACATATGCGCTTGCTCACTTAAATATTTTAACAAGTGGTGTTGAAGGCCTATCATCTTCTCGCTAATGATCATGATTGACTAGAACTGGTAGTTTCTCTTTACTGGCATAAAATGATTTATTGGACTGGTTAATAGTCAGAACAATTGGAAAGTCCAATTGAGAAACTCACTGACAATTCAAGAAGAAGAAGAACGGTAGAGTTGCATATGTTAGGAGGGTATCTTGGAGCCATTTTTTAAACAACTGTAGATTCCAAGATCATTGGTGCAAAGAATTGTACATATGGATGTTACTTGGATGTGGCATGACTTTGCCATAGTCTGGTAGAAGACTTAAACCCTCTAATGATAGGAAACTGATTAGGATGTTCAAACCTGCTATGAACTGGAAACAGCATCACTATCCACAGTAATCTGAGCTGTACATCATCATGGATTCAGACGGTGCCAACCAAGAAAGAACCCCCACTCCAAACACCTTCAACTAAAGCTCAACTTAAATTTGCAGCAGGTCGCATGGGCAAGCCAAATGCCTTCTGGAAAAAGTTTAATGGTCAGAGGAGACAAAGATTCAGCTATTTGGCCACAATGACAAGAGGTATGTTTGGAGGGAAGACATGAGGCTTTCAAACCTAACAATACTGTACCGTCCTGTAATATGAATACACTCTAATATCAGTTTGTCAATGTCCATAACATCCATTAGTGTGAAAGATGCAGCAAAATACTGTGGCTTACAGTGCCAAATATTTTGTTACATTATCTTGAACTGATTGAGCCTGTGCGAGACAAGTGCTGACAGAACACCGTTGGACACTAAACGGGCTCTCTTCCCGAGTTTCATCTTTAATTGCAAAACTCACTAGTAACTCATTAGTTGGAGTAGCGAAACCTTTAACAAACTGAGAAACTAAATATTTAGCATTTAGTTGCACTGAAATGACTGTTGGGCTTAACAGTGGACTCAGGGATGCACCCCTTTAAAAAGGGTCTGATTTTAAGGTGATGGAAAAAATGTGACTTGATTTGAAGCTGAGAAAAGGAACCAAAGCAGTCACTGATAAAACAGTTGGGATAATGGGATGCAATTCCCTCTTTGTCCGGTCTAGAAAAATTCAGTGCTGGCGAAAAAAGATTGTTGTTTGTTAATGTGGAGTGAACAGAAACATTTGTGTTTTGATTTGATTTAGAATTTTCAGAGATTTTCAGAAAATTCATTTGTCACTGAGAGATGTAGAGGAATAAAGTTACAGAAAACAAACAAAGCCGGGAGAGAAGAGTTTGAGACTAGTGTAGATTCAATGTTTAACTAGAGTGCTGCTCACCAGACATCATCAGGCGAGATTGTGAGAAATAAAGTGAGAGGTGTTGTATTAGAGGTGTTGTATTAGCAGCTAAATAAAAGATTTTTGGGGGGTTTTTTAGGTTTTTTTTTTTTTTTTTTTTTTTCAGTGACACTGGTAGTTCAGGTCAGCTCAGAAAGAGTTACAAGAATAGCAGCAACACCATCATTGTTATAGGATTGATATGGCTAGTTATAGAGAAAATAACTTCCAGATATCTGTTTTTAACTTGTTTAGTTTCAGAAAAAGTCTGAAATTCCAAGGAATTTAAAAAACTGAACTGGTAGCAAGTTACTTGAATTGTGAAAATGTCTATAAATGCACGAAGGAGCCTGTGTGGAGTGGCTGTTGCAGGTCATTTACCAATTGAAAGGTTTGTAGTTCAATCCCTGGCTGCTGTAGTCTGCATGTCTAAGCACCATGAGCCAAGAATCCAGATTTGCTTTCAAATGCATTCATTGCTGTGTGGGACAGGAACCAGATCTAAAAACATGTAAATGTGACAAAAAATAATGAAGGGGGAAAATATTTTTTAGCAGCATTTTGAATGTTTTCAAGTTGTATCAGGTCACTGTACTTTTAGGAGTGTGAGTGAAAGATAGAAAAGACTTTGGGAGTTGAGGTCCTGTGGAATGTAGAAAACTGTCACGGCTGCGCTGGGAGCCCATGGGGATGAGTGAAAGAAGGGCCCAAATGCAGGACCCTTCAATGTAAGCAGTGCGTTTATGTACAGTGACGTAAATAATACACAACAATAAATCCCCGTGCCCCCCAGATTCCCGTGCCGTGTCTTCCTCCCAGTGTCTGTGCCCTGTGTCCTTGCTTCCAAGTGTCCATGCACCTCGTGCTTGCTGCACTCTCATTTCCAGGCTCCTCCTGGGAAATAACAGAGGCGGACGTTAGACACTTTCCAACTGCAGCAAGCTTACGCTTACTGATATGTTGAAAACACTGACAGGTAGTCACATAATGATCAAGTGTCAAAGAGAGCTCCACCACACTCCTAAGTAGCTCCTCTGACGAGGCTTGATCAGCTGCAGGTGTGTGATGATCTTCAGGTGTGGCCAACCACCTGGAAGGGCTACACACACCAGGCCTGAAGGTGCCTGTCACAGCTGCACCCACACAAGCACACACACCTGCCTATTTACACACACAAGTGTGGACAACAGGGACAGCAGCACAGAGCAGCAAAAACACATAATATGATACAAGTCCATAACTGCTCAGGGACCCTGGGTCGATCAGATCTAGGTCCCTGACAAAACATGAAACCACAGCTTGGGGTATGTATAAGTATGCACAGAATAGAGTAAAAGCAGACGTAAGTCATGATCATACAATGTTTCAGTAAGATGTTAGTTTGATGAATGTTTTTTCTCACTACTAATCATGCGCCCCACATCCACTCTGCATGTGCTTACATCACACATATACACACACCCACACACCCAAGTATCAGCACAGGCTGGCACCGCACCCATATAAGGGAATCCCCAGGGTTTTATAGCATGTTTTTAAGCTTATGGGGAACAGACCCCCTGCCCTGGTACTGGTTTAATTTTATTGTATTTATCCGTGACACCTTACAGACCGGTTGGGGTGGGGGGCTCTAGGTAACCTCAATAGTTCATAATATGTAATTTCAAATGAATTTACAAATGTACATATGCACATGCAAAACAGGTCAGAGCTTGCCAGATGCGAACGCTAAGCCCAAGAGCAAGGGAGGCTATAGCCAAGACCTGGAAACAAACTCCAGCACCCACCCCCAATAGGAGGCTGGCTGCCACATTAACTTGTTCGAATGTAGAAAAGATGGACTGAGAAAACTACTTCGCTGGTGCAGAGAGCAGAGAAACCCTCCACAAGGTCCATGAAGTGGTCACACCTTGGGTCGCTTTTTGCTGCACTGTGGATGGGAAGGGAGGACCTGAGAAAAAATACACCTGCCGATTGGATTCTACATTCAAGTGGAATAACCTGAGCTGAAGAGGGTCTGACCAAAGCCCCAGGGTTAAAACAAACAAAAAGTTAGTCAGTGTTCCTAATGGCCTGATTGTGGCTAATATATTCTACCAAGACCCAAATAGGGCACAGTTCAACAAATGAACAGCAATTTCACTCAGAGGTTCTTTATAAATACACTGTAGACAGTGTTAAGTATTCAGCGAAGACACAAATAGGGGTTATAGGGAAGGGCATTAGGCCATTAGTGTCATGTTGGGCTGTGTGCAGCAGGCAGGAATAGTGGACCCAAGAGCAGGACTCGCGGAGGCAGATGTGAACTTAAGATACTCTGTTTATTACAGGAATGAATGTAGAACAGAAGACTAACTAAACTGGGAAAACTAATAAACTAACAGGCAGGCAAGTCGGCAAATGGAACACACAGTAAAAATGAGGGTACGATGCAACAACGAGCAGGGGCAGACGCAGACAAGAGGTGATCAGGACTGAGAGGAAACAGCTGGGAGACACGCCTGACGCTGATTACACAGACGAGACAGGGAGAGCACAAAGCTGGATGCACAGACATAAGGCACAGACCTACAAAGTAAAACAGGAAGCACACGACAGACACAGAGATCCAGACGAGACATAGAACTTAGACACAGACTCATGAGCAGACATGATAACATCATGGACAGAGGGAACACAGAGAAGTGGGACCAGGGCAGGCACAGAACGGAAACCTAACAAATGGCAAATCTTAACGGAATACATAATCAGAATAAACAAAAACATAAAATATTATAAAGAAACACAAAACACTGAGTCGTTAGACTCAGAACCATGATCATGGAAGACTGACAAACTGTTATAAAGTAACACCAAAGGTGGAAAGTAACGAATGACATTTACTTGCGTTACTGTAATTGAGTAGTTTTTTTGTGTATTTGTACTTTTTAAAGTCATTTTCCAAGTCGGTAATTTTACTTTTACTTAAGTATATTTTTTAAAAAGTATTGTACTTCGCTACATTTTCAATCACACCCGTTACTGAGTAAATTAAAAGAACAAACAACAAAAAAAAAACCAACATTGCGCTTCGGAAATACTGCAGGGAATGATGGGTAGTAGAACAAATTAGCGTTGGGTCACGATAAAAATGGAGTCTGACATCGGTGTTACGGATCCAGCGAAAAAAGAAACCCCATCGAATTCTGCTGACCCTGAACTCGAAGAAACCGATGTGAACCCCTGGCCGTATTTAAGGGACCATTTCGGCTTCAAGTGCAAGAAAGGCAACAGCTTTATTATGCAGTGTAAGCTGTGTTTGCCCAGAGAGACCGAGTTAGCAGCTTTTAAAAATTCCACATCAAACCTGCGCAAGCATGTAGAGGTAAGTTAAATGAAACTTGTACATTTATTTTAGCAAAAAAGGCTGTGCTCAAGTTAATCACATTAAGTTAAGACATAAGCTGTTATTGGGCACGTTGTTGTCCACGCAACTTAAAATATTTTTACTTGATTGGTAAATTGCCAAAAGAAAATGTGTTCACTTTTCCTGTTTGTTAATAATAATAATTTATTTTAAAAAAAATTAGTTAAATTAGACAGAAGACAGAAGCGGCTACTTTCTGACTTAACCCAAATATGTTCACACTGCAGGCAAAAGAATAACATGTGCTATGTGCAGAGGTGTTTTTTTTCTGTTCTCAAACTGACCTCCCTGTTGGAGCTCAGTCTAGGGGGACTTATTTTTTTCTCCTTATCTTTCCTCACGTGGTGCATTTTCCATCGTTATACCTCTCTGACCCGTCTTCCCCATGTGATGTTTGTGTAATGTATGTATGGTCGGAGGGTAAGATGACGCTGGCAAAGGTTTGCAACCTTAACCCAATTTCCTTCGGGGTCAACCTTCAGGATCAATAAAGTTTTATTGAATTGAATTGAATTGCTCCTCAAAATTAACAGAGCAAGGCCAAGTTTAAAAAATTAAAACACATTTTTATAGCAGCTGCCGTACAGCTCAATTCAGTACTTGTTCTCTTATTTGACAGTTTAAAACACATTCACATGTAAAAGAATTATATGGTTTTGACAGTTTGGTTGGTTGGTTTGGTGACCATTATCCATTTTGATGTATAGACTTGCAGTTTAACTGTCACTGCGCTTTAATTTGTAAAGTTTTTCTTTTAATTAAAAAACAACTACTTTGAGATTTATCCCATTGTCTTTTTTGCACTACTCAGAAGAGGCTGTCCTCCTGCTGACAAAAAAGCAACTATGTAACTTTTACTCTGAGTAAATTTTAAATGAGCTACTTTTTAGTTTTACTTGAGTAAATTTTTAGACAGGTAATTTTACTTGTACTTGAGTAAAATTTCAGCAAAGTAATAGTACTTTTACTTGAGTAAAATATTTTAGTACTCTTTCCACCTCTGAGTAACACATTATTGTAATCACATTACATTTTTCAGTAAACTCGTATTTAATGCATTGCTGTAATAAATTAAATAATCACACTACAATTACAATTATGTTGTTACTTGCATTACAAAGGTTTTTCAGTTATCTGCATGCCAGATGGATATAAAAAAAATAATACAATAAAATGTGCTTTTTTTCTTCTTGTGCATTTGTGCTGCAATAGGTCAATTTCAGTTTGTGTGCCAGAAGGAGGAAAATTATGGAGAGATCTACACTTTTAAGAAAAGTAACTGGGAATGTGTAATAGGTTACTTTCTTTGAGTAACAACCCCAACACTTTATCCAGAACTGTGCTACATATTCAAAAATTATCTGACTGCAGTAAAATGGACTCTCATATGCTTTAAATTGTTTTCATTGTATGTTTTGTTTCAGTTACCATGTCATTAAGTTCTATTCATGCACTTCTATTTGTAGAATAACCCACCCTAACCCCATCTTTTTGTTACACCATGACTAGGCTGTTCTCTAAGTGAACATTATGTAATCTAAAACAAGAAGTTCTTCTGAAACTAAAGATCATTGTTGTTGTGTCCCTCATCGTCAGACTTCCTGGAAACTTGTGATGTCATTCAATGCGTTTAAAAAGTGACACAGCAAAGATAACCGTGTGAAACTCTCTAGCCCTGCCCCTTCTGCAATTTAAGTAAGTGCTAGACAAATATGAGAAACCTTTACCCCAGTCAGAGAAAAACCTACTTGATACACTTGTTGCTCAGGGATTTTTTTTTTTTTCATTTGGCTTCAACAGTCACATGGTCCGAAGGAAGAACTGGCTTGACTTTGGAATGTAATGATCTCAGATCTGTGTGTGAATTTCCATTTTCAAAAAAGGAGATACACTCAGCAACTCCCCAAAACACAATAATACTCCGATTTATCAGAGTCACGAGAGAGAGAGAGAGAGAGCATCTGATACAAAGAAAACATTCTGGAAACTTGAGAAGATGAGTGATGACAGTAAAATTTCAACCCCCTGAGAGCGAATCCTCTCCAAAACAGGGCAGTCAAAGACAGAGAGAATAAACAGGATCAACCGCTTAAAGCTGAGGGACTTGGCTTTTCTTATGTTAGATTTTATTGTGTGATACTCTGTGCTGTTTCACTCTAGTAAAACAGTTAAAGGTTAATAAATATTATGTATACATGGATCTTTTTGTCAAATTCAGATGTATGCTTGTTTTTGTACTTCAAAATTTATTTTTTATGATCATATAAATAGTAAACATCTGATATAATGTATGTTTTGTATACTAGTCACTCATTTTACACATAGTTTTACTTTTAAGTTTTAATTTAATTTTTGGTAATGAATTAATTTAAGAAACAAAAAATCTGAAGAGCCACCTGGGAGCCAAAAGAGCTGAGCTATTAGAAGAAGCTGGTAAGTCACTAGTGAAACCCGTCACAAAAAGGTATAGAGTGCTGCAAGAAAAATCGGCCTTGCAATTTTGTTGGTTGCTAGCAGATTCCTGCAGTCATGTGATAGTTTGATTTTATCATTAAGCTGATCATCAAGAGCAGAATAGGTATTAAACAAGTCCTTCTGAAAGTTTTGATTTAAATAACTTAATGATGGGGACGTTTTAGACTAGAGCTTGTTTTTCGGATCTATGCCACACAAAGTTTGATGGCAAAGGGGAAGTGGACCTTATCAGCTGGAGCATTTCAGCCAAAATACTGCCAGAGGTGTCATACAGATTATAGTTTGTATTTTCTAGTTTTACCTTTTGTTTTTATTTAGTAAGTTTCAGAAAAAAAAATACATAAACTAATAATCGTATCTGTTTACCAGTTTTACAAAATCGTTTCAGTTAGTTTATATATTTTAAAGTCTATTTTGATTTTTTAATTTCAATCAACTAAAATGTAATTTCACTTATTTGCATCTAGTTTGAGTTATTAATTTAGTAAACTATACCATTATATATAGCGTTATAGTTTACTATAACTCTGGACAGCATTGATTTGAAGTTTAAAGACATTTCACAACATCAACTGTTAAAGTCCACGATAGCATATGACCTTAAGGACATTTCATGTAAGATTTAAACTTCCAGTTTATCAAATATCAATTTGCCAAGCACAAGCAGATGGATGTTTGTGTACTTTTTGACATTCTTTAGATGTTTGAAATTTGCATGTACAATTAGCAACCCCTTCATAAAAATTACATGTGTTTGTCCTTGCTTCTCTTCAGTAGCTCTAGCTAACTGAGCATGTTTTACTGTTTTTTGGTCTCACTGCTTTAAAATACAAATTACTCTCTATATCCTTGTTCCAAGAATTTTGAATTTATTTGACTGCAGTAAAAGAAAGTCTTATGTGCTATAAATTATTTTCACTGTATTTGGATTTTATATTGGCATTATTTTTGTTGTTTATTTTTGTTGTTGTTGTTTTGTTGTTGTTGGTTTTTTTTTTTTTTTTTTTTACAGTCCATGCACTCCTGTTTGTAGATGATCTCACTGTAAGACTATATAAATAATAAAATAATTTTACATTTTGTGCGGAGTGTAGGTAAGTTAACGAGTAAACATTAAAGCCCCTCTTGTCGTCACACAATGACTAGGCTATTCTTTAAGTGAACACTGAGTAATTTAAACTGGTTCTTCTGAAACTAAAGACCATTGTTATCGTCTGCCTTGTGTTCCAGACTACCTGGAAACATGTAATTCACGAGCCAAAGAATTTCATTACAGGTAAATGTGGCTACACTGTTTATCTGTACATGACAACAAAACTTGAAACTTGAGACTTCAATACGCATAACTTTCTCTAATCAAACAGGCAGATCGTGAGGAGTGCCTCAGACTCAAGTCGCCGCAAGAATGGAACTAAACGGCTGAGAGATCAGTCGCAAGATCACAACAATTTTTTCATTAAGTCCATCTCTGCTGAACTGTAATCTAAAAACCACACGGTCCATTACCTGCTAAACATCGTGAAAAAACAACATTTTCTATATTTGAGTGGCATGCCTGCATATGTTTTTATTGTAATTCCAAAACTCAATCTACCTATTACTTCTTGTTTGTTCAAAAACATCACATGAGAAGAGCACCAGTATGGGAATCAGGACCCCACAAATCAGTATTCAGAAAAGGAGACTAATAATGTATTTTATTGGCGAGAAATAAACGAAGCAAATGTTCACCATTCAAACCATTAAAATGATTATCATATGAAATAAAAATTGGAATAATGTGAACTGAGCTTTTCAGCTGAGCTTAGGATCCAATGCTAAGACTTACCCTTAACGCATACATGTTGACCTACTAAATGGTAAAGTAAAATAATAGGGACCCCTTTTCCCCCACAATGAATGAAATCATTGTTTAAAAACTGAATTTTGTATTTACTCGCAAGTGGCATATGTATGCCAACATATAAGACTGCAACATATGATATTTGGCAAAAAAAAACTGTAGAATTTGTGTACTTTTTTCAAATTTTCAACTTAATTTTTTTCAAATGAAATTTAACAAAAACGTTCCTGTTAATAAAGTAGAATAAAGGAGTAAAAATGGAAGTTTCACAGGAAAGATGAAATATTTATACTGTAAACAATTTTCAGTAGTACGAGTATTTTTAAATAGGAGGCAAAAGGCTGTCAACCACCTACAATCCCATCTTAGGATATTTCCTCAACCACCCCCAGGACCATCTCCAAGGGGGACGATCCCTTTTAGAGATTTTTACCCTGAACTCTCTGCCAGGTTTTATAACTGCTGAAGCGTTTTCTGATTTGTGTGTGTATAGCTGTTAGTTTAGTTTGTTGACCTTAGTAGTTGTATAGTTTGTTTGCTTCATGTTGTGATTTTTTCTTTTTTTTCCCCCTTTTTTCTTCTTTATGTTTCTTTATTGAATCTTTGTTGCAATGAAGATGAAAGGGAGGAAGTAAAATAATAGAGTTGATATTTTGATTTCTCTACATGCATGACAGCTGTGACTGGGAATTTCTTTAAATTTGGCTGCAACAGTCATGCAGACTAGAAGGTATTTTTTTGGCTTTGAGTAATCAGAGTCACTCAAATCTGTTCCACTCTCATGAATATTTCAAGAAGAAGATACATTCTGCAATTCTCAAATACAATGACATTAATCAGGTTAACATCTCATTTATAGTTATATACTGTAAGCCTATATAAATAATAAAATAACTTTACATTTTGTGTGGAGTGCAGGTAAGTCAGCAAGTAAACATTTTTAAAGACATTTAAGCCCCTCTTGTCATGATACAGTGACTAGGCTATTCTTTAAGTGGACATTGAGTAATTGTGTGGATGCTTTAAGCATCCACACTATTGAGTTCCTCTTGGGACTTCCGTACACTTTTTGGCACTTAACTACTTCCACAATTTTCAGCCGATTTTCACCGTTCAAATTTTAAACTATTCTGCTATTTCTGCTAATGTGTGCTATGACTTTTGGTATTTTTCACTATCATACTTTTTAAAATATTAAGCTTAATTTGTCCCATTGAAATGAATGGGAAACTTCTGCAATTCTGCTAAAATTTTCTTGTTTTTGAAACTTAACTACTTCCTCATATTTTCACGTAGAACAACCATTCAAACTTTAAAATGTTCTCAAATTATTGGGCTATTCAGGTATAAATCAGCTTTTTCAAATCTTTTACCGTTTTACTTTTATGCCTCTTAAAGTTTTCAGTTGCAAAATTGTGATTTTTCACAAAATACATGCGTTGTTATGGTTGCTATGCACTTGGCTTCCAGTGTGCCACTGAAGGTTTTGCAGTCTTCTCTTCATGTCCGAACAACTTCTTGCTACTTGTTCAATTTTCACTCAACTTCCACAAATTATACATCAAAACGTAGGTATTTTTGCTGGCTTTCCGAAAATGTCACTATCATTGTTGTGGGATTTATAGAATTTTGGCAAATCTCCTCAGACCAACACAAAGTCGCAAAACTCTCCATAGAAAGTCAATGGAGAGCTTGTTCAAAATCACCACTTGATTTCTGTAATGAGAGGCATATTCGAATCGTCATATCTCCTTAACGAAGTGAAGTTAAGACATAAGGCTTGTCCCAGTATATCTTCAGACACTCCTGACGCTCACAATTCAAGAATTATTTTCTCACCTATTACCGTTCTGAAATGAGTTAGACTTGTTTGAGGGTAGGAAATTCGTCCTTCGCTCAGATTTCTTCAGATTTCAAACTCTGGAAATGAACCACTTTTTTCTCTCGTCATATCTTTTTGATGGATTTCCACAGAGACCTGAAAATTTCCATGACTGTTCACCAAAGCCTGCTGTCTCTTACGGTGAAAGAATGATATCGATACTCCAAATAGGTTTAGAGTTACAAAGCGTTGTTTGAGGGCAGGTCAAGGCAGTTTTTGCTTCGCCTCTACTCAGTTATGGTGCATTAGAAGTCAAATATCTTTAATAATTCATATTTTAATGATAAATTGTCAACACTGGAAGATTCCCCCATCTCTTCTGAACAAAACGGTGTAAGAATGACCGTTCTAGCCCCTACGGTTAGGAAATTATGGTCATTTGTTTGAGGGGAGTCGTCATTATGAGAAATAAACTGCAAAAATCCTGTGTCTCTCTGTGCTGCGTGCACCTGTTTTGGCGGGAAAAAGTACACAGCCTCTCTGATTGGTGGATTCAAATTCAGCAGCTCCCAGGCTTTGACCTAGAAACTTACTTCTCTCCCCCTGTGTGTGTGTGACAGAGAGAGAGAGAGAAAGCCTTTTTATGGGATGATCTCATTGTAAGATTCAAATTCAATATATTTAGACTGGTTGACTGAATTGGATCTTGTGTGTGTCTCTCTCTGTGCATGTGTGTTTCCTTATGTGTACATATTTGTGATTGTGTGGCTGTTATATATTTTTTTGATTTAACAAGTATATTTGAGGGACCCTCAGCATGTTCAGCATTTTTTCAGCTGTCCATTTTGCTTTTCCAATTTTTCTGTTTAAGTTATTACTATTGTGCTAAATCATACTATTTCTGCTATTTTATAAGATTTGTGCCAAATATAGTATTTCTGATTAATTATAGTTTTTCTACCAAATCATAGTACAGTATTTTTGCTTTTTATAGGATTTTTATAGGATATTTATATTGCTTAATATAGTATTTCTGCTTTTTATAGTATTTGTGCTTAATATAGTATTTCTGCTAAATTATAGTATTTCTTCTTTTTATAGTATTTGTGCTAAAACATAGTATTTCTACTAAATGTAGTATTTATGCTTAATCATACTATTTCTATATATTTCTGCCAGGTCCCCAGGCAGCCAATCCTCTGTGAGGACTGAGACATTCAAATTTTCAAATCAGGGCCTGCACGGCTTCCCAGCCAGCCAATCATATATGTGGGCTGAGGCATTCAAATTTGCATATTGGGGAATTCGTGGCTTCTAAGTCAACAAGTCATCCATGTCATATATCTCTAAAAATTCATATTTTAATGATAAATTGTCAACACTTGAAGATTCCCCAATCTCTTCTGAACAAAACGGTGTAAGAATGACCGTTCTAGCCCCTACGGTTAGGAAATTATGGTCATTTGTTTGAGGGGAGTCGTCACTATGAGAAATAGACTGCAAAAATCCTGTGTCTCTCTGTGCTGCGTGCACCTGTTTTGGTGGGAAAAAGTGCACAGGCTCTCTGATTGGTGGATTCAAATTCAGCAGCTCCCAGCCTGCTTGACTGAGCTAGAAACTTACTTCTCTCACCCTGTGTGTGTGTGTGTGTGTGTGTGTGTGTAACAGAGAGAGAGAGAGAGAGAGAGAGACCCACTTTAGGGCAGCATCTCATTGTTGGAAAAACATATAATATATTCAGACTGGTTGACTGGCATAGACCCTCTGTGTGTCTCTCTCTCTGTGCATTTGTGTATACATATTTGATTTTATGTGTATCTGTTGGCTGTTCCTTCTTGTTTTTTAATTTATTTTTATTTCTTTATTTTTTTTTCACAGGTGAACAACAATTAGTTTTGAGGGAACTTAACCATGTTGTTTTTTTTTTCATCTTGCCATTTTACTTTTCCAATATTTCTACTTCAGTTATTACTATTCTGCTCAATCATAGTATTTGTTCTAAATCATTGTTATTATGCTATATTGTAGTATTTAAGCTAAATCAAAGTATTTCTACTATATTATATTTTTCTTTCTAAATATAGCATTTCTGCTATATAATTGTATTTCTGCTATGTTATACTATTTGTGCTAAACCAGAGTATTTGTGCTAAAACATAGTATTAATTTAAAATTACAATATTCATAGTTCATCACAGTGTCTCTGGTAAATCAAAGTATTTCTGCTATGTTGTACTATTTTTCTAAATCATAGTGTTTCTGTAATGTTTAAGTATTTTTGGCTAAATATATTCTTTCTGTTATCTTATACTATTTATCCTAAATTCTTGTATTTTTGAGAAGTTATCATGTTTCTGGTAAGTTACAATATTTCTGCTAAGTTCTGCTATGCTATTGCATTTCTGCCAAGTATTATGTTTCCTCTAAGATATTGCAGGTCTGCTGAGTTATTCCATTTTAGCAAAGTTCCTTTGCTTCTGCAAAGTTTTTACAATTTCTGCAACTTTTCAGCCTTTTCAGCTAGTTTTTGCTGACAGCTTCAGCTTTAAAGCATCCACACTGCATTTTCGCAGGAAATGCAAATTTTTCTAGTTTAAACTGGTTCTTCTGAAACTAAAGATCATTGTTTTGTCTACCTTGTGTTCCAGAGTATCTGGAAATGTGTAATGCCATTCAATGTGCCTAAACAGTCACACAGCAAAAATAATCATGACAAACTATTGAGTTTTACCCTTCTGCCAACTGAGTCAGTGCTGGACAAATATGAGCAAACTTTGCCCCAGACACAGAATAAAATAACTCACATATTTGCTCCTCTCCATATCCAACAGCTGTGATTGGAAATTTCTTACAATATGTCATTTATAGTTACTGATTGGATTTATTTGATTTTTGTGTGCGAGTGTCATTGTGACATCACATTCGTTCCAAGGAAGGTACACATATAAAGTGCTGGCACTGAATCCAATACAATGAATGCATTGTATTGCATTGTATAACAGGAACTAAAATAGTGAAATATAACTTTCTCTAATCAAACAGACAGATTGTGCGGTACCTCAGAGTCAGGTTGCCACAAGAATGTAACTAAATGACAGCAAGATCAGTTTCTACTTGCAAGATCACAACAATTTCTTCATTTAGTCCATCTCTGCTAAACTGTGATCAAAGAACCACAGGGACCATTACCTGCTAAACATCATGAAACAGTGTTTTCTATATTTAAGTGGCATGCTTGCATATGTTTTCATTGCCATGCCAAAACTCAATTTATCTATTACTTCTTATTTGTTCAAAACACCACATTAGATGAGAGTGCCAGTATGAGAAGCAGAACCCACAAAGCATTACTCAGAAAAGGAGAGTAATAAAATCTTTTATTGGCTATTCAAACCATTAAAATGATTCTCATATGAAATAAAAATTTGAATAATGTGAGCTGATTGTTTTAGCTTAACTTCTTACCAAATGCTAAGACTTACCCTTAACACATACACTTTTTTCCTGCTTGGCCTTGAAGCTGGCAGATTACACATGATCCTGGAGAAAAATTTGTGTTTTAAATGATGCAGATGTGAAGAAATTTGGAATCAATTACATTTTCTTATAACATCTTAGGACAAGTTAAGAATACATTTTATGTAAATGAAAACAAACTTAACAGTAAACTGTTCAAATTAGAACAGTTATGAATACCTTTATTTAATTTTTTTGTTTATCTTTTGCTTCGCTTTGCAATTTTATCTCTTTTATTTTTTATCTCTACATACACGACAGCTGTGACTGTGAAGTCAAATTTCAAACTTCAAATTTGGCTGCAACAGTCACGCAGACTAAGAGATGAATTGGTTTGACTTTGGTGTCCAGTGATCACGATCACTGTGACCTCAGACCTCTTCCACTCTTGTGAATATTCAGCATTTGGAGAAGTCTATTCCTAGTATGGTTACTCCTCGTAGATGCAGTCACATGTTGTTAAAGCCAATGAAAGATCTGAATGTCATGTTCAGGTGATAAGTATTTAATGTCATGAGGGCTTTTGTGTATTGTTTGGACAGCGTTAAAAATTTTCCTTTCCCAAGCGAAACTCCCCAAACAACAAACGCAGCAGTAAAACAGGCTGGCCCACTGGTCCTAGCATCATATATAAACCCACAGGCTCTGTCTGTAAACATACACAGATGGGGGAAAATTCTCGCAGTGAAAAAGCAAGCTGGTCAACCAACGTGGTAAGAAATTTTTTTTATTTAATTTTAAAACATTTTTTAGTTATTATAATTTGTTTTTGTATTATGTAAAAAAAAACCTTCAGTTTGTTCCCTCACTTGCTATAGTGTTGTTATTTTTTTAACCATTTTTTTTTTTGTTGTAGACCTACAAATACAAAGCGGAGGTAATTTTCACTTTTTTCCCTCAGAAACTGCTGACATGAAACTCGAGTTGCTTGTTGTGGTGGCTGTGGCAGTTCTGCTGCCCAGTTTTTCTGAGAGCCGGATCGTTTCCAAATGCGAGCTCAGAGAAAAGCTCGGTAAAATGCTTGATCTGCCCAGGAGACTGAAGGAAAGAACGTTGGCAACAGGTGAGCTCAAATGTGCTTTGGGTACTTAGCAAAGAATCTTCATAACCTTCAGAGTCAAAGTACAAATCACTTTGGTGCTCATGAAAATCAGGATCGAAGCTGTACCTTAGCGGTACAAAATTATTTAAGTTGACTGCTGCTTGATTCTTCTTCTATATTTGAGGAAAACATTAATTGCATTTGATATATCTGATGACTTTACTTACTGTTTACTTTAAACATGCAAATACAGAATCGGTAATAAAGCTTTATCTTAGCTGCAAATACTTTGTGAAGTAATATTAGCAACATGCAATTTTTCTATTTAAATGTCTTTATCAACTGCATCAATAATGTAATTGTAAAGTGAAAATTTTCTACAACACAAAGGATAATAACTGGAAAAAGTAGCCACCAAAGTAAAACCATTCTTGTCCTTGTTTGTGGACATGAATGGTTTGTTGCAGTTATCTGTGAAGTACAAAGGAGGTCTGATCTGAACACCAAGTTAGTTAAGTCATTTGGCAAGTGCATCCCTACCACACCAAACCCAGCGGTGGTCACAACCCCCTCCACAAGCGGAGGCAACAATACGATCACTGGAGCAGCCACAGTGACAAACACCAATTCAACAACCATAGACCTGACCAGCACCACTACTGCTACTACTAACACTATAACTACTGCCAACTCCACCATCAGCTCAGGGAACACAACCTTTGTGTCAAACAGCACAAGTGGCGTGAAAAGACGAAGGCGGGATGCTGATTCACACAGTGAGAAGGAGAAAAAGTTTAGTGAAGAGGAGCACAAGGATGACAGTGAAATGGAAGACGAGGATAAAACGAGCAGTGAGGACGATGACGAATCCAAAAACCTTTACGGGCTCTTCCAGCTGTCTGACAGAGAGTTCTGTGATTCGGGATTATGTCCATCCAAAAATATGTGCCATGCCTCCTGCACAGGTGAGTCCTTGCAAACAAGCAAACACAGATTTACTGTTTAAATGTTGCTTTTTTATTGTGTATGTTAAAAATGGTTTCTTTTTTCCTTGCAGCTTTTACTGATGATGACATAACTGATGATATTGCTTGTGTTGTCGAGACTGGTTACTGGAAGTAAGTTTCTGGAAAGCACAACACAAATAGGTCAGATAAATAACCAAAGCTTTGAAAAAATGTCATATTATTGTGTGATACATTAATTTGCTGATTTATTCATAATATCTATATACTGAAAAACAGCTCAAAAATTCAGTAAAGTGTTGGGCCAGAATCACATCTCCAAAGCATTTAGTCTTTAACACTGCTGCAAGGATTGAACACCATTATTGTGTTGCCTAATAACTGCCTTTTGTTTTAATCAAACAGGGAGATCATGAAAAGTGCCTCGAAGTCATGTCGTCGCACCAGGGATTTCTTTGAGGAATGTGACTAAATGGCTGTGAGATCTTGGTTGCTACAATTTCCTAATGAGATCCACCTTCCGTGAGCTGTGATTGAGGAAACGCATGTTCCATTACCAACCAAACAGCGTTTTTTTTTTTTGTTTGTTTGTTTGGTGGATCATTCAGTAACCGTTGCTTTGTACCTGTATGTTTTAATAGTAATGCCAATAGACCTAATCAGCCCTCAAATTCCTACAAAATAATGATTACTTTTTCAAAAGTCTAAAACTCAACGCTTTACATCTATTTCTTTTCTTTCAATAAATATTGACTTGCAGCATCTCTGTGTTTGTGTTATTATATATTTATAGTACTTTTAATAGTAATGACAAAACTGCTTCAATCTCATGAAGACTACCCGTTGCTTCACGTTTATTTAACACCACGACATGTGCACCACCATATGAAAAATAACCCTGAAAGCATGAGGGATAAAATTTTGCTCCAACCAGGAGACTTAAAAAAGGTATTTCATTAACCAGAAATAAACCAAGCAATTGCTGTGCAAACCATTAAAATTATTCTCATATGAAATAAAAATGGATTAAACTGAGATATTTATACAGTAAAACCTCAGGACCAAATGTTAAGACTTACTGTTAACACATATATTCCTTTTTTCCTGTTTGTCCTTGAAGTTGGCAGATTATAAAGGACCTCTTTCCATGTGTTTCAGCTCCTATTTACACTTTGCCTCAGGTGACCTTTCTGAATGAGATATTCCACTTTGGACCCTATAGTAGTAATTATAGTAAATAGTCTAGTTCTTTTAAAATCCTTTTCTACTTTGACTGAGCACTCACGTATAATTCACTCATTCCCACACACTGTCATAAAGTGACTTTTTCCCTAAGTACTTTCTATCTGGCATTCACGTACTTATCAGCATTCAGTATCTTGCTTAAGCATACCTTGGCATGAACACTTCAGCAACCAGGGATTGAACAACAAACCTTTCAAGTGTTTCTTCCTCATAATTTTGGGGAGTTAAACCATCAGTTTCTTTGTTTAAGTTTTAAAATGTTCACTTTCTTTTAGTGCATTCTTACTTTACTTTCCCTTTGTGTTCTTTTTTTCTTTTTTTTGTGATAATAATGAAAAAGAGAAGGAAGAGTCTCTGTTCCTTCCTGATTCCTCTGCATATAAATAATAATAATAATAATAATAATAATGTTGTAATTGAAGATCATTTTCCAGTTAAAATTAGTGAACCATTTAAAACATGGGGGAGGGGGGCGGGGTATATAATTTCTGACAAGCTGGCAAAACTCATCATTTAGAGGAAAATAGTGTATATAGTGCAGCAACAACCGCCCGTGCAATTCTTTTGGTCATTAGCAGATTGATGTGATAGATGTTATCATTAAGCTGATCATCAAGAGTTGAACGGCATTTGAAGGTATTTAATTTTTCTCATGTCAAGGAAAAGTAAAATAATAATAATCCTTTTGGGTGCGTTGACTTGACCCATATGGAAAAGAAATATTAAAGACTTATATGATTTACTCATGAAAGTGGCCACTTTCTCATTACTTTCATATATTGTTTTAGTAAGTGCCCAAAACATACAAGTTTCATTTATATAATTTTTTAAGGGATCTTATATCTGTTTTCACTCTTGTATGCTTTTCATACAAGTTTCACACAAGACAGATACAAACTTTATAAGATCTATCTCTAGATCTCTTTACATTTATATTTCCATATGGGGATGTTCAAGTCAATGAAAGCAGTGAAAGTCAGATATTGGATGATTCAATGCTAAATGGGCCAGGTAAAATAATGTAATCCATAATCAATTGCATAACAATAATCAAAACTACATTTGTGTGTTCTTTCATCATCATTAAAAGATTTCCTGTGTCTCAAGGGAAACTCCCCATACAACAAAGGCAGCAGTGAAACAGGCTTGTCCAGTGCTAAAAGCCATCACATATAAATGCACTGGCTCTATCTGCAAACATACAGAGACAGCAATTTCTTTCAGTTAACAGTCGATCAAGTGGCCCAACGTGGTAAGTAAGTATTTTCTACATTTATAATTGCAATTTTTTCGTCATATTATGTAAAAAAACATTTGTTTCTGTACTTTTTCTGTCAATATTGTTTTTTAACCAGCAATTTCACTGTAGACTATAATCAAATGAATGGGTTCTGCATATAAAGAAAAGGTTCTGCAATTAAACCAGATAAATACTCCTTCATAGCCTAAAAACAAAATCTTGCATCTTGGCAACCATTTTTCAGCTCATCTCTTACAAAAATAGACCTTAGAACAAAGTCTTGCAAAATTCTTTTACTTAATGAAAATGTATTTTATTTAAAAAGACATCACAACAATCGTTTCATGACAGAAAGTACTGATATGAAGCTCACGTTGCTTGTCCGGGAGACAGGGGGAAAGAGGCAACAGGTGAGCTTAAATGTGGTGCATGCATAGCAGCATGTAATGTGGAGAACAAAAATGAACACAAAAATGCCAGATTAACACAAAATGAATGTGTGCTTTTAAGAAATAACTACAAAGAGCTTCATATAAAAGATAGAGCAGTCTCTCTCAGGCTCCTTCAGTGTTCATTTCGCTCTTGTGAAGGGATGCTGGAGAACCTAGACCAGTTTGTCTGTTCACTTGTCTGTTCATCTGGCATACAATGAGATAAAGATTTATGGTCCCAGTGACTGAAAAACAATAGTCCCTAAAGTAAAACTAAAGGCACATACATTTTGAAGGTAGCTCATTTGTCTCTGTCACTGTTGTCTTTTTATGTATTTTGGAGGTTGACGGAAGACGACTCTTATCACCTTTTTAATCTTTTCTTTCTTCCTTGTTTGTTGCAGTTATCTGTGAAGTGGACAGGATGTCTCATCTGAACACAGACTTGGTCAAGTCGTTTGGCAACTGCATCCCTGCCACACCAAAGCCAACAGCCCCCGCCGCAACAGGAGCCAACGAAATGACCAATGGAGCAGTCACACCACCAAACACCAATTCAACATCCACTGACCTGACCAATACCACTGCTACTGACCCTATTAACTCAACTATCATCGCAATGAACTCCACCTTTGGGTCAAACAGCACAGGTGGTGTAAAAAGACAAAGGCGGCCGCTCACTCAGGTAGACATGAGAAGAACAAGTTTAGTGGGGAGGAGAGTGATGACAGCGAAATGGAAGACGAGGATGAAACAAGTAGTGAGGAGGATGACTAATCCAAAGGCCTTTACGGACTCTTCCAGCTGTCTGACAGAAAGTTCTGTGATTCGGGATTATGCCCATCCAAAAATATGTGCCATGCCTCCTGTAAAGGTGAGTCATTGTTGCAGAAGGAAATTGACATTACTTATTTAAGTGTTGCTTTTAAAAATGATGGCATATTAAAAATTTATTATTTTTTTCCTTGCAGCCTTCACTGACGATGACATAACTGATGATATTGCTTGTGTTATCCAGACTGGTTACTGGAGGTAAGTTTCTGGAAAGCACAACACACACAGGTCAGATAAATAACTGAAACTTATGTGGTGCATTCACTGTAAATGTACTGTAAAACAGTACCATCATTAGTCACCAGCACAGCTTCAGTGCTCTGTTTCATTCCATCCTTAACTTTGCTGTACAGACTGAACACCATTGTTCCCACAATATTCCTTGATTTGATCCTTTGATGATGGAAGTAGAGAATTCTCTGTGAGATGCTGGTTAGGCTTTATAAAAGGAATCAGGATACGTTTCTGTGTATGAAATTAATCACACTGAAAACTCATGTGTGCAGGTTTAGCTCACTGTTTAGAGCAGTGGTCTCCAATCCCAGTCCCTGCAGGTTGTAGATGTGTCCTTGATCCATCACAGCTGATTCAAATGGATAAATTACCTCCTCAACATGTCTTGAAGTTCTCCAGAGGCCTGGTAATGACCTAATCATTTGATTCAGGTGTGTTGACCCAGGGTGAGATCTAAAACCTGCAGGACACCGGCCCTCGTGGACTGGGATTGGGGACCCCTGGTTTAGAGCATGTAATTCATGTGCAATATGGCCAATGCAGAGGCCTGGGTTTGAATCTGTCCCAGGATCAATTATTGCATGTCCTTTGTCCATAAAGTGTATTTAAAACAAACAACTTAATTTAAAGAGACTAAAATAGAGAAATACAACAAAATAGTGTTGTCTAATTACTTCCTTTTGTTCTAATCAAACAGGGACATCATGGACAGAGCCTCAGAGTCATGTCGTCACACAGGGAATTTCTTCAAAGAATGTGACTTTGTGAGATCACGGTTTCTACTTGCAGGATCACGTAAGTTTCTTCACCAGATCCATCTCCACTGAGCTGTGATTGAGGAACTGCATGCTCCATTTTCTACAGTGCAGCAGTGTTTTGTTTGTTTGGTGCACTGATCTTTCAATAACAGCTTGTATCTGCATGTTTCAATGGTAATGTCAAGTGATGTAATCAGCCCTCAGAATCCTATGAAAAAAAATGTTTGTTTTTTCAAAAGCCTAAAACTCAGCACTTTACATCTGGTATTTGTCTTTCAATAAATATTGCTTCACATCATCTCTATGTGAGTGTGTGCTTAAATCCAAAACGCAACAGCTTCAATCTTATAAAGCTTGCCTATTACTTCCTATTTATTCAAAAGCATCACATGACAAACCATGCTTCGTAAAACGTTGTTGCAACCAAATGACTAAAAAAAAAAAAAAAAAAATCTTTTAACAAATGAACCAAGCAATCACTCACGACAAAAACCATTAAAATGGTTCTCATATGAAATAAAACTGGAATAATGTGAGGTATTTAGAAAGAAAAGCTCTTTGTGAGTATTTTGGACCAAATGGTAAAAATCACATTTAACACATTCTGTTGACGTTGGCAGATTAAAAACCATCCCTTCCCACCTAACCTACATGTACACCTAACCTCAGGTGACCTCAGTGACTTAAATTATGGATTATGGTGGGGTTAGTCTAAATAAGGTTTCATTTGATGGCCACCTGATCCATACCTTTTTTTTTTTTTTACACTTTGGCCATCATTGTAACAACAGTGTGGTTTGCAAGTCTGGTTACAAAGACGTTTCACAACATGAAACAAGCAGAGAACTTGAGAAGAATATCATGTACAGATCCACTATTTTATTCATAAAATAAAATTAATGAAGACATTTCATATACAATTTTAATTTCCAGTTCATTCCAGTTCTGTTTCACTGAGTGAATGGGTTAAATGCAGAGTGGAATTTCCCCACGAGGATTAATAAAGTATACATTATTATCATCATTATTATTATTAAATATCACTTTGCTAAGCATGTTTTATAGGCCGATGGATTGTCATCCAAAGAGCATAAAAATAGTTAAAATAATAGACATTTGTGGATGTGTCTGGAAAACTACTTTTGAAATTATTTGCCACTCTATAAAAAGTAGCTACATTTATCTTTGTTTTCACTCGGTAGCTCTAGCTAAGCAAGGCAAGTTTTCCTGGTACTTTTGGTCTCTTTCTGTTCTGTCTTGAGTTGTCTGTATCAGTCTCTCACTGCTGATGTGACTGTGAATGCAAGAAGATAATTCTTTGTCAGAAATTTTGGAAGCATAAGCACAAATGGGGAATATTTCAGAAATGCACCTCACAGTTTCTGAGAAGACTGAGCAGATATCAGCTTGTATGCTGACATGGTTTCGAAACAGTGGGGGTGGGAGTGGCACTAAAACTAATATTAACAAAACAGGCTGCTTTAAGGCATGACTTACCTTTTATAACCTTGTGCCAAATATTTACATTTGATTTGATTGCAATACAATTGACTCCCAGGTGCAGCATAGTGTTGCAGAGGTAAATAGTTGAGTAAACATTTTTAAAGACACTTAAGACCCTGATTTCGTCACACCGTAACAAGGCTATTGTTTAGGTGGACATTGGAGCTGGTTCTTCTGAAACTAAATATCATTGTTATTGTGTCCCTTGTGTTTCAGACTTCTTGGAAGCTTGTGCTGTCATTCAGTGTGTTTAGGTAGTGACACAGCAAAAATAACCACGGCAAACTACTTAGACCAACCCCTTCTGAAATCTGTGTTAGACTGGAAAACTTTGGGAAAACTTTGCCCCAGAAAGAGAATAATATACCTGATATGTTTGTTCCTCTGCATAGACAACAGCTGTAACTGGGAATTTCCCCAAATTCTGAATTAATAGGAGATTCAAGGAGATGTCTCTACAGCTTTCTAATAGACAAATATACTAAAGTGTATTAGGGTCATGTTTCCTGATCTGCCCGTGAATAATCCCTCTGGTTTATGTTATTTGATATTCAAGTCAAGGAAAGATTTAAACATCATGCTCCGATCATAAGTATTTTGGCATGTGGGCTTTTGTGTATGAAATACATGCTGATCGGCGTTTCTGCCGCAAGTCCCATCTCTCTTGCTTGTTTATCTCCCACTTTGCGCCAGAAAGAGGAAACTAGCGGAGGTCGCGTTAAACAACAGAAGCACCTTTAAACTTGATCAGCTGTTGTTAGAATGTATTTAATATTAATTTCTAGTATCAGCTGATGTTTGCTGGAACCACAGCCGTAAAAGCTGCTGGTCATGATATTGGTTTCGATATGTGGTGAGAGGGAAACATGAAGATGAAACCAGGAGATGTCCTTACTGAATCATCAGATCTGAACAGCTGATGGAGAAACAGGTTGACCTTTTAGGCGACATGAATGAGTTGAAGGCAAGTTATGAACTGTTTCTGAGAGACAAATAGCTGGTAACTGTGCAGGGCTGGATCTAGCAAAGTTTTGCCAGGGGGGCAGGTAGGGTGTTAACAGGGAAAGGGGGACAAAAGATACATTTCTTTCTTATTCTCATTTAAAATTTCTAGCTTTTAACAAATAATTATCTGAATCTTACAACCAAAGTTTTCATCTGATGTCAAATAATTTGACAAGTTTATTTTTTTTTTTTCAGGGTCCCAACTTAATTTCTTCAGAAGTAAGTACTGTATATGATGCCAGTATTTTCCCATATTTATTTATACATATATTCATACATATTTTCTAGATACTGTACCAGTACTGTGTATAAAATGCCATCAAAAAGTCAAGTTTTATTCTTTCTCACCTGTCTTTCTGTCTCCTTTCACTTTTTAAAGGTTGCATGTTAGAAAAAATATTTTGCCCTGCCAGGCTGTTTATTGATGTGGTAAATAAATAGTTTATGAAAATATCACTAAATCTGCCATTTATTATTTTTAATATTCAGTAATGGTCATGTCTCACCTCTAGTCTTCTCTGTCTTAATTTCAGGTTTCCACCATAGATAGTTCAGGAGGTTAACTCAACCAAGCAGTCTTTGGGTTTCGGCTAAGTACTGTTTAGAATACCAGAATATGGAGGATGGTGTAGGTTTAAGTTTATTAGATTGATACATATATACCAACAACACAGTGTACATCATTGTCACAACAACATTTGTTTTCATTCAAAGGCTTTATGGTTTTTCCTATAATACCTGGTGGGCTAGTCAAAATGCTCTGGCTGATTTTTTTGTCCCAGTCCAGCCCTGCTCAAAGCACTTTATATTGTAAGGTGAAGGCCCTACATGACAAAGGCACACTGTGGAAGAGATTTATAATACCTAATAATTAAATGCAGAGAGCTGTTTAGACACAAGGTGAATGAGAAAGGTGACTGAAATAAAACATGGGAATCCCCTAGCAGCCTAGTCCTATTGCAGCATAATAAGGGAGGGTCAGGGTCAACTATATGCTTTGAGTAAAAGGAAAGTTTTAAGCCCAATCTTAAAAGCAGAGAGAGTGTGTGTTCCCAAACTAAAATCTGACCCTCTTCCACAGAAGAGGGGCTTGAAAGCTGAAGGCTCCCACCTCTGCAACAGGCTAGATACTGCATTTCTAATATGGTTAGGGCCTAATTCCATACAGAACTTATCATATGCACTCAACTTTCACCTTAAAACACTACAAAGTTTCCCCCAGGTGCACGCCTGAACTACAGCTTAAACTAGCACCCACTGTTAATCAGTTGTGCTACTTTCGGTCATTATGCAAATGTTTATAAAGCTGGAGAAATCTGCAGTCAGCTGAGACTGAAGAAGTCACTTGGATGAGTGATGAAATATTTATCCCACTGCATATGTTATGTCCAGATGACATACAACAGAATCCACTTTTTGGGATTTCCTTACCTGGATGATTAACATGCAACAAGACACAAGTGCCATAATTAATTCCTCTTTTGCCACTGCTGCTGTTCATGTATCTCTTAAAATAACCTCTATCACCCCCTATTCTTAAAAAAAAAAAAAAAAAACTGGTCTAAATCCCAGCAACCCTTACAATGTTAGGCTCATTTCCAACCCTCAATTTTCATGTAGGTCTAAAATTCCAGCATCCACAGTATAATCCCAACACCAGCCAAACTTAATTAATGTTAACCAATATGAGCCATTTCAGACCGTTTTCTATTCAAGACACAATGCTTAATCAGCTTTTATTAAAATCACCAATAACCTCTTCCTCTCATCTGATGCTGGCCTTCTCACTGTCTTAGTCCTACTCACTGCGTTTGACACTGTCTTTCATTCTCTTCTGTTAGAACAACTGGCTTAATATATCTCTTTGTTTGTTCAAGATAACACTGTCTGCGGTCCATTACCCTATGTTACACATTGTGTTTCTCAGGGATTAGTGCCGGGGCAACTGCAATTTATAATTTAACTCCTTGCTCTTGGAGATATATTTTGGTATATGGTTTTCTCATTTCATCTAAAGTTTTCAATCAACTAAGAACCTTTTTTTTTTTTTTTTTTTTTTTTTTTTTATCTTAATTTTTTTTTTATAAATATAAAGCTAAGTCTGGTTTTAGATCTTGCCATAGTACTGAAACTGCTGTTGCATCACATTTTAAGTTTAAACAGTATGGTGTGAAGTGAAATAACTGCAACTAAGCTGTTTGAGGCTCCTGGAAAAATGAAAACCAAACTCCACAGAAGAGGAAAAGGAGGACATTATTAATACTGTAGTAGTGTTGTGTAAGGAATGGCTGACTGGGCCCTTATAGGATTATAAAGAAGCAGTAGCTCAAAAACTACACAGATTGGTTTCTGGCCTTCCCTGGCTATTAGATTCCCTGCCTATATTGATAAAGGTGTTTGTTGCCACAACAATCCACCTTCATTCCCCTGCTTGGGCCCCATGTCTAGGATGAGGGCTGCTAGGCGCACAGCTGCCTCTGTGCCCACATCAGCTAACACCAGGTCCCAGGCACAGAATGTTTTATTCCCTATCTCAGCTGTTGCTACACCCTAAACAGAGAGTAACCCAGAGCCAGAAGATCCAGAGTCTAAGCAACGTTCACCCATTCCATATCCAATTGTAAGGGCGGCCAGGGCCCAGCCTCCAGAGTTGGCTGTGAGCAGTGTGTAGCACCAGCTTGAATCCTGAATGTCCCAAGAAAATGCTGTAATTAGTCCCAGGCATCATAGATGTCAATAGATCCTGGATCCTCTTCTTGCACTAGAGCAGGGGTGGGCAACTCCAGGCCTCGGTGGCCGGTGTCCTGCAGGTTTTAGATGTGTCCTTGATCCAACACAGCTGATTCAAATGGATAAATTACCTCCACAACATGTCTTGTAATTCTCCAGAGGCCTGGTAATGAACTAATCATGTGATTCAGGTGTGATTCAGGGTGATATCTGAAACCTGCAGGACACCGGCCCTCGAGGCCTGGAGTTGCCCACCCCTGCACTAGAGCTGAGGGGAGCTGAGCCCAAAATACAGAATCACAAACAGAGACATTTAGGTCCAGCCGGAAAATGACAGCTGAAACAAAGAATTAAATACAAACAAAATGGCCATGAACAGGGGCCAGATTCCTAAAATTAAGAAGGCCTGCGAGTATCAATACTAAACAGACAGAAAACCAAACAACAACAGGACTAAACACAAAGGCATTTCCACTGTAATGAGAAACCAGAAAACTAAAACAACAGCAAAACTCAAACTATAACCAAAAGTGCAAAACAAAACTGGGTAAAAAAAACTGAGGCTCATGGTATGTCGATTCAGGAAACACTACGTCAGTACTTAACAGCACATTTTGATACTGCTACTCATTCTGGACATTTACCTAGTCTTGAACTGTGTGAGTTTCAGCTTTTGATTGCTTTCAATCTTATTCGAAGGACACAACCTTCTCTGTAAAAATTGGTGAATTTTCTCCTTTTGTGACCTTTGGGGGTCATTTTTAGGCAATAGAATCTGTCTTTTCATCTTTCTGGTGATGACATCTAGATTTATTCTCTTATGAAATCTAATGGTCCCAGTTTATTGCCGGTTTTGTTAAAATCCCTTTATTGACCTAAAGAAAGTGTTCGAACAATTTTCTTCATCTTAATGAAATCAAAATCGCTATGCTAGGTTGTGCTGACCGCCTCTTTTGGCCATGTATCCATTAATCTTTTAAAAATCTGGATGTGATTGTTGACATCTCTTTTATCTTTGATAAACAAATGTTTACTCATGTCACCCCAGTCACTTTGTCAAGGTCATGTGTCTTGAGTCTGAGTCTCTTTTTGCGTTTCCCATCTTATTTTTCACAGGCCTGTATCCTGTGTTCATTGTGTTCAGTTTTGCTTTCTCCCTGTCTCATTGTATCCAGCTGTGTTCCCTCCTGTTTCCAATCCCCTTGTGATCCTCTGGGTATTTAGTCCTCTGTCTTCCTCCACCTGTTGTCGTGTTGTCCCATGTTGCTACGTGTCTCTCTCTGTGCTCCTTGTGTCCCTCATAGAACTTAGTTTTCTAGTTTCTTGTTAGTTATATTGTCTTGCATCAAGTGCTTTTGTAACAGTGCAATAAAGCTGCCTCCTTTAGTTCACACCTTTGGGTTTTGAGTCCAGCCTCATCCTGCCTGCCAAAGCTCTCCATGACAATTGGTTTATATTATGACTGTAGTATTGTAATTCTTCATATACAGGGAGTGCAGAATTATTAGGCAAATGAGTATTTTGTCCACATCATCCTCTTCATGCATGTTGTCTTACTCCAAGCTGTATAGGCTCGAAAGCCTACTACCAATTAAGCATATTAGGTGATGTGCATCTCTGTAATGAGAAGGGGTGTGGTCTAATGACATCAACACCCTATATCAGGTGTGCATAATTATTAGGCAACTTCCTTTCCTTTGGCAAAATGGGTCAAAAGAAGGACTTGACAGGCTCAGAAAAGTCAAAAATAGTGAGATATCTTGCAGAGGGATGCAGCAGTCTCAAAATTGCAAAGCTTCTGAAGCGTGATCATCGAACAATCAAGCGTTTCATTCAAAATAGTCAACAGGGTCGCAAGAAGCGTGTGGAAAAACCAAGGTGCAAAATAACTGCCCATGAACTGAGAAAAGTCAAGCGTGCAGCTGCCAAGATGCCACTTGCCACCAGTTTGGCCATATTTCAGAGATGCAACATAAATGGAGTGCCCAAAAGCACAAGGTGTGCAATACTCAGAGACATGGCCAAGGTAAGAAAGGCTGAAAGACGACCACCACTGAACAAGACACACAAGCTGAAATGTCAAGACTGGGCCAAGAAATATCTCAAGACTGGTTTTTCTAAGGTTTTATGGACTGATGACATGAGAGTGAGTCTTGATGGGCCAGATGGATGGGCCTGTGGCTGGATTGGTAAAGGGCAGAGAGCTCCAGTCCGACTCAGACGCCAGCAAGGTGGAGGTGGAGTACTGGTTTGGGCTGGTATCATCAAAGATGAGCTTGTGGGGCTTTTCGGGTTGAGGATGGAGTCAAGCTCAACTCCCAGTCCTACTGCCAGTTTCTGGAAGACACCTTCTTCAAGCAGTGGTACAGGAAGAAGTCTGCATCCTTCAAGAAAAACATGATTTTCATGCAGGACAATGCTCCATCACACGCGTCCAAGTACTCCACAGCGTGCCTGGCAAGAAAGGGTATAAAAGAAGAAAAACTAATGACATGGCCTCCTTGTTCACCTGATCTGAACCCCATTGAGAACCTGTGGTCCATCATCAAATGTGAGATTTACAAGGAGGGAAAACAGTACACCTCTCTGAACAGTGTCTGGGAGGCTGTGGTTGCTGCTGCACGCAATGTTGATGGTGAACAGATCAAAACACTGACAGAATCCATGGATGGCAGGCTTTTGAGTGTCCTTGCAAAGAAAGGTGGCTATATTGGTCGCTGATTTGTCTTTGTTTTGTTTTTGAATGTCAGAAATGTATATTTGTGAATGTGGAGATGTTATATTGGTTTCACTGGTAAAAATAAATAATTGAAATGGGTATATATTTGTTTTTTGTTAAGTTGCCTAATAATTATGCACAGTAATAGTCACCTGCACACACAGATATCCCCCTAAAATAGCTAAAACTAAAAACAAACTAAAAACTACTTCCAAAAACATTCAGCTTTGATATTAATGAGTTTTTTTTGGGTTCATTGGGAACATGGTTGTTGTTCAATAATAAAATTATTCCTCAAAAATACAACTTGCCTAATAATTCTGCACTCCCTGTATAAGTTTACTACAATTGTCTCTTTTTTGGCTTTGATTGGTTCAAAACGTGTACATATTACTGTCAGACAGATCGTGCACAGATACACCATTTCATTAATAACATAAAATTAATCTGGAACATTTATTCCTCTAAATAGACAACATCTATGGCAGTCACTTTGACCCAGTGATGAACTGTATTGATTTTGATGTCCAGTCATCAGTGTCATAGCTGAGGCAGATCACAGATAACTCTTATGAATATTTCAAGAATGAGATATATGCTGCACCTCATAAATACACAAATATACTGACATTAATCAGGGTCACATCTTCTTTACACTCAAACTGCAAAATTCAGAGAAGTGTAGTTGCTGGTCTGCCCCTGAATAGTCCTCCTGGGTGCTGTCATTTGATGCTAAAGTCAAGGAAAGCTTTGAATGTCATGTTCTGGTGATGCGTATTTAATGTCATCTGGGGTTTTGTGTATTGTTTCGTCAACATTAAAACGTTTCCTGTGTTACATGGGAAGCTATTCAAACAACAAAGACACCAGTAAAACACGGTGGCCCAGCAGCCAAAGGCATCCTGTATAAACCGACTGGCTCAGTCTGCAAACATACAGAGGGACATTTCTCTCAGATAACAATCAGTCAGGTGAACCAGTGTGGCAAGGAACATTCTCTTCTGACGCCATGTAATCAGACTCAGCAGAAGTTTAATGAGGAGGAAATGAGTGGAGATCACATCTGTTAGAAAGGAGTGAGCTTAACTCTAGACATGACAGAATGAAGAAAGTAAAATAATGCTATAACAAAAATGAGGACGCAAGACGCAGTAAGGGGGAAACTACAGTGGCCCTAAGAGGCCAAACGGACTGCAACTTAAGAAAACACCAGCAATAAGAAAAATGCTGCAAAAGCACACATAATACAACAGAAATAGGAAAAAGCCTTTTACTTTACCGTAACCCTTTGATGATGGTGGTGGAGATCACTGTCTGAGATTCTGAGTTAGGCTTCAGGATCCTGTGTATGAAATTAAATCACGCTGAAGCCTCCACCTTAGATATAAGTACCAGTTTAGCTCACTGGTTAAAGCAGGTGATCCATATGATATAAGGTTAATGTAGAGACCTGGATTTGAATTGCTGCAATGCATGACTTTCTCTCAGCTTGTCCTTACCTCCTGTCATCTAAAGCTGTGTGTCTGGTAGAAATTAGGAACTACATGGAGAATATGGAAGATAGAAACGAAACTTAAAATTTCACAGTAAAACATGAACAGGGCAAGTGCAAAACTGGAAACATGAAAAAGAAAACAGCGGAGCATGCAGCTATGAGGGAGGCTGTGACAAAGGAAGACTTCAAAAATAGGTGTGTTCCAATAGTCCATTTTGCTGGCACAGATCATGTAAATGTAAATATCAATAAACTGTCTTTTCCATTTTCCATGTCATAACCTGCTGATATATTTTGACTTTTTAAACAACAAACTGTTAAATGCACCTCTGAACTCTAAATGCCACATTGATGGAATAAAAACTACTTCTTGTTAAGTTGTTTCTGCATGAAGAACAGATTTATTCAAATTTTATTTGTCACATACACAATCATACATAGTACGACATGCAGTCAAGTGCTTGTTGCTGTGCAATGCCCGACCATAAAAAACAAAACAGACATAAAAGTAAACATAAACCTAAACTAGCAAGAATCACTGTTTGCACACTACTGTGAAAAATTAGTTTAGTTCTGTTAATTTTTGCTGTTTTTCAAAAAAAATCTGATTGTTATTAAATAATACATTGGGAACACCTCTAAATACTCAGTGAGGACTCAACTTCTTTTGTTTTATAAAGTTTATCTATTACTTTTTTTAAAATCATAAAACATCACAAGATTAGCGCCAGTATAGGAAACAAGCCACAAACATGGCTCAGAAATTGTTGTTACAACCAGTGTGTCACGGTATATTTAAGTCCTCTGTCTTCCTTTGTTCATTGTTAGGTCATCTGTTTATCCCACATCATAGTTCTCTTAGTTTTCATAATTAGTTTTCCGGTTTAGTTGTCATGGTCTTGAGTCCGTGGACTCTGATTTTGGGTTTTTTTTTTTTTTTTTTTTTAAATCACCTGCCCTGTTAAATTTGACCCATTGTAAATAAAACGCTCACTCGCAGCAAGCCAGTTCCTGCATTTTGGGTCCTTTTCTCCCACACACATACAACACGACTGCCGTTGCAGCCGTGACATTAGCTTTTGTTGTTTACTCCTGCCATCAGCCGAAATAAAGGCTCCCTTTTGTTTAAAGTCCATTTTGTTCCGTCTCCTGCTATGTCTGCTTTTGGGTCCGTTTACAAAACACACCAGTGTACCCCGCCATGACACAGAACTAAAAATGTTTTTTTTAGGGCACAAATGAACCAAGAAAATCTTTACCACGCAAATGATTATTAGATGAAATTAAAATTGGATCCATGTGAGAAATTTATAAAGATCTTTGGTTCTAATCATAATAATAACAACAACAACTTTATAGGCGCCTTTAAGACCCTCAAGGTCCCCTTACAATAGCAACAAAACAATATAATAAAACAAGAAAAAAAAAAAAGCATGAAAGTATAAAAGCTGGCCTTAATTCCTTTATACTATATGTTTTATAAGGCCTCCTGTTTCTGTTCTGGTATGTACATTACGGGACTGGGCGAAGCCCCTCAAGATGGCGCCCACTCCGACTCCAACCCTACTGCCGAATTGGACCCAGCCCTTGCCAATGCCTTTAACTTGATGACGGCTAATGTTGTTAAAGTAATTGACGAGAAACGTAGTCCTCTGACCGAGGCGGTTTCTAAGTTCGCAGTGGAACTCCAGTCAGCACACAAAAGGTTGAACAAAGCGGAAGCTAGGTGCTAGCTGTGGAGAGCGGTGCTACTGCTCAGGAGCCCCGGATCACCAAGCTTGAAAATCAAGTCAGCGCTCTCACGGAAAGATTGGATGCAGCAGAAAATTACAGCATACGACTGAACGTCGGGCTTGTTGGCCTACCGGAGGACACTAAATCTGCTCAGTAGGTGGACTTTTTTGAGACTTGGCTACCCCGCGTTCTCATAATGACCACCAAGGCTGGGCGCATAAAGTTGGAGAAGGCTCATTGCGTACCCGCTCCGAAACCAGACCCTAACAAGCGTCCCCGTGCACTGCTCATTCGTTTTCACTCTTTCAGAGATAAGCAGAGAGTCATGGAAGTGGCGTGCCGACTCATCCCTCAAGCTTAACGGCTCAACGGTGTCATTCTACAATGACTTCTCCATGGCGGTGCTGAAGAAGCGAAAGGCATATGATGCAGTGAAGCTGCTTTTATGGGAGCGGGGGATACAGTACGCCATGTTCTTTCCAGCGACACTCCCGGTGACACACACAACAGCTCAAGGAGGAGATTCTCCACCCCTGGGCAGGTGCAGGATTTCCTGGCTTCCCTATCTGATTGAATCCTCTGCTGCTTGCTTCTTCTTCCACCCGTTATTGTTGCATCATTGACTGCATCCGGGTCCTGGTTTGGTTCTGACTGTTCCCTGCACGCCGAATCAGCCAAGCGGCTTGGGCGCTCTGTTTATGAACAGGTGCTCTTCACTTGGAATGTCTAGCTCCAGCACGATGAGCCTAAGTTTTTATTTTTTTCTTTTTGTGTGTTTTTTTTTTTTTTTTTTTTTTTTTTTTAAAATATGTGTGTTGTTACAACTAGTTTGCCCTCTGTTGTGGGCTTCAGGGTTAGTTGTTTGCTTGGTCCCCGTTTAACTGGGGAAAGACCCTCAACCGTATTATTCTTTCTTGTTCTATTTTGTGTTCGCAGCTCAGGTTTTACATGCTCTTCATTCTCATACTTGGCTATTGTAGGCACCATTACCTTTTTTCCCCCTCTCTTTTTGGTGCCTCCTCTCTTCCTCTTTGATTTTGCCATTTATGTGTGGGGATCTGAGGTTACTTGAACATTCATATTACATGTGTGGGTGGGGTACATGATTAGTACTTCAATTTCTGGTACTATTAAATCATGTTCGTGGAATGTTTGGGGTCTGCAGAAACCCACCAAAAGACTAGCTGTGTTTTCCTTTTTGGAAAGGGAGGAGGTTTCTTTGGCGTTTCTCCAGGAGACTAATTTCGAGGATAAGGACAACATCAAACTTAAGAGGGGCTGGGTTGAACGGGTGTTTGCAACTTCCTATTCCTCTTTTAGTAGGGGCGTAGCGATCCTCGTTAGCAAAAAGCTCGCATTCCAGTGTCTCAACTGTGTCAATTGACACAGTTGAGACACCCTAACCCTGACCATGGTTATCTTTAAAGATGACCATGGTCGCTATATAATAGTTAAGGGTACACTTCTATGAAAAGAAGTGACATTTATGAATGTGTACTGTCCACCTGGCTACTCCCCTAGCTTTCTTGCTTCTGCCACATTTGCCAATCTTGCGTCTGCAGACAGCTTTGTGGGCGGGGACTTTAACGGTCACATTGATCCTTTGCTGGATAAGCCGCTGTCTAGTAGTTCCCCTCCCTCAAGCCAGGCCAGAATGCTTACTTCATTATGCTTCGACTTCAGTTTCATTCATGTTTGGAGGCAGCGACACCCTACTGACTTAGGATTTACATTTTTCTCCCCGCCCCATAAAAGTTACACCAGAATTGACTATTGGTCCAACCCCGCTTCAAAAAAAAAAAAAAAAAAAAAGCAAAAAAACACCACGGGTAGATATCTTGACAACCTTGTAAAAAGAAGGCCCGATTCTCTTGCCATTGCTTCTGTTACCAATAAAGAGGAAGCTAAATTATTTGATACAAGGGCTATCAATGAGGAGTTTGCATCATTTTACTGTAATTTATATAAATCTGAGTAGCCTGGTGATGCTTCCAGCCTCATGAAGGATTTGTTTTCTAGGTTTGAACATACCTTAGATTACTGAGGCCCCCAAATTTTTACTTAATGCTCCTATTACAAGAGAAGAAGCCTTGTTTGCCTTGAGCGTCATGCCATCAGGTAAAGCTCCAGGTAGGGATGGATTTAGCTGAGAGTTTTACAAACAGTCCTTCTGGATCCACTCTTAGCAATGCTCACTCTTTCCTAAATGGCATCCTGCCCCAGTCCCTCAGAAAGGGCAATATTTCTGTTATTCTTAAAAAAGGCAAACCCCCTGATAAATGTACTTTATATAGGCCCTTTGCCTTGCTGAACTCAGACTTGAAGTTACTCTCTAAGATATTAGCCCTGTGACTGGAGAAGGTACTCCCCTATATAATTAATGAGGATCAAACAGGTTTTGTTAAAAGCCGCAAATCCTCTGATAACATGAGGGGACTTCTCAATGTTATTCATCTTTCACAAAATTCTGATGAGCCATTCCTTGTTGTAGGGTAATTTCCAATAAACCAAGTTCAAAAAGGGGAGTCTATGGCTGACGCGTGTTCCTGGTTTCCAAAAGAAATGCTTCCAGTTGCATTATGATTTGAAGACCGTTTATTTATTACAAACTGAAGATGTAACAATGAACTCCTTCCTAAATAAGCATGAAAGTTCCAAAAAAAATAGCAGTTATCCAGAACTACCTGTGCACACGGTCAGAAAACCGTGAGACTCCTAACCTCTCTGTACATGCTCCTCCCCTTCCCTCTCACACAGGGTTTCATGCTACTATTGCACTTACATACTTAAAGTGAGAGGTACCCCCCTTTAGGTTCCAATCCCAAACAGTGACTTAAAAATTACTTTATGTAAACACATAAATTTTCACATTTATTAATCCTGAAAAGATAACTTATGTAATGAATCTATGAATTATAAAACAAACATGAACTCAATCGTAAATAAAAATATAAAGCAGACGTCTGGCGCTTACACTTGTACTCTCTCTTGATGCAGAAAAAGCGTTTGATCGCGTTGAATGGTTGTATCTATTTTTTGACTTCAAGGAGTTAGGATTGGGTGAAATCTTTGTAAATTAGGTGAAAGTTCTCTATAACTCCCCAGTCGCAGCGGTTATGGTAAATGGCCTGTATTTGTATAGTGCTTTACTAGTCCCTAAGGACCCCAAAGCGCTTTACACAACCAGTCATCCACCCATTCACACACACTGGTGATGGCAAGCTACATTGTAGCCCCAGCCGCCCTGGGGCGCACTGACACAGGCGAGGCTGCCGGACACTGGCGACACTGGGCCCTCTGACCACCACCAGTAGGCAACAGGTGAAGTGTCTTGCCAAGGACACAACGACCGAGACTGTCCGAGCCGGGGCTCGAATCGGCAACCTTCCGATTACAAGACGAACTGCCAACTCTTGAGCCACGATCGCCCCAAAATATAACTAACGGGATGCGGTCCAGCTATTTTGCTCTTCTTAAGTAAAGCAGTTTCACCCCGGTTCTTTTTTTATTCCTCGGGCATCCAGAGACGACACCGGATTCAGTAGTCATTTTACAAAACCTTTATTCATCTTCAGTTATGCATACATCTTCTAGAAGGGGAGATGAGCAAGGCCGGTGTCCCTCTGCAGATCTTCACTCCAGTTTTATAGAAGCGACCCCATCGTAAAACCCACATGATGTGTTGCAAACTCTGTGTTTGTGTATGTATGTGCGAGCAGGTGAGTGCCTGTGTGTGTGTGCGCGTACCTGTGTGTATGTGTGAGTGCACGTGAGTGAGTGTGCGTGTGGTTGTGTGAGTCTAACAGTTAAAGCACTGTATGTGTCTCTGGGTACGTAACTTCCTGCCGGTCATAAAAGTAATCTCCCCTCAACCAAGGTACACCAAATTCCTCTACACAACATACAAAACAAAGTTAACATATTACAAACACTGAGACCCCCACTCTGCATCCACTGTGAGACTCCTCACATCGACTGTGAGGAGTCTCCTGCAAACCTACTTCAAACTTATAACAATTATGAGCGTTTATTAAAAAGTACAAGCATCAGCATCCCCCAACTATAGCTTCCTGTCTCCTTTTATGACAGGCAGACCCCCAGTGTCAATAAATTCCTTTACACACACACACACACACACACACACACACACACACACACACACACCTCTGATCTACTGCTGGACACTCTCATCTAAGCAAATGTCACATCTCATATTGTAATAATTGTTTTCTTGTACTCACACTCTCCACCGGGGTTAATGGGCAGGGCGATCCTCTTAGTCCTTTACACTTTGACATAGCCATAGAACTGCTGGCCCGGGCCGTAAGACAGGATGTTTTAATTTCCGGTATTCGTGTTAAAGAGAAGATACATAAAATTTCTTTATATGCAGATGATGTGTTGGTGCTCTTATCCCGACCTAAAACCTCCCTCTCCCCATCTTGTTAAAGTAATTTCAGGCTGTAAGATTAACTTTGCCAAGTAAGAGGCCATTGCCTTGGGTTCATTGTTGACATTTCCAGTTACAACTGTTCCCTTTCCATTTCGCTGGTCTCCTACTGGGTTTACTTATTTAGGGATACGGGTTTCTCCCTCTTATCATCAGCTGCTCAAGCTCAATTTTGTCCCCCTTTCTGATCCCTTTCTCAATTAAGGGTGATCTGGAGCGCTGCCCCCCCCCCCCCCGTTTCATGGCTTGGCAGAGTGGCCCTGATCAAAACGAATATTGTGCCCAGACTGCTATATACTCTGCAAATGATCCCCATCTTGTTATCTAACAAGGTTATTAAGCTTTTGGAAGGTTGGTTAAGTGCTTTGATATGGAGCAAAAGAAGGCCCAGATTTAATGTAATGGCGTGAATGAGGGATAACCGGGGACGGTGACTAAGATGTTGACAACGCCACCTGGGGAGGGAGTTACACCCCAGGAAAGATTTCTTTAGCCAATGTTAGCTAGTGTAATGCTTGCAAAGCCCATAGACTCGTTATTAACAGCAGAGGTGAGACAGATGAATTTTACAAATCAAAATTTATTAGGAAGAACTACTAAAAGCATAAAACTGTAAAATCAGGAAGGTACCCAAGGTAGCAGGGTTGGGATGGCAAGACAGTTAATTAAAACACTTTATTAACAACTGATGATTAAAATGACCAGACTCACTACCACAGTGCTACCATAGAACAATCACAGCTTTAAAAAAAAAAAAAAAAAAAAAAAAAAAAAAAAATGGTGGAGACCGGCCACTTGTGGAGGCAACCTGCGGGGAGGAGTGCCCAAGGGTGCCACCAATTACTCACCCGTGTAGTTCCACTGCAGACCTCACTGAAATCTAAATGGTGCAATCTACCGATGGCTGGTGTGTACACTCTCTTGCATCGGGGAGGGGATTCCACCTCACGTGCCCAGCCCCTCAACAAGCGGCCGCACCTCCACTAAAGCAATAAAACAAAGCATAAAACCTTAAACAAATTATTAAAAGAGATCTACATAAAACAAATACACCCCAAGTTACTGTTCTTTATAAAAGCATCACATAACAAACAAAAAAGCATAAGACAAGACAGCAGCAGTATAGCACAATCCTGTAACAAAAGAGGGAAACAGTCGTCAAGGTCCACCCTACTATATGCCACATTATGATAAACGCAAGAGTCCCACTTACCACTCTCTAAAGGGCAATACTAAAATGAGTAGCTTTCCTGGAGAGATCTGCAGTGCTTAACTACCTAATGCTCTCAGCCACCTTGGCTGGAATAAGACTGCCAAATGCCTATGTCTGGTAGTGAAGCACAGCTGTTCCTTATAAGCCCACTAATTGTCAGCTGGGAAGGTAAGGATGTTAGTGCTGCATTCGTGGACATCACGTAAAATCCTAGCCCAGAATCTACTTCACTACATTAAAATGGCCACAGTCCAGATGTCCAGTCAAGATGAGGTGTTGATTTACCCAGTCTGCGACTTTACCAACTTGCTATTCATTTTCAGTGATTGCAGACTGGCTCAGATGTGACTCTACCTCGATCTGACTTGATATTGAATCCTCTCAGTCCAAATGTCCCCTGTTTAATTTGTTATTTGTTAAAGAGATCAGTGAAGTCAAAAAACTCTCCAACAATCCTATTACTCTATGCTCTGTCAGTGCCTGGAGGTCTATCTGTGCTTTGGAGGGTCAGGCCCATTTGACATCCTCCCTGGCTCCTGTTATGAATGGCCCTTACTTCTTGCCTGGATGTCTGGACCAGGGTTTTGTGGTCTGGTCTAATTTGGGGCTGGTTAGCTTGGGTGATTTGTTTAGAGGCCGGACCCTTCTTTCCTTTCAGCAGCTTCAACAATGTTTTGGCCTTCAAAATGTGGAACTCTTTAGATACCTGCAACTGAGGCACTTTAGAATTAATGACACCACCCTATTGTTGGACCCTACTAGGTCCGCAGTGGAAGATGCTTTGTCCTCCCTGCAGTCTGGAAAATCCATCAGTTCCTTTTATAAGGTTCTTAACTATGGCTCAGCCCCTGGTTTCGAGGCTGCTAAACAGGTCTGGGAAAGAGACCTAGACTGCTCAATAAATGATCCAGTCTGGCAGGAGATTTGGGCCTGTGCCTCTATCTGTCTGTAATTGGGCTAAATCAATTCAATTAAAAATCAATACAAAGTAGTGTACACGTGAGAAGTGGAACGAAATTCATACACGATTCCAAACATTTTTTACAAACAAATAACTGAAAAGTGGGGTGTGCATGATTATTCAGCCCCCTTTGGTCTGAGTGCAGTCAGTTACCCTTAGACATTGCCTGATGAGTAGTGATGTGACGTTCTGTATCGAGGCTTCGAAGCTTGTGTCGAGTAATGGAGGGGGCGTTTCCGCGATGCGCGTATCGAGGCTTGCTTCATTTATGGGAGGAGCTGAAAATGATGACGTCCGAAGCCTCGCTGCCCGGCTGTACCACGTGACTGGTTCATGAAGTGGTTTGAACTTTGCCGCAAGCTATGACAGCGATATAAACCCCTCAGACTTCATTCAAAATGTGGGTGTTTGATGGAGAGTTGCGGTTAGTGAGAGTTTGGAGACAGTTTGGAGGTTTAGGAGAGAAAGCCAGGAGAGAATGGAGCCAGCTAAGAAGAGGAGGATGTCCTCCCCTGTGTGGGAACATTTTGATCTTATTCCTCCCAACAAGGTATGTACATTTCTACAGAAGATGTATTTTCATAATTCTGATGGTGCAATAAAACTTATGTTAAGCTGTCTTTACTTTTGTACAAGGTGAAGTGTTTGCTATGTGCCAGGGAGCTGGGATATAACAACAACACCTCATCCATGCTTAGGCACTACAGAGCTTTGCATGAGAATAAGGGGAACACCGATTGTGGAGCAAGACCAGGTGAGCCATCAAATGCCATGATAATATAGCATGCAGTAATGTTACTAAATGATATAACAATATTATACAACTGTAATAAGTTACGTGTGTGATATTTATATTTGTGCTTTGTTTTTGTTGTCTTTCCTCAGGAGAACAATCTCAAATAGATGAAGACCTGGTTAGCATGGTGATTGAGGACTCCCAGCCATTTAGCATTGTGGAGGACAAAGGATTTAAAAGATTTGTTAAATCATTAAATCCTAGCTATGTTCTCCCCACTAAAAAGGCCATAAAAGCAGTGGAAATTTAGTTTTTACAGAGTAAAATGCGAACAGGCAGGACTGAGGCTCAAAGCCTCAGTGTGTAGCTGTCCATACCTCAACGTTACAAAAGCACAACCACTGTCCACACCCTTGGTGCCACAGACTACCAAGGCTGTGGAACAGTCTACCTCTACAACTACGTTTGGTTGACTCTGTGGAGTCCTTTAAAAAACAGTTAAAAACTTTACTGTTTAAACAAGCTTTCTGTTGACCAATGCTTTTTACATTTTTATAATTTTAATTTACATTTAAACTCTATATTGTGTATATTGTGCCTTTTGCTATTTATCGTACTGTTTATTTTAATCTCTGTGTGCAGCGCTTTGTGACTACCTGTCTATGAAAAACGCTTAATAAATAAACTTTACTTACTTACACCTTTAAATGTCCTATTGCAAGTTCGTGTTTTTTATATTTTAGCAAGACGTTTACTTCTGCTTTTCTGCATACAGTTTAAGTTCATTGAAAGGTCATATGTCTATGTATTGTATAGCTGGAAACACACACACACACGTATCTACACACACACACACACAATATAGACACTGATGTTGCCTAAGAATGTCACATGTATTTGTAATTGTATATTCTTGAATGATTGCTTGCTGACAATAAAAAGGGCTGTAGCGAAGGAATCGGTTGAAGTTGGCTAAGGACAGGTGAAGGCCTGGGTGACTTCCCTCGCGAGCCACAAAGAGCTGTCTTGCCCTGTTTTGTCGTGCAGTTAGTGGTCTCGTGTTCCAGCGGGGTTTGTGCCTAGATAAACCCAACATTCACAAACGCTGTCCATCTAATCTGACTGAGCTGGAGCTGTTTTGCAGAGAAGAATGGGCAAGAATTTCAGTCTCTCGATGTGCAAAGCTGGTAGAGACATACCCTAAAAGACTGGCAGCTGTAATTGCAGCAAAAGGTGGTTCTACAAAGTATTGACTCAGGGGGCTGAATAATTACGCACACCCCACTTTTCAGTTATTTATTTGTAAAGAATGTTTGGAATCGTGTATGAATTTCGTCCACTTTGTAGTGGTCCTTCACGTGGAATTCCAATAAACTTGATTCATGTTTGTGGCTGTAATGTGACAAAATGATGAAAAGTTCAAGGGGGTCGAATACCTTTGCAAGCCACTGTAACTGGCTGCTAGATTTCTTGATAGGAAGACAGCAGACAGTTACGTAAGGTCAGCAGCAACACCTCGAGCACTATAACACTGAATATGGGGGCTCCTCAGGGATGTGTGTTGAGCCGCATTCTCTTCACTCTGCTCACCCACAACTGCACACCATCACACAGCTCCAACCTTTTCATCAAGTTTGCAGACGAAACAACTGTGGTAGGTCACATCAGCAACAATGATGAGATCTAATACAGGGGTGAAGTTAACCATCTGGCAGAGTGGTGCAGCTACAACAACCTGTCCCTAAATGTGGAGAAGACCAACAGCGACTCTACTTCCTCTGCAAACTGAGAAGCGCAAGAGATTCAACCACCATTATGAGCACCTTCTACATCCTTCAACAGCTTCTTCAGTTTGCTGCCATCAGGAAGGATACTGAAGAGCCTCCGTGCCAGAACCCGCAGACTGAGAGACAGCTTCATCCATCAGGCTGTCAGGATGCTGACCATCTCTGAATCGAGAAGGGGGGCCCAAGGGTACATCTTTCGGCATATTACAATGCTGTGATTGGAGCCATTCCTCAACTCTCTGTGAATGGTACTCATGGCCATTTGAGAATCTGTGTCTTTGATTAGCAGTCGTTGATCAATGGTCATAAGAATTTGCATACTAACAATCATGGAACTAACCCCCCAGCCCATTGTTCATTCAGTGGTGCTAGTTTCCTTCACTGTGCAAATGTACTGTTTACAAGATTGGGGAAACCTGCAGTCAGCTGAGACTGAAGAAGTCAGTTCGATGAGTGACGAAATGTTTTTCCCACTGAAAACGCTACGTCTAGATGTAGGTAAGATGTATGAATGATTAAGCACGCATCAAGACATTATTTTATTAATATTTTTAAAATGATAGCATCTGTTTATAAGATCGGGGAAACCTGCAGTCAGCTGAGATTGAAGAAGTCACTTGGATGAGTGACAAATCGTTTCTCCCACTGAAAATGTCCAGATGAACAGAATCAACTTTTTGGGATTTACTTACCTGGATGATTAAGCACGCATCAAGACATTATTTTATTAATATTTTTGAAATGATAGCAGCACAAAAATGTTTGCAGCATAAACCAGCACAAACATAGCACAAATGTTTGACATCAAATTTGTTTGATTGATTTAATGTGGGAGGGCTGGTTGACCTTTTGACCTTTACATTTTCATTAATATCTTTAAAACAGAGGCAGCACAAACGACAAATTTAGCAGCACAAACCAGCACAAAAGTAACACAGTTGATTGACACCAGTTTTGTTTGATTTAATTAATGTGTGTGTGTGTGTGTGGGGGGGGGGCAACTTTACTCACATCTTATATTGGGAGTAATGGACAATCTGGTTATCAAAGGCAAGCACAAGAGACTGTTCCAGCTGTTATCTTTTGCGGCCAGGAAGAATATCCTGCTCCTCTGGGGCAGGCCAGCAATCCCAACTAAGAAATCCTGGCATAACATTGTTATGGACTGTATTCCCAATGAATATATAACTTGTATGCTCAACTCCACCTTGGACTCTTTCCACAGAACCTGGGACCCACATCTGAAATATGTTGGACCTGTACTGTCATCCTCGTTGTTGTGGGGCTTTCCCAAAATGAATTAATTTGTATTAATAACAAAAATATTTTTTTTTTAAAAAATGGTGAGAGAGTTTGTGGTCCGGAGATCTGGTGGAAGTGCATTCCAACGTCTTGGGACAGAACAAGTAAAGGCTCTGAGTCCCATGGTAGTCAGGGGAGCAGGTGGAACAGACAGAAGGGGAGCTGAAAAAAAGTGAAGTGTACAAGGGGATGAGTATGTATGGAGAAGATCAGATAAATATGGAGGAGCGAGATTATGAAGCGCTTTGAAAGTAGGAAGCAGGATCTTGAAATTGACACGGAGGTATAATGGAAGCCAATGGAGCTGTTTAAGAACAGGTGTTATATGTTCATTAGTAATTCTCATTCATTTTATACACCTATATTGTTTTTACACATACGTCACTACTAAAGATATTTTCCTGTCGTGTTGATGGACTTTTGACTTGAATCTGACTACTCATCAAAAGAGTTTGGACTTCTGTCAGTCACAACTTTAGATCGCTCACTTTCCTGACTACTGTTGATTACTGTTTTCAAGTTTTGTTCAAATATGTATACAATAGCAAATCTACCAACACACTGTCTAACAAAAATACATAACTGATGATCCCTAGATGATTTCTGATTTAAGATAACGCTTTATTGTCATTGCACAGTAATACCTAGCACAATAGTACAAGGAAATTGGAAAACCATTCTCCGTAACCCCTGGTGATCGTTGTATGGGAAAATCCCAGTTCATCAACAGTCTCTGAAATCAACCCTCCTGAGATCAACAACCATGCCAAATTTAATAATCTTTTTTTCAGGTTCTCAGGTACATGTATAAATTCTCTGAGTTGCTGCTGATGAGAAAGACTGATTAGGTATTTAGATTACTGTGATAAGCAGTGGAACAGGCATACTTAGTAAAATAGCTGTTGAATGTATGTATTGTGACTTCCCACTGGATGTCAGCTGGACATGCAGATCATGTATATATTGGGTATGGCAGTCCATGACCAGTTCTGGACATCTAATTAATGTCCAAACTAGGTCCACAATTTGGGCGTCCAACCATGACCCAACTTGGACATCAATATGGTGTTCACAGTTTGAACTTTGGTCTGGGTAATTTTTTAGATGTCTATGACATGTGCAGGAAATGTACAGATTAATAAGATATTATTCACAAATATCAACATGATGAAGTGACTGACTGACTAATAATTTTTTGACAAATGTGAAGAAGACTTTGATTATTGTGTCTTTTGTTTTCAAAAACGCTCCGATTTTTTTGAGAACTCTATTAAAAGTGGTGAGAATGACCTTTCTGCTGTGACATTTCCACCAGGTCAGTTGAGAAAAACTGAAATTATATGTTATTACACTATCTGTATTTAGACAAATTAACGATATTTATATTTAATGAATCCAAAAGTAGATTTTAGTATCCTGAACAAAACTTTTTGGATATTGGCAAAAAAGTTTCAAACTATGGGCATGGCTGTGCAGTAAGCTGCAGTACCAGCAGAGGGAGAGATTTTATTTCAATCAATATTATATTTCAAGTCAAGCAGCCTTCCTTTTTGAAGTTTTATCATTATGTTGGTACAACAGCTGTTGCTGGGAATTTCTTCAAATTTGGCTTTAACGGTCAATTTGATGTCCAGTGGGCAGTGTCACTGTGATCTGTTCCATTCTTTGTCAAGAAAGAAATACAGTCTACGTGAAGCAAATGCACAAATATATTGACATTCATCAGGTTCACATTGCCTTTACAGTGAAACCACAAAATTCAGAGAAGCCTTCTCGCTGGCATGCCCCTGAATGATCCTCTTGGGTGCTGTCATTTGATAGTCAGGTAAATGAAAGCTTTGAATGTCATGTTCTGGTGCTGGGTATTTAGTGTCATGTGGACATTTATGTATTGTTCATCAACGTTAAAAATGTTCCTTTCTCAAGCAAAACTTCCCAGACAACAAAGACAGCAGTAAAACAGGCTGGCCCAATGGTCAAAGGCATCATATATAAACTCACAGGCTCTGTCTGCAAACATACACAGGGGGACATTTCTCTCAGTCAACAGTCAAGGTTGATCAACGTGGTAAGGAACAATTCTCTTCATTATTTTAATTGTTATCACTTTGTTTTGTTATATTATGTAAAAAGGATCAATTTTATTTACTGACAACTGTTTTTTTTTTTCTTAAATTGGCATCTTCATTGTAGGGTTGTTGAAAATTATTTGGGCAAAAAGCATAATTGAAAATGAGAAGTTTTTAATGAATTTCAAAAGTTCTGCAGTTCAACTGGGGAATTTTTAGCATTTTAGCATTAATTATTAGCGATGTTGACTCTTGGTAGTGGAGAGTTTTGAAGAACATATGATGATTAAAACAAACAATGATTCCTCCACAGAAAGTGCTGACATGAAGCTTGGGTTGCTTGTCATGGTAGCTGTGGCAGTTGTGCTGCCCAGCTTTTCTGAGAGCAGGATTGTCTCCAAATGTGAGCTCAAAGACAAGCTCGGGAAAATGATCAATCTGCCCAGAAAATCAAAGGAAAAAATCTTGGCAATAGGTGAGCTTAAATGCATTTGTTGTGTTCAACTTTCATGACCTCCAAACACACATCCCTTGGGCACTGATTAAAATCAGTGGTAAAGCTGAAATGTCCAAAAGTATACTTCTGATGTATTGAAGTTCACTGCTATTTTATGATTCTTCTCTACCAGAGGAAAATACTAACCCCATTTTAGATATCTGGACTTTAAGTTACTGTTTACTGTGAAATTTGTAGAATTTGCAGAAGTCAGCAAATTAACTCTGATACAATATAAGCAGCATGTAATTTTATACTTACATATACTTTGTTACTTTATTGCTATTACATATTACTTTAGCAACTGCAGCAATAATGTAATTGTCTCAATAATCTATTGATATATTATATATATTTAAAAGTATCCATTCAAAGAAAACAAAGTTCAAGTAAGATGATAACTCTCACTATCACCTTTTTTTAATCTACTCCTCCCTTTTTTGTTTGCATTCTCACATCTGCTGATACACCTGGCTCGCTGCAAATGTCTGTGAGCTGAATAGAAAGTCCCATCTGAATGTCAGCCTCATCACAATGTTTGATAAAAAGCATATCAAAATGCCCATGAAAAGATAATAAAATAAAAATAGATAGACTATGTCAAAGAATGTCTACTTTAAAGAATTGCCTAAAAAACTCCCCCAAAAAACTCCTTGTAAAACATCAACTTAGGGGTATTTTTTTGTCTCCTTTAGTTTACACTTGGCTTCTGTGAGGTAGCACTGCAACACCTGGACTAATTTCTCTATTCATTTGCTGATAAAACTGATGTACAATGTGCTATTTTTGATTGTTTACAGTAGCCACTAAAATAAAACTAAAAGCACACATATTATGGAAGGTAAAAGAAAACAGCAACAACAACTCTTACTGAGTATCATATTTTGTTCTTTTTTTTGTCTTTCTTCCCTGTTTGGTCTCTTTGTGTACATGACTGATTTGCTGCAGTTATCTGTGAAGTGAAACGGAGGTCTGATCTGAACACCACTTTGGTCAAATCGTTTGAAAAGTGCACTAACACTACTACTAGCCCAACTAGTACTAACTCCACCATCAGCTCAGTGAACACAACCCTTGTGTCAAACAGCACAAGTAGCAGTGAGGAAGACAGCAGTGAGGAGGAGAGCGGGCAAATTGGCGACCTTTACGGGCTCTTCCAGCTGTCTGACAGGAAGTTCTCTGATTTGGGGTATTGCCCGTCTGAAAATTTGTGTAATACCTCCTGCACAGGTGAGGTCCTACACCAAAAGCAAACACAGATTTATTAGGTAAGTTTTGATTTTTATTTTGCGTATTAAAAATAGTTTCTTTTTTCTTGCAGCCTTTAACGACGAGGACATAACTGATGATATTGCTTGTGTTATCCAGACTGGATACTGGAAGTAAGTTTCTGGAGAGCAAAACAGACATGGGTCAGATAAATAATCAAACCTTTGAATAAATATGAGATGACTGAGCGATACATCAGCTAACTGATCAATTTAGATATGCGAAACAACAGTTGACAAATGACAGGAAAATCTTATCGACCTTTTGCATCACAGCTTCAGTGCTCAGTGGCCTTCTGTCTTTAGCTTTACTCTGATGTTTGAACACCATTGTTTCAAAATATTTGATCTCATTTGGTGCTTTCATGATGGTGGTGGAGACCACTGTCTGACATTCTGGTTAGGATTTCTGAGGGGGATCAGGATACTTTCTGTGTATGAAGGTACATCAAAGTGAAGATTCGTTCTCATATTTAAGTGTTACATTTAAAAGCTACACATGTGTGCCAGTTTAGCTCCCTGCGTAGAACAGGTGATCATTATGTCATAAGGTTCATGCAGAGGCCTGGGTTTAAATCTGCCACAAGGTCAATTATGGCATGTCTCCCAGCTATCCCTTCTTCTTATCAATGTTCAGAAAGTGTACTTAAAAAGAAATATACATATAAATGGATGTATGGAATAAAACACTAAGTTAATCCAAAGAAAACTACAACAGAGAAATACAAAAAAATTTGTGTTGCCTAATAACTGCCTTTTGCTCTAATCAAACAGGGAGATTGAGATGACAGCCTCAGAGTCATGTCGTCGCAACTGGAATTGCTTTAAAGAATGTAAATGAATGGCTGTGAGATCACAGTTTATACGTGCAGGATCACAACTATTTATTCTTCAGAACCATTTCCTGTCAGCTGTGATCAAGAAACTGCATGCTCCATTACCTACTATATGTTACGAAGCACTATTTTCTTTCTTTGGTGGGGGAATCTTTCAATAAATATTACTTTGCAGCATGAATGTATATTCTCATAGTAACACCAAAGCTCATATTCTGCTGCTCTTCTTATCACATAACATGAAGAGCTGTGTAGGAAACAGAACCCACCATAAATGATTCCCATATGAAATAAAAAATAGAATAATCTAAGATATTTATAAAGACCTACTTGTGAGCCTTATTTTTGATCAAATTCTAATACTTACCCTCAACACAAAAATTAAGGGCTAGGTAGGTTATGATAGCTATTTTCCTTTAATAAATTAAATTTACATTTAAAAACTGTATGTTGTATTTAATTTGGTTATTTTTTATTTATTTTGTTTTTCAATATGTAGTGTGACAAATATGCAAAAGGGAAAAAAAGAGAAATCAGCTACAGGAGAACAGTTAATGGGGAAATTTGGATACATAAATAGATTATTTGTAATAACAACACTTACCTGTAAATGCACTTGAACAGGGGGCAAACAATGTTTTTACAGGGAAGAGGAAATATTTGTACTGTAAACAATTCAGTCATGTGTAACAACATCTATTTAACAGGAAAGAAATATTTATGCTGAAAACAACTGTTTTAAAATCTAAGAGACCATTACATCAATGCTCGATTCCCCCCTCCAGCAGATCCAAGTACTTGCATAAGGAAATTATGATGTAATTACTGATGGAAATTGAGCCCAGTGTCACAACCATAAACTGGATCAGATTAAAACATACCATTTGTACTGCCTGTCTTGACTCTACATGGACACCTTCAACTTTCTGCACATCTTTCTGGCTAAAGAATTGTAATATATTTTTATTTTAATAGTAAAATAAACATGTACTATATTACCAAACAAAATTTACTATTAGCTGAAAATGACAAGTGGTGGAGGAAATTTTAAACCTTTCTAAGAGAGATAAGATAAGATAAACCTTTATTAGTCCCACACTAATAAAAAACATTTTTGGTCATGGCAGAAAGTACAAGTTTAAGAGCAGTAAAAGTTGAGAAAAACACAATGGAATAGGATAAGATAAAATAGAATAACATACTATATAACATAAAAGACATTGAAAATAGCTCAGTATAGACAAAACTTTATTACTGGAAAACTGTGCCTAAAATATTAAATATAAAAATAATAATTCTCCATAAAAATGTTCCCCATCTGCAGTAGATGGATTACTTACTGCTGAATGTGGCCAAACTTGAGCTTGTTTTATATAGTTTATATTCTATTTTATGTCCAGCATTATAATTTATAAATCATATGTTTGTGGCTGTCCTGTGAGTACAACATAACAATGAAAAAAGGCCCTGGGCTAGACCCAGGACTCTCTGGAGCAATTATATCTCTCAGCTGGACTGGGAACGCCATGTGTTCCTCTGGATAAGTTGGAGGAGCTTCACCTCTTTTTAAAAAAAACATTGAAAGGAACATTCTCTGGCCTGTCTCTCTGATGACCTGAAGAATTTAAAAACATACATTTTTTGTAGATAATTTTCAAATTAAAAATAGTGAAGCATTTAAAATTTACAATACAAAATTTTTAGAATGACACCATCACATGAACTTACAGTGCATCGGAAAAGTACTTACATCATTTGATTTGTTCCGCATTTTGTCATGTTACAGCCTTATTCCAAAATGCACTGAATTCATTTTTCACAATTTTATTATTCTACACACAATCCCTTTTTTGAAAATTCTGACTTAAAGTAACTTAATGTTGTTGTGTTTGTCAGGTCGGCTTACATTGATGGTATTTTTTTTTTATATGTCAGAAAATTATAGAGAAGCTATAGAATAAAAAGACAATTGAGAATAGTATGATATCCATGACAAACACCAATAAAATGAAAAATAAAAATGTAAAAATCAGGTTTTGTCTTGCTAACTTGTATTACTCATCTATTTTCTTCCATTCATCCAATTCAGGGGTGCAGCATACTTGGAGCCTACCCAAGCTGTCCTCAGTATAAGAGGTGTGGTACACAAAGGGCAGGACCAGTCTTGTTTAAAAGACATTTCACAATGCACAATAACTTGAGCAATAGATCATGAATAGATCCACTATTTCACTGACTTTCACTTTCTGGAAATATTAAACAGATTAAAATGAAAAAGTAGTTCCTGAGTCACTCTGTGTGGGATGAAATCATATAAAAATTCATTCCTGGAGCAAACAGACCCATTTGTATTGACTTTTTACTAAAAGCATATTGATTTCTTCTCCTGATATTTAGACTGTAGTATTGATATTTTAACTTTTGCCTATTTTACTTTTACTGAATCAATACTGAGTCCTCATTGGGGTCTGACAAATGCACATCAGTCAGGATTAAATAACCGCACATGGTTCTAATCAATCAACACCTGTACCAATATATTGTAACCCTAGAGTGTGTTAAAAATCAGCCCATACATATCAAAATAGCTGACCCCAATATCTATAAAATTATAAAAGGAAATACAAAACTATCTGGGAAAAAGACTAAAGAAGGCAATTCTTAATTAAATCAAAAGAGAATATAATTCAACCATTAAAATCAAGTTTACAGTGTTAACAATGTTTTACTAATCAAAATGTGATGCCATTTAATAAACAGAGATGGGTTGCAACGTGTTACTGTAATCTAATTACTTTTTTCAAGTAACAAGTAAAGGATTACTATTGCAAAAAAGCTTTGGAATTAGTGTGTTACTGCATTACTAAACCGTGATTTTGTTTGTTAGATTGTCTCATGACAATGGCGTATGAACATGCGACATCCATGGCAGCACCAGACGTGTGTACAGGGAGTGCAGAATTATTAGGCAAGTTGTATTTTTGAGGAATAATTTTATTATTGAACAACAACCATGTTCTCAATGAACCCAAAAAACTCATTAATATCAAAGCTGAATGTTTTTGGAAGTAGTTTTTAGTTTGTTTTTAGTTTTAGCTATTTTAGGGGGATATCTGTGTGTGCAGGTGACTATTACTGTGCATAATTATTAGGCAACTTAACAAAAAACAAATATATACCCATTTCAATTATTTATTTTTACCAGTGAAACCAATATAACATCTCCACATTCACAAATATACATTTCTGACATTCAAAAACAAAACAAAAACAAATCAGCGACCAATATAGCCACCTTTCTTTGCAAGGACACTCAAAAGCCTGCCATCCATGGATTCTGTCAGTGTTGTGATCTGTTCACCATCAACATTGCGTGCAGCAGCAACCACAGCCTCCCAGACACTGTTCAGAGAGGTGTACTCTTTTCCCTCCTTGTAAATCTCACATTTGATGATGGACCACAGGTTCTCAATGGGGTTCAGATCAGGTGAACAAGGAGGCCATGTCATTAGTTTTACTTCTTTTATACCCTTTCTTGCCAGCCACGCTGTGGAGTACTTGGACGCGTGTGATGGAGCATTGTCCTGCATGAAAATCATGTTTTTCTTGAAGGATGCAGACTTCTTCCTGTACCACTGCTTGAAGAAGGTGTCTTCCAGGAACTGGCAGTAGGACTGGGAGTTGAGCTTGACTCCATCCTCAACCCGAAAAGGCCCCACAAGCTCATCTTTGATGATACCAGCCCAAACCAGTACTCCACCTCCACCTTGCTGGCGTCTGAGTCGGACTGGAGCTCTCTGCCCTTTACCAATCCAGCCACGGGCCCATCCATCTGGCCCATCAAGACTCACTCTCATTTCATCAGTCCATAAAACCTTAGAAAAACCAGTCTTGAGATATTTCTTGGCCCAGTCTTGACGTTTCAGCTTGTGTGTCTTGTTCAGTGGTGGTCGTCTTTCAGCCTTTCTTACCTTGGCCACGTCTCTGAGTATTGCACACCTTGTGCTCTTGGGCACTCCAGTGATGTTGCAGCTCTGAAATATGGCCAAACTGGTGGCAAGTGGCATCTTGGCAGCTGCACGCTTGACTTTTCTCAGTTCATGGGCAGTTATTTTGCGCCTTGGTTTTTCCACACGCTTCTTGCGACCCTGTTGACTATTTTGAATGAAACGCTTGATTGCTCGATGATCACGCTTCAGAAGCTTTGCAATTTTGAGACTGCTGCATCCCTCTGCAAGATATCTCACTATTTTTGACTTTTCTGAGCCCGTCAAGTCCTTCTTTTGACCCATTTTGCCAAAGGAAAGGACGTTGCCTAATAATTATGCACACCTGATATAGGGTGTTGATGTCATTAGACCACACCCCTTCTCATTACAGAGATGCACATCACCTAATATGCTTAATTGGTAGTAGGCTTTCGAGCCTATACAGCTTGGAGTAAGACAACATGCATGAAGAGGATGATGTGGACAAAATACTCATTTGCCTAATAATTCTGCACTCCCTGTAGATCAGTTTCAGTTTTCAGTTTTATTTGTCATATGCAAGTTAGCACAGGGTCAACATTGCAATGAAATGTGTTTGACGAGCAGCAGTCACTCAGCAGCATGGTACAGTAGAAGAAAATAAAATAAAATAAAATAATAAAAAAAATAAATAGAAAAATAGTAAAGAGCAAAATATTAGAGAGACGTGGTAAAAGAGAAAAGATGACTAAATATATATGTATCTATAAATATAAATATATGTACACTGGTGATTAAATAAGAAAATATGATGGGGGGGGGGGCAGATGGGATATTGCACAGGAATGAGTAGCAGAAAATTACAGTATTGCACTTTTTAAATATAAATATCAATAACAATAAAGTGGAGTGACCATTGCAGATTAAACAGAGTACTTGTGAAGCTGCAAGGTAGCTTCTCAGTGCGTCCTGTGGAGTGTGTGTGTGTGTTTAAGTGTTGTGGTTGAGGTGTCGTATGGCTTGGTGGTAAGAACTGTTTTTAAGTCTTGTAGTCCGAGCAGACAGACTCCTGTAACGTCTGCCAGATGGTAACAAGGAGAACAGCTGATGTGCTGGGTGGCTGTGGTCCTTGATGACGCTGTGTGCTTTACGGAGGCATCACTGAAGATAAATGTCCTGAATGGCAGGAAGCCTCATGCCAGTGATGTGCTCTGCTGCCTTCACCACCCTCTGTAGTGATTTACGGCTGCTGGCAGAGCAGCTTCCGTACCAAACTGTAATGCAGCTCGTCAGCAAGCTCTCAATTGCACACCTGTAGAAATTTGAGGTGATGTTGGCGTTCATGCCAAACTTCCTCAGCCTCCTCAGGAAGTAAAGCCGCTGGCGAGCTTTCCTGATAGCAGTGTCTGTGTGAAGGGTCCAGGAGAAGTCCTCGGTGATGTTGACTCCAAGGAATTTGAAGCTGCTGACCCTTTCAACCTTGACACCGTTGATGTGGATGGGCTGGTGTTCCCTCACTGGTTGTTTCCGGTAGTCCACTATCATTTCTCTAGTTTTGCTGATGTTGAGAGTCAGGTTATTTTCCAGACACCACTCGTACAGTGCCATCACCTCCTCTCTATGATCAATGAAGGATAATATGGGGTGTGAGAGAGAGTGCGACCATGCAGCATTTAAAGCTTGGAAGTACTGACATTAAGTTAAGTTTGATTCTGTAAAAAGTGACAAAAACATTAGCGTCTGCTGTACACACTGCATGGGAAGAAAACTTCTTTCTACAGTGAAAAATTAAACTTCAATCTGAACAAGCACTTAGCACGCTGCCACGAGAACGTGAAATTCATAGAGAAACCCTGGGAGTGTACTTGAATCTCTTCTTTATTCTTCCAACATTACAAAAAATAATGGCATTCAAGGCTTAAGTGGAGGCACTGAATATAACACAAATATGTTAATGTGAAGAGAAATACAACATATGGTGTTGCCTAATAATTACCTTTTGTTTTAATCCAACAGGAACATTGTGAGGACAGCCTCTCACTCATGTCATCACAACATGAATTTCTTAAGAGAATGTAAATAAGTGGATGTGGAATCACAGTTTTTACCTGCAGAATCACAAAAATTTCTTCATCAGATCCATCTCAAGTGATCTGTGATTAAGGAACCGCATGCTCCATTATCTACTTTACGTTATGAAGCACTATTTTCTTTCTTTGGTGGAGGAATCGTTCAATAAACATTACTTTGCAGCATATATACAATGGTGTGAAATGTGTTTGCTTCCTTCCTATTTTCTGTTTTTTGTATGTTTGTCACACTTAAATGTTTCAGATCATCAAACAAATTTTACTATTAGACAAACTAAACACAAAATTAATGTTTTTTAATGAAGATGTTTATTATTAAGGGATCTCGCAAAAGTTTTGCGAGATCTCGCAAAACAAACTCACAAAAGTTTTAGCCGCATTCTTCGAAGCCGACCGGGAGGTCGAGGCACGATGTGCCGGGAGAGCGGTGTTCCTCCCGGCTGTAGTAGGTCTCGACCTCCCGTTAGCTTCGAGATGGTGGGTGTCAGATCTCCGAAAACGTCGGAGCACTTTTGCAAATATGTGATGTCTTGTAAACCGAGCAGATATCTGACGTTTACACAACTACATTCACGCCTCAAAATATCTTAAAAGTGTATTTTGCGAGATCCCAAGTTAGTTTTGCGAGATCTCGCAAAAGACCGTCTTAATTTTTTTTCCTCCCATGTCCCCTGTGGGGCTCCGTAACAAACAGATAGTCAGACATTCTCCATCAGATTTTTTTGGCAGACAGCAGAATTCATGGTTCCACTTGCCACAGCAAGTATTCTAGGTCTCTGACACAGAGGCCAGGGAAGCAGAAGAACATCATATCAAAAAGTGCTAATCCCTGCTGGACATTTTTCAAAGCTGGGAGGGTGCTTATAGAATGGTACAGGTGATCCAGGAAAGAAGGACAACCAATAAGCCGAATAAGCAAAAACTTTGGTGATTCTTTATGTGTCAAGATTATTGGAGCAGCTGAGCTGTGTTACTTTCACTACTTAATATCTATGGGGCTTTGAAACCCCAAAACACATTACTCTAAAAATTGGTCCAACTAAGAATCTGGTCCCTTGGCACAAGCAGAGCAATACAGAGTACACTATGCTGCATAAATTGTGGGGGAAACAAAGAAATGTCACTGTATACAGTCAGTTCTAGTGACAAGTATATCTAATGTTGACACTCACAGCAGCTTTTGTGTTATTTCCTCATTTTGCATCAGTTTTTAGCCTCACATCTGACTGACTTCTCTTTTTTTGGAACTCATGAATACGCCAGTTTATATATGAATATGTTAATTATATACCAGCTAGTCCAACTTCAGTAACCCTACAAAAGTCACTGCTGTCTAGTTTTCTGTTTTCAGAAATGTTACAGGCATAGCCCTTTAACGGTGAAGCCCTATGGGGAAAGTATTACAGGGTGTGGAAGGATGTGGGGGATGGTCCCTGGGTGTGTGAGTAGGGAAGAGAGGAAAGCACTGACTCATCCCTGTTACTGTTAGCAAACTAATTTCATTAGTTGCATATGTGTAATTTCATATGTGCTCGTGCTACATATGACTTACTCCCCCCTCCCTCCTGGTTCTCAGCTGCTGAAACTCAGAGCGTGTTACTGTGGAAGAGTCGCTCCTTCACCTGAGATGAAGTCTGATAGTCTGACGCAATATAACATTCAGTCTACAATTTGTTTGTTTTGCAAAGATAATAAGCAGACTAAAGGAAAAAATATATGAACTCAGTTCCACCACTGTAAAAAAAAATATATACAGTGTCTGACTCACATTCTGCTGCTGCAATTATGTAAGTAAAATCAGAAATCCCCTATTTCACTAAATTATTTAGATGAGAAAATATATACTTGACATATTTGAGGAAAATAATAATAAAATAAAATACATAAAATAAGTGTTCCCTTTAGAAATCTTTTTTTTTCTGTTTTTTTGCTCTATAAAATAGGTGTTTTCTTTTTCAATCACTTATCTTAGCAGTAGGATTTACATGAAAAGAGAAACAAATTAAGTTTGAGTGAAAATGTACATTTTTTTCACTCTCTGGACTCAATGACTCAAATGACTCAAAAAACCAGATAAATTTTGGTGAGTGTCTCATTCAAACTCGAATCAGTAAAAACAATCAAATTTACCATCACTAGAGTCTATTGTGTAAGTAATGCCACCAACATTAATAAGGACTCATACATTAGAGCCTCTTATTGCGTGTTTTGTTTGGGTTTCCGGCAATGTGTGGGATTACCAAAATTAGAGAGGGGATAGCCTAACATATGAAACATCAAAAGACCACTGTATAATCCATTTATTTCAACAAAGTAACTATTCTAATTATCACCTATCGAAGTAGTAACTGTATCGGAATGCAATCACTCATATTTTGTATTTTAAATACATAACACAGGTACGTGTATTCCATTATTCCCCAACACTGATAATTATTTAGCCATATTATTTACTTTCCCATAAACCCTCCAATACTGACTTAGAATGAAAAAAAAAAATACATTTACTGAGTCACATCTGACGACTGCTTTCAGTTTAAACTGCAGATTTCATGTATGTCATTTCATGTTTTTCAGTCAACACATGAGTTTGTGTACTGTAGGCTTTTAGATTCACTCTAATGCTCAAACAAGAAATTAGAATTACAGAAAATGTTTGCTATTGTCACTTGACTTTGTGGTTTGCAGTGGGGTGTGCCATTAACAGTTCAGACCAAAAACAAAAAAAATAGCTGTGATGTATCTCTTATATTATATTACATTTAACAAATTCTCTTTCAAGTTTTTGGTTTTTTGTGAAGATGTGACAAACAAAAGATTTTTGCACTTACGAATACTACAAAAACTATTTTTGTCCATTTTTTCCCAGATTCACCCAAAGATGGCAGCATTTCCGTCAGTCCTTCTGGTCCAATAGTAGAACACCAAACAGTGACTCTGACATGCAGCACTACATAGAAAACTACGCCTGGTACAGAGCTGATGGAGACCAGGAGGCTCTCATTGCGACTGGACACACTTTAAATATTACAGTTTCAACAATCAACAGTAATTTCTTCCGCAATGCTACAAATACAGTTGGATTTAAAGCATCCATCAACCTCCAAATAGGCGTGCGGTGTATGTATTAATTTTACAAAATTACTACTTATGTACTGTCAATGGAAAATTGTACTTAGTAGTCAGTATAATATTTTAATGATATAAGTTTGCATATGGTAGAATACTGCATGTAATCATTAGTGTTTAGAAGTATATAGTTGGTGGCATATTGAAAGAATGTCTCATCCTAGGGGGTCTGTAACATTCCAAGGTGTTCTAGCGTTCACCCCCACATCCTGGGAGCATGGGAAGAGGTCGTACCTTGTCTTATTGTTTTACGGTAGGATTAACGTAGCTATGTCAGTTTTAGTCTAAGTGCTTTTTTACATATAGATGAACTGTTGGATTTTCCAGACCAGTAGGTTTAGGGAAGTCATTTATGGGGTCACACTCTGACCCCCCCCCCCCCCCCCCCCCCCCCCCCCCCCACACACACACACACACACACACACACACACACACACACAAGCACCCACTGAAGTATAAATAAAGACCGGGGCAGTTTCTTGGCGCGAGTCTCAGTTCTGGAGGCTGCCCTTGCTAGCAAGAAATTCTGTGTGTTTCTCTTCTCTGAGTCTCTACTGAAGAAGTGTTTTAGAGTATATCTCTTAACATGTACCCTGACTAGTACCCACCTAGAAATCCATTAATCGAGTTGCATGGTAGAAAAATATATGTGTTTTTGTCTTCAGAATATTACAGGCCAAGAAAAACACCTTGTCATTTTACTTCTCATTTTTTATTTAAAATAAAACTACATTTGTTTTTTTCTACCAAACAAGCTTAGAAATAGGATTTTATGTTATTTGTCCCCGACCAAGTAATTACACGTAATGAATTAAATAATAATAATCATAATTTTCATGTGTAAGATGTCCAAATCATACTATCTCAGATATTCACACTTTTTCAATAATAAAACTTTCTTACATTTCATTGTGCATGTTTTGGGGCTCATTTTACAGATTCACCTAAAAACGTAACAGTTTCAGTCAGTCCCTCTGGTCCAGTACCAGAGAACAGCAACGTGTCTCTGACTTGCAGCAGTAATGCCAACCCAGCAGTAGAAATCTACACCTGGTACAGAGCTGATGGAGACCAGGAGACTTTTATTGGGACAGGAACCAGCTTAAACATTAAAGTCTCCAGAGACAGACAAAGATTTTTCTGCAAGGCTGAAAATGAGATTGGAATTGAACATTCTAACCTGACTCGCCTTGATGTTCAGTGTATGTATCACACAATTAAAATATTTAAAAGTTTAAGCATAACTTGAGCAGGTATAATATGTGCATGGCATCATTATTCATGGCAGGTTGTGAAACACAGTGTGGATTTTAAACTGAGTGCTTATATATCAGTTTTTTAAAGGGTGGTGGAGTTGCTCAATTTGGTGGGATTGTGTAGAAAATTCTTCCTAAAACTTTGATACTGACTATAATCCTGTTTGCTGATAATTTAAATTTATATTAAACTTAACTTAACTTAGTCATAGAGTTTTTCTTTGTTTTGTTTTTTGATAATATGTTCATTTTGAATTTGATGTGGAAAAAGCTGGGGCAGGGACATGTTTATCACTAGGTCACATAAGCTTTTAACAGCACTGTTTAAGAAATAGAGGCATCAATGATCTACACAGCTGCTCTTTTCTACATTTAAGAGAAAGACCTTGAATAGTTAAGCTGCCTTGTGAGACCACCCACATATTAGTTTCCTGTAAATTTGCCCTGTTATCAGTATTTATGTTTCTCACACATGATTGCTTGAATATTTCCTCCTCAACCAAGTTTATTGCACTAAATGTTTAGAGCACTGGTTCCCAAACCTTTTTTGTTAGGCCCTCCCTTCGTCTTATAAGAAAATCTTCACCACCCCCCGCACAAACACATCCTCCAACCACACCACACACACCCATATTTTTTTCAACCTCCATTGCAGTTTATTTCACACCTCAAATTTTTTCTAAACAATTAAACAAATAAACAAACTGCAATAAATTACAGGTTGCAATAAAATAAACCACTAAACAAACCATCTTTATGGTGTAATTATTTTATGTATAGTTGGGTTTCTTTTGTTTGTTTGTTTGTTTTACTGTGTAAGAATATTCAACACTGTTTTCAATACATTTGTCACAAAATGTCTCTCTGTGCAAAATGGGTTTAAAAACATAAACAACTGCGGGATACTGTTTGCTTTTGTGTGCGAGCCCTGTCAAAAACCTGTCCATTATGCTAGCAGCGTACAAGCGTTCTTTTGTTGTTTTTATTCATGCCTCATACCTCAAACATGAGGTCTCATATTTTCAAATATGAAGTCTCTCAAATTGAAGAAACTATTAGCTTAAGCAACTGAGTGATATTATCTGAAAAAAGGATCAGTTACGTCTCGTGGCCATAATATGTTGACGCTGCAATTTCATAATTTTGAAAAAATAGTCCACGTCCTCTGTTAGCCCAGCCCCTGCAAATGTAGTCTTAGCAGAAAGCCCATGATGTCCCTTTGACAGTACAGCAGCAGTCACATAGATTGCATAAACGGTGCTCAGCGTGGAGGCCTCAGGCTCATGTCCCGACAAAGAACAAAAATTAATTGCTGGATCTTCCAGTTTGAATCTCCATTATGAGACTACATGCACAGATAAAGACAAAACCTTGACTGATGAAGCATAGCGAGGGGAAATATGTACCTAACCAAAGTCTCCTTGCACATGAATTGACAACCCGATTAACGCTTTCATGAGAAAGTTGCAGTTTCGTTCAGCTTCATCCTTATTCAGATGCTAAAAGTGAAGATCTTGGTTAGGATCAATCTTCATTTGTAAATAAACGTTCTCAGTGTTGATACAGATACAGATCCTCTCTCAGTGACGATCACCTGTCCATCACCCTTTTCATTTCCACCTCAGATACCGAACCTGACTTTAAAGCACTTGTTAAAGCCCAAAAAAGATGACAGAAGAAAACAGAGCTGAAAAACTGAAGATGAAGTAATCAAAATACAAGAAAACTACTAGGTTGCAAACATAAAAAGAAAATGGATGAAGAAGTGCTATTGCAGCTGTTTCAGACTGAAACAGTCCTGCCATGGTCATCCTGCATCACAGCATCAGTCAGTAGTTATCACTGCAGGTGATGATCTCCAGAGTGAATCAAAAGTTGTAACTTCTCCATCTGTGGCTGTAGTTCAGGAGGTAGCATAGGTCATCTACTAATCGGAAGTTTGTGGTTGCAGACTGGCTGCTCCAGGCTGCATGTAGACTTGGGCAAGATACTAACCCTGAGGTGCTCTCCGATACATTCATCAGGATGTGAATATAAGATAGAAAGCACTTGTGCAAAAAAAGTATATAAAAATCTCTTTGTATGAATGGGTGAATGAGGCCAGCTGTATAAAGCTCTTGGAGTGCTCAGAGTGCAAAAGTGCTGGATAAAAACCAGTCATTTTACCATCTTCTTTGTCTAATCCTCTTGAGTGATGTGGTCTGTGTGTGGATCCTTTTGGAGCAGCCACAGTTGCTGCAGGTGTCCTGAATTGATTGGTGGGTTTTCTCTTCTGCTGAGAGCCTTCTGCTGATAACATGTGAGAGAAGAGCAGGTGTGATCAAACAGAATAAATAAATCATGACAATAGTTTGATTTTTGCTGTGATAATGACATTTAGATGATTACATTTTCTGTCATTAACAGTGGGTGTAGCAGGAACTACACTGGAGACTGTCACACCCGACTGGGTCACTGAAAGCTGTAATGCTCAGAGAGTGTTCTGCTCAGCTCTTTCAACCATTTATTAATATAATCACTGATGTTGTGTTTCATAGACACAAACTCAACAGAAGCAGCTCAGCCTGTCTCAGGCAGTGTTGAAGTTCACCTTTATCACAGACACAGCATCATCTCCATCATCATCATCACCATACAGATGATGTAATGACCTCTTACTCGCTCAGTGCATGTTATTTGATTCACATTAATAGAGAGGAATAAACGCTTTTATGAGTTGTATCATCCTCTCATCATCTCATACATCGTTTCAATCATTTTCAGGCTCTAAACATATAAACTAACAGTGGGAGAAGTCACCAGAGTCGTTTACACAAATAAAACAGCTGTAAACAGCATTAATGCTACCCGGTTAACACAGCACACTGACCAACATTGTACATGATGAGTTACAACCAGTAAAGTGAATAACTCCGACGAGAGCAGCCGACGTGTTTCCAGATGACCTACGGATCACTTCAGTACGAGTCGTTTATTAACACACTTAAACAGCATGAAGTGTATTTGGTTAATGAAACACAATGGCCAACAGACTTTATAAATATTTTGACGATATCAAATTAATATCTGACTGTGTAGGACTCCAAGTCCTCCGCAGGTATGTTAGCTGAAGATCGTGAAACAATAAGTTCACAAAGTCACAGAATAGAAATACAACAGCTGCAAAGTGTGCCGAGTGTGAGTCTGAAATATTATTTTTATTTAATTTTTATTTTTTTGCTGTTATTAAAATTTTGAAAAACCAAGGGACACTGAATGAGTCAGTACTAAAACATCAAAAAACTTCCTCCTAGCGTCAATTTGTGTTATTACACCAAATCCATGATGGACAGTGTAAAATGTCGCTGGAGTGATAAATGTTCAATTTTTGTCAACATTAATAGATATATAACAGAATATTTATTTGCTGAAATAGTTTGTTTTAACTTTTCTCTTATTTAAAGAAGAAGTCATCACTTTTTTCACTTCAGTCATTTAGTCAATTTTTGTAAAAAAACAAACAAACCCAAACCCAAATGCAAGTTATTAATGTAGAGGGATTGCAAATGTTTACAGCAGTTTCTATGTTGCAGAGATCGTGGAAAGGAAAAAAGGTGACAGTCACTTCTGGTCATGTTCACACTCACTGTATCTTTTGTGTAAGTTCCTCATTTTACATCTTTTTTGAACACTTCTTTAAAAACCTCACATCCAAAGAACTGACTGCTCGACAAACATCATGAAATAATGTAAGTTATCACATTTTCACTATGATACAAATATCAAGGTTTTAGGAAAATATGATGTGATTTTCTGTAGTTCTTTGATTCACAGCTATTTAGATGAATTGTCATATTTTTGATGTTTAGAGAAAAATGAATCCAAAGAAAATTAAAAAGTTTATGAGACTATTAAGACATGAATTCACTGTCTTTAGTAGAATTTTTCAGAAATCAGAAACATAAATTATGTTTAATTGTTGAATTTTTTTAAGGCTGAACATTTATGCATCTATATTTTTCAAAGTGACAATAACTAGCAGTAGTAATTTGGACCTTACATGACATCTTAACAGCTTTTCCTTGGTTAACAAATAATCATGTAAACTGTTTCCTGTGTAAACTTCAGATTCCCTTAAACTTCACTCTCTTGCAACAAAGATGGCTGGAACTCTGACTTTTCTTCTCGTTAGTTCTCTACTGCAGGGTGAGTGAGAGGAACTCAAAATCTACTTTGCGTAAAGATGATTAAAGTTGATAATAATAATACACTATTGTTAATTTAAATCATTTACTTAAATTATCTGACATCACTATTCAAGATGAATGTGCAGTAAACTACCAAGGCTTTTTATTGATGAGATATTTAACAGTAAAAGTGTTTTGTATTAGCATCTGAATTCAATACTGAGTCGTTGTAACATGATAAATATGCAGAAGGAAGAGATAAAACTGTTTGGATTTTTGTTGTTATTGTTGTTTTTTATTATCGTGTTGTGTTTCAGGTGCGCTGTGTGTAACGTTCAACAATATGCCACAGAATATAAATGTTTTGAGAGGATCCTGTGTGACCATCCCCTGCTCCTTCGATGTAGAGAGCACATTTGAAAATAACTTAGATGATTCATGTAAAGCATATTGGAGTGATTCATCTTCATTTACCGCTGAAAATGCAAAACTAAAGCCAACTAAAGAAATGACAGGAGACTTAACAAAGAAAGACTGCACCACAACTTTCAATAATGCAAGTTATATTCAAAGTGCTAAATACTATTTCAGACTGGAGTGTAATAATCCACTGAAATACAGTTTTTCACAAACTGGTGTAGATATTTCATTCATAGGTAAGATATTTGTTTTATCCATTTAGTGACAATTCATGAACAAATTACACTTGTGGAACTGCTTTGAGCTTGCTCTGAATTCACTGGATTTTACTCAGCATATAAAAACTGAAACTGCTGCTCATTGACTGACCAGAATGTCTTCCCACCAGCTGATCCTCCCTCACCGACTCTGACTCCATCCACACTGGAGGTGAAGGAGGGAGCCTCAGTGAGTCTGACGTGCTCTGCTCCAGCTCCATGTTGGTCTCATCTTCCAGCTCTGACATGGAGCCCTAACCTGGGTCAGAATCAGGAGACACTGCAGGAGAATCAGGACAAAACTAAAGTCAAGACCTCTGTTATGAATTTCACTGCTTCTCACCTCCATCATGGAAATAAAATCTCCTGCACTGCTGTCTACCAGAAACAAAATGGTAGCCCTGATGTCACTGCTGAAACAAGTTTAACTCCTGATATTTCATGTGAGTTTATTTTTTCTCTTCTAAGCTGAAATTGCAATAATATACTTTCTTGACTTGGTTTAAATTAGACATAAAATGGTCAGTCAATTACAGTGATGTTATGAGTATGCCATAACAACGTCTTTGGGTTTTATAAAATATAATGAAGACTTTAAAAGTTTGAATTTAATTTCATACTTTAATTTCATACATACAGACTTTACTCTTCAAACGATTTTCACTGACGTGTGATCGTCTTAACGATATACGTTTTTCTTTTGTTAGCTTTGTATTTTACTTTAGGATGTCTTCAAAACTAACAACACAAAACCACATTTAGTGAGTCATGTTCCACAGTGGTTTTTTTATTTAAACAGCAGCTTTTCATTTACATCGTATTATAACGTTTTCTTACATTATCATGTTTCTAATTTAACACACGAGCTTGTCGGAACTTTCAGATTCACTCTAAAGCTCAAACAAGAAAGTAGAATTGCAGTTTTATTTTAGACATTTGGCTTTGTGATCTGTAATAAGTTCTATTAATAGTTCAGATAAAGTGCAAAATGAGCTGTGATGTTTGATTTACATAATACTCATTTTTAGATTCACCCAAAGATGTACAAATTTCCATCAGTCCTTCTGCTCCAATATTAGAAAACCAAAAAGTGACTCTGACCTGCAGCAGTAATGCCAACCCAGCAGTAGAAAACTACACCTGGTACAGAGCTGATGGAGACCAGGAGACTTTTATTGGGAATGGAAGCTCTTTTAACGTTACTGTTTCAAAAGTCAAAAGTACATTTTTCTGCAAGGCTACAAATGAACTTGGATGTGAACGATCAAGCAACCTACAAATAAATGTTCAATGTATGTATTAATTTTCCATATTTACTCTTTACATATCCCAACTACAATTCCATTAATAGGATTGAAGGATGTACAATACATGAATTATTGTAATGAAACTAAAGCAGTAACTGCTCTTTGGGGTAGAGTTAAATAATGAGACTGACAATAATCACATTACAAGTATTTAATTTAAGTATTGGTTATTAAAATTAGGAATTCCTGACAGCCACATTATTAGGCACATAGTAAGAAGAACTAAAAAAAATTCAAACTTTCTTCAAATAGCTCTAAATCTTTCATCAATAAATCAGTTAAAGATTAAAGACAGTTAAAGTTAAATACAGAAGAAAAGGTTATTTCATTTGACATGAACAGAGTCTTCAGAAAGAAAAGCCAAGAAAAACAACTTGTCATTTTTACTCTTCAGTTTCTGCTTAAGATGAAACCTTTATATTGGCGTGGTTTGCTCTCTGCTAATATTTAAAGATACAATTTTGTGTTATGCATTCAAGAGTATTTAATATTATTTAAAAAAAAAACATTTGAAGCACTACTGTATTACAAATATTTACACTTATTCTGTAAATAAAACTGTCCTAACATTTCAGTCTGCATGTTTCTGTGCTCATTTTTTCAGATTCACCTAAAAACGTTACAGTTTCAGTCAGTCCCTCTGGTCCAGTACCAGAGAATCGCAACGTGACTCTAACCTGCAACACTAATGCCAACCCAGCAGTAGAAAACTACACCTGGTACAGTGCAGATGGAAACCAGGAGACTTTTATTGGGACAAGAATGAGTTTATCTATTAAAGTCTCCAAAGACAGACGAATATTGTTTTGCAAAGCTGGAAATGAGATTGGAGTTGGACGTTCCAGCAGCATTCAAATTGAAGTTCAATGTAAATATCACATTTTACATCTGTGTAACATTTTCTCTATCCACATCTAATTTGCATGTACATTTGTATAATATTATGATTCAACAAAAAAAAGAAAGAAAGAGAAAGAGGCAGACTAATTCAATGACAAAAATGACCTTTGTTTAGCCAGTGCAGGAGACAATATAAGCAGAGTACAATGCCAAGAATCCAGCAAATGAGGAAAAACGGGTAATCTTAAAAACTGGCACAAGCACATCTGGACCAGACAGGACCAGACTGCAGCAAAGGAGAAAGCACTATATGCACAAAGGGTAATCAGTTAATGAAACACAGGAGGGTCACAAGACGCTACCACAAAGATTCAAGACAATTAATGAAGAAGACACAAGTAAACCTAAGAGCACTACACAATTACTAAGAAAAAGTTAGGAACCATATAAAATAAGGGAAAATCAGACACAAAACTAAAGGAAGGAAATACAGAGAAGGAAAACACAGAAATACTGAGCGAAATAGAAACTGTAACTAAGAGAACTAAATACATGATGATGAAGATGTGATAAAGTAACTACTAGCCAAACAGATAATGTTAATAATATATTAGAATTTAAAGTCCATAAACTCAAAACTGTGTGTGTAAAACCAAAGACCATAGGAGATCTGATACCAACAAGCAGCAATGTCACTCTGACATGCTGGAGTAATGCTGAGCAGTAAGAAAGTATGTGTGATGCAGCGCTAAAAATAACTGTGAAAACTGATGGGGAACAAACACATTTTATGAATCAAAGATTTAAAGTTAACAGTCTGTTTAGCTCAAGTCTGAAAATTATGTCAAAGTCAGTAAAATTTAAAGCATCCCATGTTCAAAAAGGATTTCGCTTCATATTGATAACTATGATCAGTGCTTGTTTTTGGTAATTTCTGTAAAATGTATTCAACATGATTGTGACTAACTGCTCTCTCTCTCTTCAATGATAGACCCTCCACAGATCCTGTTCTCGTCACACTGCACCTCAACAGAAAGTCAGCTCAACTGTTCCTGTGAGACTCTGGGAAACCCGTCCCCCAATATACAGTGGTATTTGAATGGACTAACTGTCAATCACTCTAAATGTGAAATATTCAATGAGACTCTGAACAGGACAATTCTGAGGAGCTTCTTCACTCTGAATCAGCCTCATAAGAAGAATCATCTCACCTTGATTTGTCGTACCGTCAACTCTCTGGGCTCGGCCAGTCAACAATTTTGTGTCAGCAGCCAACAAATTTCCACAGAACATCAACGTATGTCTTTTGTACACTTGTAAATATTATTGCTTAAGTTGTATGTGTACTAAAGTGGAGACCAAGGATGTTTGAAACCTTAGCCACTGATACAGTGTACTCTACAGAGCCCACAAACAGATAATGTTAGGATTACATCTATGCTCCTCTAGGATTCACTTGCAATCAATTTCTTTGCAAGAAGTTTTAGATACCCTTTAATCTATATAAAGAATGAATCTGTTACTTCAGTCCAGTTATAATAGACACACTAGGAGTTTCATAAAATGTATGTTGTGAGTTCAAACAAACCTTATTTTTTAAAGACTACACGATTAATATACAGGTCTTTTTCTTTTTTTAAATTCAGTTCTGTATCCAGCGATAATATCCACTCTTGGAGTGCTACTGTTAGCACTGCTACTATATGTGTTTTTTATCAGGTAAGTAAACAACATGAGCCTTTTTCAGAAAACCTTCACACTTTACTGTAACAGTAAACTTTATTTGTCCTGATTCTATTCGACTAAATGCTGATAAGGGTCTTCGTTTGTTAAAAAAACACTTTTGCAGCTGATTTAATACTCAACATTGGTAACACTATTGATTAAATGTAATGTGAATCAAATCTGTTCATCGACAGTCCATATGACATGCTACTGGTGGTTAATATTTGCATGTATTCATTTTCAAGACGTCTGTTTACATTGTCTGTTAACATTCAGTAATGCATGTACAACTGTATTATTGCTTGCTAGCAGACAATTAATCTATTCATGCTGTGAACTAAAATGTAAATAGTGGCAAAACTACGATGTATGAATTGTATGCATGCTTGATATTCTACTTTATTTTTTAGGGCTCAGAAGAGTCCCTGTAAAAATAAAGGTCACTTAACAGATGAAAACAACACAGTTGCAACAAGTCAGCCTCTAACTGAAGAAGGAAATGAGGTGCTTTAAGTTCCTTTTAACAGTGTTGACAAATGCTGATGCTTTTGTAACTATACCGCAAGAAGTAGATTATCTTTACCACTGATATTTTCTATGTAATTGTAGGAACCAAACACAACAGAAGAGTGCATTTATGCAAACGCTGATGGGCTGAGAGGGGCAGAAAATCTTCACCCTGCAAACATCGCTGGACCAAGCAGCACTGACTTTCCAAACTCTGGGCCAAACAATGCAGAAGGAGGATGCAAAAAATCAGACAAGAAAGAGGACGAGTGCGAACTGATTTACTCTAATGTGAACTGGAAAATGAAAAGCAAGAAAAAGAAGGGTGAAAAGTCTTTGGACATGAATCCATCTGCCAGATCTTATTTGGAAGAGGAGAAGTGCATGGTGAGGGGAGTTAACACAAAGTCTGTGAGCAATGCAGTAGAAATGGGAGGCCTGTATGCTCAAGTGGAGCCTAGAAATATGAGGAAGGAAGTGGGGTGTGAATATGCGCAAGTCAAATTTAAAGAACAAAGCGCTATGCAAAAATAGATAAATGGTGCTGTGAAAAAATATTTACCCCAGATTTCCTAATGTCTTGATTTTGTGCAAAATTAAACTAATCTTAATATTAGGAAAAAATAACTCAAGTAAATACAAAATTCACTTTTAAAAAAAAAAAAAAAAGTCCAAATCTATTAAAATTTTTTGATTATCTGAAACATTTTAATGTGACGAATATGGAAGGAAATAAGAAATCAGACAAATACTTTTCATAACATAATGCAACCTTTTGCATTGTTGAGCTTACTACAAAATAAATAAATAGCCGGTCTGTTCTCTGGGTGTGTCCTTGACACATGTAGTCACACTGTGGCAAGGCCATTGAGCAATACAATTACAATCCCTTCGTTCAGGCTTCTCTGGCACAGTATCTCAGACACTGCCTGATATTTTCTTAAACTTGGTAACTACCAGGTGGCTACAACTGGTCCAAGGAGACCTGTTAGAGAAGCTAGGAGAAGCTCTGGACATGATTCAACACACAAATGGCCTGAGGATAAAAACTCCTCTTGAGCCTCTCTGTTTTTGTTCGGAACTTATTTTTTATTTTATTTCGGAGCTTCTGATTTCAGAAGCTGGAAGAGTTCGTTGCTGGGATGGGAATGGGTCCTTCAAAATCTGAGTTATTCTAGTCCAGCATCTCCTGATGTAAATGTCCTGTAGGTAAGGGAGAGCAGTCCTGCAGCAGCGTTCTGCCGTACGGATACTCTCTGAAGTGCTTTTTTAGCCCTGTCACAGCTGTTTCCATACCAGGATGTGATGTTCTGTGTGAGGATGCTCTCCACAGTGCCTGTATAGAAAATCCTGAGGATCACTGGAGAGACCCTGAACTTCCTCAGTTGTCGTATGTGGTACAGGTGCTGCCTAGCCTTTTGGTCTGGACCTGAATGTGGGCAGACCATGCCAGGTCTGAGGAGATGTGCACACCAAGGTACTTGAAGAACTGCACCCTCTCCACTAGAGCTCCATTAATGATAATGGGCTTGTAGTCTCTGTGCTGACTCCTTCTGAAGTCCACCACCAGCTCCTTGGTCTTGCCGACGTTCAGCTGGAGGTGGTTGTCCTGGCACCCCAATGCCAGATTCTTCACTTCATCAATGTAGGCCGCCTCATCGTTGTTGGAGATGGTGCCCAACACCACTGTGTCGTCAGCAAACTTCACAATGGTATTGGAGCCGTGGGTGGCCACACAGTCTGAAGTGTAGAGGGAGTAGAGCAGTTGCGAGAGGACACATCCCTGTGGCGCTCCTGTGCTGATGGTGATGCTGTCGGAGATGCACCTACCCACCCTCACCACCTGAGTTCTGCCATTGAGGAAGTCCAACACCCATGCACATAGACGGCTGTTGAGTCCCAGATCCCTCAGCTTTGTGAACAATCTACCGGGCAATATTGTGTTGAACGCTGAGCTGTAATAAAAAAAAAGCATTCACACATAGTTAGCCTGTTTCTTGTCCACGTGGATATGGGTGGTGTCCAGGACGTCTGCGATGGCGTTCTCCGTGGATCTGTTGAGTCGGTAGGCAAACTGGAGCGGACTTGTGGTGTCTCGGATTGAAGAGGAGATGGTTTTCTTCAACAGCCTCTCGAACACCTTCATAACCACCGAGGTCAGTGCAACTGGCCGGTAGTCATTCAGACATGAGGGCTTGTTGTTCTTGGGGACAGGGATGATGGTAGCAGACGGCCGGTGATGCCGTCTGGCCCCGCCGCTTTCCTTGTGCTCACTCTCCTCAGCGCTGCTCGGACGTCGTGCTCTGCGATGCTGATCGCCGGTCCCTCTCTGATGACGTCACTGTCCTCAGTTGTCAGGCAGTTGTTAGAATTAGCCGCCTGGCTAACCTCGAAACGGGCGTAGAACTGGTACAGCTCATTGGAGAATGCAGAGTCGGCGTTGGTCGGCGCAGTGTCCCTGGCTTTGTAATCCATGATTGTGCGTAGTCTGTGCCAAATGCTCCATGTGTCGCCCCGGCTGAAGTGAGACTCCACTCGCTCCCGATACCGGCATTTGGCATTCCTCACCGCGCATCGCACGCCGTATGAGGCCGCTTTCATCACAACATCACAAAAATACATCTGAATCTGAATCTTATTTTTTAGCTGTTTTGTTTGTTTGTTTTATTAACATGCAATTGCAGGAAAAGTGTTGTTAACTGTTCTGATAATTAGTTATTGTATTGTGTACCCAATCACACACTATGTCTATATAGAGGTGATATTAATATATTTATAGTATCATGATATGCAGTCACAGTCAGTTGTGCTTGATTTAATTTTCATCTTGTTGTGGGCTATAAATATAATGAATGATACTTAAACATAAATGCAAGTGATTCTGTTTTTTTGTTTTTTTTTTCAATATATTATTTTGTCAAACATTTTTTGGAAGTTAAGCACCAGTGTTGGTAAAGTTACTTGAAAAAAGTAATCAGTAAGTAATTACTGATTACTTCCCCCAAAAAGTAATCCCGTTACTTTACTGATTACTTATTTTCAAAAGTAATGAATTACTTAGTTACTTAGTTACTTTTTAAAAACACGATTTACAACCTGAATAGGTGATAAAGCGATAGATCTTTCAGCCCAATTCTACTTTTTCTGCATAATCCATCATACAAAATGTAATCAAATGGAAAAGTCTCTTTTTAAAACTTGTTTTATTAGTTTTAATCTTTTAACTTTATACATCAAGCAAAAATGTAATTATATGCAACATTCTCTGACTGGAAGAAATTTGTTAAACATTTAAACCGATTTTCTGCACATTCCAGCACATAAAATAAAAAATTTTGTGTGTGTTTACACTCAGTCCCACGCAGTGAACAGCTGACGCTAATGTTTTTGTCACTTTTTACGGAATCAAACTCAAAGTAAGGTCAGTACTTCCACGCTTTAAACGCTGCACGGTCATATGCTCTCCCGCACTCGATATATTATCCATTGTTGATCTGCACACAGCTGTTGCCACGAACGCTTACGTCATTGTCATGAGACACTCTCGCAAAAAAAATCACGGTTTTAGTAACGCAGTAACGCAGCGTGCTTACGGGAAAGTAACAGTAATCTAATTACCTTTTTTGCAATAGTAATCCCTTACTTTACTCGTTACTTGAAAAAAAGTAATCGGATTACAGTAACACGTTACTGCCCATCTCTGTTAAGCACACCTGGGAGTTTTTTGCTGTCTTTTGTTAATGTGCATTGGTGCTTTCGAGTTCACTCATGGATTTGCTCTTTCATATTCATAGAACGCATTCACTTGCTATGACACACTAGACATGGGGAGGATTGACTGGTAGATATCGAGTAAATTTTGGTTTTTGTACCTTTGTCCTCTAAGCTGTATGACATCATTTCACTGAGTAAATGTTCTGGGTGCATTGCATTGGCTGATAATAATATTTGTTCATCACCTGATCTAACCTGATTTTAAGTCCCTACATTCCTCCTTATTGCATTAAAAAAGTGTAGCAAACTAGAAATTTAGTGAAACAAACATAGCCATTCTTTCAGTCTTTCAGGGTTTCTCATGTTCAGACTGACTGCCTTAGTCAGCCTCAAACAGGAAACTGTTTTCTGTTTGAGGCTGAATAGCAGAGAAAGTGGCAGAGCATCTAAGCTTGTCTTTTCTCACGTCACTTTAGATTTCTCAAGTCATCTAAAGTGACTTGAGAAAAGAAACAGACTGGGCCATCACAAACACAGTGAAGCAGCATCTATCTGGCCAGGTACGGTTCTCGTAAGATTTAAAGATTGAACTTCCTTTCTGAAGATCTAAAGCTGTATTACAAATGTAAAGCTAAGTTTTGTGCTTTGTTCAACCTGGAAGAACTTGAGCATTCTAGTGTAGAAAAATCAACTGTAGTACTATACACTTCCTCAGTAACTGATTTTGTGTCACAGTGTATTATGACCTGTATTATAAAAACAATGTTACAGCTGCTGCGTTTCAAAGGTGACTTATCGGATGCTGTAAAGTGACTGCTGTCTTCATGGCGGCCGCTCATCTGCTGAGTTTGATGACTGGTAATATAGACCCACTTTTGTCTTTAGTTCTGTTGCTGATAATGCAATGTAAAAACACAGACAACAAGTGTCAACTTGGAATGAAAAAGAGATATGAGGGAGAGAGAAAACATGGGGAAAAAAGATAAAAGCTGCATGGGTTTCACAAAAAATACAATAACATATAAAAATTCAGGCAATGTTCATTTCATACTATTGGCATTATTGTATTATTTTCCTGTAGCAATACATTTGGTTACTTTGATAATGTGAAAAAGTCATAATCGTGTAACTTTATCAAATTAATCTTTAGTAATTTTGCAGTAAAGGTAGGATATATTCCTTAGAATTTGAAGACAGAAAGCAGAATGGTGTTTTTTTGTTATTTATATATGGTTGATGTCTCTTAGTGGTTAGCCAGCTTTCATAATAGCATCTCTCTGTGCATCAGCAATTCCATTTATGGGTCATCACCAAAGATATTATTACATTTTGTGGTTTAGTGATGTTTTTGACCTTCCCTTCTGCTCTTCTCTTCCTCTCACCCTTTTGAGGTACCTCAAAAGGGTGAAATAGTAAAATTTAAATTTTAGTGATCTAATCATGATTTTCTCAGTAATAGAAAGTTAAACATTCATATCAGGAACTTTGTATGCACACATTCATCAGCATGGTTAAAACTGATTTAGATTTTAAAAAGTTAACCATCAATTTCACAGGCACTTTTCAACAGAAACAAAGGCTAAACATACATTTTATTTATTTATTTGCTACTTCTGATTCTGTCACATTTTATTCTTAAAATATACCATGGTTCACAGATGATGCATCTCTTCTCTGTACAGGAAGTATGCAAGTTTAATGCCACAAACCTGCTCATGTTATACTTCTCAACAGTGTATCTTTAGTTCACAGTGATATTAAATGCTAATCTAAATAGAGGATAGTTCCAGTTTAAAAAAAACTATATTCTTTTCCACTGTCACCAAGTCCTTGCTCAAATGGAGTAATTTGATTGTTGTGGTTTTCCCTGTATTATTGTAGGGTCTTTACCTTACAATATGAAGTACCTTGTGGCAACTTTTATTGTAATTTGGTGCTATATAAATAATATTCAACTGAACTGAATTAGTTATTAACAACATAATAAAATAGGCTATTCATCCTAGAAAATATATCAATATTTGTCATCTTAGCAGGGGTGTGGGAAATGAATATTATATTTTGAATTGTATCAATACAAGGAAACCAAATATTAATATTTTATTTAATCAATTAAAACAATCTGGGAAGAATTACAACAAGAAGTTTCAGCTCACACACCACCATCCAGAGATAACTTTAGACAAGCGAGCGTACGTTAAATCAGCTCAACCGAAATAAGTGCCCAACATTGGACACACATAATTTGACGAAGCTACTTCATATTTAAGAGCAAGTCAGTTGCTCAGTCATATGAGTAAAAGTAAAATAGCAACCTCCTTGCATCAGTCAAAAACACCAGTCCCTGTCTGGTAAATTGACCTTTTTCTGCAACTGACTGCAACTTGAGGTGACTAAACCCATTTGTAGGCATTTTGTGGTCATGAGTGTGCACGATACGATAGATTGACAGCATGTAGCCATCAGTCTCAATGAGTCTTTGAGACTTTACTCAACTGGCTGCCTGCTGGTTGTGGTCCGGTTATATCCCTATAGAAGGTGGCTGAACACAAATGTTATAGTTAAACATGAATATCTGTTAAATGGGAATTTCAGTCTAGACAGTAACGTGTGTGATTTTCAGTGACTTATTACTGTTAACTGTTGTATCATCAGAAGATGATTGCTTTAGATTGCATGTAATTGCCCATTTGACCCTATTCAGTCAGAGTGTCACGGTCGATAGCAGGGACTCAAGCGCAGAGCAGGTTGACGTTTCCAAACAGAGTTTATTTACAACACCAGTACAGAATATATACAGTGAGGGGGGGAAATCCAGGGTTCCAAAGGTCCAAGGGGAAGCTCTCTCACACTTGTACTCGTCTCCACGTCCAAACTCACACACGTTCACACAGCAGGAAGGTCACAGGTCCGGGGAGGAAAACTATCACACAGGAGAGGGAAATTATTCAAAAGTCACAAAATACTCAAGCATGGATTCACGGGAGCTGAGAGGATCACTAACGTGTCCCGCACAATCATCCAGCGATGAGAAGGTCTGCGTCCTGGCCTTAAGTAGTGGACAGGTAATGACAACTAAACGTGAATGGGTGTGGGCCAAGGGGGGAAGCCCACAGTGAGGTCCGCCCAGGCAGAGCGGTGAAGGAGAAAGAAAGAGAGAGAGACAGAGAACACAAAACACATGCAGCCTTGCGGGGCCGGCTGGGTAGACACGGGGACCATAACACAGAGACTGATAGTAAACTGACTCTAGGTTTTAGTGACAGCATTGGTATGCTTGGCAATCTCATTTTGCATTAAAAAAAATACGGTGAAAAAGCTATCTTATTGGATAGAATAGATAGTGACAAAGTTTAACTATGAGGAAAATTTAAAAGGTGATAAATGTATATGAAAAATAAGTCACAGATATACAAATATGTTTGTCACAGGCAGGCAGATCAGTTGCACGCTGATCAGCACTCTCTATCTGTTTCTCTCTCTCTTCCTCTCTCTCTCCTCTTCTCTCTCGCTGGGGCGGAACTCACTGTGGGTTCACGCCCTCGGCCCACGCCCTCGGGAGATGAGACACCTGGGTCTCATTAAGATGATCAGCATTTAAGCCAGGAGGTGACTGCTGTTCGTTGCTGGATCGTTGTCTACCACACGTTAGTGAAGCCAAGCTACAGCAAGTCAAGTTAAGTGTGTTTCCTTTGTGCGTTGTATTTAACCCCGTCTCCCTGTCCACAGAGCTCCCTGGATTCCCCCCCCGTGTGATTCCCAAGTGGCAAGTGTTGGAGTGAGAACCTGTGATCGTGTGTGTGGATGATCTGAAGAACGCGTGCTTTTCCCCTGGACTTCCCTGGAGCCCCTTCTCCCTCACACAGCTGTACATAGCACTCCCCCCCCCCGCACCTTCTTGTATATACACCTGGTGAATTGTAAATAAATCTTACTTGTGTGCATCTGAGCCCAGAGTCCTGCGCTTGAGTCCTCCTCCAAACCGTAACAATGTTATTGCAGTAGTGAGCATATTGCAAAATGGTAAAAATCCTGATAATATTGTACTGAGCATACAGCCTCTACTCAGCTTCTACTTTTTATTGTCTTTTTTTCGAAACTGTTTGCTAAACAAGCCCTATTGACAACAACCTACTCAATACATCAGCCTAGAATGAATTTAAAGGTAATTTAAAGAAAAATATTGTTTATTTGTCCCATAAATAAAAATAAGTTTCTAATTTAACACATGAGCTTGTGGAAGCTTCAGATTCACTCTAACACTTGAACAAGAAAGAATTGCAGAAAAAGTGACTCTGACGTGCAGCAGTAATGCCCACCGAGCAGTAGAAAACCAACTCTGGTACAAAGCTGATGGGGAGGCTCTCATTGGGACTGGACACACTTTAAATATTACAGTTTCAACAATCAACAGTAATTTTTTCTGCAAGACTACAAACACAGTTGGATTTAAAGCATCCATGAACCTCCAAATAGACATCAGGTGTATGTATTAATTTTACAAAATTACTATTTATGTACCCTGACTAGTACCCAACTAGAATTTGTGCTTTTTACTTCTCAGTTTTTACTTAAGACAAAACTAAATTTGTTGTTTGTCTCGACCCAAGCTTAGTAAGACCCAAGTAGGATTTCATATTATTTGTTCAAGAGCAAGTAATTACACAAAGTAAACTAAATAATAATTATAATACCAGCAATTTTCATGTGTAAGATGTCCAAATAATACCAGCTCAGATATTCATGCTTTTTCAATAATAAAACTGTCTTACATTTAATTGTGCATGTTTTGGGGCTCATTTTGCAGATTCGCCTAAAAACGTCACAGTTTCAGTCAGTCCCTCTGGTCCAGTACCAGAGAACAGCAATGTGAATCTGACCTGCAGCAGTAATGCCAACCCAGCAGTAGAAAACTACACCTGGTACAGAGCTGATGGAGACCAGGAGACTTTTATTGGGAATGGAAGCTCTTTTAATGTTACTGTTTCAAAAGTCAAAAGTACATTTTTCTGCAATGCTACAAATGAACTTGGATGTGAACGATCAAGCACCCTACAAATAAATGTTCAATGTATGTATTAATTTTCCATATTTACTCTTTACATATCCCAACTACAATTCCATTAATAGGATTGAAGGATGTACAATACATGAATTACTGCAATGAAACTAAAGCAGTAACTGCTCTTTGAGGTAGAGTTAAATAATGAGACTGACAATAATCACATTACAAGTAGTTAATTTAAGTTAACTTGGTTATTAAAATTAGGGATTTCTGACAGGCACAATATTAGGCACATAGTAAGAAGAACTAAAAAAAATTTAACTTTCATCAAATGGCTCTAGAACTTGCATCAATAAATCAGTTAAAGATTTAAGACAGTTAAAGTTAAATACAGAAGAAAAAATATTTTATTGGACATGAACAGAGTCTTCAGAAAGATACAAGCCAAGAAAAACAACTTGTCATTTTTACTCTTCAGTTTCTGCTCAAGATTAAACCTTTATATTGGTGTGGTTTGCTCTCTGCTTTTACTTAGAGGTACAATATTGTGTTTTGCATTCAAGAGTATTTAATATTATTTTATAAAATATCTTTCAGGGCACTACTGTATTACAGATGTTCACACTTATTCTGTAAATAAAACTGTCCTAACATTTCAGTGTGCATGTTCCTATGCTCATTTTTTCAGATTCACCTAAAAACATCACAGTTTCAGTCAGACCCTGGTACAATGCAGATGGAAACCAGGAGACTTTTATTGGGACAGGAATGAGTTTATCTATTAAAGTCTCCAAAGACAGGTGAATATTGTTTTGCAAAGCTGGAAATGAGATTGGAGTTGGACGTTCCAGCAGCATTCAAATTGAAGTTCAGTGTAAATATCACATTTTACATCTCATTAACATTTATATCCACATATATCCACATCTAATTTGCATGTACATTTGTATAATATTATGATTCAACAAAAAAAAGAAAGAAAGAGAAAGAGGCAGACTAATTCAATGACAAAAATGACCTTTGTTTAGCCAGAGCAGGAGACAATATAAACAGAGTACAGTGCCAAGAATCCAGCAAATGAGGAAAAATGGGTAATCTTAAAAACTAGCACAAGCACATCTGGACCAGACAGGACCAGACTGCAGCAAAGGAGAAAGCACTATATGCACAAAGGGTAATCAGTTAATGAAACACAGGAGGGTCACAAGACGCTACCACAAAGATTCAAGACAATTAATGAAGAAGACACAAGTAAACCTAAGAGCACTACACAATTACTAAGAAAAAGTTAGGAACCATATAAAATAAGGGAAAATCAGACACAAAACTAAAGGAAGGAAATACAGAGAAGGAAAACACAGAAATACTGAGCGAAATAAAAAACTCTAATACAAATAGAAACTGTAACTAAGAGAACTAAATACATGATGATGAAGATGTGATAAAGTAACTACTAGCCAAACAGATAATGTTAATAATATATTAGAATTTAAAGTCCATAAACTCAAAACTGTGTGTGTGAAACCAAAGACCAGAGCAGACCTGATACCAACAAACAGCAATGTCACTCTGACATGCTGGAGTAATGCTGAGCAGTAAGAAAGTATTTGTGATGCAGCGCTAAAGATAACTGTGAAAACCGATGGGGAACAAACACATTTTATGAATTAAAGATTTAAAGTTAATGTTTAGATGTTTGAAACCTTAGCCAGTGATACAGTGTACTCTACAGAGCCCACTAACAGATAATGTTAGGATTACATCTATGCTCCTCTAGGATTCACTTGCAATCAATTTCTTTGCAAGAAGTTTTAGATACCCTTTAAACCATGTGAAGAAGGAATCTGTTACTTCAGTCCAGTTATAATAGACACACTAGGAGTTTCATAAAATGTATGTTGTGAGTTCAAACAAACATTATTTTTTAAAGACTACACGATTAATATACAGGTCTTTTTCTTTTTCTTTTTTTAAATTCGGTTCAGTATCCAGTGATAATATCCACTCTTGCAGTGCTACTGTTAGCACTGCTACTACATGTGTTTTTTATCAGGTAAGTAAACAACATGAGCCTTTTTCAGAAAACCTTCACACTTTACTGTTACAGTAAACTCTATTTGTCCTGATTCTATTTGACTAAATGCTGATAATTACTTACTATTTTATTTTTTAGGGTTCAGAAGAGTCCCTGTAAAAATAAAGGTCACTTAACAGATGAAAACAACACAGTTGCAATGAGTCAGCTTCTAACTGAAGAAGGAAATGAGGAGCCTTAAGTTCCTTTTAACAGTGTTGACAAATGCTGATGCTTTTGTAACTATACAGCAAGAAGTAGATTATCTTTACCACTGATATTTTCTATGTAATTGTAGGAACCAAACACAATATGCAAACGCTGATGGACTGAGAGGGGCAGAAAATCTTCACCCTGCAAACATCACTGAACCAAGCAGCACTGACTTTCCAAGCTCTGGGCCAAACCATGCAGAAGGAGGATGCAAAAAATCAGACAAGAAAGAGGACGAGTGCGAACTGAGTTACTCTAATGTGAACTGGAAGATAAAGAGCAAGAAAAAGAAGGGTGAAAAGTCTTTGGACATGAATCCATCTGGCAGATCTTATTTGAAAGAGAAGTGCATGGTGAGGGGAGTTAACAGAAGGTTTGTGAGCAATGCAGTAGAAATGGGAGGCCTGTATGCTCAAGTGGAGCCTAGAAATATGAGGAAGGAAGTGGGGTGTGAATATGCGCAAGTCAAATTTAAAGAACAAAGCGCTATGCAAAAATAGATATATAGTGCTGTGAAAAAATATTTACCCCATATTTCCTGATGTCTTGCTTTTTGCATATTGGTCACAGTTTGGAGTTTCAGAACATTAAACTAATCTTAATATTAGAAAAAAAAAATAACTCAAGTAAATTCAAAAGGCACTTTTTATTAAAAAAAAAAAAAAAAAGTCCAAATCTATTAAAATGTTTTGATTATCTGAAACATTTTAATGTGACAAATGTGGAAGGAAAAAAGAAATCAGGAAGCAGACAAATACTTTTCATAGCATAATGCAACCTTTTGCATTGTTGAACTTACTACAAAATAAATAAATAGCTGGTCTGTTCTCTGGGTGTGTCCTTGACACATGTAGTCACACTGTGGCAAAGACATTGAGCAATACAGTTACAATCCCTTTGTTCAGGCTTCTCTGGCACAGTATCTCAGACACTCCCTGAAATAGTCAAAGACTGGCTCACTACCAGGTGGCTTCCTTCCTATGACTGAATGCTCCAAATTCCAAGAACTAAAATACAAAAATGTTTTAGTGGCCAGCTATAAATAGTCTATGCTCAAACCACTTCCAGCTTTCATCAAAGGATTGGTGTTAAATTTGGAGAACATGATGAAATCATTTTTGGAAAAATCTTCTAAAATGATTAAATAAAAAAAGATTAAATATTAATATATATTATTATATAATTAATATAAAGATTAAATATAAAATAATTTAAATAATTTAAAATATAGAATATAACTGCACAAACATCTCAAACTTATCATTGTTTAGCTGTTTTGTTTGTTTGTTTTATTAACATGCAATTGCAGGAAAAGTGTTGTTAACTGTTCTGATAATTAGTTATTGTATTGTGTACCCAATCACACACTGTCTATAGAGGTGATATTAATATATTTATAGTATCATGATATGCAGACATGATAATTATGAAAAATACTAGGACCATTCACACTCAGTTGTGCTTGATTTAATTTTTTGTCTTGCTGTAGGCTATAAATATAATGAATGATATTTAAACATAAATACAAGTGATTCATTTTCTTGTTTTGTTTTTTCAATATATTATTTTGTCAAAGATTTTTTTTTTAATTCAGTGCATCTGGGAGTTTTTTGTCTTTTGTTATGCTGCACTTGTGCTTTCGAGTTCACTCGTGGATTTGCTCTTTCATATTCATAGAATGTATTCACTTGCGAAGACACACTAGATATGGGGGTGATTGACGTCATTTCACTGAGTAAATGTTCTGGGTTGCATTGCATTGGCTGATAATAATATTTGTTCATCACCTGATCTAACCTGATTTTGAGTTCCTACGTTCCTCCTTACTGCATTATGAAAAGTGATGTATAAATATGTATGTAATCATTTTTCTAAGCACTTACATTAACACAGGAATCTGTCCAAATCCATCTAACCTTTGCACACTGCTTTGGAATTTAATGGACAACATGTGATGAAGTATTTAGCAAACTGTAAATTCAGTGAAACAAACAGAGCCCTTCTTTCCGAGTTTCTCACTTTCAGACTGACTGCCTTAAATGAGCACTGCAAGTTTCCTGTTTGAGGCTGAATAGCAGAGAGTGGCAGAGCAATTAAGGTTGTGGTCAAAAGGTGGACTTGAGAACAGAAACAGACTGGGCCATCACAAACACAGTGAAGCAGCATCTCTCTGGCCAGGTACGTTTCTCATAAGATATAAAGATTGAACTTCCTTTCTGAAGATCTAAAGCTGTATTACTAATGTAAAGCCAAGTTTTATGCTTTGTTCAACCTGGAAGAACTTGAGGATTCTAGTGTAGAAAAATCAACTGTAGTACTATACACTTCCTCAGTAACTGATTTTGTGTCAGTGTATTATGACCTGTATTATAAATACAATGTTACAGCTGCTGCGTTTCAGAGGTTGAAAGGCCAAAGGTGACTTATCGGATGCTGTAAAGTGACTGCTGTCTTCATGGCCTCTGTTCATCTGCTTAGACTGCTGAGCTTGATGACTGGTAATAATGACCTGTTTCTGTCTCTGGTTCTGTTGCTGATAATGCTTTTAAACAGTTCATGCAATGTAAAAACAAGTGTCAACGTAGAATGACTGCACCATATGAGTGAGAGAAAAACAATTGGAAAAAAACAACATAAAAGCTGCACAGGTTTTACGAAAATCTTATTTCCATACTATTGGTATTACTGTATTATTTTCCTGTAGTAATACTTTTGGCTACTTTGATAGTGTGAAAAAGTCATAATCGTGTAACCTCATCAAATTAATCTTTAGTAATTTTGCAGTAAAGGTAGGATATATTCCTTAGAATTTGAAGACAGAAAGCAGAATACAGGAAGACAGAACATCCACTCATTTCATTTTTAATGAGTTGACAGCAATATTAGGTTGATTTCTGAGAAGTCACTGGTGGTTTTTTGTTATTTTTATAGGGTTGATGTTTCTTAGTGGTTAGCCAGCTTTCATAATAGCATCTCTCTGTGCATCAGAGTTTCTATTTGTGGGTCACCTATTTTATTTTATTATTCGTCAGCAAAGATATTATTACAACGTTTTGTGGTTTTGTGATGTTTTTGACCTTCCCTTCTGCTCTGCTCTTCCTCTCACCCTTTTGAGGTACCTCAGTTCTCCAGCAGGTGAAAGGCTTCAGCGTTAGAGTACCCAAAACTGTTGTTGCTGATGAAGGAACCTGTGTTGTGGTGCCATGTCAGACAGAACCTTACGATCGAGTTATCTGGTACCAGTATCATAATCTAAAGTATCCTGTTGTTTATGATGGATTTTATTCTTATAACGTGGAACAGCAGTTTAGAGGACGCACCAAAGTATCTGGCAAAGCTGCAGAGGGAAACTGCACCCTGATGATTGACAATGTGAGCACAGCTGACCATAACCTACGTGTTTATGTGTGGATCAATCCAGACTCTCAGACAACTCAGACATTCCATGATCAAACTGTAACTATCAGTGTTGGTAAGTGAATATTGGCAAACTTCCATTTAAGTCAGACTGACCAATGTTAGGTGCCAGTTTAGCTCAGTGGATGAGCGGGTGACTGGGCAACCACATGTGTTATAGAGCAGCACCCGGGTATGGGTATGAGGCCCTTTGCTGCGTTTCTTCCCCTCTCACTCTCTCCCCCCTGCCTCCCTGTTCATCTCACTGCAATATCACCATAAAGGCAAAAAGCCAAAAAGTATTATTTAGAAAATGACCATGGTTGCAGGAGCTTAATTAAAAAATATATAAAAAATTCTGTGAAAATGTAAATAAAAACAACTAAAAACTAGTTCTGACAGAATTTGGAAAACTCAAAATCTGTTACAGCATCCAAGAAACCCAGCACATAACACGGCTACTTGGTTTAAGTGTACAATAGCAATTTGCCATACAGTACATGTCATTTAGAAAATTCTAAATCTCAAGATATACAAGACATTTTTTTCTCTTTATTACATTTTGTTTTTTGTTTTTTTTTTTAACTTCTAGAAAGAAAAGCTCCCATAATCTACATACAGAAGCAAATGGTGGAAGGGGAGAATTTCCAGGCCAACTGCAGCATAATCTACTCTTGCCCTTTCTTGTCTCCATCCCTTCAATGGAATGCAAACACACTTCTGGAAAACTACACTTTTGTGGATTTCCACATGGAAGTGCATGGCCAGTGGTTCTACCAAAAGACACTGCGAGGAGTAGCAACATATCTGATGCATAACAGGAGGATTCGCTGTTCGGCTAAGTTTAAAACCTTTACCATGGGAAGTGAAATGACACTCAACATTTTATGTGAGAAAAGCAATATGTGCTCCAAATACACTAAATCGTAGACCTACATTTATTTATCTTAACAAACTGTCTTGTTGTTATGATTTCTTATATCCACAGATAAGCCTGTCACTGTTACAGTGAAAAAGGAAAAGAAAGTTGTGGTGGAAGGTAACAGCATCAACATTGAGTGTGTTGCTAATAGTAACCCCCCACCACACAAATACTTATGGTTTATAAGACAATTAGACCAGCACAAGATCGAAAATTCAACTCAGAGTACAAAGCATTTCAACAACATTGCACGAGATACATCTCTGTCCTGCATGGCTCAAAATGCTTTTGGAGTGCAACAGTCCATATGGGTGGATCTGGATGTTCAGTGTAAGAAAAAAAGAAACACACACACACACACACACACACACACACACACACAACAACAACAACAAATCACAATAACATAATAAAAATAGGCTATTCATCCTAGAAAATATATCAATATTTGTCATCTTAGCAGGGGTGTGGGAAAGGAATATTATATTTTGAATTGCATCGCTACAAGGAAACCAAATATCAATATTTTATTTAATCAATTAAAGTAATCTGGGAATAATTAAAACAAGAAGTTTCAGCTCACACACCACCATCCAGAGATAACTTTAGACAAACAAGGGTATGTTAAATCAGCTCAACCGAAATAAGTGCCCAACACTGGACACACACAATTTGACGAAGCTACTTCATATTTAAGAGCAAGTCAGTTGCTCAGTCATATGAGTAAAAATAGAATAGCAACCTCCTAGCGTCAGTCAAAAACACCAGTCCCTGTAAATTGAACTCTTTCGCGATGAGAGGAGGTGGAGAAAAGATAAACTCCAGTTATCTTATGAAATCCTACATGCCAGCCACTCGAAATTCCAAACTGCTGCCAAAATGGCCAAAGCGGGTTTCCTATCAAAAATTATCCTGGCTAATGGTCACAATCCCCGAACGCTATTTAAAATTTTTAATTTAGTGGTTCTCAGCCGGAAAAGGGTGGAGTGCCCACTCCGGGTCGGGGATGAGTTCCTGCCCCAAGTGGAGGAGTTCAAGTATCTCGGGGTGTTGTTCGCGAGTGATGGGAGAAGGGAGCCGGAGATCGACAGACGGATTGGGGCTGCAGGTGCAGTAATGCAGACGCTGCACCGGTCCGTCGTGGTGAAGAGGGAGCTGAGTGTAAAAGCGAAGCTCTCAATTTATCGGTCGATCTACGTCCCTACCCTTACCTATGGCCACGAGCTGTGGGTAGTGACCGAAAGAACGAGATTGCGGATACAAGCGGCAGAAATGAGCTTCCTCCGAAGGGTGGCTGGCCTCTCCCTTAGAGATAGGGTGAGAAGTTCGGCCATCCGGGAGGGGCTCAGAGTAGAGCCGCTGCTGCTCCACATTGAAAGGAGCCAGCTGAGGTGGTTCGGGCATCTGACAAAGATGCCCCCTGGGCGCCTCCTGGGTGAGGTGTTCCAGGCATGTCCCACCGGGAGGAGGCCCCGGGGCAGACCCAGGACACGCTGGAGAGATTATATCTCTCGGCTGGCCTGGGAACGCCTTGGTGTTCCCCCGGATAAGCTGGAGGAGGTGGCTAGGGAGAGGGAGGTCTGGGCCTCTTTGCTTAGGCTGCTGCCCCCGCGACCCGGCCTCGGATAAAGCGGATGAAGATGGATGGATGGATTTAGTGGTCAATCCCTGCCCTGTTATGCCGCTGGCGTGCTCACCGGCTCTTTGTGAACAATTTTTAAATCACTTCTTAGATAAAGTTTCATCTCTTAAGTCTTCACTTCCTTTAATGTCTAGCCCTGTTTGTACCCCTGGTTGTTCGTCTACTTTCCATCAGTTTGAGCCCGTGTCACTCCTTACTCTTAAGCATTTAGTTGAACAACTGAACAATACTAATCCTATACATGATACCCTCCCATCTTGCATAGTTAAGGACTGCTTCGATGTAATTGGACCCAGTATTTTATCGCTATTGAATTCTTCCTTACTCTCTGGCTGCGTCCCGTCAGCTTTTAAACATGCTATAGTTCAGCCTGTTCTTAAAAAAAGGAACCTTGATTATAATGATTATGTGAATTACAGGCCGATCTCTAAGCTCCCGTTCCTGTCCAAAATCCTCGAGAAGATAGTTCTTCTACAACTCCAGGTGTACCTGGATGAGAATCACATCAATGATAAATTCCAGTCTGCCTTCAAACCACATCATAGCACTGAAACAGCGTTGCTTAGAGTCCTCAACGAACTTCTTCTAATTGCTAATACTGGACGCTCTGCGGCCCTAGTTTTATTGGATTTATCCTCGGCCTTCAATATGGTAGATCACAACATCTTATTAGCGAGGCTTGAGCATACTGTAGGCATTAAAGATGTTGCCCTTGATTGGTTTAAATCATACCTCTCCAATAGGTCCTTCTCTGTCAACCTGGGCACTTGCTCTTCCTCCGCTGCACCTGTCTGCTGTGGCGTGCCTCAAGGATCTGTGTTGGGCCCTACTCTTTTCTCACTGTATATGCTCCCTCTAAGTGCAATCTTTGAGAACTACCGCACCGCCTTTCACTGCTATGCTGATGATATACAGATCTACTTTGAACTAAATGATGATCTTGCTTTGTCCTTGCACTGCTTTCAAGAGTGCATTCGTAAGGTCAAAGATTGGCTCTTAGCAAACTCTCTTATCCTAAATGATAAGAAAACTGAAATCGCGGTATTTGGCAGCAACGTTCCTCTTGGCCAACTTTGTGAAGCCTTTGGTTCCCTTACCAGCTCCCTTTCTGACACTGTTAGCAATTTGGGCGTGTTGCTTGACAGCTCGTTCAAATTCGATAAACAAGCGTCTGCTGTAGTTAGATCTAGTTTCTACCAACTGCGTCTCATCTCTAAGGCTAGGCACTATGTTCCACATAAGGACCTGGAAAAGCTCATCCACGCCTTTGTGACTTCTAGGCTGGATTACTGCAATTCACTGTATTTCGGTCTTCATTCTGCCCTTCTTCATAGACTGCAGACAGTCCAAAATGCTGCGGCACGCATTCTGACCAGAGCTGGGAAGTTTGCCTGTATCACCCCTGTTCTAGCTGACCTGCATTGGCTACCCATTAAATACCGCATCCAATTTAAAATACTGCTGCTTACGTTTAAAATTACCAACAACACAGCACCGAGCTACTTTAGCAAACTCCTTAAATCGTATGTTCCTGCCAGAGCATTAAGATCATCTACTCAGTTACTCTTGGTGCAGCCTAGATCTCGGCTGAAGTCTAGAGGTGACCGGGCGTTTGCCCTGGCTGCACCAGAGTTGTGGAATAACCTTCCGATTGCGATCCGGGCGTCTGATTCTATCCAATCTTTTAAATCACGGTTAAAAACCTATTTCTTTAATCTCGCTTTTTCTGCTTGTTAATGCTCGTACCTGATTCTTAGACTTACTCTATTTTTCTTTATACATATTTTTTATGGCTTGTGCTTTTACTATGTTTTTACTTGATATGCATTTTATACTACCCCTGTGTATTAGTGGCAATGACCTGTGAGTATATTTGATACTTTGTTGAGGCCTTATAATACTCATGTTACTTTTCTGTCTTTTATGTTAAGCACTTTGGTATACCGCTGGTTTTTAAATGTGCTCTATAAATAAAGTTTGTTGTTGTTGTTGTTGTTCTGCAACTGACTGCAGCTTGTAGTGACTAAACCCATTTGTAGGCATTTTTTGGTCATGAGTGTGCATGATACGATTTTAAAGCTTTGTTGGAGATGTTAGCGTATGCCCAGTGAAAGTGTCTGCATGCATGTAGACAAGCATGAACAATTTAAACTATGTTTTACTCACTTACTGTTGTTAAGCAGTTGTAGGATATTTATATTTATCATATCTCTTTGTCATTCCACTTGTCTTCTCTTTGCCATAAATAATTTTAAGCTTCAAAATCCTTAAAACTTACAGTGGCTAAAATGCATGTAAATAATCTTCATTTCTGCCAGAAACTAATTTTTAGCAGAAAGACATCATGGTTTCCTTAGACTTCCACCACTCTTCATTCTAGGGAGTTTTGTCAAAAAGGGCTTTATAAATTGTAAGTTTAGGCCAAGATGATAAATAATTTTCATGTTCACTGAAAGTCATAAACCACACATATCTAAGAGGTTCGCATAAATGTGATGTAGTAATATTTATATTTGGTCTTTTTAGATCGCCCTGTAATCCTACCTGAGACCTCGTGCCACCTTACAGGAGACCTTCTGAGGTGTATCTGTTTGGTTGATGCATCCCCTAATGCTTCTATATACTGGATTATAAATGGAAATTACACCCATTTGTCCTCATTCGCCTCTGCTTTGACAAATAAGAAACATGTAGTCTTTGGGGAAATAAAGATTAAAGTTAAAACCCAGACCAATGTATCGTGCACAGGCAGAAACCCACATGGAAGTGACACCAAACAGATACCTGCAGTCAGTTTGTCAGAATCATGTAAGTAGCACTCAAGACTAACAGTGTGTATATGTTTGTGTATTCAGGCATGAATGGTGTTTACCCAATTTCCTTCGGGGTCAACTTTCAGGATCAATAAAGTTTTATTGAATTAAATTGAATTGAATGTGTGTCTGTAAAAAATGTTTCTTTGTTTTTCAGCCCGTTTGCTGTGGCTCATGCTCCCAGGAATGATTTTCCTCTTTGGATGTGCTGTTCTCATTTACAGAAAATATCCTGTAAAGAGGTTAGTAAACTGTGTTTCTTGTTATTGAGTTTGGTGCTTAAGATGTAAAAGTATTAACACAGATTTCTTTTTAAATATTTGACAAACATATATTTCAAATTTACTAAATTCAAACATCTTTTAGATTATTTTTTGGAGGTCGTCATGTCCAGCAACAACAGATAAACAACATTTTTCAGCGGTGAGGAAAATCATTTCAAATGAAGTAGCTACCTCAGTTTTGATGATGTGTTGTAAAGATATGATAATTAGTATGCAATAAGTAAAGTAGCCTTATTTATCTGAGTAATCTCTTCTGTAAGAGCTCAAATATATATATGAAAGGCAACAAAAACCTTTTCACATGGTATGTCTCTAAATGAGCAAAAATATTTTAAGTTTCTGGGTGGCTTTGTAATATTTTTCTTCTAACTTTTGCTAGCTCACAAAATGAAGACACACAAATACACCTACACAGACCTGACAGAGACCTGGAGATGGAAAGACTTTACTGTGTTTATGACAATGATTTCCTGGAAGAAATGCAAAGATCGGCGAGATCTCAACACTACCAAAACAGTGAAACGCTTCTCCAAAGCAAAAATGAAACAGAGCCACTTGACGAGGTTTTACCACAGAAAATACTCATTTCAAGTGTAAAGCATATGAAATCACACTACATGTATCAGATTGGAAGTTGATGTAGATCTTGACACATATAATCAAATTGCTCAAATCAGACTGTACAGTTATGTTATGCTATTGTTTTTTTTAACTATTGTAATTTCTCAAACATCTAAAAGTAGTAAAATTATATATTTTACTTCCCACAAAATTTGTATTGCAACATGAGGGTTTACCTGGAGTAATGACCAGAGGGAATTTGCTGCTGTCTCACACAGTAGGTTCCATTGATTGTTGGAGCAATACAGTCTACTTGCAATGCATATTAGAGTGACATACTTTTGTACTCTCAGTTTTCTCTTAAGCAATTCTGTTAGACTTGTCACTGTTAGACTAGATAGTTTTGCCAAAGCATCAGTTATATTTTTGAACATATACATGTCTATCTTTATTTCCTGTTGCAATCTTAACGTGTTAGTGTTCCTAATGCTAACAAACAAGGAAATCAATATTTAAACAACAGAAAACTGAATTGCAAGCAGAAGAATACTTGTTCTTTACTCCACTGCAAAACTGACAAACATCTATAATCATGCCAAGGTGGGAATATATTCAAATAAGGATAATTAAAATATTGTGAAAAACAATTTTACACAATGCCCTCTTCTATGAGAGGTCTAAGTTTGAATATAAAATATATTTATATTATATATTTGAATATATAAAAGTTTATGATTATAGAACTTCAGACAAAGAAGAGCCAACATCAATTGCAGTTTTGCATTTGAGTTAATATTAACTCACTGGTGGCTGCTATAGCTTTTTGTAGTCCCCTGTGTGTTTGATGGAGCTTGACTATGACTCAGCGTTTCCAGTTTCTCACATTTTATATCAGCTTATCTTTGAACCCACGAGTTAACCTGTAAGTCTTTCATGAAATACAGCCGAAGTCAGACTAGTTGTAGTTTCAGTCACCGCATTTTGGAATCTTCTGCTGCTGCGTAAGTAAATTTATTTACCTAATGAAATGAAACATAGCAGAGCCTGCTTGCAGTTAAGAAATTAAGCAATTAATATCATATCCAAAAGTTATTTTAACTATATTTTTAGAAAACGGAAACAGGATCACAATTACAACTGAGGTTACAACTGCATCTATTGCTCAAACGTCATCATGCTGATCTGAATTCGTTAAAATCAAATGTTTGCGACAGAGAACACAAATTATATGCTGGTGATATTGTAGTAATAAGCAAAGATGCTATTCATTCTGTGTCAGTGTTATTAGAGGTTGTTGAAACATAGTTATCCAGTTACAAAATCATCTGGTATAAATCAGAAGACATACCAGTATCTTCAGCTTGCTGTCCTATTCAAAAGAATGAACCCACTGTGCAAAGTGATGTCTTTTAAATGTCACTTTTAGACGTACAGTTTTAGTCCAATTGATGGGGTTGTTTTGTAAACCCAAGCAACATCTTTTTCGACGTCTAACGTCTAGTGTTGACATTGGTAGGACCGCCGTGTACGGGCTATTTATAGTCCACAACGACCACATTTGGATTTGTGGACGTCTTGTTAACATTATTATTACTTGACATTTTAAGATGAATTTCACCGTTTTTAATATTTCAACACATTTTTAATAAATGACTAATTCAACCTGGTTACAAACAAATAAGTTCATTAATTGAAATAAGTACACCAATTAAAAATAAACAGGAAAATGTAAAATGCAAATCAGACATTATTATTAAAAGAAAAGCAGAATCATCATAGTGTGGAGGTATGTAATAACGACAGGAGAGGTCTCAGTGTCTCACTCCAACTTTATTCACTGACTCTCAGAACCTCACATATAGTAAGCGCCAAAATCTCCACCCCAGCACTTCCCTTCAACTTGGGTGTGAGTGGAGCCACCTGGTGGTCCGCCACAATAGCACTAACCCCATACTATATAAATTATTTTGTTATTTGCATCCCTGTTGTATGAAATGTGCCTCTAACAAAATAGAAACAACAGAAGATCTTAGCTGCCAAAAAGGCTGTGACGTGTGATGTGTTATTATTTTCAAAAATGGAAAATTTGTCTGGGAAGCCAGAGGAAAATTTATCCAGTATAAAATAATTGTTCGGTATTACCACACTCTTTCTAGACAATGTAAGTTTATTCAAGGATGCTTTGTGAGGGATTTTTAGGACAGAAACAGGTATAAAGAAATGGTATAAAGAAAAAAGCTAAGCTACTTCTTTTTTGGACAACAACATGCTTACACACAAAGTTGTTCCAAGTGTAAAAACAGAAAGTAATTTTAAAATGTCATTTGTCTTTCTAACCACAAACATTTCAGTTGATATGTGTTTTTTTTTTTCTAAATGTTGATTTAGGTCAATAATGGTGTCTACAGTGAGGAGTGAGATCATTCTCTCAGTTTACATCATTTCATTCCTGATCGGCTTCCCCTGTAATCTCTTGGCTCTCTATGCGTTTAGTACCAAGATCCGTTCCAAGCCACGTCCAACAGACATCCTGCTGCTTAATTTGACCATCTCCGACCTGCTGTTTTTGGTCATCCTTCCTTTCAAGATGCACGAGGCAGCATCTGGTATGAAGTGGGATCTGCCCAACTTCATGTGCTCCATCACTTCCTTCACCTTTTTCTCCACAATCTACACCAGCTCCTTGCTGCTGATGGCAGTCAGTGTGATCCGCTACATAGGAGTAGCATTTCCTATCACCTATCATCAACTGCAGAAATCTGTGTATGCAATTGTTATCAGTGTTGCTGTTTGGCTCATCTCATCAGCACACTGCAGTATCATTTTCATCATCCAGCATCACCCATCTCTGGCCAGTAATAACTCCAATGCGTGTTATGAACAGTTTTCAGAGAAGCAGTTGAAGATCCTCCTCCCAGTACGTCTGGAGTTTTTCTTTGTACTCTGCCTCATACCTCTTCTTATTTGTGTTTACTGCTACTTGCGCTGCATCTCGATTCTGTACAGCCGGCCCAGGATATCCCAGATGCAGAAACAGAAGGCCATTGGCATGGCCTCAGGGACTCTTGCTGTGTTCCTTATTTGTGTTCTGCCATACAATTTATCTCATTTAGTGGGTTACATCCAGGGACTAAGTCCAGAGTGGAGGTACTACATGTTGCTTCTAAGCTGTTTCAACACCTGTATCGATCCCATCATCTTCTACTTTTCCTCGTCCACCTTTCGCTTCTCAAGTGAAACATTCATTTTTAGGAAGTGGTTCACTTTTTTAGGACTGAAAAGGAACAACAGCACCACTAACTAAGAGATGGAAAAATACATTTTCAAAATTAAATGTACCATTAACACATTTAAGTTCACTGCTGATGATGATCTAATATTTTTCGAGAGGACTGTATTTTCCTTTTGAAACCATTTTTCCTGTTTTCTACAAAATTCAAAGACATGTTTGTTGCATATGAAAATTTCAAAACTTTATTTTATTTTTTCATTCAAGTGCAAATATCAAAATATAAAATGAGCCCTGCAGCCCTGACACAAAACTTCCTCTTTTCTTTATTTTGGACTGGCCACTTTTCTGCATTCATGCAGTCTGCGAGTTATTTAGAAAGAGGTATGTTGTTAATTACAAACCACACACATTAAGTAAGAGGTGATGGCACTTCTAAAAGGCACCTAAATCAGGTTTTACATTTATTTTAGCAAACGATAAGACACATTTTTTGTCAGTGAAATATGTGGGATTTAAATGATTGGAGTTTTTTCATTTGTTGTGTTTTTGCTCTATTTTTGAAAGCTTTTTCATATAACAACTGATTTTCTTTATTATTATCAATATATAGTAATTTATTTAACCTTATATAACATGCAAAGCTCATATGTAATATATATCACTGGGATATTAGATGCTGTAACTACAGTTCTCTACTGGTCCTGAACTTTGGACTTTAAATCACATCCAAATATCAGTCAGTGAATTTAAAAGCATTTGAAATGAGTGGAACTGTGTTGTTGTAAGTCTTAATGAAATAGATGCTAACTATGGAACCTTGTTAATATTGTTGAGATTATCCAAGCTGTCATAGTCCTGAGTCATTTTGACCCACCGTTCTTGGTTGTCTTGTGTCTTTGTAATTTATTAGTTCATTATTTATTCTAAGATCCCTAGGTTGTTCCGTTTAGTTTATTGGATGCCCCCTTGTATCTCTGCCCTCTGTATCTCCCTATGTGTCCCTGTTTCACATTGTGGTGTGAGTTCTTGTGCTGTGTTTCCCTTCGTGTTTTATTCTGTTATGTTTCCACGTTTCCCCAGCGCGTCATGTCTGTGCTCTCCCTCGTGTTCCCTCGCTCCCTCGTCTGCCTCTCCTCCACTCCCACGTCATGTCTCCTGTTTTATTGTGAAGGTCCCACGTTTTCATGTTCATTCTGTTAAGTCCAGCCTCCCCTGTCTCGTTATGGTTATCCGTGTCAGCTGTGTTCCTCATGTTTTGTCACTTACTTGTTATCTCTCTGTGTATTTAAGTCAGCATCTCCCTCAGTCCTCTCTCCTCCTTCATGCTGTGTGTTCCTATGTGTGCATCTCTGTAAAGTTTAGCTTATATTTTCCCAGTCTAGTTCAGTTTTGTATCATTTCCTTGAGTCAGCAAATAAAGCTGCATTTTGAGTTCATTCCCGTGTGTTGCGAGTCTTGCATTTTGGGTCCAATCTCCTGCGTGCCACACAGCCATATCATGACACAAGCTCCTTTTAGTCAGGTGCAATCTTTAATTTGAAGTTATGGTGGATCCCATATGATAGAGCATGCCTCAAAACAAGTCATGGTGGTCTACAAGATTCCAAAGTTTTACCACCAATAAAATAAAAATTTTAACATTTTTGTATTTTTTTCTTCCCTGGAGCTGGATTTTCTCATGTTGAGGAAGAGCTTTCCAGATGTTCAGTGTTATGGTCCCATCTTTGCTCAGGACCTACCATTTTTCTGTGCTCGACCCATTTCATTTCATTTTGTGGTTTCTCCAGTGCGTGCATTTGTGTAATAACTTTGAAGACCTAAAAAAGACTATTTACAGCAGGTAAACAGTATCTGAAAGTCGTTTAATTAAGAAACAGGAAAAAACTGACTTAACGACCTGGTAAATGCATCTGGCTCTTCTGTTGATCCATCTGTTGTTTGCTAAAGACTTATCAGAAATGTAGTCATTGGAAGGGTGTCAAAAAATATTTTTAAGGATGGAAAATAAGAAGAAAAGGATGAGGCAGTGGCGGTCCTAGCCTGTTTGGCGCCCCGGGCGAACACTCCCTCTGGAATTTCGAAAAAACATCGATGCAAATTATAAGTCTGTATCATAATGTCTGGTGTTTTCATGTTTGTTGTTTTGTTTTTATTTTGTTTTATTTTGCGAGTTGGTTATTAGATGCTGCTCCAGCCAGCCAGAGAATCCCCTGCCGCCACCGTCACTGACACAAGACAGACGCCAATTATCAGCGCCAGAGAAGCGCCCGATAAGACATCGTGAACGCTTCCTGGCCATCCAGTGAAACTGTTGGGAAGACAACGTGAACATTTTCTTTGTACTGTATAATCTGCAGATTCTGACAGAAATCTGCAACTATCCTTTGAAGCACCGCTCCTCTCTAAAACAGCAATAAGGATCATTATTAGGTTATTTACATTATTATGTAAATAACAAAATAACTTAAAGCAAAAATTGGGAAACATAAAGTCCGAAGTCTTTATATTAAGGGCCATCAGTCAAACAATACTCTTTGCTCTGGGTCTAAACAGAGCGCGTTGTGAAGTCTTCTTTTGCGCATGCGGGCCACTTTGAGCGTTCACACTAGAGCACGTTTGCTGTCGCATTTTAGTTGTAGTGTGAACAAGCAGACAAAAAAATCGGATTTGATCAAAAAATCGGATTTGAGCATCAAGACCTGCAGTGTTAACGTAGCCAATGAGTCTTATGGGGTGACCCATTACCATCAGGTTTGGTTCACATGTTGCAGAGAACTAAAGAAGTCAGGAGACACTTGTCTCCTAACCTCTTTAGGTCAGAGTCATCGGGCACCTCACTTACTTAGAACATCTTCATTTAGCCTGGAAAAAGAGTTTGTTGTTCTGAAAAAAAGACAGGTCTGTTTTCAGCACTGTAGCTAGGCTGACATACTGTAGAGCAGGGGTTGGCAACCCTGGGCACATGTGCCACAGCTGGCACGCAAAGGGTTAACTGATGGTCCAACCATAGGACTGGCTATCAGGCATTTTCATTTTTATGGGCCGATAATCTTATTTTTTTGTAACGGTATGAACAATTAAAGGTGTTGGTTTGGCCAGATGCTGGCCGATGTGTAAATAACTCAGTTGTTTGGTGGTGGCTATGCCGGAGCTGCCACAGAGGCCTGCAGGTGGATGAGGGAAAGCGGAGGCAGGAGGAGGAGAGACCCAAGGCGGCCGCCGGTCTGAGTATCAGGTGAACTGAACTTCAGGTAAGAAGTTATGACCTGCAGTCTATCTTGGTGTCATGAATCGCTGTGTGCAGGCAGGAAGTGAGGACTCAAAATGCAGGACTCGCAACACTGGAAGGAAATCAAAAGAGCAGTTTATTGTAGATGCAGGAAAAAGATACAACTAATCAAGAACTAACGTAGACTGGGAGAATATAACCTAACGTTCCACAGAGAGGCACACAAAGGATCACGCAACATGAGGGACGACACGACACTGACTCAGAGAAACACAGGGTTTAAATACACTGGGAAGTAATGAGGGGACTGAGACACAGAAGGAGGGCACAGCTGGGAGAAATCAGAACTGATGAGACAAGGAAGCAAAGCAGAACACATTCACATAAGACACAGACCTTCAAAGTAAAACAGGAAGTATAACAAAGAGACGCGAACTTGACTAGGGGAGACAGAGCAACTAAGAAACAGAGAACAACAACAAATACTGAGAAAACTAAACAGAATACAAGAAAGCCAAACTAAGACACTAGACTATACAATAAACTGGGGCAACAAAGAGAACTAAGATAAAAGTACAAAAACTCAGAGACACAAGAAACTCAAAACACTGGGTCACCGACCCAGGACCGTGACCCTGGGTCAGATATAAACCAAGTTTAGGTGGAGTTTATTTTCGTTGTGCTGACTTTTTACTATCAGTTACAATAACTCGTTCTGCGTACAAGCTAGCATGACGGAGTTTCTATACAGCTGGGTGGGTGCTATGATGTTACTGATAGTGAACTTTATTTTATTCATAAGGTTAGTTAGTAGAGTTGCCAACTGACCCATAAAAAACAGAATCGTTCCATATTCAGAGAAAATATAACGCATTTCGTATTGAGCTGAGAAGGAATGCAGTTTGTCCCGTACTTCAACTAGAATGAAAAAAACACAAAGCTGGAGTTATTCTGCGTCTTTACGCTGTCAGCTGCATCTTCTTCTCTCATTCTCTCCTCCTCCCTCTCCTGTTGCTACTTCAATCATGAAACTGATCAGTGATCAGCTAATAAGCTTTTTCTCTCTTGTTTGTTTATCGTCCACTTTGCGCCAGAAAGCAGAAACCAGCGGATGTTGCTCTAAACAACAGCATCACATTTAAGCTTGATCAGCTGTTGTTAGAATTTATTTAATATTAATTTCTAGTATCAGTTGATGTTTGCTGGAGCCACAGCTGTAAAAGCTGCTGGTCATGATATCGGTTTGGTGATAGGGAAACATGAAGATGAAACCAGGAGATGTCCTTACTGAATCATCAGAGCTGAACAGGTGACGGAGAAACAGGTTCACCTTTTAGGTGACATGAATGAGTTGAAGGGAAGTTATCAACTGTTTCTGAGAGACAACTAACACCAGGATCCTTTTCTAAGTAGCTGACAGCTGGTAACTGTGCAGGGGCGGGTCTAGCAAAGTTTTGCCAGGGGGCCAGGTAGGGCATTAACAGGGAAAGGGGGGCACAAAGAAATACTTTTCTTTCTTATTCTCATTTAAAATGTCTAGCTTTTAATAAATAATTATCTGAATCTTACAACCAAAGTGGTCATCAGACGTAAAATGTTTAGAAATCATACATAAATACTAACAAGATAGTGTACATTACTGTAACAACAGTGTTCGTTTTCATTCAAAGGCTTTATGGCTTTTCCTATAATACCTGGTGGGCCGGTCTCTAGTCAAAATGCCCGGGCCCAGTTTTTGTTCCAGTCCAGCCCTGGGCACGACACGCAGTGAATTAATCTGAGAAGGCGCATTTAAAAATAAATTGCCGGGCCAGCGGTGCACATCGCAAATTAGCTCACATAGACACATTAGTTGTGCCGCTTCTTAATGATGGTATTTTAGCTAACAACCCCAACTACCAGATTCAACTTGTAATTGGATAAAAATAACTTTAGCCTACCAGTGAGAGGGACATTGCCAGCTTGCAGTTTTTTCAAGTGATGTTGAAATTTCCAACACTTCAACTGCTTCAGGAGCTTTCCACTCAGCGCAACATCAGCACCACAGAAATACATCCGTAGACTCGAGACAGAATTCACAATGGGTTTTCGGGACTTTCAGGTGTATGGACCAATGTTTTCTTTTCTGATCAAACCAGAAAGCTTCAATCAGCAGCTGGATTTGTCTCGCATTAACTGGCAGAGTTAATGCCAGAGGAGACCATAAATAGCATTTGCATTTTCTGTTGTACAGTTCAATTGCTGTTATGGAGTTCTTGTTATGGATAAAAAGTGTCCTTTTTTTTCGTTTCAAAATAGCTGATAACTAAGCTGCCAACATCTGCGAACAAATATAATTCTGTAAAGTTGTTCTATATAGTGTGTTATCATAGAGTGTTATTAAATTTATTGCTAATGCGATCATATGGCACATTGACTTCTGAGGAAATTTTAGATGGCACTCGTCATCAGAAAGGTTGCCGACCCCTGCTTTAGTCAATATACTTCATTTGGTGTTACGATTTCCATTTTATACTGATGTGAATAAAGTTCTTTAGGAAAATGTTCTTTTATGACTTTGACTGCTGATCAGTCCCAAACAAATGAGGCAGGCAGCTCTCAGAACCAGCTACAGAATTTCAATAGTAAATAGGATCTGCTATATTTAGTTTTACAAGGTAAATGTGTGTACTTACCAACCAAAAACAAAAAATTCCATCTGTATCTTTCATCAAAGACTTTCATATTGTAACTTGTGAGTTCAAAGGTGAACTGATATAAAATGTCACACACAAGTCACATTTGACAAACCTCTTTACTCATCCTATAGTAGCCATCAGTAGGTAAATCATGACTAAAATGCACATTTTTCATCATGCTGTCTTTGGTATGCTAGTAAAGAACTTCTTCCCACTGTGTCTGCTGGAATAACTTTTGAACTTGATAATCAGGTATGGATTTAATCATGCCATGTGCCTGCTTGTAGTCAAAGTTACACTGTACACTGTGTTAAAGTCCAAGACACCAAACCATCACTGAAACACAGTTGCAATTTACAACGGATTTAATAATTATCTGACAGATTTAATTGGCAGTTAGTGTTGGTTTTCTCCTGTTTTATCTTCAGATTGTCTATCTAACTAATTAAATACATTTGATGGAACAAAAGGCATCCCATAACCGTTTATTTTTAAGACATTGAATACTTTACCATATCCTTGCTCTTCTGTTTTGATTTGCAAAATTAAAATGTAAAACAACCCCTGCAGCCTTCTTAAACTTCTTTAACTCTAAACTCATCGATTCTTCTACTTATCTATAAAAAGGGATGCCCCGATTGACCAAAAACCACCCTTTTTTGTACACACATCAAATTTGAGGCAATGGCACTGCAACCTACTCTAGTTATCAGGTTTAGATTTTATTTGAGCAATATGATAAGCTTCGTTTTTAGTGAATGGCATTTGTGGGTTTTAAGAATTAGTAGAGTTCTTTATTTCTTTGTTTTTTGATGAAAATCTTAAAACTGTCACTGAAGCTTCACCTTCCACTGAATTAAAGCTAAAAGTTTTGACTTTGTGGTTGTTTAATATGTTAAATATTTCTCTTTGTTGAATGTGTTAAATATATTTTTTAACAACATAAAAGAATATTCTCTTATGTGTCTGTAAGAAACTGTGGGGCTTGTTTTCTGCTTTGGCTTCACTCTTTTCAGTCTAAGAAGTTGCTGATTTCATTAGACTGTGAACACAGTTTATAGTCTTTGTTCTCTCTGCTGATGGATAATTGCGACAGACAAGCACCATCATCACTGCACTGTTGAAATTTTGCAGTTTCCAGATACTTTGTTGTTGTAATTTCTGATGTTATAGTGTTCTGTGGAAGAGCTTATTGCATCTATAATGAGGTTGTCCTTAATCACAATGCTTGCATGATCTGATATGTGGTGTTTTACTTTTGCTTAAGAATAAAGCACAGAGCAGAGCAGCTTTTGAGGCACCTTCCTTAAATTTGAATAATTTTTTGACTTCAGAGATGAGTGCGACAAATGAACTCTAGATCATCATCTGCATCAAAATTAGGCTGAACATTACTCACAACAACATCTGCATCATCCACACAAGCACTACTCACTTTCAACAATAACTCTTTCATCAAGGTCGTCATCAGGATCATTTGCACCAGCATCATGATCATTATTTACAACATAATCTGTATCTGTATGTGTATTAGGTCCAACATCAGCATTAATCAGACTCCTTTCTATATACTGCCACCCCTCTTGTAAAGGGGTTATAATTGATGGTTTATATTAGTATTGTATTTTGTATCATCTTGTTTATTCTTGTCTTTTTCTAACACCCTAACTATGACTGAGAGAGCTCTGCACAAGAATTCCAACTGCTGGTTTATGTATAAAAGGGAAACAATAAACCTTGAACCTCGAACCTTACTCGAAGCTTTCAACACCGTCCTCTTTGGCGTCATCTCGTGGCCAAAAGTATGAAGAGCAGCTTGAATCTACAACTTGAAATGAACTTCGTCAGTATGATAGCCAACTCTACAGAGCTGATTTGACAGGTTCTGTTTATTATCCTGTGACATTTCCGTGTGGTATCAGGCTACCACTGTGGTGCTTTGAACATGTTTTTTGGGGGGAGGCGGTGAAAAAAAATAATGTTATATCTATTTGATTAACAAATATTTATGGTGAATAAACGCATGCTGGTTAATGAATGGTTGGCTGATGGCTGGTTGATGAATTTTCGATGAATTCCAGGTGAGTGTTACAGTATGGATCAAGTGACAGTCTGGTTCCCAGTGCATCTATGTGTCTATTATGTCTAATATCTTTGCTCATACTGTTAAATAGTCTGCAGTCTACAAGATTTATGAAGGGGTTATATATATTAAAGAAATTACCTGTTTTGCGAGTATCTTTATTACTTCGTTATTGTACATACTCTAACATACAATGTAATACATTATAGACCAACAAGTATTTTACATCCTTCTCAATACAAACAATAATATCTTGGCAAATACCGCAAATCATTTTTTTGGCAGAAGATAACTTTTTTTCAGCAGCTTTTTTTTTAACTTCTTGAAAGTAGTAACGTCTCTTTCAAAGGTTCAGCTCAGTCACATCTACGTGTAGGAAATCCCTCACCTTACACTGCTGCCAGGCACAGACAAAGTACATGTATTTTCAACCTGGATGGGTGAATAGAAGAACCAAAAAATAGTTCATCATTAACAGAAATGTAAGTGCTATATAGCTGTCTTAAACAAACTATCACCTGTAAATCTTGTATTTTGTTGTTTGAGTGCAGGGCAGAAAAGTTCCCTTAGTGTTAATTTGACACATCAATGTTGTGTCATAACAAACAGAGGGAGCTGTTGCAACTGTTAAGAAACTCAAGGGAGACAACTTCGCAAAAAAAACCCTCAAAACACTCAACAGTCTTGGCTTCAGATTTTGACTTCTTTTCCACCTTGTCAGCGCTTATGACGCAATATGAGCAGGTGGCAAGGGGATGTGGAGGTGGTACAGTTTGGTGTCTGGGATTATGGTGTTGAATGCTGAGCTGTAGTCCATGAAGAACATCCTCACATAACTCTTCCTGTTCTCCATTTGGTTCAACACTTTGTGAAGGGTGACAGTATCCTCTGTGGACAGGTTTGCTCTGTAAGCAAAATGGTAGGGGTCGAGAGAGGGATGTAAGCAGTCTCTGATGTGCTGTGATACCATCTGTTTAAAACACTTCAGGATTACAGACGTGAGGCCTATGGGTATGTAGTCATTGAGGCTGTCTATATCAGTCTTTTTGAGGATGGGAATGATAGTGGAGACCTTCAGACAGTTGGGAACAGTGGCATTAGTCAGGCAGAGGTTGAACAGCCTGGTGAGGATCCCTGACAGTTGATGCACGCAGGGTTGACCACAGACCCTTGGACCCAAACCAAGCAAAGAAGGTGTTGAGCGCTTGTAACAGTATCAATAGCTCATCAGACACAGGTGGGTGACAATTCTCAGGGGTGCGGGGCACGGACTCGGAATGAGTGCTACCCATGACATGAACACAGAGTGAGCAAGTGAGAGACCCTGGCAGCACTCAGGGAAGGCTGGGGGATCATGACAGTTTGTGTCTTTGTGTCTGTCTGCTTCCCGTTTTATTTCGGTGGTCTCTCGTCTTGTGTGCTTGTGCTTGTGCACTTGTGTCTGGGTCAACTTTGCCAGCAAGAGATAGAGAAGCGTTGAAAGGCTGCTCCAACGGAACTAATTGTTTCGGAGAAAAACACGAACACAGTGTACAGTCAAGTCTTATTTCTTCACGTCATTAGGCCACAAATAGAGGTGACATGAGCCACATGATTGAGACACAGGCATTAGAGCCTCTTATTGCGTGTTTCGTTTGGGTTTCCAGCGATGCGTGGAATTACCAAAGATAGAGAGGGCATAGCCTAACATATGAAACAGGAAAAGACCGCTGTGTAATCCATTTATTGCAAGAAAGTAACCATATTCTGAATACCACCTTTTTTAAATAGTAACTGTAACGGAATACAGTTACTCATGTTTTGTATTTTAAATACGTAACACCGTTACATGTATTCTGTTACTCCCCAACACTGGTTACCTCACCCTTCAGTACTCCTGTTTCCAAGAGTTATTTCTCCAGTACAAGTTTCAGTTATGATTTTTTTCATCTGTTATCTTCTGCATTTTCAGCGAGTTGGGAATAAGGCAACCATCCATCAGAGCCGTGCCAGGGACCAAGTGGCTCCTCCAGAGTTAGAAAGGCTCATGTCCTGGGCACTTCAAACCCGCCAGTTATTGGTCCTGAAGAAACAGAGGGTCACAGACCGATTCCACTTCAAGCTAAGAAAACAGATTACATCTGTTTTAGAAAAACAAACAAACAAAACAAAACAAAGAGCTTTAGTAAGGTCTTCAGATGCAGTTTAAAGGACAGATTTTATCACGGCAACCAGCATCAAACTCAAGGGGTGGATGAAGGTGATAGACAGGTCTGGTCTCCCTGGGCAGTTCAAGCCATGGGTTTAGCAGCAGATTCTCTCATGAATTATCTGGCCCTCGCTCGTATATGAGGTGCCCATGACTATAGTCCCATTTCTTGCTTGCTTGGACAGCAAGACTGGGAGGAGTTGGAAGGAAGAAGAGGCAGTGCTGGGATTGGGAGCATTCCTTCAGTTCTGGTGAACAAGAAGGAAAGACGTTAACTAGTTCTTGAGGAGGTGCACTTATTCTGATAAAGTGGGAGCAGGCAATGAAGCAAAATGTCAGCTGGCAAGATATCTGCTCATGTAACCCCCAGAGGATTAAATTTCTCATCCAGGAAGTTTGACTTGCTTCCCAGATGTTCTCATGGTACAAGGTTGAGTAGCCAGCCTGTCGCCTTTGTTCAGGGACAGGGACCCTCGAGCACATCTTGAACACTTGCTGTATGGGACCGAGCTAAGGACCAGATCCTAGAGTCTATTGCAGAGGCAATCAGCAAGGGGATTAAAGATAACAGGTGCAGCACTGTCGTAACCAGAACCATCAGGATAGCCACTGCTGGATAGCAACCAGAGAACCAACCCAAAAACTCAAAGGGGGGCCTGATTGCAACCGCACAAGACTGGCAGTTCAACAGGTATATTTTAATTTGGCCTTTTTAGGTCCCACAGTAACTCTATCCTCCTGCCTTCTGAAGGGAAATATTCTGAGCTGTGGCTGCTTGACTGACACCTATATATCTACTTATATGGACTGCATTATTTCAAAGAATTCTACTGTGCATATTCATCTCTGTCTCAACAAATGAAAGAAATGTGGTCACTGGTAAAATAAGGATACCAGCCAAACTATCTATTTCACAACTTGGAGTCATGGAGACCGACAGAAGCCCACATGCTGAACACTGGAAAGAATTCAAAAGGTTTATTTACAGGTTTGTTTGAGGAAAAAAATAATGTAATCAGTGAGGCATTTTAAGGTCCCTAAGTGGCAGTGAAGGTATTATGGGTTTCCAAGGCACACACACACTCTGAAGTATAAAGCTCACAGGCCTCAGGCAAACATGGAAAGGTCTGCACAGAGACACAGAAAGAGTTATGTACCCACCTGACGCAAAGATCTGGCAATGACTGAGTGTCTGCTCCAACCTTAAGTAGCCGGCCTGATTGTTCAACTAGCTGCAGGTGATTCAGATCAGCTGAGCAACCACTGAGGGAAGGTAAACACTATACCCACAAAACACATGCATAGACTGACAGGGGAGAAAGAAAGAGAGAGAAAAAGAGTGATGGAAAGCCAGCATGATGCTGAGAACCCACTGCTAAGTAACACAGAACAGGAAGTTGAAGGCAACGGTTATGTGTGTATGTAAGTAACACTTCTGATTACATTTTTCTGTGTATGTCATATTGTTATTCAAAAAGGTTTATGCTCAATTTCTTCTTTGCTGATGTGATTCTTGCTCATGGGAACTGTTTTCCTGATTGAATGTGAAATGTTCTGTTACAAAAATATATTCCAGCATCAGGTTGTTTGTATTGTTGTTTAATCTCTGGAGCTATGGAAGTGTATGTTTTTGTTAAATACATTTGCACAAATTTGTTTCTAATGCTCTGAATTCAAAAAAGTTCTTTAATTGCTATAGGGTCAAATATTTAGCAGGTGTTATCTAACAAGAATAAAGATAAAACTCTCAAATGTGAAGGAAGCTATAACCAGAAGTGGCTGTTAGCAGGGCTAAATTATGCCAGAACAATCCAGAAAGGCATTTGGCACCTTCAGTTATTAAGCAATTAATGCTAATAGGGTGATGAATGCATAATACCATTGAGTGAGTTATTAAAAAAAAAAAAAAAAAAAAGCTCTCATTGCTTCCAGCTGAGGGCATGGAGATATTTGCTCAATAAAAAAAAAAAAATAGTCGCATCCCACACGCTCTGCTTACATCTTCAGCAGATCCTGTTTTCCACCTCTATCACTGTAAAGTGGACGTGGTGTAGATAAGATAAGAGTTGGATCTCAATATATTATTTAATAATATTTGGGTATTGTTATAAGATATGTAAGATATTTAGCAGATGCTATGTAGATCACCATCTAATATCTCTGAAATATTTAAGCTTAATACCTAATCTCTTAATGCTTTATGTTTCTACTCTAGAAACATGAGTTTTTGTTTCACAGAAAACTGTTGTGTAGAAAATGTGTTTTCTGATGGCAACAAATGATGTTAGTATTTGAAATGTTTGAGATTTGTTTGAAATTGGTACACAATTAATTAGTTCTACTTAGGGTTGTGTAAAAATTATGTAAAAATTTCCAACCGATAATTGTAAGCCCAATAATCAACGATGGGCAATATATTCGCACATACGCAAAGGGCGGGGCAATGTAATTATGCAAAGACTGATTTGCGTGTTTACAAAACAGAACAACTCCAAACATGGACGAACTAATTGCCAAAAAAATATAAAGTCGCCAATTTGGGATTTCTTTGGCTTTAAACCGGATGAAAGAGGAAAATCTAAGGATGTAACCAAAGCGGTGTGCCACTTGTGCAGACGTTTAATGCGAGAATTTGCTCGCGGATGAAAGACGGTGCTGTTAAAACATCGCAAATATTATTTTTTCTTTTGACTACTTCTATTAGCTCCATCATTATGAGCAGATTTACACATGGACAAATAAATAAATCAATCGCCCTTGTAAAAACGATAGTCCATATATTTGTCCAATCGCCCAACCCTAGTTCTGTTGTAATTTTGGAATATTTGACTACAGGTTTTCCTTATTATTGATACAGTCCAGTCACTTGGCAGTGTTCATTCTCATAAAGAAACCTAAAACGGCCATACAAATGAATGTAGCACATATAACCAAAAGAAACAATAGGCAACCAAAACAGCAAGTGAAAATGAAGCAAGCTCCTTAACTTTGGGATCTACTGTTTTGTTATCAATTTTGACATACATGTACGTACAAGCGTCTTACTGTTTCTGTGAAACTGGAAAAGGAAGTTGTGGTGGAGGGTTGCGGCATTGGTGTGTCGCTAACAGTAACCTCCTATCTACACACTGATTCAGAAAGCCATTGAACCAGAGCAGAATAAATTCAGCAACACCACATACTTCTCTTAGGTTGAAAAACAGCCAGCGATAAGTGTACAGTCATTTTCATAACTGGCCATTACTGTTTCAAGTATAAAACGCATGAAGAGCATGAATCAGACTGAAAGTCAATATAGACTCTTACAAACAGAACTACATTTCCTGAATTACACTAACTGTGTCTTTTTTTTTTTCTATTGCTGATGCACTGGACTTTTACCCCCTACAGGGTGTGCATTGCAACATTTTTTAAACTACTGACATGAGGACATTTGTTTTGAGTGGTAAATGGACTGGTTCTTTTATATCACTTTTTTACTCTACCTGAGAACTTAAAGCACTTTATACAACATGCCCCATTCCCCCATCCACACACACATTCATACTCCAGTGGATGCCACAAAGAGCAACTTGGAGTTTGAGTCTAGCCCAGGGATATTTGTCATGCAGACTAGAGACGCCGGGGACAAAAGCACCAACTTTGCAATTAATAGATGGCCTGCTCTACCTTCCGCGCTATGGCCAGCCCTTTACATTGTAGGTTCCACACAGTTGTCCCCATTTCAGTTACATATACTGCTGAAGTTATTCTACTTAAGCATGAGCACCGATACATTTTAAAAAATTAGCATAGATTGCAAAAGGACCAGTGATATTTTTTAACATACTTGATACCATAGTTATTTCCTGTTGCAAGAGATGTCAATTTCGGAAAAAGAAAATCACTGACAAACTGTTCCTAAGCAACAGAAAACAGAACTATACAGGTTAAAGCCTACATGTTATTTTCCCCTGCGCTGCTGGAATCACAAATATCTTAAAAGTCTATCAATTAATTGTCTACTTGGGGGAAAAATGTATGTATAAAATGATTATTTCTTCCCTGAGTTTTGTTGTAGGTGTAACTATATCTTTTTTAATTCTAATTATAAGTTCATAAATGATTACAGGAGAGTAAAACATAGGAAGAGGTCCTTTATTAACCCATCTAAGACAAACTGTTAACATGCTGCAGTTTTGCATCGTAGTTAATATTAACCACTGGTGTTAGTTTTTGCCTATTATAGGATGAACAAAGAGGTATGTCACATGTGACTTCAGCGTGACTGTTTCCGGCTTCTAACATTTTATATCAGTTAATCTTTGAACTCACAAGTTAGAATCACAAGTCTTTCATGAACGTTGCAGAATGGAATTTTAGTTGTTGTTAAGTCTGGAAACTTTCTTCTGCTTGGTGAGTAAATACATTTACCATATCACACCAAATACAGAAGATTCTACAATTTGTGAAGTTCTACGGCTGATGCAAAAAGTCGACTGCCTCATTTCTTTGGCACTGATCAGTGATCAAAGTGAATAAAAGACATTTTATTCACCACAATATAAAATGCAAATATCAAAAGTATCAACTGAGCAATATTTAAGGTGCTTATTTTACTTCTTTATTTATGCATTTAACTATTTACATAGACAGGTTGGAAATAAAACTGTTCAATATAATGTGATTGATCAGTGAACGTTTGAACAGGCAGCTGTCTTTTACTCTGTTTTTAAATTGTCAGAAAAAAGCTAAATATTTTATTATTATGGAGTATATTTTTTCTAAACTGTGATTGGTATCTGTTCTTTTTTCTTTTTCTTTTTTTGGTTTAGGTCCATAATGGAATCTACCGTGAACAGTGGAGTGATTCTTTCAGTTTACATCATTTCATTCCTGATCGGCTTCCCCTGTAATCTCTTGGCTCTCTATGCATTTAGTACTAAGATTCGCTCCAAGCCACTTCCAACAGACATCCTGCTGCTCAACCTGACTGTCTCTGACCTGCTGTTTTTGATCATTCTGCCTCTCAAGATGCACGAGGCAGCATCTGGTATGGAATGGAATCTGCCCAACTTCATGTGCTCCATCACCTCCTTCACATTTTTCTCCACAATCTACACCAGCTCCTTGCTGCTGATGGCAGTCAGCGTGGTTCGCTACATAGGAGCAGCATTTCCTATCACCTATCAGAAGCTGCACAAACCCGTGTATGCAATTGTTATCAGTGCTGTTATTTGGCTGATCTCGACAGCACACTGCAGCATTGTTTTCGTCATCCAGCATCACCCATCTTTGGCCAGCAATAATTCCAGTACTTGGTGCTATGACCATTTTACAGAAAAGCAGAAGCAGATCATCCTCCCAGTACGTCTGGAGTTTTTCTTTGTACTCTGCCTCATACCTCTTCTTATTTGTGTTTACTGCTACTTGCACTGCATCTCGATTCTGTACAGCCGGCCCAGGATATCCCAGATGCAGAAACAGAAGGCCATTGGCATGGCCTCAGGGACTCTTGCTGTGTTCCTTATTTGTGTTCTGCCATACAATTTATCTCATTTAGTGGGTTACATCCAGGGACAGAACCCAGAGTGGAGGTACTACAGCTTGCTGCTTAGTTGTTTCAACACCTGTATTGATCCAATCATTTTCTACTTTTCCTCCTCCATCTTCCGCTTGTCAAGTGAAAAGTTCATTTTCAGGAATTGTATGCTCAGTCCTTCAAGATTCCAAGGACATGTCAACAGCTCTAGCTAGACTAACATTTCCTTTCATTAGTAATTGTTCATATTTAGTTTGATTATATTTGTTTGAGTGCATATTACAGAGATAAAATAATATGCAGTATGTAATCTCATTACAGTCTATTTAACTCTTATGTCTGGCACATTTTATCTTAATCTAAAATATATCCAAGTTTTCTGCTCCCCACCCACACAAACTATTTTTGGTGATTAAAAAGACAAAAAAAAAAACATTGTTGCGTAACACTGGTGGCGCATAGTGGAAAAGTGAGGTCATTTTGATATAAACTGATGCATCATTACCTGATCTAGTCACTTTGCATGTGTTTAGAAAATGTATTTACTGATAGCGAGACATAAGAATTTATTAAAAAGCTGTACAGGGTTTTTCTGAACTTCCTCATAACTGCTGCATTTTCAATGACTCAGAATAAAATGTTAATGAAAATAGAAGTGTTTATAAAACTGAAATGTATTTTTGATTTTATTTTTTTAAAGCAAAGATAGCATTACAGAATAAGAAAAATGCTATCTATTGATTTGTTTTACTATTAGCAGAATACCTTATATTTAACAATTCATACATACAGACCTGTATCTGAAATCTTTTAAAATATTCAAGCTTAAATTTGGATATCTTACTATTGCTTATGATCCTAAGCTGTTTAATGGGATTGTGTTATCCTTGACCATTTTCTTAAAATAAATAAATACACATTTGGTACATATGCAGTTTTCCAAATTTTATTGTTTTCCACCACGGTGCCAATCTTTAAATGTAAACTAATGTCTTCCGCAGCCCTGACACACTTTTTCCTCTTTACATTAACGTGGGCCAGCCACTCTTCTGCACTCATGCATTCTGTAGGCACACATGTAGAATATACCTGCAAAACATCAACAAAAGTCATCTTTAAAGAGACATAGAGACAATTTCTATAATATAACATGCCAAACAGACTTTGATTTCTGATGGTAAGACATATATTTGGTGTATGGAGTAGAAGATTTCGAAAATATATACATGGCCTGTATTTGGCCTGTATTTGTATAGCGCTTTACTAGTCCCTAAGGACCCCAAAGTGCTTTACACATCCAGTCATCCACCCATTCACACACACATTCATACACTGGTGATAGCAAGCTACATTGTAGCCACAGCCACCCTGGGGCACACTGACAGAGGCGAGGCTATAATGGATAGTTTGACAAGTAAAGACTGTACTAACTCAGAAATCCAGCAGCTCTAACATATATAAGTATGGATAACATTTTCAGAAAATGAAAGTGTTCATAAAACTCAAATATATTTGTGTTATTATAATTAAGAAATTAATAAATGAGACCTGCTGTAATTTTGGTTTATTCAATGCTTTTCTGCATTTCCAAAAACTGATAAATATCACTGTATTGATACTAAGATTCATCTAGATAAACAAACCTGCAAAGAAGGTCATTAGCAGGGCCACCCAGCCTAGTATGTAGGACCAAGAGAAGCGCCAGTCACCAAAGCGCTTGCCCAGGAAGTTCACAGTCACCCCAGTGTAAATGGCCATTGCAAGCAGAACAAAGAGAGCTGGTATAGTGGACACACAGTTAGACATAATATGATACTAATATGATAAAAATAATGATACTATCAGTTTCCAAATAATCACTTTAATAAATGTTAAAATGTTAATTGTTTTCTGCATCAATGACTTACTTGAAACAAAGAACATGATTCCAGCGGCAAATGATCGGTTGAACCGCTCAAAGGCAGAAAAGTGGGCAAAGGAGAGGATTCCTGCGATGATGCCAGCAAAGCATGACATGGCCGACAGGATCATAAAAGCACGAGTGGCATTCCAGTATGCTGAGGAGGAGTAAAATAAGAAAATACTATGAAGATGTATGCTAGAAGAACTACAACATACTAGCACTAACCAGGAAATTACAGATGTATTTATTATATATTTTAGATGTTAAAAAAAGATAAATTTGAGTTCAGAATAAGATTCTCTCCAAATATAACTCATAAACTTGTAACTTTCTCTATTGTAATGCATAATATAAATAAAAAAACAAAACAAAAGACAACTTTAATCAACTCGAACTGTTGCATTGGAATATATTAATAATTTAATATATTTACTAAAAATATTTGAGATCTATTTTGGTGTACTGACTCTTTGATTCCTTGTGCGGTATGTGGTTTTAATTGCAATTAATACAATTTATTCCTATTTCATTTATGACATCAGCAGCAGCTATTAGGGTAGCCAAACATTAGTATGATGTAATGCTGAAACCAAGGGGCATCATGGGTTATTGCCACCAATGCAGGGATCCAAAGTTATTCTTTTTGTCCTCAGAGTGACATAGATTAGTTGGATGAGGCGGAAAGTTCAAGTAGTGGACATAATGATCATTTTAAATTATTATATATTTGAAAAACTGATTTTTCATTGTCTGCAGTTGTCATGTCCAAAACTGCCCACTCTCATTGGTTATCAGACTGTCACCAGATAACCAATGAGAATGGGCCTCAGCAGTCCTTTGTATTATAAACACAGATGAGCCAATTTTAGCATGCAAATAAGTTTATTAAGAATAAAAGGTAAACCATTATATGTGCTAAGCATCAGCAGTGTAACTGTGATCATACTGGCATGCTAACATTAGAGCAAATACCACAGAGGTTGGCTATAAACTTGGTCTTGGACTTTCAATCTAATAGTATAAACGTAATGTCTAATGAAAGTCAAGAAATTCCTGTTGATGCACCTTAAAAGTAAGAAAAGTTGGCTTCTGACCAGATAAACAACTGTCTCTGGGGAGGATCACTGTTCCTTACAAAGTTTTAAATGTAATGAATTTGGGTGGAGGACGATTTCCCTACTTACCAATGCTGTCAGTTTGCATGTAGCACTTTCCAGACATGCAGTATCTCCACAAGCCCTGATGGGCAAAGCTGCCAGACAGACGGTACTGCATCCAGTAGTCTGTGGCTGTGGAGACCACCAACAGGATGTTCCCCACAATGGCACAAAAAAGGCCCCCTCCCATGAAGCTGTACATCATGAGTGATCCTATGACTGTGGTTAAGGCTTTATGCACTGTCAAAAGAAAAAAGAAGATAGGAATCGGTGGTGCAAGAGTAAAGTTGCAGGAAAGAAAATAGTAATTTTCTTTACAGCTTGGTGCTATAATGTTAATGTTTATTAAGTAGGGAATGATTTTAAGAGACAGTAACACCCTGAAGAAGTAGATGGAAAGAGTAAAAACAAAAACTGCCCACATCTAGTTGCCACCACATGTCTGTCACTATGGCGTTGCATTCATTCAGACTTCATTTATATTAAATCAGAAAGGCTAAATGCATTCTTCTAAAACCACTTCACTTCCAGGAATTAGTGAATATATACCATTGCACTCCCTGAATCCTACCGTGACACATAGTCAGTTTGTGAGTCAATCCAAAACAAAGCGATTGCATTATTAATAAAGATATTTTTTATGTTGTGTTCTATCAAACATGAAGTTTTATGTGGGTCTTATAGTTAATTGATCTAAATTTATGCATATAATTTGTTTTATCGACGCGGTTATCTCTCACAACAAAGCAAAGGACAGCTGCAGACCTGGATAAACAAATCATGCCACCTGCAATGCAATCAGCTCATAGCAACATGTACTCTCTCGCTCACTCTTTGAATGTGTATTATGTTCTTACAACTGCAGCAAATAAACTGCCACAAAAAACAAATAAGGAAATAGACTGGCAATATAATCAGCAAATAACTTCCAATGATGTGAAAGGCAGTGACAGCTGATACAAATAAAATCTGGATGTAACTAGAGGTCATTTTAGGGTAAGGGTATAGTTGCATAAGTAATCAGCACTCATGGATCAGACTAAACCCATCTTCATACTCATCCTTTACTTTAATTTCAGCAAAACATTTGTGGAGTTTCATGACTATATCTTGTGTTAACAAACTCTGTCCACGTACAGACAGATATAAACACTCAAAACAGCCTTTGTGGAAATTCCAGTAACAGTTTCCATTTTGCTATTATGGCACACACACATACACATTGAAAACAGTATCAGCTACAATACCAACTATGCACTTGCACTATCAGCCTTGGTAAATATTTAACAACTTTAAAAAAATATCAAGCATCTGTTTCAAGACATGTGGGTTCAGTTTTTCTCTGAGCTGTAAGAGCAAAATTCAGACGGCATACATCTGCAACACTGGTGTGTAACATCTGAACGTCATATTCCTGTCAGGATATATAAAACAAACAGACAAATCTATAATCTCAAGTTCTTTATGGGATGAAATCTTTAGAATCATTAGAAATGCTTGATGTATTATTTAAAACTATCTATGAATATACTGAAAATAAAGACCCTGAAACATGAAATATACACACATTATTACGAAATAGTCACAGTGCATGAAAACTGGTTAGCAGCCAGTGTTATCCATTCTAGTTTATAAATTCTACTGCCATTAACAAATCCTCCCCCACCATCATCTCACCTGAATTCCTCAGGATAAATCAACCCTCTTAAGTATCAGGCTTTCCTTAGGGAAAGAGTGAGAGAGAGTGCAAGCCAGGAGTGAGCGAATGTCAAAGAGGATGGCCTAGGCTGAATTCCAAAAGGTTAACCCCCCACTTTTCTGTTGATGGAGGCAAAATCCTTTAAAACAATCAGCACAGTACAAATGGATATGAGTTGGTGTGCAAAAAGCCATGTGACACGTTCCTGCTGAACTACATGGGAGCTTGGGGGGGGCGGGGGGGGGGGGGGGGGGTGTCAGGGGATGCTATTGGGGTAAGGGGGAGGGTCTGTGATGCGAGGCCGCTGCAGCACAGTCCTTGTCTGTTGTTCTGTTTGGTGTTCTGGAACTGTGGATGTGCAAAGGCTTGCAGTACTGCTGCGGTCAATGGAACGTGCTGAAGTGCACACTTTCTTTCAGTGTAACTGGGGCGTGGTCATGGGGACACGTTAATGCTTAAAACAGATACGTAAACTTACACAGTTCATGTAGAGTGTGCTCTGCATGTTCACAGTGAATATGTGATGATGTTGACAAGGCAGTTGCCTAACAGTTAAAGGTTGTTGTTTCTTGCATAGTTAAAGAAATATCAGCTAAACCTACCCTGACTGGATTTATTCTACTAACACTAGCACACGTGTATCAGTAATCTCAACGGCCTCGTCGTTTACACCTTCACTGTTCTATTGCAATCCATTACAACAATTATGATAAATTGTCAGGGGCTGATGTAATGTGGTTGGTGTTTGTTGGATAGAAATGGTTTAAATTGAACTGTGTTACACTGAGGAGTTTGTTTGACCCACCACACTACCACCACCACCACAAACTACAACCAAATAATAAGTGTACAATAATATTGATCACTTTGACAGCATCATTTCATAATCTTTTCTGGAAAAATTACAGTGTATAAACAATCTAATATTTGCAAAATATTAGGCAACAGTAACCAGTCACAGATGATATATGATACATCTTTTTAATTCTCTAAAACTCTTGTTTCCTGAAATTTGTTCTTGCCCTGTGACATTAAGGGGAGACCACCCACTCATTGTTACCCTGAATGAATTTATCATTAGTAGGAAAAAGATTTCAGCATCTTACTTGCACACTGCACAACACAACACACCCCCTCTGTGAAACCTTGTCTCCTACTTCCTCATTTCTGCAATAATTTTAATGAATGTTACGCCATGGCTGTACTTGGCTAGTTGTAGTCTAGTCTGTGAGATGTCTGTCTGTATCCTCACATATAACTATAGAGTTTTTTCTTATTTACTAAGCAGAAATTAATAGTATTTCACAATGCCACTTTTTTCAGTTTGTATTTCTAAGTACGTGCTGGTTTTCAGATAATGCTGCTGGCCACACGTCATATAACCTCGTTTACTCCTGAACATGTCAACAGCCATTAGACAGAGATAAAGAGATAATGGGATTGATAAATGCAAAAATCCCCTAAAAGGGGAATAACATAATGTGTTGTGACCTTTACTGATCTCTGGTCATATTGTGTTTATATTTTTTTATTCTCTGTTTATGCATTTAACACATTTTTACTATGAATGCACTGAGGGTCAAGAAGCCAAACAACCCACAAATTCTCTGTAATTTTCACAAGAAGAACTCTGATGATGCAATTGTAGTTCTTCTTCATTTTGATCATGAATGCTGTCAGTCAAACAGATGAGAAAGAAGTTTTAAGTCAGACCCACAGCTGCTGTGGTGTCATGTTTGCTTAAAGACGGTGTTGACAGGTTTGTTCATTTAACCACCATATAAATCTTTCACAAGATCAACTGCACATTTGCAAAACATATGATCAATATGATTGAAAGAAATAGACTGTTGTTAGTTAGGACTGAAGTGATATTACACTGACTAAATTATAACTATTTTGTTTAGTATTTAAGACTGAGACAAGCAATAAGCACTAAATAAACATCTTTAGGGAGTCCTCACTCTGTGAAAATTAGAAGCTTTTGCCAAGTTTTTCCCCAAAAGTCAATATTGCACCATGTGGCTGAAAACTGTGAGAAATCATGAGAAAGAAGAAGAAAGAAGATAAAATGAAACACCAGACCAGAAAATACAAAAACAAAGGATTGTCAAGTTAAAGCAAAACAGCGTTGACCAAACACTAATGAAGCAATTTCAACACAAGTGTGACTGTCGGAATTTTTTGCCACTTATGTTCTCTACTTGGGAAAGCTAAAACCTCAAGAGCACTTCCTCAAAGTGTATAATAGTGTTGAATACTAGCAGCTTAATGTGAAAATCTGCATTATAAGATTTTCAAATGACCAGATTTGTGTGCATCGTTCATTATTTTCATGGATGATGCACATAAAGATTTAACTGAGAGAAAACTGTAACTTTTTCACTATTGTTATAGGGTTAATTAAATCCTTTTACTAAAATATTTAATTTAGCAATGAATAAGAGTGGCAATGAGTTTGTGAGCTTATTGCAGATTGGCTTACTTTGCCTGTAGTAAACTACAAAATTTTAGAGGATAGAGGAAGCCAAATATTATAAATACAGACTTGTCAACCCATGTTTAACCATATTCTTTCTTCTACTTTCTTCTTTCAAGTTCATGTTCATGTTACGGCACTAGAGCACCATCTACTGCACAGATGTATAATATCAGCTCACCACAATGAAAAAAGCATTGCTGAGAGAAGCTGGCACTAACCACCACCCTCACCACTAGCCATGGAAAGTTATTTTTTCTCACAGTGTACCTAATGTGCATGCAATTTACATAGGCATTTAAATTTAATGTTACTCCTTGAGATTGTACTTATCTCACCTTGAGGTGTGTTATTGGTACTTTTACTTAAGTAAAACGTTTTCTCCTTCTACCACACTTCACCACTTCCGCATTTATGTGCCTCCCAAAGACAAGATCACCTTATTCCGAAGTAAAATCTGCTACATAATCATGTACCACAAAAGAAATTGACTGTCATAAGGGATGTTGAAGGGTCTATAAATGAGCCCCACATGATTTCAAGTAAACATTAGAAATGAGAATTGATTTTTATACCTTTAAATTTAGTCGCTTATGTTAATCCTTGTCCATTTGTGTTCATCAATTCTTTCCATTATGCTGCAGCGTCTTGTGTGGATGATGCTCAAGATCTGACATTAATGTTTATCGAAACATTAGCACTTCTAGCATTGGGCTAGAAAAGGATAGTTCCCACTAGGTCAATTGACCTTTTGAACAAAAACACTGAGTTGCATCATGAGATTTTTGCATTTAGATGATTTTAAAACAGGGGCTGATCCCAAAGGACCATGTCAAGTCATATTCTTGTCTCAACAGGGGAACTATCGACTCCACCACAATGAAAAAATAAAAAGTTAATCGGTCCATAATTATTATGGTGACGATGGGATCTAATGGTGAAACATATGGCTTGAGGATTAGGATATGCAAAACAGCATTTGCTGGGGAAATCAGCTCTTCCAAGGAAGTGATACTTCCTTCTTCACTCTTTTTCTAACTGTAGTGTAATTACTTTAAACATTTATAGAGGTGGTCACACTTGCTGACGATCAGTTAATAGTGCTCTCTTAATTTCTATGAGAGCAGTAAGGGCTTTTCACAGGACTGCTTCTGCATTTTGGCCTAATTTTTCCTAAATAAATAACTATACAGTGTAACATGCCATGTTTGTAGTTCATCTCTAACATAATTTTAAGAACTGCTATGAATTTTAAAAGAAAGTTATTTTTCATGACATTAGATTCCCCAGAAAATGTAGGAAACAAACAGTCAAGAAAAACATGAACAAAATCAAGATTTTATTAAAAATTCTAAATTCAAATAATGTTATGCCAATATTTTTAAAACAACAGAAAAACCTGGGCGAAAGCCCATGATGCTGGCCTACGAAAGTGCACTACTACACAGGATATTAACTTGTCCTGTATTTTAAAAATTATCCTTTAATTTTTAAAACAGCTACCTAAAAGAGAGAAATCCCCCTGCATTTAAAAGAGTCAGGTGGAAAGGTCAGGAATAGTGGTCAAACTGCTAACCAAACTAATAAAAACATTAAGAATATATATATGTATATATATATATATATATATACACATACACACACACACACACACACATACATACATACATACATATATATATATATATATATACACACACACACACATCTATCTACAAGTGGAAATCTCAGTTCTCACATATAACAGACACACAGAATGACAGAAGAATAGAGATCCTTATTTTAGATATACAATATACAAAATAAATACACAAAAAGGGTTACCATCCACATCAATACAAATGTTTTTTTAAAAAAAAAAAAAAAAAAAAGCTTAGACGGTTGTAGCAACTCTGGTAGGTGGAGGAGGGATAAATGCGGGCAGAGACACTGATTTTTCAGAGAGAGTCTAAAAGAAAAAAGAGAAAACCCTTATTTTCTGTGATAAATGGAAGCAGTTACCCACTACATCTATTTATTTGCTATAGTAAGACTACCTTCTGTAACCTGTTGTAGTCAGGGGGGGACTTCAGCGCTCCTTTCAGCATGTTATTCACGGTGATATTTGGTTGGCTGTTTTTTACCTGTGGAGGTCATGACATGCACAAAATGTAATCATCAAATATAACAATGATTCATTGTGCAATGTGAATTTTTTTTTAAATAAACCAGGCTTCAACACAAATGCAATATGAGTACAGTGGGATGAATAGTAGTTAACTGTAACTAGCAGTAAAACTATCCAGATAAATTCCTGCACATTAATTATGCTGGCTAGTGTATTTCAAACCTTATCAACTGCTCTGGGAACTGGATATCTTGGCTGATGACCTATGAAAAGCAAACATAAAAGTCCAAAGAAAAGCATCACAGTAAGTAAAGTAAATAAGTCAGTGTAAATGTGATTTATATTTAGTATTTAAATTCACCTACTTTTGTTCCTGATGCAGTAGACACCAAGGTAGATGAGGCCAATCAGCAAAAGAAGGAACAGAAGGCTGCAGGGGATTCCTGCTGCAATGCCAGCAATAGCAGGACCACTCAGTCCTTCACCTGCCATCAACACGACAGACAGTAACCAAAAATGTTACTACTGTAGGCTCATCACTAACAATGAGATAAGAGCTGTTTCACACAGACAGCTGTGCTATACCTGGACCAATTCGTTGGCTCTTAGACGGCTCTCCATTGGTCATACGAGCTTTGGGGATGACTTGAAACCAGTAGGTCAGCTTGGGATCAAGGAAAAAGATATCCGTACTCCTGGCAGAACCAGGTTTCTGCTGGATTGTGCGATATACATTTGAGCTGCTTTTAGTCAGAGGGGCATTGCGATTTTTGCTCAGAAGGTCTGGTCCTTTCATTTGGATGTTGAACCCTTAACAAAATCACACACAATTCTGTTTTGTACCATCACAATTCACAGAGGAAACCAGTTAATTCTAGCAGATCTCTCAAGATTTCAGTGATCAATGTTAGAGCTTACTGAAACGGATAATTGTATATACATAAACTAGCCAATACTAGCCATAACCAAAACTGGCATTTGATTTTCCTAGTAGTTTCATCTTTAAAATATTTTGCCCAAAACACAGCTCCATGTAGATGGTAGTTTCACAGACAACACATTATTTACACCCCTATCTTCTATTTTGAGTTTCTGTTTTCACACTAGCAGTAGTCATTCACATGGGTTATGGAATATCAAAACAAGAAGGGTGAGTCTCTGTGTTTTTTCTTTAGAGATAATCTTGTGAAGATAAGTCAAACTAGCACATTTAAGACCTTCCCTTAATTTTAGTACCTGTAACAACAGACATAGATGGGACCTCCCAGGTCAACGTGACGATGGTTCCGTTTCGGTTAGGGAACAAACTGGAATCTGAGATGGATGGTCCTGGAAAGAGAGAGGGATTGTGAGAGTAGGGGAGATCAAGGAAGGGCAGAAGAAGGGGGGAGGCGGGGGTACACCAAAACTGTAGAGCTTTGTCTGAAAGGAAACTGCATTCTCAGGTATTACTTAGCTCTTTTTCTGAGGGCCCATTGTGCCTTTGTTTCAGGCAATGCGAGCAGTACTCCAAAGCAGCAGAATCCTTACATTTTAATGGCACATATTTAACTTTAGAGTCGACACAAAAATGTCAAAATATGTTCAAATATTTTATTTTTAAGTGGATCTGCAAATAACAATTACTTTGATACCACTTTCTCAACTTTGATTTGAAAACTCTGCTTTCTAAACATTACTGCCTCGGAACTGAGAACCTAAAACAAGAAACTGTTGGTTATTTTTGTTAGTTATTTTAATTATAAAACCAGCTGAAGATTTATGTCCTTACATTTTCACTCATCTGACTGTTTCCTTTACTGTTTTACATAGGTTTTTCTGAATACAATTTTATACTTTTATCTACCTAGATGTGAATGTCGACTATTACTTTTAGTTGCCAGTGTTTTTATATAGTCAGACAGGTACATTTAAAGATCTGAGTAATCAACCCCTTTTTTAACAAATTATTTTAACTAGTAACTTCCATCACCTGTTAAACATGGTAATGTAAGAAATATATTTCTCTATAAAATTAAATTGAATAAGTGAGTTATACCTTGTAGCTGAATTTCTCTTTTCTTGCTGCCCAGAGGGTTCCTGCATGTGCAGGTGTAGTTTTGGAGAAGAAAGTTGCTGACATTGTAATGACGAATCATAAGCTGTGAGGTGTTGCTGCTGATCTGGTATGTGGACCCGTTGGTGACAGTCTCATTGCTACTGAACCATGACACAACAGCTTTAGGCGATGCCTCACTGAAACAGCGGACTGTCACCACTATTTTGCCCCCAGAGTCAACTGTGGTTCTCATAATTGGAAGGAATGCTACAGGACTACCTGGAGAACACAAGGTGCCTGTTTAGACTCGACTGCCAAAGTCAATAAAGCACATTATGCATACATTATGTGGATTTGTTATGAGTTAAAAATTTAAAACTTGCTTGCAGTGATATTGCACTTATTATGTTCAACCGGGTGTTCTGCCATGCACTGGATTGTTTTCCCATTTAGATTATCTGATGCATTGACGGTTAAGCTGAAGTTCCCTGCTCCACTGCTGGAGTTGCTTAGCTCTGAAAAAGACAGCTGGGCCTGTGGGGTTCCCCCTACCCATTCACAGTGATACTGCAGGTTGATGGCATTCAGTGACTGCACCGAGCACTCAGGGTTGCCCACTGGCCGCTCTGTCCCAAGATAAAATGAATCTGTTATTAATGTCTGGGTACACATTTAAATATTTTATTTAGATAAATGTAAACAGCATTAGATGAGTACTATGTACTATGTACAGCAAACCATGACAAACTAAACTATAATTCTCAATCCAGATTGAGAACAATTTCACAAAAACATGACCTAAAAGATAAAATGTCAACTTTTCCACATACCATAAACAGTTAAGGTCATGTTCTTTTGGCGGCTTTCTTTTGTATCTTCATTGACCAGCCTGCATGTGTAAACACCTCCTTGACTGGTTTGTAAATTTGTTAGATTCAGAACTCCTTTTAGGGAAATGATCTTCCCACCAAAGACCCACTCAGCGATTGGCTGTGGGAATCCATTAGCCTGACAGGAGAGGTTCAAAGAGTCTCCTGCTAAATAAAAAGACTGAAGTGGATGGGCCTCAAGTGTAGGCTCATCAGGTCCATCTATAACACACCATGGAGAGTTATACGAAAACAGGGATATAAATAAAGAAGACTTTAAGCTGTAAAACTTTTAAACTGTTAAACTTACATTGCACAGAGACATTTTGAGATGCTGTTGCATTTCTGAAGGGGTTTGTCAGTAACACAGCGTACTCTCCTGTGTCATTTCGGTTTGGCCTGAGGATCACAAGACTATTTGCCTGTGTCTTCACTAAATAGTGTGAGCTGTTTTTTATTTCAGTGCCATTGAAGAACCACATTTGTTGCTCAAACACTCCTTGGAGCATGCTATGCTGCAGGGTGAAGTTCTCAGTTCCCTCTTTGATAAGACCCGGCTGTGAGCTCAGAGTCAAGCTCTGGATGTATTCTGTAAATAAAAACATGAAAGGAAAGAAGAACCACTAGATGATTATATCTACTCTAGTATACTGCCTTTCCTTTCTAATGCAGCAGTCTTATTAAGACGGCAGGTACATATAAAAGATAAACTGCATAACTTCTCAAATGTCAGATTTCATTTTTTAATTTTCATTTATGGTTTGTCTCAAATATTTAAACAGTTGTTTAATATTTAAAGAGTTATATTTAACATTTTATCTAAGCCATCAACAACAGCACGTCTTCCAGCCAGATATGCCCACTCACCAAATATTTTCAGAGTGAAAGTAGTTGAGGCTCTTTTCATTCCAGATTTAACCATTTCGATGGTGTAGTCTCCGGTGTAGTTAAGTGGAACATTAAAAAAGGTGAGGGATGCACTTTGTTTGTCTATCCTGATTACACTACTTAAAGTTGCAGCTACAGGTGGATCAGCCATGGAGTTTATAGTCCATGTAGCAATACTTAAAACCCCCTTAAACCAACTAACAACTGGGTCAGAGGCACCACTGAAGGACACAGCCAGAGTCACGTTTTCGCCAGCTAAAGCATTCACCAGACTGGGACCAGCAGGAGAAACCAGCAGTTCACAGCGGGCACCTGTGAGGATGTAGCCAAGTAACTGAATTAGAGAGGAAATTGCAAGGTCACGCAATAAGTCTGCTAACATCAAAATAATGCCAATTAAACAGAATTACTGTCGTTTAATCTTACAATCGGGAACAAACGCACAAAAAAGCCCTCTTTTTCTAACCCTAAAATTTTTTAATACTAACGAACAAAATCACACAAATAAGTGTCATAACACGTAACTACGCTTTCTTCTCACCTTGGAAAGTAAAATATGATAAAACGGCCAGAAAAAACAAACTTAATCTCTTGAATTCCTTTACGCAAGGCATTTTTTGTAAAACTTTAAGCACGCTTGTTATTAGAAGCAAACGTTTGTATTTCCAGTGCAAAAGCAGAGACGAAAAATAAAAACGTCTTGGTAATGTCCTAAAGCGGTAACTTCTGTATCAGCGGAAGCTCCAGCGGTGAGCGAGGCGCGTGAGTATCCCACCTGTACTAACGCGATTGTGCATGTGAGGCCACGCCCCTTACGTAATTACACACAACAGCCCCTTTATTTGTATTTGCTTGCTGATAAAATAACATACGACATATCAATATTTTCTTAATACAACTGGTATAAATATACCAGGTATATTACCTAAAGAAGAGGTGGAGAGAACGTTTAAGTAACAGTATCAATTGAGTATATCAAAACAATAAATCTGTAATAAAGTGCTATAATAACTAGCCTATATTTTGAAATCATGCTGTAAAATGTAAAAAAGAAAAAAAAGAAAAAAAAAGAAGAAAAGAAAACCCATTTTCAAGGAGGCAGTTTTATTCTAAGCAAATAATGTTGAAACTTCTTCTGAAACCTGGATTCCATTTTTCTTTTCACAGGCGCTCTAATAATACATTACAAATTAAAGAGACATGACCTAAGAATCACGCTTTTACTAGTCTTAAAAAAAAAAAAAAAAAAAGTATTAGGACCACACTTATGATTAAGCTCGAAACACTATAGTTTGAGATTAAACCTGTTGTTTTAAGTCAAAAAACCTACACAGGTACTATACCCTTTACAAAATGCCTTTTGTAGACAGGTTAGAAAAAAAAAAAAAAAAATCATACTTAGGAATCAGTTTTGGTAACTTGGAAATTATTTGTCTTTTAGCACATAAACACAATATGGTGGTAAATAAGACACAATAAGATCTGATCAACACATTTTGGACTATAACTAGTAAAACAGTATTTAGCATTTAGCATTAATATTTAGCATTTCAAGTTTAATCTCAAAATTTCAAAATGAACAATATTCTTTGTGTCACTAATGCTCTGCCGTACAAAATGAACATCAGAATTAAAAATTTAAAAACTGCTGCCATTTCACGGGTTTTAAAAAATGCCTTGCAGACTAAATCTAAAGGATAAAATGTAAGCTACTGTAAACTCAAAGGAAATGCCAAGAGACCAGACACAGCTGTAGATATGAAAAAGACTGGCTGCTTTATTGTTATTGTGATGTTCTGTACAATCAAAAGAGAACTTAGGCGCTTACGGTAAAATTCCAATTTAGGATCACGTTCCCCTGCTCATACTGAGAGACACCGTCTAGTCAATCCTTGAACTCAGTCACAGTAGTCAAGATATTAATGCTAGCAGACATCTTCAAATCAACATGTTGGGTGGTTCTGTATTTACATACGTCATTTACAAAAATTGCACCTCTTAACATGTCTGACTACAGATATACAAGAATTAACAGATGAGGATGAAGAAGCTGAAATGCATCAAACTGGTTAAGTTTGGGTACAGTTCAATACAAACAGCAGCATGAGTGATGGGAAGATTCTGGGTTTAAATTACTGCATAAACACCGCTTTTTATAGCATTGTGATATAATGAAACAAATGAACTACTCTACAAGTTCAAATGCATACACAAGACAAGATGATTCTTTTGGGCTTGTCTGACTGCGGGACAGTGTGTCTCAATATTTCTCCACTTCTATCAGTACCTCCCTGCATATCCTCAGGAGCCACAGTTTCAAACAGAGGGATTAGACCAACACATAAGCTTGTCCTGTGGTTGGGCTTATGTAGTTCAGTCTCGTTATTCATTAGAGAGTCCTGCAAGGAGAGAAAATAACATAGATAAGTAATTCAAGACAAGAGTAGCAATTAGCATCTTTAATTACTTTTTCTTTAATTGCCACAAGACACACAATATCATTTGCCATAACAAAATAAATGTGACTTTTTTCCCCCTCAAAATGAGATGAGATTGTTATAAAAAGGATAATAATGCTCTACACAAACAACTCTATCATTCATCACAAGAGTTAATTTTACTGCACTCTTAAAAAGTTGTTAATCAAGAGGTAGATATAGGTCTATTGTGGATAATTAATTTGTGGTATGCAATTTTCTTTTACCAATTCATTAATGATGCATTGTTCCTTTTCCCAGAATACCTTAAAATTAAAAATACTCTATTAATCTCTTTTTGTAAAAAAGGCCTGTTATAATTACTTGATATAATATAAAATTCATACCTTTTTTCAAACAAATATAGTTTAGAGTTTGCACAGAAATATAATTGTGGGATTTTTAAGATATAGATACAGGTGGAAAGGTCATAAATGCATGAAACCTATTAATACTAATACATGGGATCACCAGCTGAGAAGATCTAGCATACGTTGCTGAGGCACACTGTCAAGGGGAAAGAAAATGAAAATAGCAGGTGAGCTAGAAGGTGCTTAGTCATGCCAGAGAAAATGACCCTGATGTCTTTAAAAATGTAACTTTTTGCTTAACTCTCTGATGAAAACTATTAATTCACTGATACTCACCTCTGTTAGGTTCTGCACTCCCAGCTTATGTGCTTAAGCCTCTATACCCTCCCTGCCTCTTTCAGTTTGACCACTAGGTCTTCCACTGTCTCCACCTTCATCCCTGCCTGCCTCTGTGGAGGCTCCTCCACTTTCAACACCTCCAACCGTGAAGTCACGTCCACCCCCAAGTCTGCAGGCTTCACAGTAGCAATCTTCTTCTTCTTGGCTTTCTGAAACAAGTTATGCACAAAGGGTGAATAAAATAATTACTCCTCTTTTTTTTTTTAATTATATTTTTATTGGAAAAAAAAAAGGGGACTTGTTACAATAAAGTGCATTGACATTATTTAGTCAAAAAAAGAGAAAAGAAAAAAAAAAAAGAAAAAAAAGAAAGAAAGAAAAAAAAATTAGTCCTCTTTTTAACTACTTTATAGCAGGTTAAACTTAAAAGTAAACCCAGCAATTACAGTCAGAACCTGTCTCTAATCTTGTCCCAGAAATCAGCAACATGATCTTAATGACTTTTTAGCGTCTTTCGTTTCTGAACATCATTTCAGCTGCTTACCATGATATTAGGCAGTGTGGCATATCTGGGGGTGTTGAGTCGAAGGTCTGCAGTGATCACTGCTGGTGTGTTGATCTTAATATGTTCCAGACCACCATCGATTTCTCTGACCAAATTAATCTTGTCTCCTTCCAAGGACACCTCTGATGCAAAGGTACCCTGCAATGTGAAGATACGTATAATTTCACAAAATAAATACATTAAAAACAAAATTCATAGTAGGATCTCCCCTGGGAACTGTTCCTCTATTTTCATCTGCTACCCATTATATGGGACTCAATCAGTTAATGCCATCTGCTGGTTTGCTAGTGTAACTACAACTACAAATAATCTTGACTACAGGACTAATGTATGTAACCCAAATTTATAAATAATTTTTTACATTTACATTACAATGTCTGTCTATCCACGTGCCCAACCTGGACACTGTAAATAAGATTAAAATGCTCTGTTTTAGCCAGCCAAAGGAGAACTTCACTCCATCTATCCAGGCAGCCTTTGACTTTGGCTTTGTTGATATGTGCAGGATTACTGTAGATCTTACTGACTCAAACTAGCTTTTACCAACTTTGATAAGGTTAGTGAAGGCTATTGGGAACAGGAACATATCCTCTTATCATTACTGCTATACAACACCCACGAAGAAACAGAAAACAGAAAATCTACAAAAAAAGAAAAGAAAAGAAAGAAAATAAACTGATACCTACATAATTATGGGGTCAAATATCTCAGTGCTACTATTTAAGGTAGTCTTACCTGAGGCCAGTCCAGTAAAGCTGCTGTCATCTGGCCAGTCTGATTGCAATCATCATCGATGGCCTATGAAATAAACACAAGTCCTTAATTACTTAACTGCAGTGCAAGTATTCTTTAGAGTATGCAAACTAAGAACGCAATTTGAGAGAGTGTGAGGAAAATAAACTAACTGAAATCTTTAACCTGTTTGCCAAGGAGAATAAGCTGAGCATCCTCCTGTTTGGCAAGAGCTGCCAGGATCTTAGAGACCTGAAGGGGTCCCAGGTTTTCATAGTCTTTCCCACTCACATCCACATGAATGCCACGGTCAGCCCCCATGGCAAGGGCAGTACGGATGGTCTCCTGAGTTAGAAAAAACACATGTATGAGAACTTTTCTTTGGCTTGATGTTTGATGACAACCCTGAAATTATAATCGTTGATAACCTTAAACATATTAAAAGTACATTTATGTTAACATCATAATAATCACTTTCTGCTTACTGTGAGTCTGACAGGTTGTATGCATGGGATTTCAAAAGTTCTTTTACATGTAAAATAATACACCTGGAAAAAAGTGTGTGTGTGTGTGTGTGTATATATATATATATATATATATATATATATATATATATATATATATATATATATATATATATATATATATATATATATATATATATATATATATATATATATATATCTCAACTTGCAGCAGCTCCAAAGAACGCCAAAAAGCAGTTAACTTGCTAAATTACTGTCTCGCCCCAGCTCATTCACCTGCGACTGCTGTGGCCCACAGCTGACAGCCACAACCTCCTTAATAAGCTTCTTCTCCTTCAGCTTGACTGCCTCCTCTACAGCAATCTCACAGAAGGGGTTCATTGAGTGCTTAACGCCATCTGTCACCACGCCAGTGTTGTCTGGCTTCACACGGATCTGTGGAGAAACAAAACAATAACACAGGGTCACTACAGGGAAGCTAAATTAAAGAAACCTGTCAAACACAATGACAGAAACTTAGAAATGAACCGAACCAATACAAGGTGTTAAAAAGGTAAATACATCTAGTGATGGATATTTAAACAGATTTAATGTAACTGGCAGAAAACCTTTAACTAATCTTATCTTTTTAAAAAATTGGTCTGCAATAATCAATTCTGACACCACTGGCATTGATGTGCTACTATAATCACTTCTACTCTTTTGGAAAGTCACAAAGGTAGCACTGTTACTGGCACTGGGTAATAAGGCCTTGCTTTGGAGCTGCTGCGACTTCCATGCCAAATTGACAAAAAGTATATACATCTCAAGGGACTGGGCAGGGTGTTGAGGAAAAGGTCTTCCACAATTGTGGCCAGGATATTTGCAGTATATTAATGTTTTTTTATTGTCATTGTATGACAATAAAAAACATTAAATTAAATTAAAATTAAAATAAAAACATTAATAAAAAAAATAAGAAAAACCTAGTGGCTTTAACATTTCTGTGAATGGACCCTGCAATAAAGTCAATATAATGCAACTTCACTTATACAGAACACTTACCAGTTAAAAATTCAATTCTTGCAGTAATCAGTCAGTCATATAAAACACGAGTGATAAAATATAAAATAACATGAGAACACTTAATCTGACATTGCAAGCACGCGTGGGCATTTCCCCAAACTGCACACAATTTAAAATGGGAAAAAAATAAATAAAGCCAATGCTCTGAAAGTACTGACCTCTTCCTATCAGACCGCTGAAGATATAGTAATCACAGTCGCTTTAACACTGTGCGGATCCTGCTGAGAGCAGCTCAGGCAGGACTGTTCTTGCTGCAACATACACCAGCTAGTATTGCTTATTGATTATGGTGCTGTCCCTCAACTGAAGAGTAATGTTGAAAAGTAAAAAAAAAATATTCCCATTTGAATAACTGTTCCTGCAACATACACGCCTGGCTTACAAACTACTTTAAAGTCTGGGAAAGTCACTGGCCAATTTGCATGGAAGTTATGCCAGATGTGTTATACAACTTGCAAGAAGTCGTTTGCTGCCCTGCTAAACACAAACTCAGCTTCTCAGTATTGTGCATTAAATAAATGAATACATGAATTTGGCTAGAGACAAACAACTTATCTGTCAAAATAATATGACCGGTCAGTGGTGTGGTGTTGCTCTTGTTTCCACAACCAACTGACGATTTTAGGCTAACATTAGCTAGCAGAGCACAGAATGTCAAATAAGTGAGCAAAGAAAAATACCTTTAAAATCGCGAAAGAAAATAGGTAATTTGACCCAAGATATTACCTTAACTGCATAGTCAATGACACGCTTAACTCCGACGAGAACACGGCCAGACATTGTAGCTGAAACGTTTAAATATAACAGACAGCTAGCGCTACACAGTCACCGCAATGAACCTTCACTGAAGAAGCAGTCGGAATTATTTCAGGGTGAAACCAGAGGTGGGACTAAAGTGACCGCCCCCACTCTAGCCAATGAAATGTTGGCATTATCCAGCGTTGTAGGTTACGATTGGCTGTCGTGTGTAAGTTGGTTGATAAACTCAACAAAAAGTCGCCGGTCGCCGCAATTTCGTTGACTGAATAACTTACTGCGATTGTTGGTGAATGACACTTATATCACTTCCATTACTATCGTAATGATTATCTTATTGATCAACTTGGTTAAAATGAGTGAATTACGATTAACTACATACGAATCACACGGTGCCCCACATAGCTATGTAATAAACAAAACCCAGAGAAGAAAAGTTCCGCTTATATGGGGCAAAGGTCACGAATAACAGAGTGACATAATGACAATCATATTGAGCGTCAAAAAACGTTTTAACTCCACCTGATAGACGATAAGTCAGTGTACTCCTAGTGCCAGTCCCTGGCTAAATGGGTTGGGTTAGATCAAAAAGGTCATTCAACATAAAGTTTTACCAAATCAAGCATGCGGACCATTAAGAATGCTATTTACATGCAGGTTGCCATCAAGGTGCCAATAGAAACTGTGCTACTAGTGGCCGGAGACAAAGAAACAGGAGAGGGGAAGGCATGTTCAGAGCCAACAAGAGAGAAAGATAGGCGGGAATGAGGTGAGTGTGTGATTGTGAAAGCGAAAGAGCTGGCTGATATAATGAAGAGAAGGAAGGTAGATATATTGCGTTTAGAGGAGACCAGGTGGAAGGGAACGATGGCCAGATGAGGTCAAGCAAGAGTCTCAGTGGACTATAACATTATAGTCTTAATGATAAAGTTGTGAGAGAGTAAGGAGCAGGTGGAAGAGAGCCTGGAGAGGTGAAGGTCTGTTCTGGAGAGAAGAGGAGTGAACGTTTATAGAACTCAGATATAATATGTGTGTGAATAGGAGGAAAACAGGCATAACAGTGAAGTTGGTTGAGTTTAAATACCTGGGGTAAACCCAGTATTGGCATTATGGATAAGCCTCGGGGGTCCAGGCCTGCCCACTAAAGCCACTATGCCACCTCAGTTAAATTCTGCTAATAAACTTGAAGAATTTATACAATTTGGTAATGAAAAACATAAAGACCAGTACCATCAGTAAATTATTGCATTGCAAAACTCAATTTAATTATTCAGTTCACGGCAGTTTAGTACTTCTACGGCAATCATGTTAACCGGGAGGACACTGAGTGGATAGGCCTATGCAGGTCAGACTTTGGGAGGTACTTCTCATGTCTGTCTGACACCAAAAAAGATCATTCATCAGCTTGTGCATTTGGTTTTAAAGCATGACCCTACAAGAAAGCTGCAAAACAAATGGAAATGTGTTGAGGATATGTGCTCATCTGTCCTAGTGCATGGTGAGTTCACTGATCCCCCTTTGCATTTAGAGAAAATCTATCTCCTGCTTTGTCTCTTATAAATGGCTACATTTCTCTGTATGTGTATTATGTGTGTACGGCTGTAAGTATGTATAACATGTATAACGTATGTATAACGTATAACATAATGGTGATTAGTGACAGAAGGATAGTAGCAAGAGTGAAAATTTACAAGTAAAACCTGCTGTGATGTATAGTTTGGAGATGGTAGCACTGGCAAAAAGACAGGAGGCAGAGCTTAAGATGCAAATATTTACATTGGGAGTGACCAAAATGAACAGGATTAGAAATGTGTACATCAGAGGGACAGCTCAGGTTGAGCAGTTTTAGACACAAGGTTAGAGAGATATGGCTGAGATGGTTTGGACATGTGAAGAGGAGGGATAGTCCATGCATTGCACTAGGATGCTGAAGATAGAGCTGACAGGCTGTTGGAAAAGAGGAAGACTACGGAGGAGGTTCATGGAGTTAAGGAGGATATGCATAGGGTAGTGTGGAAGAAGAGGAGGCTACAGATAGGGTGAGAAGAAGGCAGATAGTCTGCTGTGGGGACCTCTAAAGGGAGCAGAAGAAGGAAGAAATATGTGTGTCAGTTGTAAGTTTATCGTGTATCAGGTTGATTTAAAAAGTTAGGAAAAAAACACACACACACAGACAAAATATTCAACTGTTTTAGCTTCCTACATATGGACATCACATTTTTGGGTTGTCTACCAAAATACAAAATTTTGCTCTTCAAGGGCCTGATATCCACTTACGAGGACATTATACTTGCCACTGTTCTATCGAAATTTAAAACGAATGTCCTCATATGTGGATCTCATTTTTCTCAGAAACAAAACTCAGGTATAAAAAAAATCACGTAATTCTTTGTTTTTACATTCATCAGGTCCCAATCAGCCCAAATAGCAAAGATAAAGTAAAAATGCATGCCATGAAAGATTTCGTTTCTTAGGGGGTTAATATGTATAATATAATATGTCCAGTGTTCACTGAAAATGTGTTATTAGCACACTTGTTTTGCTTTACTTTCTTTCTTTCGACTTCAGTTTGTTTTGTTTTTCTTCTTTTGGCCCGCAATAATTAGTAAAATCATGGAGGCAAAAATAAAAGAATAGTTTGAAATAATCTTCTAAGCTTATTTTTTTTTTTGTTATTAGAATACACTTAAATGCCACTTTGTACGCAAGTCTTGGCGTTAACGAAGACTAATGCGCTCATAAATAATAACAATGTGGCATTAATACCTTGCTGGTTCAGATCTGAGCCAGAACATCGTGCCACTCTCTCGCGAATTAATAATAATTTTAAAAAAAGCTACGTGCATAAGTTACTTGTGGAGCCTGTTCGTTACTCCCAGATCACCGACAGAGAAGCTTTTTGTTTGCATTTTAATTGGTTTGCAACACTCAGTGTCTTCCCCACGCTCTAGCTGATGTTAATTCGCACTTTTATGGTCACCGGTGGGGGTGAGAAACCGTAGCGAAACGTTATCGACCGTGGTCCCCGGCAAGCAGCAAATCCCTCCGGCGCGACAGCTGATCGAGAGGAGTTACCTCGGATCACCCAGAGACAGCAGCAGCGGCCTCCATTTTAACTTCGACACCGAGCTGTACCTCACGTGTCCTGGGCTGTCTCTCTCACATGACCCGAGTGTTTGTTCCCGTGATCAGCACTTCCATCTCCGTCTGTGACACCGAATATCACTTTTTATTTCAACACTGATGGATATGCTTGAACCGAGTCTGGACACCGCAAGGTAACTCGGTCAAAATGGCTAACTGAAACAAGCTAGCCGCAACATGCTATTTCACACAGCTAGTTTACGACGCTAACCAAGGCCTTACTTATAAAGTGTTGTCAAAACGAATTTAATGTGTAGACTACAGCTAAGTTAGCAACACAGGTGGACAACTCTTTAAGCGGTATAACTTAGTTATATCCAAGAATAGTAGTTTTCATAGTCAACAGCTAAGAGAGCTTAAGCTAGCTTTTAAAACAAATAACTATTCTCAGCCACTCTTGGTAAACCAAGGGCAGTTGCTGTGCTGTGTTTTTCATTATAATTGTCCTGCTGGCTGACTGACTTCCCAGACATCACTTGCCACCCCTTACGGTGAAGTGGAGGGTCAGTTATTACTTTCATTTAATACATTGATATATAATTTTCACGAACATTAGCTGGTTGCGTAGCTTCTAACAACTGAGGTATTTCTGTATCCGCTTTGCAGCCAAGAAAAACAAGAAGAGGAGGTTGTCCAGGGATCTGAAGGTAAGGATTTATTTACTAAGCTGTCATTGACCACACTGTAGTTTTGTGTGCGTACACAATACTTTATAAAAAAAAAAGCCACAAGCTCTTTCCTCAGTACACTTGCTTTTCTTTATGTGCTGCAACATTGAGCTTCGTTATTTGCAGCTACACTCGGGGCTTGTTAGCTGTTTAGTTACTTTTTCCATTCTAACTCCTGTTTCTTTATCCCCCTTTTCCCTTGAAGACGGAACAGGAGAAGAGCAGACAGCTGTTACAATAGCCAGTGTACCTCAGGCTGCAACATTTGGTGACCATAACATACAATATCAGTTCCGCACTGAGGGTGGGCAGGTAAGTAGTTAATGGATGGAAGTGTGGACACTACTGATTGTTGCTGTTTAATACCCATTTCAGAAAGAGTCTAAGTGTTCCTAATTGCATAAGGGCCTAGACAGTTAGAATAAATTGCCTCTGTTTAGCACTTATGAGAGTACACAAACAGCACAGAGTGGATAAATGTCCATGGGGTGTTTGTGCAGCACGATAATTACCGACTGAGAACTCTCAGCTGCATATTGATGGAGGTGGTTGAAAAGATGCTTGGACATATGGCAAACAACAGTGAGTGATTATATATGTTGAAGAACCATACTCCCGACGACAGTCCTTAATGTTTAGGCTTACATTTTCTTTTTATCTGATTGTTTTTCTTTTTCTGGGTGCTTTGACACCCTCCTCTATTACAAAGTCAGGAGGAGAGCACTCAATAAATTCCCTGAAGGTATCAATGTTTATAGTCATTTTTTTATAGCCTCAACATTGACTGTTGACCTTTGTACAAAAGTGTCTCCTTCCTGTTCACTATGTGGTTTTCAAACCACTGTTGGTCAGTGGTAAACAATGGGTCAGTAATGCCAGCATATACACTAAAAAAAGGTATTGTGACATTCATGTTGGTTTACCCTTACTGGGTGATTTGCGCTGGAGGAAATTGAGTCAGTGATCCATGTGGTTCAGGCATAAACAAGACTAGTGTGAGCAATCATGTGATTTCAGTCTGGTCTGGGATTGGCATGAGACTGCTGTCACATGTCAGTCAGGAGGAAAGTCACATGATAGAGGGATACAAATACTGATTCTTCGAACAAACAAGCTCATTTTCCTTGCTATTTAAAATTAAATCAGGCGCATTCTGAAGCGTAAGCATATTGTGGGATGGTGAGATCAATGCACAAGTGAGGTTAGAACTGTAGTGTCAGGATACTAGGCTGAGCAGTACGGAAGCAACAGATATGATAAACAAATCAACAAGTCAGGTAAGGTGCTGTTTTATACACGGTATGATTGAATAATGCAAAAAAATACATAGAGTAAGGATATAAATGGAGAAGCAACTAGTTGCTCTCTTTGTTTTCTTCTTATTCTCTCTTTTTACCCACATTTGCTTTTCGTCTGTGCAGGTGACGTATCGTGTTGTCCAGGTGACTGACCAACACCTTGATGGAAGAGATGATGCAGGAGGAGCAGTGAGCGTTGTCTCAACAGCTGCATTCACCGGGGCTCCTCAAGCTGTGGCACAGGTATCAAAATTTTACACTTTTGAATGGACCAAAGGGAAAGCACTAGTAGTTTAAACAGTTTTTTAAAGCTTGCTTTCTTTATTTACGTGTTAAAGGATAAGGTGGAAGTTAATTTCTGCGTATTGCCATTTGCAGCAGTCTCACTGAAAACAACTAAAACCAGTGTTATTCTAATTTCTTTTCTTTCTTTGCACACGCTTGTCATGTTTTAAAACATCAAGTTTACAAATACTGTTAAAGACATGAAATATATCATGGATCAGTATATACATCTATTGGCTGAAAAGTAGGTATATGAAGTTATTACTGTCTCGGTAATATTATTTTAGCTATAAATTATGTCTGACAGTGCAGAGTGTGGCTGTAAGTAAGGCACACAGCCATGCTCTTGTGTTGAGTCATGTTTTTTTTTCCCGCTTTATGTAATGTTTTATGCAGACCAACACTAACAAGCATTGCTGTCTATGAGTGAAACAAGATGGTGTAACCAGTTTTTGGTTTCAAGCTGGTAAAATAGTATTAACTTGCAGAAAGGTGTGTTGTTTTGGTTACTCCTAAAAACAATTATGCTTATTAGCAAATTGTGAACTGTTGTGAGTGCTTTTGAGTACACAGATAAAGCTTTTTGCTTTATCTGTATATATAATTCAAAAACGTGAAGTTAAAAAAAAACAGTGTTGTATATCTATCATAGAATTATCAGTTATTCTCACCAGTACTTACATTCCATATCACATCATCTCTACTTCACTGATTCACTGAAATTGCAGCAGTGGCTGTAATTTCTCTAAGCTTGCCAAGATGGAAAAATAGTCTAAAGAGTGAATTGTGTGCCCGAATATAATATCTAGTCAACACAAAGTGAGTCACATAGGTGTATAGTTTCAATGTGTGTAGTGCCAATAGTTGTTGCACAAGAACTGCAGTAACAGTCGGAGCACAGTTTGAGCTAAAAATATGCAATTTTTCTAGCAAGAACAGACCAAATTTGTTTTCATTAGTGCTATACTGATGGCTTTACTGACCTTGCTATTATCCCCGCTAACAAGATCACTGCTGCTTCTTTGCCTCCCTTTATCCTAGCTGTCAAATGGAACTGTGTCTTGCTTGGGGGGGTTTAGCAGGGATACCAGTATTGAGTCTGACAGAGGATGAGGTGTGCGTTTACCTGCTGTGACTGCTCCATTGCTGCTTGTTCATGGCTCTCCTCTGTCTCTCTCTTATCTGTCACAGGCTGTGATCCAGAACCCTTTCAGTAATGGAGGAAGCCCAGCAGGAGAGGCAGTGGGAGGGGAGACCCGCTTCGCTTACTTCCCCGCAACTGCGGTGAGCGACGGGACTGTGTCTGTGCAGGCCGCCACGGACCCCACACTCACACAGGCAGGGGGTGAGTCAGTTCTCACACCTAATTTGGGCTGGGGCTTATCACAGTGCTGCAGAGCTAATTAAGCTATTATTTTCAGTGACAAACAGAAGTGTGTTTTGAAGTACCTTAAGGAGAGAATAGCTGTCCTTTTTTTTTTTATTAGTGAAACACGATCCTGACAGTTTGAGCTGATAACAAAGAAAGCAGGGCCATATACAGCAGATACAAAGAATAAGCAATATATCTAATCCCTCCCTGTTGAGATAAATTATCTATGCTGAGCCTCTAAATATCAATATTTTCATTCTGTATGTAGCTTTTATAAATAGATTTCCTCACCAGCTTGATTTTCTAGGGTGACTAACCCACGAATCCCACTGGTGGTGCTTTATATGACAAAAGTGGGTGAAGTAATACCTGTTCAATTCATATTTACATATGTTCACTAACATATATTTGGTGAGGAAGAAGCAAAGCAATCCAAAGATGATAATGACAATTGCACTTGCTTTTTTAGATATATATATATTTTTTTTACACATGATAAACCTAAATATGTGTTGCAGAATCAATTTGCTCTGTGATTCCTTCCCCCCCATTTGGATATTTTTGATCAGTAAGTTAGTTTAAAATATAATTTATGATGCTGGAGAATGCAGTTTTCTCCAACTGTGAATCAGCAATTTTTTAAGGGTCATTAGATCTTTATTAAAGTTGTAGTAATTATGAGAAATATTTTAAATTGCACATACCCAGCAGCTCATTTTAATCTGTTTCAGATTCCTAACTTGGTAATGTGACAGAAACATTTTTTGCCATGACTAAAGTTTGCCTCCTCAAAGTCAAATATTATCAGACACCAAAATTAAATTTGCCATGCTTACCATGTTTACTTGTTTACTTCATGTCACATGTCTTCCTATTCTGCTTCTCTTCCTCTTTCCTACCATATGCCATCATCTGGCTGTACTACCCGTCCTTGTGGTTTTATGCTGGTTGTCCAGGTCAGGCTATCATTGGCTGAAGCTGTGTTCACTGAGCGTTGTAAGTGCTCAGTTGATCTAGAGAACAAGATGTAGGCTTTAATGCCTTTTTTTTTTTTTAATTAAAAAATAAACAAAACAAAAAACTGCCATCTACCTATTATGGATTATTCCGCCAGATCTAGAGCTAGCAAGCACACTGTTACTGCTGGCTGGCAGTTGACTGTTGGATGGTCATTATTTGTCTTCAGGATTGTTATGAAGGAGTCGAACATAGCGGGTCTCTAAGGATTTTATGTAGGAGAATGTACAGCCTGGACAGGAGTTATTGTAGGAACTTGTAATTCATCACCCAGTGTTCCTGCTGCTGGCGGTGCTTCTTGCTGTCATTTTGGCCCAGACTTGGGGTCTAAAAATGCTTGAAACTGGGATTCAACATATCTCCAACATAAATCTATAGACCCAAGGCTGAAAGAGACAGTTCAAGCGCCACATTTAAGATTTTAGCCCTATACCTCATACGATATCATATTGTCCACAATAATTTTGGTATAACTATTTGCGATACATAAAAGTGTCTCGTCTTGATAAATATAGCATTTATGTTTGCTAGGGTACACAACAAGTCCAAGCATGTCTTGGACTGAGAACTACATGTCAGCCTCCAGTGATGATTTAGTGACCAATGCTTTGCAAAATACACAAGAAAACAGTTCACCCTAAAAGTAGAAACAGCAAATTTGTTTAACCACTTGAAGCAAAGGGCATACAACCAGGCTATGAAGAAGATGCTAGCTGACACAAAAATAAACAAATGCGGCTATTACTCTAGTTGCATTTGGTATGACCGGAAAAGCAAGCATTGCATGAAAATTACTGATGTGTTACATGGTAGAAAAGTAAGGTACTAAGTAGTTGTTTAAAAAGCTCCAAGCAAAATCCAAAATCCTGGATAAAAAAATATTGTTAAATTTCAATTTTATTATGTGCTCCTAACTAAAAATGCAAATCTCTTTTTGTGCGTTGGAAGAAAAATTCCACAAAAACAATTAAATGTAACTCCCGCTCATTGTCTCACTTACCACTAATACGTATAATAAATTACAGCTTTGTAATTTAATAAACTGGAATTACACAGTTCCACAAAAACAATTAAGTGTAACAGTGCAGGCTGCTAAAGTGTGGCTGGTTTAAGTTCCTTTTTTGTTAAACTAAAATGTTAGGCAGTTATATTTTATTTTACCTAAAAGAAAAAAAGGGTGGAGAATTCCCTTCATTTTGTTTGCACTAATAAATGCTGCTGCCTGCAAACTGCAAACTGCAATCACCAATAAAATGTTCAATATTTTTCTTCTGTGTCATCAAAAATAACATTTCCTTGAACTACTGTGATATAATTTTGAGGCTACATCACCCACCCCTAATATCCAATGAGACCTTACATTATGCATTGTTTGTGTCTTCTTGAGAGAGATGGATACTTTGGACACATAGAAATAAGACAATATTTTGCTGACTATAACATACATGTAGATGTATGTAGTAGTTTGTGGCAGCAAAACTACACAAACAAGTAGCAGGCACATGGCACTGAAACTTTCATAGTAAAAGAACAAAAAAATGATTTACTTTTTTCTGTTATTTTGTAATCCAACTCATGTTTATGATTAAAAAACACAAATGAAATGGGTTTAAAACCCCACCTGAGCACCTGAGCTCAGTCACGCTCCAGTAAAACACCTATGTAGAGGCACATCTGGGGTCACACAAGGTCATTGCATTGATTCCTTAAATCATTAGGTTTCTTTGATGTAGCTCATCCATTGCTAATTACAGACATAGCTTGTCAAGCTCATGCAGCACATCCACACACACACTGCTTTTCTCTCTCGCTGAGCATTGTGTGTCTACTTCCATCACATGACTTAAACCCACAGAAGTCAGACACCCTTAAGGCCATATCAGTTGATGCACCTCAGCTGTAACTTGTATAATAGGCTCGGCTAGGTGCAGCTTTAAGAGTGAGATTGGAGCCAAAGTGTTAATGCAGTTTGATATAAAAAGCAAAGCACTTAATGTGCATTGAGCATCTTAAAACATTAAGACGTGGCCTCATTCAGAGGGAGCATCTGCAGTCTGCTTTAGCAGCAGATTGGAAAGCCAGAGTGCCTGGTTAAAAGACTGAATGTACCTTGCTGTTTTCATCTGAGAAATACTGATTTTCTTGTGTGTTTTCTGTTAGTGACTGATTCTGCATTTTAGTCCTTGATCACATTCTTTGAAAAAGAAATAACTACAGGCTGAATGTCTGTGTCAAGACCTGTTATTTGGGAAGGTTTTCTGTGAGAGGACCTTCATTGTTTGTGGATAGTTTTTTTTTTTTGTGGCAGAAAATTGTGTTGCTCATTTTGTCTGTCAGGCCAGGTCTGCCATCTTGCTGACCCAGATGACAAGATTAGGTGGCTTAAGATAAAATAAGTGGATTTATTTCTTGATGATGTTTTGGCTCTTGAATGAATATGGTATGGATGAGTAGTGTTAGTAGAATATTCTTCTGTCTACATCTTGATTGTACATGAGAGTTGAGCCTGTTTCTACACAGTTGGCACAGTTGCATCCTTACAAGAAATTTCGGGGTTCCACTTTGCTAGTTGGCTTAAGGATTTCTGTGTTATTTTATCGTTGTGCCAGATGTGGCTTTTCTCTACTTTCCTCCCACAGTTTAATGACATGCACGTTAGGTTAGTTGGCGATTCTGAATCAGTCGTAGGTGTGGATGTGAGTTTAAATGGTTGCCTGGCTCTTTGTGTTAGCCCTGTGTTGAGCTGGCGACTTGTCCCTGCCTGTTGTCCAATTTCAGCTGGGACAAGCTCCAGCCACCTTCCCCTGGATCCTTGTTGGATAAGCACTTAAAAAATTAAATGAATCAAGTCAGTCTTCTGTGAAATGTTGAGCTGTCTTACTCTTCATTGTTGACTGATTACACCTGTGCCTTCCACAGGTCAGTTTTATGTGATGATGACCCCTCCTGATGTCATTCAGACAGGCACACCACGAACCATTGCCCCACGAACACAGCCATACCCTGCGTAAGTATCATCTCTGTCATCTGCTGTTTGTGTGATCGAAACAATATTGCCATTGCAGCTTGAGACACATAAAACTAGGCATGTTTTAATTTCAGTGGAGTTTAAAAGTAGATTTAATGACAAAAGCTGTTAAATAAATCTAATATCATAATAATAAAGTTACTATGATAGGTTTCAGTTAATTTTGATAAGGGCTTTATGCATTTATTGCAGCAATAAATGATTTGTGTTTAGCAGTGTGGCTCTGCTCTCTTAATGCTTCAGAGTGCATCTCTACAAAACACATCCTTTCAAGAAATGGTCTTGAATTAGTACTGTCATAACAACGAGGGCATAGATTATCATTAAAAGATAAATATAACAGCAATATAAAAAAATTTTTTTGCACTTTTTCAAAAAGCCTCTAAGATTGTGATGCATTGAAAAGGCAATAAAAATCAAGTGAAAAGCAAAACATTGAAAAGAGTGATGATAATAAGACAGCACTGTGAGCAAGGAGAAGAGCTGCAGCTTTGTGAGCTATGTTGTGTGTGCATAGACTGCATAAAAGAAGGATCTGTTTTTCCAGGCATAAAACAGGACTCCAATGTGGAATTGACTTAAACCTATATTCTTTCTAATGGCCAGCAGTGAGCAACCCCTGTGGTTACAAAAAGAAGCCTATGAGAGACAACCCTAGTGCTCTCCAGCAAACATTTTCCTAATGAGCTTTTGGTCTTAATTGCTACTTTTAAGTCTTATTTAACATAGCAAGATGTTCATTTTGTGAATTATCATTCCTGTTTTAAGGTATACAGTAAAGCAGTGTACGTTTCAACCATGTGACTAAAAAGGGTTGCTACTGTGTTGGTTTTGGAGTCAGATCTACCCCTTTCTCATACATCTAGTTTCAAAAAGCCAAGATATTGATCCGCAAAATGCTCGAATCGAGGTGGCAGAACAGAAGCTAAAAAATGAAAGGGTGAATATGTCGTAATAAACCGTTTAAAATAGTTTCCTAAATTCAGAATTTAAATGAGATGTATTTCCAAAATCAGTATTTAGCACGCTATAACTGTAACTGCTAATGCAAGAGGAGAGTGTGGAAGTAGAGGGGGTTAAACTGCAATGCAGCAGATTGGAATGATGTATTAGTAGTAATCTATCTGAGCAAAAGAGAATTGTCTCATATGAATGAATGTTCTATTCAAACATGACTGAAAGACTACTGTGACGTCCATTTGAACAACTGCAAGGCTCAAATTTCTCAGCCTTGCTGCCACTGCTGTTTTCTTTTACTCAAGGCTGTTTTTCTGCCCAGGTAATCTCTCTTTTTTAAGGATTTCTTTTTTTCTTTTTTTAGCACATGGTAGCCACACATCCTTTTTTTTTTTTTTTTTAACCTTTCGAACTCTCATACTGTTTATTGCTAAAATTCACAACATGCATTATTCTAATCATGCATCAAAGGGATCCATCTCAGACTCTCCAACTGTTAGCCACATGCTGGTGATTGCTGTTATTAAGATCATCAGCAGGCTCACCTGAGCAAAGGATTTTAATTTTAATTGCATGCGAACCAAGCTGGTTTTGGCCTACTACTGATTTTTATTCAGAAAAGGGAATTTAAACAAGCTTTATTTATTTATTTCATGGTTCATTTGAGTGCCAAAACACACCGGCACAAGAGCCATAGCCCTGTGAGATTCAAGGCTCATGAATGTCGGCTAGGTTTTGTTTTGTTTTTTTGTACCCTGTTTGGTACGAGCCAGTTTTTTGCCTGGTTGGTCACTTAAAAATTAACACATGACCCAATATCAAATTGAGTTAGCTCCGAACCTAAGTGAATATTCCTCTGATTTTATCCAGGCCTATACTTAACCTTTAACTCGTGAAAGTGATTGGATTGTGGTCAATCAGATAACACTGCTATAAGGAGAATAGCAACCAGGATACAGCACTTTATCTTCTATTTATCTTCTATCTAAGCTGTTTTTTACATTTCATTTCTCATTTACTTATGTATTTATTTATTTATCTATTTATTTTTCCAAGAACTAGAGATTTTCTTTTGTTCTTCTGTTCAGGGCATATTTAAGGGGAGTTGTGACTTACTGTACATGACTAATTTATGATTTTCAGTGACTTCAAATAGAATTATATTTACATGTAAAGTGATGAACCGTGACGTTTTCGTTGGCATGTGAGCAAAGTGAATGAAAACTACCCAACCTATCTGCCATTCACAGAGATGAAAACGAGCTGCTGCAACATGAAGTTTTAAACTGGTGAGGACAGTTTCCACATTTCTCCCCACTCCTCTTACAGCAAATGAACTAATCAAATTAGATCACAAGAAGCAAAGAAGCACACAAACCTCTGCCCTTCACTTTTCTCCACCCCTCCCTTCCTCCCTGGTGATTCTCCCTGCTCTTGATGTGTGAGACACAGATGTAGCAAATTTTCAGCGCTGACCCTGATCCATTGTTGTTAGTACTGCTTGTGGCAAATGTATTTTTCCATTAGGACCTAGAAATCAGGTCATTGTTCTCCATCTGGAAACAAATGGCTCACTCCACACTTTTATTTTAGTATAATTTTCAAAGTGTCCTTTGTTGTAGCCATTTGAGTTTGGTTCTCTTTCAGCCTAGTTTTAAAGTTGGTCATAAAACTATATGGACAGCATTTGCTCTTTAAGTGCATTTTGTTGATATGACAGGGATATTGAGATAAATTGAGCCAGTGGAAGCCATGTGCTTTCACTTGGAACATCTACTTTCAAAATAAGTAGTTATTTGTGACTAACTAGCTAATACTCACAAATTTTTGTGCTCATTTTTTTGAGACCATGACAGTAATATACACAGGATCTTTAAAAAAAAAAAAAAATTGTGATTATTATTATTTTTTTTTTTAGAATTATTTTTCTGAACTCATCCATCGAGGTGATATGAATCTCAGCCTGCAGTCTCTTGTTTTTCACTGTCTAATTTAATGAAATATTGTCAAGGCCATGGCTTGGTGACATAAAAGTAAAACTTTGGAAGAGGGTGGAGAGTGGAGGTGCATTGGTAAATGATTACATTTGTCATTTTACAGATCAATAAAAAATTGTGCAGACCTTTTTTGTTTTATACATGCTGTTTTCAACATATGGAAAGTCTTCTACCAGAGGAAACGTACTCTTAATTTTTGGGGTTTCTCTGGCAGCCTTTACTCTCGGGGGCACTTAAAAGAGGTGTGCAGGGAAAAAACATTCCTCTAGGCATGTACATTTAGTTATTCAAAACGCCATCCACATATTTTAACACTTTGCCTAAGAGTACTGTTTGGCTGCTGAATCCATTATACAGCTGAAATCCCATTAAGATGTGTTGAGATACATGTGAGAGTGCCGTTTGGCTTAGCTGACTATCTCAAACGAAGCTATCAGCAGTCAAGTTGTGTTGATTGGACACAAATTCTCTGCAGTAGACTAGAAAAGATTTGTTTTAAGGCAGACAATGAAGACAAACAACCTCATAGGTCATTTATTACATCACGCAAATTGCAGGCAAAATTGCAGTGGCAATAAGGAGTAGTTTAATTTATTTTCAGAATTTTGTAGTCCCCGTGTTCAATTAGTGAAACCGACACTTGGTTGTACAGCTATCAACCACAGCTTTAAACCTAGTTGAAAGGAATAACATTGATTACCTTTTTATAATGTAATGCTCTGTCAGGACATCCCGGGTCCTGCCTTTTATGTGGCAGGTGCCTTCAGTGTACACTAGACCACGTTTGATTATGCGTGAGTGTGTTATTGGTCTGTTCATGCCATGGTGGGTGGTATGATAAGTCTCCTTGTTACGTCTCTGAGACTTAATTAACTGAATCCTGGGGGAGGTTGCAAAGACAAGAGACAGTTGTGTCATTAGGTGTACACCACAACTTCAGTAAGCAGCATCTGGTTTTCTACAGTGTTGTAATTTTACAGCATAATAAAGCATTGCACTTCCTCCAGGCCACACCTGGGAAGAGGACAGCCAGCTAAAGTAAGGAGGCTAGCTGATTCTCAGTATTCCAGACAAGGCAGCTTGGCTCAAGGCTGCAGGCGTCAGGACTGCATATGTGACCTCATAGGGCTGTGCATCATTTAATATTTCTACCAAAGGCACTAACCATCTTCAGAGGCTCATTTTAAATGGCAATAACAATAGGCTTGAATTTAAAGATAACAGTGAAGAATGGTTTTTAATAGGCAAAGGACTTGGAGGATTGGATTGGATTTGTGTCCGATTGTATGGAGCGCAGAGATGGGAGATATTGTAGTGTATGAAAAGTGTTTTATTTCCTGTCTATCTGCAGGAAAATGGATGGACCCCGAACACCAAGAGATGAAAGGAGAAGAGCACAACATAATGAAGGTGGGTAATTAGTCATGATTGTGGCTTTTGATTTCATCAGACAGTCTTAACACAATGCCGTGTGGTGCCTAAATGGAACATTTTTTTGATGAAAGAAAATCACTAAGCCCTCTCAAAATATTCTGTTAAGAGTAAAAAAAAAACAGCATATAATTTTGACCAGCCACTAGAGGTTGCTGTTGAGCTGTCAAAATCAGTCAGGAATGTTGGTACTGACGAGATCCGGCAGATGAAAACCTTGTTTTGTAAATCAGAATGACCTGTGATCTTTTACTGTAGCTTAAATTAGAAATCTGGAAATGTGGCTTGTATGCATATACTCCTTTTAAAAACAGTTCTTCTTTCATCTCTGTTCATCAGTCGAAAGACGGCGAAGAGACAAGATCAACAACTGGATTGTCACACTTTCCAAGATTATCCCAGACTGCAGTATGGATAGCACCAAAACCGGAGCAGTAAGCAGTTTGTTTGTCTTTTAAATTTGCGCTTGACTCATTAATACTCTATAAAAATTATATTTATCACAATAATTATATATCTTTTTTTTAAAAAAACTATGACAATGCCTCTGTATTTATAGAGCAAAGGAGGCATCCTGTCTAAAGCTTGTGACTATATTCGTGAGCTGAGGCAAAGCAACCAGAGGCTGCAAGAGAGTCTGAAGGAAGTGGAGAGGATACAAATGGACAATGAGTTGTGCAGACAGCAGGTATGAATATCAGTCTTTGCTCTAGGCTGCAAATGGGGCATCAAGCGAAGTTTCCGTGACTTTGGTAATGTGTAAAGAAGGGCTATGAATGATAATTCAGAGTCCTCCTTTGAGGTGGTTGGGTGTAGCAGATAAATAAACTTACGCATAATAAGGCAGGCATAGTGGGCTTCATATGTGGCTGTGAAGATTGCCACTGCATTGAATAGATTAGTTTGCTTTATAATTCAATGCAACATTCTTTCACTTAAGTCTCAGAAGCATGAAATCCACCTAGCCCCATATGCATCTTCATTTCTCTGAAACAAACCCCCTGAGACTTCAGGCTGCATAGCTGATCATCACAGCCTGACAAAGTGGATCAAAGAATTTGCACTCAGATAATGAGAAGTGTTACCTGAAATCAGTGCTTTGAGAGACTGTGGGAATAATATACACAGGGGTTGTGTGAGAACTAAGTGCATGCTAATGCACTCAAAAGTATTGTGAAATCTTGCAGCTCTGAGTCTCTTGCTTGAATCTTGGGTCTGCAAGCGATTCAGTGATATATTCTTATTCAGATGCTCAAAGCTGAATATCCTTCCTCAGTCCCTCAGTGGGGAGGCAATGAATTCAGGATTCGCCCAGGGGAAATGTAGCAGAGATGACATACCTCAAGATTTGATAATCCAGTTGGTTGTGGGCATCGGTGTCTTACAGGGTCTACACACACTGCTCTCTAATCTCAGGGATTGCATAGTCCTGTGTATACATTAGTCAGCTCTCAGTTTTCAAAGGAAAAAGTTTGGTCAGTAAAGTTAAGGCTGTATTTTGCTGTAGAGAATGTTGTGGATGATGCATTTTTTTTCTTCTTTGGTTTAAGATTGAAGAGCTGAAAAATGAAAACGCATTGCTCCGAGCGCAACTCCAGCAGCACGGCATCGAAATGGTTGGAGAAACGCCACCACAGTGAATGAAACCAAAAGAGCAGCGCGGGGCACACCCACTCAGACATATAACTGACACAGTGGGAAACAACACAAGAAAAAAAAAAAAAAAAACAACAACAAAAAAACGAGAGACTTTATGGAGAATCACTTTCTTTTTAGTGAATGCATCCTCCCCTGGGTTCCCAGGTTGTGAACCCTTCACTAGCCGATTTTGGCTGCACTTGACTTTTCCAATCGTATTGAGATAACCACCCGCTGCAGCTGAGTAGAAATGTGCTCCAAGAAAAGATGCCCACTCACCTTTATCAGGGTGCTTTACTGTAGGACTAGCTATGAAAGAGACCCTCTGCTGCCCTTCTTTATTTGTATTTATGTAGCTTCATTCATGGACTACGATGTTTGTCAATTATTTCTTTCCTTCCCAAACCCTTTCCCTCATTATTAATTTTGACTTACTTCATGCTTTTATTCTGTTTGTGTTTTTGAGTTCTGTATTAATATTTTGTTTTTAGCCCCTTTAATTTATTAGTCTGCTTGCTGACAGAAGCCTTGATGGAGACCCGTTACGATGAAATTTATGCATCCAGAGAAGCCGACATCAAAGTATGAAAAACATGATTCTACAGACAGAAATAATGTGACACACATAGCTTACCTAGACCCAAAGACAAACAAGAATCTGTGCTTGCTGATGATTCTGGGCTGATTTATGTAAATATGGCTTCTCATGTTTTAATACAGATGTTACAGAATGTTAAAGCAGATTATCTCTGGGAGTAAACAATAACTCATTAGTTCCATGCTGGCAATTGTCAAAACAATTACAACAAAGTGTGTGCAATCTATGAAGTTCAGTTTGCTGAGGCTAAAATGTGGTTTACTTGAAGTGTTGGGCATTTGCTGGTGAAGTGGTATTTAAATACAAAGTGAAATGTTAGAATGTGGAACATGCAGACACGTCAAACTTCATGTTGTGGAGAGGTGAGCGGGGCAAATCCCAACTTTTGCCACATAATATTTAGGTACTGTGGGTTTTGTTTTCATCCTTTGTCGTGTGACTTACCTGTTTCCCAGTACATGCAAGAATAATCCCCATGTTTCATTTCAAGCTGTTTGCTCTATTTTGGTATTGCAACACTTCAAATGGAGCTCAACGCACAAGGGGGTAGGGGGGCACCCTGGAGAGCAGTGCTCAAAGACTTTGCTCACTATAGAAAATGAGTACACGGAAATTCTGTGTTGCAGTTCTTAGTTGAGCATGACTCATTCTCTACGAAAAGACTAAATAGTTTGCATGCGGGTAACTTGGAAATGATCTTACATATTTCTCCACCCACGCAGGCAAACAATAAGTAAACTGTAATTGGTTGTACAAACAGCAAAAGGCAACATTAATGTTGCTGAAGGTTTTGTGAATGAATATAAATGATGTGATTTGTTTGTTTGTTTTTTTCCCACTTGGGAAAATGTGAGTGGAAGAAAGATGTCAAACTTCACTTAATAGAGCACGATTGCTTCTCCTTGTATCAACAGCTCAGGATCCAGCAAAGAAAAACCAACACTCAGACCCCTGGCAACATCGGGCAGGCTATCACATTTTAATATCTCAGACTTGCTTGTGCTTTTAAAAGTGCTGTTCTGCTGCAACAACTGGATTCAAACCTGGGCGATATAGTGCAAGTGTCTGGTCTATCAAATGAGGCTCCTAGCCAAAGTCGAATGATAGATGTTTTGCAGTAGATTTTTTTTCTTTACACCTCAGTGAGGAGAGATGTGAATGTGAAGAAATGAGTACTGCTTAAAAGATGGTTGATCAGAAATCAAAGGTCATTCGTGGCTAACTTTTTTTTTTCTTGCATTTCTTTTTTTGAAATGGCAAAAGGAAGAAAAAATCCTCTTTTCCTCTGTGTAGCAGCCTCACTGTTCTCAGGTTAGAGACATGTTTTCTAAGCAAAATGGTGGAAAATAAAACTTTCACTATCTAAACATCTTTGTCTGTGGATCATCGTTTACCAGATCTTGGGAAAAGCTGAATATATATTTTTATTTCCATCTGCCCAGTAGCATTGCATATTATTATATACATTATTATAAGATTCATTGTAATTTAAGACATTGATTTCCCTTTACCTTTTATTCTTAAATACATTTGCTCTAATTAAACCTAATCATCCCATTGATGTGTTAAAATTCAATGAAAACTAACCTGATTATGACTGTAAAATAAGTTCAATCCTTCTTTTTTAAAAAAAAAAAAAAAAAAAAAATTTATTATCTAGAATTACTTGTCCCTAACATAGACATAGTAGGCTATCATTTTTGGCTATCAAATCAATAAGTCAACACAGTTTACATAAAAGAGTGGGTGTGACCTGTAGGAAACACAGACGGATCTACATGCAGCCGAGTGGGATATTTAATATTTTAATGAATTCAATTCAATTCAATTTTATTTATATAGCGCCAAATCACAACAAAAGTCGCCTCAAGGCGCTTCATAAATACAGAGAAAAACCCAACAATCATATGACCCCCTATGAGCAAGCACTTTGGCGACAGTGGGAAGGAAAAACTCCCTTTTAACAGGAAGAAACCTCCGGCAGAACCAGGCTCAGGGAGGGGCGGCCATCTGCTGCGACCGGTTGGGGTGAGAGAAGGAAGACAGGATAAAAGACATGCTGTGGAAGAGAGACAGAGGTTAATAACAGATATGATTCAATGCAGAGAGGTCTATTAATACATAGTGAGTGAGAAAGGTGACTGGAAAGGAAAAACTCAATGCATGATGGGAATCCCCCGGCAGCCTACGTCTATTGCAGCATAACTAAGGGAGGATTCAGGGTCACCTGGTCCAGCCCTAACTATATGCTTTAGCAAAAAGGAAAGTTTTAAGCCTAATCTTAAAAGTAGAGATAGTGTCTGTCTCCCGAATCCAAACTGGAAGCTGGTTCCACAGAAGAGGGGCCTGAAAACTGAAGGCTCTCCCTCCCATTCTACTTTTAAATACTCTAGGAACAACAAGTAAGCCTGCAGAGCGAGAGCGAAGTGCTCTAATAGGGTGATATGGTACTACAAGGTCATTAAGATAAGATGGGGCCTGATTATTTAAGACCTTGTATGTGAGGAGCAGGATTTTGAATTCAATTCTGGATTTAACAGGAAGCCAATGAAGGGAAGCCAAAACAGGAGAAATATGCTCTCTCTTTCTAGTCCCTGTCAGTACTCTTGCTGCAGCATTTTGGATTAGCTGAAGGCTTTTCAGTGAGTTTTTTGGACATCCTGATAATAATGAATTACAGTAGTCCAGCCTGGAAGTAATAAATGCATGAACTAGTTTTTCAGCGTCACTCTGAATGAAGTAAAATGAAAACAGCTTCAAACTAAAATCAGCACGACTGCTACGGGAAAAGCAGCTGTATATGTTTTAAAATGTGGTACACTATGTTTAGACAAAAAAACATTGCTGTGGTTGGTTTAGCTTTGACAGCACTATATTAATAAAGTCTATGTTGAGCCAGGAAGAAAAGCCAGCAAAAATACTGACTGTGCAAATGAAGCCGCCTATCACTATCACAGGAGGACCACAACCATGTATTTAGTTAAATGAGTGTGCAACTTGAATAAAAGGTATTTGTGTGAGGTTTAAGACAATTTTAGCTGGTTTGTTTTAGATGCAACCCTGATGATGTTAAACAGCTGGAGAGCTGCTGATTCATAGTACACACCCCAAGCCTGTTTAGTGTGCTTTCTTCCAAATGATTAATATACTATGTGCATGTCTCACCATGCATGCAGCCTGTTGCTCCTATTATTTTTTCTTTAATCTCTACTCTCTGAACTTTTTAAATTTTGCACTTTCTCAACAGTTTCCCCCTGAGATTAAAGTATTCTGATCTGATCTGATAACAACAAATATCCCACCGGTTTCATAAAGATGTAAGTAATGTTAAGTCCCCATTTATAGAGAGATGGATAGATATTAAGTCTTTTAAATAAATCTTAATACTTAGACAAGTAGGATTTTTTTTTTTTTTAATGTGCGACCTCAAACTGTTACAATACCTTTTTAAAAAAGAAGCTTTCAACATAGCATAAAATAGTGTCATTGATTTGCATTAAAATTTTCCAAAAGGCACAAACAATAAAAACATGCTCCAGACATCCAGTTCCATCACTTGAAAAGCTGAGGCGACACCTAGCAGATAGCTGCTGGTTACAGCTGCCTCCTTTAGCCTGACCATGGCTCTTAACTTTAAACCTTAACCCGTCCATTTTAGGTTTATTAATTCCATGAACGGTTCGCAGCCGAGTGTGAAGCGGTGGGAATGAGAATCAGCACCTCCAAATCTGAGGCCATGGTTCTCAGCCGGAAAAGGGTGGAGTGCCCACTCCGGGTCAGGGACGAGTTCCTGCCCCAAGTGGTAAATGGCCTGTATTTGTATAACGCTTTCCTAGTCCCTAAGGACCCCAAAGCAATTTACATATCCAGTCATCCACCCATTCACACACACATTCACACACTGGTGATGGCAAGCTATATTGTAGCCACAGCCACCCTGGGGCGCACTGACAGAGGCGAGTGGAGGAGTTCAAGTATCTCGGAGTCTTGTTCACGAGTGATGGGAGATCGACAGATGGATTGGTGCAGCGGCTGCGGCGATGCGGACGCTGTACCGGTCTGTTGTGGTGAAGAGAGAGCTGAGTGTAAAAGTGAAGCTCTCCCTCACCTATGATCATGAGCTGTGGGTAGTGACCGAAAGAACGAGATCGCAAATACAAGCGGCGGAAATGGGCTTCCTCCGAAGGGTGGCTGGCCTCTCCCTTAGAGATAGGGTGAGAAGTTCGGCCCTTTGGGAGGGTCTCAGAGTAGAGCTGCTGCTCCTCCACATCGAAAGGAGCCAGTTGAGGTGGTTCGGGCATCTGACAAGGATGCCTCCTGGGCGAGGTTTTCCGGGCATGTCCCACTAGGAGGAGGCCCCGAGGCAGACCCAGGACACGCTGGAGAGATTATATCTCTCGGCTGGCCTGGGAACACCTTGTTGTTCCCCTGGACAAGCTGGAGGAGGTGGCTGGGGAGAGGGAGGTCTGGGCTTCTCTGCTTGGACTGCTGCCCCCGCGACCCGGCCCCGGATTAGCGGAAGAAAATAAATGGATGGATGGATAACTCCATAAAACCTTTTTTTTTTTTTTGACCAGGCTGTAAAAAGACTATGCTATGAAGTTGGTCGCTTTAACATGGGAGTCTTTAAAGGTTTCATTGCTTTTGGTGCAGTATGGCGGAGCGGCTGTTCGCAATGTGGTTCTAAAGGTTGCTGATGGCTCTAATCTGAGTAATTTTTAAAAGTCGATGTGGTTTTTACTATATGTGGCTCAACAGTGGAACACTACATTTCATTTGCCACCAGTTGAGAGTCCTGGATTTGACTACCTTTAAAATTTGCTTTTTTCACAGCAGTCTTTGGACACAATTGCAGGAAGAAGCATGGGTGTCCATGATAACCACTGCCTTTCACTTAGATGTGCATGTGGCAGGGATCTGGTCCAGGTCCTGGGCATGTTAGTTAGTAATTTGGGACAATACGTCTTTCTTGTTGTGAACAGTTGGCAGGTTGAACTAACACAAAAAATGTCTATATTCTCAACAAAACGTGCAGGGTTTAGGGTTATATTGTCTTGTCAGTGTGGAACAGAGATACAGTTTTAAATATATTTTTGAATTTTCTCTTGCAAGGATAGAGTTACTATGGGTTACGTGTTCCATGTGTACTCAAATCCACACAATCAACACACTGGTAAGTATTTAGAAGATATAGAGGGCACCTTGGGGGAGAAAGATCAATGATGGATGAAAGCTATATCCAAGCCCTTAGTGAGATTGTGTTGGGCAGGGCTACATTCTGCTGCTCTTAAAAGAGAAGCTGCTATTTTATATAGATAGATAGATAGAGATATATGTAGACTGCTGTTTGCACAGACACAGTAACGCATGCACTGAGTATTCACTTGACTGAGAGTATGTGCTAAATTTGATTTGGTTTTGTTTTCAGGCTTGTCAGCTGCCATTTAAACATGCATAGACAACTAGGCAGGCAGGCAGGCGTCTGTGTGTCCCTGTTTCTGTTTGAAGTGGATGATCTCTGATCCCACGTACCTCTCTGATTGGGACATGCGTAGTCTCTCTCCGTCTGTCTGTTTTCCTTCTTCACCCCGAAAGCGTTCTGAATCGAGTCAGGCAAAGCTGAAATAATACTGATTTGGAAAGGAAAATTAAATGACATAAAGAGATGTTTCTTTAATAAATGTTATAGGAAGCATGTACCAGGGAGTTCAACCTTCACCTCTAAGACCAGATAAATCACTTAGAATTAATTGATGTATTAATTGGAAGAGGAAAGTCTCTCCGCTTTGAGCAATGGATTGTTATTGCCGAAATTGTATTTAATGGATTTGAATCAGTGGTTTAGGTCTGGTCAGTACTCAGTGAATGTCTGCTACACATTTGCCTGGAGGAAGGGAGAGAAAAAGCCGCTTCTATAAAATCCTTTATGTGATTTGGATAAGTCCTTTTTTTAATTTTTTCGGTGTGTGTGTGTGTGCACATCTACCAAAGGACACGGTTGAGTGATTTTCATTGAACTCATGCTGGCCAACACATTCTCCTGGAAAGCCACAGTTTCATGGCCTGCAGGCTTGTCTTACCTTTGTGCTTTTTTAGCTACAGGAGCACACTGTCAGGAGCATGTATTGTCCACTGCCCGAGCTTGTTACACATTCCCCCTCTCTCTGAGGTTATTTGTTGAAAAAGCCTGACAGAAAGAGTCTTATTCCACCTCACATACAATGTGCCTCACACCACACTTACCATCTTTCTTGGTTGTACATTAATAATGACATAGCACCTGTCACACTCATAAGAGAAGTATCAGCACAAAGGTTTGTATTCTGCTGCTGTCATAAATGGAGCATAGGTTTTTTTGTTTGTTCGTTTCGCCTTTTTGTGCATCCAGAGTGTCATATTCGACGGTATTTCCAGCACTGATCAAACTGACGCATCAAACTGGTGCACATGTTGAAAGACGCGTGTCTCTGTCTTAAAGCTGTGGGTCATGTAGTTTGGATTGCACCAAACGTATTGTTTGAAGTACCATCACTGGGGATAAACACTGAATATCTCCCTGTCTGGCATCGCCATTTTTATCATGGATCTGGTGTTTCTGAGAAACCAAAAATCTCAGTTCAGGAAAAATAAATGTATATGTAGAGCTCACTGAGTGGATTATACCCTGTGCAAAAGCTAGTTTAACCAAACAAAGATTTAACATCTTTTTAAGCTAGAAAATATCATGTATAGATGCTACATTTAAATGAAACACGGTTGACTGGAAAATTATGAGTAAAGCCTTTCACTTTGGCAGACAACCCCAGGTGTGCTTTTACACTGACATGGCAAAAGATGCTTTCCATTATGAGGAAAATGGGGGAAAGGAGTCATCTTCCCACTCTGAAATATCACCATGGTATAGTTGCTCATGAGATACTAGATGCTGAAAAGCTAATTCATACTTTCTTTTCAAGCAGACTGCAATTATTGTGTTCTTTAGACTTCTATCCCAGACTAAAAGAAATCTCACCTCGGTGTTAAGCTGGTTTCCCCCCATGTGTTGTATCTGAAGGTACCTCTGAGAGACAAAATCTGTTTGACAAATTAAAACATTTCATAGCTTTAAACATTTTTTTTCTTTGTAATGTTTAGCTTTTTTAGCCCTCTTTTTTGGGGCACATTATGATTTTATAATAGATTTTGAAAATAGATGAAAGGAGACCAGGCAGTAGAGCTGCACAGTGACATGCAGCAAGGGTGTACTGAGTGTACAGTTTATTATTTACATTTTGTCATTCATTGTTTAGTTGAAGTTGCTATGGTAGTATGAATAAGTGCTCTCTTGCCCGTTATTTTTATCTATCAGGACTGGTCGTACTTACTGAAATTTCGGAAGTTCCAGTAGCATATTGTAACCTGCCTCTCACTCCACGCTGACAGGGGAAGTCCCTGCATTGACCAGCAACCCATTAACCTGTACTCCATACTCCTCCCCCCTGAGTGATGTCCCAACACTGGTTCACTCGTGACCCAGTTTTGAGAGAAGACGTATTTAGGGAAATAGTTGACTGCGTCGAGGGGCACTGTTTTTGTGTGATGGCTTTGGCAGCTGGCAGATATAATGTATGGATTGTCTTACAGCAGCCTATAAAGCATGTAGGAGCAAGGGGGAGGAGGAGTGACAAATGGATGGGGACAGCAGTAGGGTATTATGATGAAACAGAGACAGACGGGGGCAATGTCCTCGACCGGGGGCAAAGAAACTGGTAGAGTGGCGCCTGCTGAGGTGAATCTGTCCGCCATGCTGGTGCCGGCATTTGTTTGGCAAGTAGATTCCTACTGATAGCCACAGGGACTGCTAACAGACATGCGCGCTCAGGAAAACAGGACAAAATGTGCACTTGGAAAACCCTGCTATGAATTCTTAAAAAAAACAACTTCAACGTCAGACCTTTAATTTTTCTTTTTTTTTTTTACACTCTGGGGAAACTGGATATATTATTTTTGTCTTTGTACTGTTAACAAGCGTCAGATCTCACATCTCACGAGTCATGCTTAGTGAAGCACATCAAATAAAATGACATGTTCATTATTTGAAGACATAACGTGGACTAGATAATGGATTAGAGCCTCTTCTCCTCACACGTGAGCACACAAGACAAAAATCAAATGCATAGTAAGTAATGAAAATGTGATGATCTTGTAAAAATTATAAAACTATGGATGTGTTCCAACAAATGCGGAGCCATTCGTGGCTGTATTTGTTGACACTGATGTTGTGGTCACCCAAAGCAAGCATGCGGGCCAGCGGGGTTATCAGTAAACGAGACAGACTGACGCAGAGGTCCTGTGACATGTTGTTCCTTAATTGAGTCAGGACGGGCGATTGGAAAGACTTTGAAGGTATAATGAGAATTCAAATGGCCTCTGATTTTTATCAGCCTCCACAGCGCGATCATTTATCAGTTTGTTCCTTTATTTAGCCGTTTTCTTATTTCATTTCCACCATTATTGATTTTTGTGTTTATTCACAGCCTGATGTTCCTGTGGAATAGTTTTCTTCCACTGGCTGGTTAATTAATCTGTAGGTGTTTCTCATGGCTTCAGTAGCAAAGGAAGGAATGAGAAATCCGGTTTTCCAACAAAACTGTGAGCAGTCTGCTGTTGTTATTATTATGCCATTAAATAAACATGGTTTTAATTGTGCACAGTTTGAAATTTATTCAGAAACTATGAGATTGCCAGGAAATGAGAAATGTTTTGAGGAAACAAAAGCAGCTGTTATTTTGTATGTTGGTTCTTAATTATCTGCTCTAAGAATGATGCATGAAAGAATAAAAACTATGACATAGAACAGATGCAGATTAAAATACCAGAAACAATGCAATTCTTTGTTGTCAACACATAATAAACCTCGCTACATTATTTTATATTCATCTTTAACTCTTGCGTATTGAAACACCTTGACTCTCAAATGGAGCTTTTTAATCCTGGCTACTACTCTCCAGCTCTCAAAGGGATTTAATTTGGTTCAACTGCAGGTTCCTGCGTATTATGCAAAAACTGAACGTGTTGAAAATGAGGGGCTAATTATTCCATTTGAGAGGTTGTAATTACATCCTTTAGACTGAGCAATGGATATTCCAAAGTGGCTCCTTCTCCTTAGTGAAGGATTTCCTGGGTCGAAACAAGTGCGACTCAGTCAGCCATGCAATAGATTGACCTATGCTGTCTAGGCCTTTTGCTGGAGAAAGTACTGTGCTCTTACCAGGGTTCCTCCAGAACAAAAGTCCAATTTACATAATACATATTGCTCTCAGAGATTGTAAAAATAATGGTCTCCAGCAGCGTGTTCATGTGTGGAATTATGTTCTCACAGTGGAAAGTTATTCCCTTAAAAACTCTGTAGATGATTTCATATCTTTCTCAGACACTGGGACCCCACAATCAAAAATAGATCAGTGAATTTCCCCTAGTATTGCAGAACTACAGTAAGGAGAAATGAAGAGGTCAAAAACTTCCCCATTGGGTAACTGTTGCCAGGAAAGGGCTGGGCCTCCAGCAGCGATGAGGCAATACTGAGCCCAACTGTGTATAAAAACCAACACAGTCAGCATACCATCAAACAGGAGAAGGACACGAGCTGACAAGGGTCAGTGAAATATCTAAAGAAATCCACTTGCCCAGGCAATCACCATCCATCACTGGACCTGAAGAATAAATTGAAGGTATTGTGGTGTTCTTCGCTGCACCGGCACCCATGAGAGGGAAGACCCATCAACTCTAATCTTCAAAGGGTACAACAACTTAACCATTTAAACCCCGACCAAAATGAAGGCATTCAGCATTGCAGTTGCAGTGACACTCGTGCTCGCCTTTATTTGCATTCTGGAGAGCTCTGCCATCCCATTTGCTGGGGTAAGAATTCGTCTTAAACTCACTTCATTTGCTTATTAGATATAAATGTTTTGCCAGGACGCTGAGATGCGCCTCCTCAATGTGCATAATTCATTAACAGGTGCAAGAGCCGGAGGAGGCAGGGAGCAATGACACTCCAGTTGTGGCACATCAAGAGATGTCAGCGGAGTCATCAATGGTATGTTCAATCGACTGAATGAATTAAACCAATTACCAAGAGCAAATTAAAATTTAAGTGGATGCATTTTCCCTTCAGAGTACCTTGGTATATAGAGCGGATGGAGTTGAACACCTTGCTCACGTCTTTTGTCTTTCCCACAGATGCCAGATCACATCAGGCAAAAGCGTCAGAGCCATCTTTCCCTGTGCCGCTGGTGCTGCAATTGCTGCCGAAGCAACAAGGGCTGCGGCTTCTGCTGCAAGTTCTGAGGATTCCCGCAACAGCCACAAAATATTAATTTATTATGCTTATTGTCTGACTCTTTCTTAAAGACTTTCTCCATAGCATTTACTGTGCTATACACATTTTACATAATTTTGAGGAGATGTGAATTATGAAACAGCACCGAAAAATGAAGAGCTTCTCTACTGTATTTATTTTATACATTTCAACCATTTTGTGAATTTCTTTTAAAGAGAAAGTCAGATGTGGACATTTCTTTCATTGGAAAAAAGTTGATATTTGGCACTGAATAAAGAATACAAATTAAAAGCAGCTGCAAAAATGTTTTCTGTCATTTTTATGGAAATGTTCATCTACAACAGTTAGCAAGAGATTAGGTCTCAGGTTTGTGTTATTATTAATCAATATCCTATCCCAATTTTACCTTTTGAGATTCTACTTTGTTACATTAAATCATTATATCACTAGAAACAGCTGGCATGTTGCATATGCAATGTTTAATACTCACTACACACAACACACAACGCACAACTCATACACAATTAACATCAAAATTTGTTCTGCTCTCCATCGCTGCCAAATCGTTTACACACTAGTAACTGAACTGACAGTTTATGGTCACATTTATTGTTAATTACTATACATAGTGTTCTATTAGACTCTTAAAATAATGCACAATGAGTTTTTCTTGTTGAGACAAATTACATAGTAAAAAAAAACGTTCTTGCATGTTACCTGAGGTTTATCTGGGGAACAATAAGCAGAAGGTGAGAGCAGAAGCAATATAAACATGAATTAGCCTTCTCAGCTGGGGCTATATTACAGATCATTATCATAATTTCTTATCCGCTGAAATGCATATTGTGATCAGCTCAAATTGATTATCTTTTAAAATGATCTCTAGAGTAAAGGGAAATAATGGAAAGCAAATAAAAGAAATCAGTGCTTATGTGGAAGAAGAGTCTCCTTCTCTGTCTTGTAAAGCATGTTAGGTAAGGATGTAAGAGTGTGCCGGGACCTTCAGGTTACCGTCGTGCTTAGCTAGTAGTATTAGAGTTACTACTGGTAAGAAAAAAGTTTGTGAAGTCGACTCAAACTCAAACATGTGGCTTTCACTAGTTGACCTCGATGAGGATGGTGAAAAAATGGTAACAAAATGTATTGTTTACTAATAATAATACATCAAGTTATGGGGAGTAATGAGGAGTGATGGGGGGTGTTTATGGTTTATAATAAAAGTTTAACTGATCAGGTTTCAGGTAGAATGATAAATTATTGTATAATTAGAACTATATTGTGTATTTTTGCGTAAATTATTATATAAACAAAATTTGCACAGAAAGAGCATTTCTGTCATCCTTTTATGGATTTCTTTTCTACCACTTAGTATCGTGCATATTATGTATGCTATATTATTATCACACCAGACCTTAGAATAGGTGAGCTAAATATAAAAGCTCGTACTACTAAATTATTTTGGGGAAATGCACTGCAATGCCACAGCAGGAATAAACTCACAGCAACAGCATCAAAAATGCTGCCAGAATAAACAAGCTCATAATTTGTGATAAGCTGTGACCAGCTAGGGGAGCTTGCTAACATAGCAAAGTCAGTTCAGGCTTCTACGCATATGTTTAATGATTTCCCCAGAGCAGACAACAAACACAGGCGAAGGTGCATGCATAAAAGCAGCATACACAAATAAATTCACTGGAATTAGTCAATTTGAACAAAGAATTTGTTTTATAGCAATAAATGTAAAATGGTGGGAAAGCATTGTAAAAGCACTCTCCTGCACATTGTGCATATTTTTGCATCACCACAACTGTCATGCACACTCTAGAGGAAAATTCCAACTGACACCCTTCAACATTTATTATAATCTAACAGCAGCGAGTTTAAGTGTGGCTGTTACGCCTTTCATTGGTGCATGCATGAGGAATCAAAACATATTCCTTGTGTTTTGGGCAGATTAGCAGATGAACATACACAGGAGCAGGAATAAATAGGAGCTGAAATGTTCCAGTAGGCAACAAAAATTGAACAAAAAAATAAAGATCTTAAATGTAGAAAAAGAAAAAATATATATATATTACTAGACCCTTTTCTTTCAGAAAAGCTCTACCTCGAAAGATTCAAAATCTTTTTTGAATCATTTTTACATACAGCAGTGTCTTTTCAAAATAAATTGAGTAAACAACATGCTTTTAAACTGCACTTTCATTTAAGTGCCTGGGAAAATGAAAGAAAGAAAAGAAATTGCCTACTCAATGGCCAAGAAATCTTATTAATGGCGCTATACACTATACATCCAAGCTTTTAAAGCAGAATTTCGCCTTCTTCATAAATCTGAGCTGCTATGTTTATTTCCAGTTAATTTGTGGAATGATCATTACAAATATTCATTATTTAAGTTATTATAGGCCCCAATACAGTAGATGGTGTATCCACCAAAGCAAATGTTTTACCTCTTGTGCCTTTAAGACCATGCAACTTTTAAACTAACTTTCTAATTCTAATTAGAAATTAATTCCTTCAGCCATAAGCTGCATAAAAATGTGCATACACCCCTGTTGAAAGGTGTACCTGACGGAAATGCGCTGAAATACCAAATTAAGAAAATTCTGATGTCAGGAAGTAGCAAAGGTAACGAAGCACAGCTTTCAATAGTTAGCAGAATGATTAATAGCAGCTATGAGACAATTCGGTCTGAATATCAATACACATTTTAGTGGTATCATGTATACTTATCTGGTTCTGATTCCTCAACACTGCTTCATCTTTTAACTTTAGCTGCCTGAACATCCAGCATTATATTGGACTGGATTAATAAAAGACTTCTCTGGGAAGTAGTGTGAAGAACAAAAAAATGTAACAAAGCATGGCCCAAAACAAAAAGAAAACAAAATAAAAAAGTCCAGCGCTAAGTATCAACTGTTGTCATTTTCTTGTTAGAAAAGGTAATCAAATTGAACTTTCATTCACATTTTTTTCCATAAACGTCTAAAATTCATAGATTACTTAATATTGGGTGGTTCTGTCCTTTTCACATGCAGAGCTCTGTGTTTCTTCAACACCATGCACGCAAGAGTAAGAAAACAAAACAAAGCAACATATAATGGAAATCGAGCATTTAGAACAGTCTGATACTTGGGCTTGCACAGAGGTTACTTGTGCACATACTGACCATGTTTAATATGAGCATCTATTACTGTACCAGTATTTGACAGAAAATAAGGAAAATCCAAATAGGTCAGCTCTGAGAATAATTTTGAACCAAAAACAGAATTATTCTAGAAATCAAGTGGCCTGCATTTGCTTACTGCTTACACATCTTAGGCTACCTCTGAGTAGAAGATTTTCAGAGAACCGAATGAACCTGAGTGAACTGTTGAATCCAAGCACGACTTCATGCAATAAACTCAGACCTACTTAATAAAGCCAGGCTTTGGCCTTTATTATGTCCGGGCCACTCAAATGCTAAGAGGAGAAAAGAATCATCAAAAGAAAATCAACATCACTGAGGGCAAATAGAACTTCAATAAGCATTTTTAATGACACAACAAGAATGAATGCCAAAGGCATAACAAGCACAATGATCCCTGCGTTGTCTCGTCTTTGATAGTTTAGCATTTCCACCCCAGGCAAGTTTGTTTATTGGATTTTATTCAAATTAAAGTAGCCTCGTTGAGTGTAATAGTGCGTGTGCGGAATTTTATGTGTAGGAGGGAAAGTGACGAAGTGTCCATAAAAGTTGAAGGCTTCACAGGCAGTATATTGTCAGTAAGATCAGGCTGACACCTGGCAACAAGCCGCCAGATGGACGAGGCAAACAAACAGGTAGACTTTGAAGCTCAAACAACACATAACATAACATAAGTCTAGCAAGCTGAAAAACTCCCTTTACTGTGCAGTGGGGACTTAAAGAGTAAATGAGAAACAGCTGTTCAGGCAGGTATCAAGTAAAACATACTGAGGGCATCTAGTGGACAGGTATGACATTACAAGAACAAAAAAAAATAAACTTATAAATGTAGCAAGTAATGGCCCCACCTTACATTCACTCCTCCACATGGCTGATATTGCAAATTTTCTGTGTGTCATCAAAATGACACAAAGGCTACAATGCTGAGATCAATGAAAATTGATGGAGAAGTGCAGCATGGGCTGTAGAATCTGTTCATCTATTGTGTGTTTGTGCATCACTTTCTTTGAACATTGAAAACATGTTCAAAAAACATGTTGAAGCTGTAGCTCCAAAGGGAAGCAGTGGACTGGGAAGGAACCAACCCCCTTATAGGAAAAAAGACTATAAAATCAGGGAAGCCTGGAAACATGTTAGCAGGTTAACTGAGGTGCAGAATAGCATCCAGAGAGACAGGTCCTGGAAATAAAAGGGAAAACAAGATGTCCATAACTGAGGCTCACAACCAGAGATATACCAGAGAATAGGAGAATAAATGGGCTGCTCTCCAAAGATCAATCCAGGGTGTACTCTCAATGATAAGGATAATAGCATAATAGCAAAAAGGGCAGACTCACCCTGATAGAAGAAAGAGGGAGAAAGAGGCATTACCATTACCATCACACTACTGCCAATTGGCTAATGGATCTATCTATCTATCTATCTATCTATCTATCTATCTATCTATCTATCTATCTATCTATCTATCTATCTATCTATCTATCTATCTATCTATCTATCTATCTATCTATCTATCTATCTATCTTGGACCCCTATCAAGGCTTGGACCCCAACTAATATTTGGTTAAATGCCCCTTAGGAAGCTGCACCCCTACCACATGCTTTGGTAGCCTGTCTAAACTGTTTTAACTTGCAGCATTTATCAGGGTTTGATACCTGCCAACAGTATTGAAATTTCATATTGAATTAAATGACCAAAATCTTCTTCGAAGTACCTTTATACTCAAATCGATTTTCTAGAATTAAATTCGAACATATTTTACAGTTGTGATAGTGCCTGCGGTATCAAGAAGGTAACTATTTGTCATAATTACATATAGATCTAGGCAGTACACCCTTTGGGTAGAGGAGCACTCCACAATGCATTTGTGTGTGTGTGTGTGTGTGTGTGTGTGTGTGTGTGTGTGTGTGTATGTGTGTGTGTGCTAAGATGGAATGCCAAGATGGCCTAAGGACGCTTGAGACCCAGTGTGATTTAAAAGGACAGGGATGGGAATAGACAGTTGCTCTCTCACTCTCTTCCCCGTCTTTCATTGATCACCAGATACCTCAGAGGCTGAAGAGTGAACATGTTAATCGACTCCTTAGCTGCCGAGAAACAACCTTCTCCATCCCAAAGCTTTTGGAGAACATTAAGAAGAGTGGTATTGCTATTGACCTGCAGCCATCATTGAGATTCCAACCCTTTTGCCTGAAGAAAGGATCTTCCTCCTGCTGCCCATATCACTTCTCTATACACCTTGTATAATGCATCACACCATACCATTTGCATTTAGATCACCTTTTTTTTTTCTAACATTGCACATTGTGTGTTGGGATCCGAGTCGATACTGCGGTGCGCTCCTAAGGAGAATGGATGGAGGTGGTAATGAAGGCGAACCACCAACACAAACAAGCCACCCGGCCGTTCCTCTGCCTAGCACCATGCAGCACCTGGAGTCGTTAGTTTTAATTAGGGGAGGGGAGTGATAGGAGCTCCTCACCCCCTCCTCTCCCACCTATCCACCCACCTATCCCCTCTGGTAAAGAGCAGCTGAGTACTGCTGTTCTCTCACACTTAGACTCATTCCGCATATTTTCTTTCCTTTCATTAGTAGTGCTTAATTGCTAAAACAAAAGGAGAAAATAAACGGTGCTTCTACGATCTTCTAGGTCAATATATTGGTGAGAACAGTCAGGACTAGCCAATTAAAGCCTTTTTTCCTGTTTAGTTGTCCATCCCAGTTTTTCTCTTAACATATGCTGGACTGACAAATGTACAGACATTATTTGTTTAAGTATAAGTACAGATGCCAGTGGATTAGGGCTAAAAAATTAAATACTGATTGAATTTCTTTACTCAATTAAAAGTGAAAGAGTACAGTCTCTGAAATGTACTCAGAGTTAAAAAGTATGTCTTTGAAGGATGTTTCTACCAGCTATTTCTGTGCAAAGTTAACTAAACCTCATGCTAAATTATTGCAATAATAAAATAACATCAATAGCTGGAAAGACAAAGTTTTCTTGCTTTGCTTTCCATACCTGAACACAAAAATTAATACAGTGAGGGGTTAAAATAGAATTTACCCGTAGATCAGCTGCAGAAGCACAACTCTCAGTAATTTCTATTGAGAGTTCAAGTAGATTTTCTTTGGGTACAAGCTGTAATTGGCTGACCTCTGCTGCTGCCTCACTTTGTTGATTTACACAACGAAATTCAACAAGACATTAGCAGATGCTCCACAAGCGATCTTGGCTGATTTCCATCCCCTACACTGAAAGTATGCTGTTTATACTGCCTTTATACTAGGCAGTATACAGCTGTTATAACAGTTGAACTCAGTGAATGAACCTGATGTAACCTAACACTGACCATGAACATCAAAAGCCACTGTGCGTCGGTCCGACACAATGCTTTGCTGTAAATTTGCACAGCATATCAAAGCAACCCAATTTATCCTGCACTAAACTGCTGAGTGTTTTCATGCAACCTTTTGACAAAACAAAGTTAGAATGCCTAGGTTTGTTTTGCAGGACGTTTGGCAACATAAAAAATGTAAAAGAACTTAGCATCATATGCAGATTCAAAATCTGATTTAAAAAATGAGGACACTGCAGGTTTAAGATTTCAGTTTATCGAAGGCCGCTGAAGAGTCTTTAACTTTAAATACAACTTCTCTTCTTCCTCTCCTGTCCTGTCTTTCTTACATCTTTCCCCATCTCTGAGTGAACCTATCTCGTACTCTTTTCTCTCCCTGGGGAATACAGCAGCTGGACCTTTAGCTAGCAGGTACACTGCAACGAAATGCACACAGTCTCTATGTTTGTCATTATTTGTTGAGTTGATAGAGACTTTACATTTGAAATTACCTGCCACTTAAAAAACATTACCCACTTTATGCTCCTCTTTAGCGTTAGTGCCACTTTAACCATTGAATATAGTGCTATAGAGTCTAATAATCCATACATATATATTGCCTCTTTCATCTCATGGTGCCTGTGCATGTACCACCTTTTATATGTTATTGTTCTTTCCATTCAGGCTCAGTAATATCTTACCTCAAAGCATTAAACCTAAAATAATGAGACTAAGGTACGTGTGTAGAAATGTAGGGAGTACAACAAAAAAATGTCAGATAAATAACTATGAAACTGTGAAAATTCTACCTAAGTAGAAACCGTGAACATGTGGCTGCGAGAATCTTTAGAATCTGTGCTGGCAAAAAAGTCAGTTGAGAGCGAGAGAGAGTGATATATAGTTTCTCAAGTGGACAGCACTCAATAGCTATTTCATGAAATTAACCTCCTGACAGTTGCAGAAACTCGAACAGTAGATTCCAGCATCCTTAAACATCGCTTCCCCTTTGTGACCCTGCTCTCAACACTGATAAGACCATAGTCACCTACACTGCCCTGACATTCCACCCACACACTACACAGATGCCTTGTTAGCTCAAGAAGAGGAAAAAGCAAAGGCACCGTCCTCTAAATTCAGGCAAAAGCATGAGATTAGTCAGTAGGCACTGACAATGTCTTCTGATATTTTAGAGAACAGTATTGCAAATCTCCTGTTTGTCTAATGTTACGGTCCCTATGATGGCTCCTCCAAGCTTTATCTATTTCATTCTTATTCAAAGCTGCATTTGGAGGATTTGGTTCTTGATAGAATCGCTCTGCTCTAACCCCCTCCCTCCTCTCCACTCCACTCCTCTCCATGATTTACATTACCTATCAAATCTTCCAGTCTCTTGCTGTCAAATACTTTACACAGACTTCCAGCCTATACTGCAAAAGCTTAGGCCCTACCTCATCCTCACAGTGCATATATGCCAAACTGATGGGATTGGAGGGTGCAGCATTTTTTGCAGACTTGTTTCTGAAAAATAAGTCCAGTGTTTTGGAAACCTGTAACACTTGGGTAATCACATTGGTATGTAAAGTCCTGTTCAGACTTGGTTCAGACATGTGGAACTTTTTTCTCATTTTCCAAAGCTTCTCCAGTCCCAGCCACACAGTAAAAATGTATACAGTGTAAAACTATTGTATGCTCCAAGTCCATGCTTGCACTGGGAAATGAGGCAACTTGTGTAGGAGAGGTAATGCCTCTGAGGTGAAGCAGAACTCCGAATCGTCCTCTCTTACAGTTCGTTTCAGCAAAGCTGAAAATGCACTTATGGAATAGTCTTTCTTGGATTGTGAATATACACACATCCACATGAGAATTTCCACACTGTGTGCTCATATAGTGACCTTTAAATATTTCACTGTTTGTCAAAACCTGCACAAAAAAAAGAAAAAAAAATGCTACTCTTATATAAAATATTGCACATAGCCATGTGGTGAAATCTGCATAAATCATGTCAGTGTTACTCAGACTTATATTACCCTTGGGAGGGCTATGTGTTTGAGTGCTGCGCAGTACCCCCTGGTCCATGTTGATTATATCAAACAATATGCAGCACGACTGGAATACATAAGGAGACTGGGCACACTCCCCTCGTGGCTAAAACTCTGCAAGAAGAAGCTTTATCTCAGGGCTCAGTTTAATACTCCAGACTTCGGAGAAGCCACCCTGGGGTGGATAGATAGGCCTTGTCATTGTTTTACTGGCTCACACTCCACAATGCAGCTGTATATGCTCCCCTGTGTGCCTCTAGTCAATGTAACGGTGCTACAAAATCGTAGAGCATGGATTTGTCATTCCAGATTTCACGTGTGTTTCATCTCCTAGCAGCCGAAGTGTAGTGAGTCACAAAAATGGATGTCATTTCATAAATGCCTCTGCATAAATGTAACTGTTTCATATCAGAATGAAAGAAAAAAAAAGATAATGAGTTTCTTTTTTGTGCCCTACTTCAAAGAGACACTTTGTCATTTGGTGCATGTTAATATGTTATTGTACGAACTTGTATGGATTCATACCTGTAGCAAAGGAACAGACTGTGAAAGCGTATCTAGAGATAAGTAGCTAAATTAGTCGCAGATTTATATAACAAACTAATACAAGACATATACATTGCTCGGTGATCATGCATCAGTGCATTTCCATGTAATACTGTAATGCCTTAGAAGACTTATTTAATCTGTTTTCACACTCTAAAGGTCTTTCTCTTTCTCTGTCCGTCCCTCAGCCTTCAATCACATCCATCACGGTGAATGGCCGGTGGCCTGAAACAAGCTTTCCGCCATATAATGGATGGTTCCGATTAGCCGCTTCTGCGTATATGCTCAACGGAGGCATGGTGTGTTGAGCACTGTGAGGCTGGTGATTTGTTAGGCCACGTGTGGCGGTACAGTGGGGATGGATATTAGCGAGCCGTTTGGAGTCCCAGGAGAGCTGACTCCATCAGATCTGCAGGGAAATGTGCATCTATGTTTACTGATGCTCAGTTACCATTCACACTGCTCTTGCGCAAATAGCTTCCTCCCATACTTAAAAATGAGCTTTAGTTGCATCATGCATTGATCTGGAATTCCTTTTCCATCTCCCTTCCCCCAGTGTTTGTAAGGTTCTTTGTCAAGGCATCCCACTTCTCATGCTTCAGCTTGCTTCCCTGCTACATAGTTACACAAACTGCTCTTTTCTTTTGGTGAAAATTCAATTCAACTTCATTTCAATTCAGATTGTGCCAAGAAAGTCTGGATGAGTATTAAAGAAAGAAAAAAAATATGATGGGGACTTTCTGGAAAAAAAAAAACAGCTAAAAAGGGGGGAAAGTACATTCTTTTATCTGAAAGTGGGTCAGTAAACAAGAAGATGACACATGAATATATTTTGGTGAATAGCGCATGTTCTGATTTCTGGACAGCTGAGTATCTGTGTAACTCATCTCTAGTGGTGCAGACAATCCAAGGACGCCCCAGACCAAAGCATTATGGGAAAGGAAGAAAATGCATTTGAAGCTAGTGCTGGAGGAAAATCATCCCTAATTAAGAAAACCCTTGTGTGGTTTGTTTAGTGTGCTGCGCTGTGCTCTTACATGCATACGCCCCCCAAATTCCTTGCATCCTCTTATGTAATTCTGAACTGATTCCCTAAGAGAGAGCCTTAAAGGGATTTCCTAAGCACCTCTTGAAAGGAACATGTTAACGATAACAACACAGCATTATTTGTTCTTCATGTCACCTCGAGGGGCTTTCAAGAAGGGTCTTTCTGTTTGTTCCTTGGGAAACTAGCTACAGCTTCCTTCCAAGCTTCGCTGAATAATCCTGTGTGGATAAGAGTGAACGTTTGTGAAAACTTAGCTGTTTCGTTATGATTGAAATGATCAATAAACTTGTTCAAATAGTTGTTATGTCAGCCTATGTCATAATGGTCCTCATTAAAAAATTATCATATATACACTACATGGGGGGGGGGGCAAAGACTTTCCAAAGGGGCCTCTTTACTCCTTCGGGTAAAGACACTAACTCGAAGAGGAGTTATTTATTAGAGAGGCATGCAGCATCTTTCCATCCTGCTGACTCGGCTCTCTAGTGGCACTCCAGAGCATAAATCAGCAAACCCGGGCCTCATTCCCTAAACATTCATCTATATATCCCTGCCCCTGGCCCTGTGAAGTGCTGCAGTATGTGTCTATCATCTGTTGAAACCAAATCTCCATCCAAACTAACGTTTTCCAGTGTGATTACATTCTGGGAGTCAAATGGCTACTGTACAGCATAGCCTGGAGGGGTCCCCCTGGTGCTCAACTGTGACTCTCCTCAAAACACATCCCATCTGTGCTTGCTGCTGCATGACAAGCTAAATGGAGAGGAACAGAGTTTTGGGAAGGGGAGCAAAGATGCACCCAGCTGTTCTCCCCCATCAGATGAGCTGTGCCTGTCCTGGCTTCAGTAAGGGAATCGTGTTAATCCAGTACAATCCCACCTATCCTCTGAATGCTAATTCGCATTCTGGAAGACTTGTTTTCCAGCAAAAGATCAAGGATGAAAAGAACCAAAGTGTTGGCTGGTTGAGTGGGAACTTAGAAAGGGAGCATTGGCCATTAGCATTGTGGATGGATTACTAAACATCGTACTAGCACAGGCCAATTGCCCCTTGGATCAGATTCAAATTAAATTCTTGCATTCAGTAACATGAAATTTTTGCAGCCAACTTGGAACACCTCTGGGCAATTACACAAACTGGACACTTCATTAGGTACACCTTACTTACTGCTAGGTTTGACCCTTTTTTTGCTTTCAAAATTGCCTCAAGTCTTCACGGCACAGACACAACAAGGTTCTTGAAACACTCCTCAGACAATTTGGTCCACAGTGGAAAAATAGCATCACACTGTTTATGCAAGGAAAGATGGATCAATACTTTAATGTAGTTTGTGCAAAAAGGTGACTGTAGCATCCAGATGCTGTAGCAGAAATTGGGACTAATCAAACCAGGAAACAGTTCTCCAGTCTTCTAATGTCCAGTTCTGTTGAGCATGTGCAAACTGTAGCCCCAGCTTCCTGTTCTCTGTTGACAGAAGAGGCACCTGGTCTGGTCTTACACTTCTGTGGTGTATCTACATCAAGGTTCAATAAGTTGTATGTCCAGAGAGGCTCATTTGTATACTTTAGCATTAATTGAGTTATTTGATTTACTGCTGCCATTGCAAAACTGGCCGTTCTCCTCTGACCTCTGGCATAAAAAAGCAATTTTCACCCAGAGAGCTGCCACTCATTGGATAGTTTCTCTTTTTGGACCATTCTCTGTAAACCTGAGAGGGGAATCTGATCTGCCAGTAAAATCCCAGTAGATCAGCAGTTTCTGAAATACAGAGATCAGCCTGTCTGGCACAAACAACCATATCATGTTCAAAGCCCCTTAAATCACCTTTCCTTCTTGTTCTGATGCTGAGTCTCAGCAGATCATCTTGACCATGTCTGAATGCTCAAATTCACTGAGTTGCTGTGATGTGGCTGGCTGAATTAATAAGCATTTAAATAGGTGTAACTAACAGAGCGGCAGATGAGTATATTACCTTAATGAAATTGCGTTTCAGATATAAATGGAACATGAAAATAACATGTACACAATAGTGAGTCAAATTTACATGACCAAACCATAAATAATTTATATAGCACTTTAAAAGCAACAGATGGCCAACCAAATTGCAGCAGAAATATAAAAAGTACAATAAGAACAATAAATAAATAACAATTTGATTAAACAGGGTTTAAAAAGTCTGCTGATTTTGACCTGAAATAGAATTTTAAAGAGCTGTTGCTGTTTTCCCATATATTTCAATTCAGACATTTCTAAGTCTCATATCTCCTCATCATACAATCTTTATACTAATCTTTTACTACCAGCAATGTTGGGAAGGTTACTTTTAAAATGTATGCCACTACAGATTACAGAATACATGGCCCAAAATGTACGTATTAAGTTCAGTTACTTAATCTGAGTAAAGTATTCTGAATACTTTGGATTACTTGATATATTGTTATGAATGTACTATTGCTGTGTGATTTATTCTCATTACTGAAGGCTACTCGCCACCTAGCTGACATTGTTAGCTGGCGTTAGTTCATAGACCACAGACTGTAGAGTTGATGGATAGCATTAACAACCTGCTAGCTGAAATAATCATGTGCAGTTCTGAAAGCAATACCAACTAGATTTTTAAATCTTAATATAAAATGAGTAACAGTAGGGTGGACATTAGGTAAGGCTTCACTTTTTGCAGTGATCTTGTATAGAAAACTATTTCTGTGTCAATAACATGTTTTCTTTCTGTTTGCTTTGAGAACTGCACATGATCATTTGCAGCTAGCAGGTTGTAATGCAGCCTTCAGCAATAATAATAGATCACACAGCAATAGTACATCGAAGATACTGAAGTGGCACATAACCCAGGTAGCTGCAGTAGGCTAAGGTTAATTTTCTAAAAAGAAATTACTGCCAGATGTTTCTTTAGGTTGGAGATGGAGTCTTTTGACACTGAAAGCAGCTCGGTTGCTGGCAAACAGAGTTTGCATTGCACAGTCAGATTTCTGGTCAGAACCTCTTATTGGATGTTCTGTTTGGCAATCCATGGAATTACAAAAATTAGAGAGGAGATAAAGAGCAGATAGTCTAACACAGGAAAAGACCGCCGTGTAATCCATTTATTTCAACAAAGTAACTGTATTCTAACTATCACTTATTTAAGCAGTAACTGTAACAGAATACAGTTACTCATATTTAGTATTTTAAATACGTAACGCTGGTACATGTATCCCCAACACTGATTACCAGTAGTGCAGGACTTGCTGCACTTCGTTCAACACAAATTGATTTAGGAGTGTCCATGGCTGCAGGGTATTTGAATTCACATAGCTGATACTTGAAGTCATTACTTAAGTAATACTTAAGGTTATATGTGATTCATTGTTGCATTAAATGCATACATATAAATGTAACTGTTAGACTGAGTAAGCGATGAAGCAAAGAACCAAGAGTTTCAATGTGCGCCTTAACATATTTTTTATTCAGTTTACAAATGCCTCCACTACCAATACAAAAGTACAGAGAATGTACTGCAGCTGTCAAGGCCAAACCTGACTAACTCTACAAGAAAAAAAATGTTATGCTCAGAAAGGCTTTTCATTTTCTCATCTTCTCTAAAAATAGTTTGTGTTAAGATAAGGTCCCTGGGGGAACTTGTATAAAAACCCACTCCTTGCTCTTCCTTTTTTATGTTCTCCATTATTCTAGCAAAGCTGATAAAGTATTGACTTTTGAGCTTGTAAACCATTATGACCTTTAGTTGTTTTTCTGTGGAACAATTGTGGAAAGACAAAACAAAGCCACCAAAAATTTACCAGTGACTGTTTACTCTGGCTGAAAGCTGGAAGGGAATTATAAAATATGCAAAAGTGACACCAAATGAATACTAAGAACAACAGTTACTGATTAAACTTTAATTTGAGCTTTTTATTCATATAAAAGTTTTGAAACTTGAGGATTGTCAGCAAGCTTTAGACAGCTATAAACTGATTCCTAACCATTCAAAATTTCTTGAAATATAATTTGTCAATAAATCATAACGAATAGCATTATGAATTTGAGCCTCTTTTTATTCGGTTGCATCCTAAGTGCTTTGGGTATTTTTTTTATAGAGCACTTTACTTCTCAAATGTAATATCTCTTTCTTCTCCGCCTTCTGAGCCTCCCCTAAAACATAAATCCACTCTAGACTAGCGTGCTCCATAGTCCGCAACGATTCCACCGTCTCGCAGATTAAGGCAGAGTGATCCAAACAACTTGGCAACACTCTTCCTGACACTGCACTGATTTGCAAACTGATTACCATGTAAGAGGGGAAAAAACACAGCAGTGGATCTGTAGGGGTGTCATTTTTTTTCTAAAAAGGAAGCAAATGACACAGAAAGTGTAAAAAAGGCAGAAGATGGCAGAGCAGGGAGGAGGGAATAGAGTGAGGGAAGAGGAAAAAGGGGAAAAGGAAAGCTACAATACTACTGATTGGGATGATCTATCTGACAAGATGGGAAGAAAATGGAGAGTCACAAAAGAAGATGGGTTACCTGCTTTTAGAAAAGAATAAGTGGGGATGGGAGGGGGGAGTGATGATGATAAATTTGCAACTCCTTGCAAAAAGTAAAAAAAAAAAGATGTATTTCAGTCAGCTTTTAAAGTACCTATAGTGTAGCTACTTTAAAATAAGACAAATAAGACAATAAGACAAAATAAGACAGCATGCACAACAGACATGCAACACTTTGCCAGAAATAAATGTCATGGAAAAGATAGTGTTGCCATGTGGCTGTGGGGAGTCCTAATGTCTGCTTTTGTGTATTTGTGTGCAAAGCCATAAGCTTGCAGCCAACCTCCCAACATGGAGATGGGCCACAGTCCAGAGAGCTTAGGTAATTTGACAGATCGTGCCACTCAGGCTGGTGATGCTTGCAGCTCTCCCTTGCTATGGATTGTTTCCCCAAGCTTGTTTGGCCAGGCTGGCATGCCGACATAAGATGAATAGCGGCTCCTTCGCCCGGCCTGTCTGTCTCTGATCTGTCCTCGCTGCTCCAAGGTCAGCCAGCCGCAGAGTTGTGGAGAATAGGAATGTGGGCCTGGGTGGGCTGTTTGGCTGGCAGGCTGAGTGGAGAGAGAGGGATGGGGGCAGAAGCACCAGCAGAGGTGAGAGGAAGGTATGTGTGTGTGTATTAAAGGAAGAAGATAGATTTCAGGGATTCTACAAGGAAGGTACATGACTTGGGTGTGAGCAGGTCTGCAAGTGCCCTGTCTTTGTCCTGTGTGTGCTTTTCTATTTTTGTGTGTGCAAAGAAAGAAAAGCGGTGAGAAATACATCAAACACCATCAGCATGCTGCTGTGATGGAGCCTGCATTCAGTTTGCTTGGCCACCTGCAGTTAAGTGCATTGGTCTCGCTTTGATTTCCGCAGCCTCTTGGAATGGAAATCACCACAACTTCTTCTGTTTACCCAATGCTGCTGTTAGATGAGAAATCATCAGCCCTAATAGATAATCTGCAGGAAGAGATACAGGCTGTATTTCAGTCAGAAACACTTACCTACAAAAAAACTGAAATGGTTATGTAATTTTGTTGTTGGAAACCAGCTCAAGGTTTTGAGGATGCTCTTGATGAATATGAACAAAAAAGATTAATCAAGAAGAGAGCCGATCAGCTAATAAAAACATTCACTAACATATTATCAAACAAACAAAATGCAATTTATGAAACGGTTTTCAGCCGTTGAGTTTTATGTTAGGTGACTAAAACTGATTAAAGGGTTAAAGGAAAGCTAACCCAACACATGCTGGTCTTGGATATCCGGATCTTGAAAGTACGTGATGCATGTCTAATCACCAAAGTGACATCTTTTTTTAAATTTTTTTTATCTGGTCCTCACTGAAGCAAGGAAAAGAAAAGAAATGCAGGGTTGTGATGGATTGGATGTAAAGGAAAGCTTGAAATTTGGGAGACATGTAACTTATAGGTGTTTGAGCACAGGCCTCTTCTGAGCCATAAAACGTATCATTTTCAAACCAGATGCTCAAATAAACCAGAACACAATGCAGTGCTGTGGTATGGAGGTCATTTTTGGATATGTGATTTGTTTTCCTGTGCTACCTGAGATCAAATTCTTTTTTTTTCCCAGATTGTGACAAATTTGCTTTTGGCTATTGTTGTTACTCTTTACACCCACTTGTTCAGATGTGGGTTTTATGTACAGTGTGTATCTCTGGCTCTAGTACCTTTCTGTTTGCATACCTGAGGGGTGTGTGTATGTGTGTGCATGCATGTGTGTACATGTGTGTCTGAGTGAGTATGTGAGCCTCATGAGTGTACTGTATAAATGTCACTAGATCATCTCTTTGTGGATGCGGCTCAGTAAGTATAGCTCAGAAAAATCAATTTTGTGGCCCATAGGGGAAACATAAAACCACATTTTTTCATCATTTCAAGGCATGTTAGATAAGCTTTAGTCTTAAATCGTGGCCCCTAAATCATGTGGCCATTTTTTTTAGAATAATGCTGTTGATATAAAAATAAAAATCCATGTACACTGCATTTTTTAGATTTTGAGCAGGTGACTGCTAAGTTAATTTAGGAAATTTGACAGATGGTGCCACTCCTGTCGCTCCTCCCAGCTACTTTAATCAACTTTCCTTTTACATGTCATATGATTTGTGTTGGGATGCTGTATTTATAGCAAACAATCTCTTGCTTGGGGACATGTGTTTCGAGTGGCCTCTTGAGCTTTCCAACTTCCAGTAATGATGTTTTTCTGATGTGCAGTCCGACATAGAGCCTCCTTATTTCATCAGCCCACACTTCACCCCTGTGCCTTTCACTTTTGCTCTTAACTTATTTCCCTCTCCTCTCTCTTCCACCATGCCCGCACCCCCTTGTTCAATCTCTGCACTGTCAGTTTGTGGCTCTCACCTCTCCTTCAGTCATTGATCATGGTGGCAATAGTGTAGTGTTTGCTGGTCTGGAAATGTGTGGCTCAGCAGGGAAGGAAAGGAGATCAAACACTTTAATTACAGCAGACTTGTAGGTGGTGCCAGCTACAGGCAGCAGTCATGTAACAAGGACAGGTAGAAGAGAAACGCCTGGGAAAACACGGCAGCATCAGAGCAAATACCTCCTTAATCCAGATGCACTCATTCTCGCACCTGCACACATACATTGACAAACATCATAAATACCTTGCCATTCTTGTGCTCATATATCGTGCTGACATTGATGTGCCCTGAATATGTATCAAATATGAATGCTAGTGAAAGCTCTGCTGAACATATTTATAGGAGAGGGGATCAGTCACTCATGTGTGCAAACACCGCAAGTGCATTAGCATACATCAAAAGTCAAAAACCAGCATGTGCATAGCGTACAATGCATAAACATTCATGCAGTTCATCCATAGCTCACTTACTAATCAAACTAACAAGCTTCATTAGCCAGTCTTCCACTAAAGATTCATCATCCTGTAAGACCTAAAAACCTTTTGTCATCCAGCTTTTATCGCACCGCTGATTCATTTGTACGACCTGCGTCGATTCTGCAGAGAACTACATAGAACGGAGAGAAGCCTGACACACACTGGCACTGTGATTGATGTCCTGTCTCGCTCATCCCAATGCTGATTCAGAGCTCCAGGCACTGTGGGAACCAACTCTCTACTTGACTGGTTTTTATTCCTACCAGGTAGTGCCTCACTGTCACTCAGGACCCAGTCATGACTGCACACGGTGTCAACCAGCTGATCGGGCGGGTTGAGACACCAGGACCTACAGTGCTTTGAAGACAGGCTCAAATGGTTGAATGAGGTCGAGAGATTGGGCTATGTGACCTAAAGGTTAAGAAATCAATATGGAATTGTAATCAGCTTTGGCAATGTGGTAACAGAGTGGGAGAGAGGAATAAGTGAGAGACTGATGAAATATAAGAGATAGGATCAAGGAATAGGTAAATCATGAAAAGTCAACGGAGAAAGAGCGAGATAAAGAATGGGCACTCTAATTAAGATAGCTACACAAAGCCTTTTGCTGTTAGGATTAGGTTATAATTGTTTGGCTGCTTTGTGGGTGTCTGCCTTAGAAAGCAAATTAACTCAATACTGATTTTAGTTCAGCCTGAGCAAAGTGTTTTCATTTTTCCTTGTGAAAAAACAGAATTGCAATAAAACAAGTTGGCACAATGTAATCAAGGAGCCCAATCCTGCGTTATTGTTTGTGAACATAATTGATATTTTAATTCAGATTCTCCACATATGTATTGCCCCTGACAAAGACATTGAGGACAAATTTAGAAAGATGTGTGAAATAATACATGACAACTGACAGTTGTATTAATTTTGGTGTTTCATCATTTCACATTCTGCAGTATTACTTTTTATCTGCTTAAATGTAGTGTTTCAACCATTCCCACAGAGACTGCCGAACACATATCAGCTTTATGGTTGTTTGGTCTGGCTTGCACCACAGAAATTGATTTTTTTTTTTTTCATAAAGAAGCGAGGTCTTTGATATGGAGCATCAATTTTTCAGAAGTGTTTTTCTTTGATAAACAAGGGCCTTTTCCTCACCGGCTGAACACAGGCGCAGGTTTGGACCTAACCCAGTGCAGGCTGGAACGAGAGCAGTCAAAGAAATTATGGAGAAAATAGAGAGAGTGAGACAGAAAGATGGAGGAAGGGGGGGGGGTCTTGGAGGGGAACAGCTGAAGATGGAGGCTGCAGCGATGAAGAGTAGAGAATAAATATTTATTTCCTGTAATGTTTTTGCATGACAGATTCTATATTATATTTCAATGTGGTGCTGCACCTCAACCATGAGAAATGTGCTGGCAATGAATTGCACACGCCAATAAAGCACATTGGGGGATTTGGAAAAAAAGAGGAAGGGTAAACAGATAGTAGAGCTGTGCAAGAGGGAGAAAGCTGTAAAAGATAAGTGAGAGAGGAAGCGAAGGAATAGGAAAGAAAGAAGAAAATAACTGATATGAAAGGAGGAGCCGAGGGAGGAGATACAAACAAAGCGCCGACATCAGAAATTGACATCACGGGCACGGCAAATGGGACAACGTACATCAAGCAGATCACAATAGTGTACACAGGGAAAGATGGCAAAAGAATGAAAGAGAGATTTGTGGCCTGCGGAGTGAAGGGCATGAAATGAATTGATCCAGGAACCCACTGGAGTGTGCCCTGGAGGATATGTGCGGTTGGGTCATGGAGAGGAGTGGGCTGTGGGAGCAGGGATGGTTTGGGGCTCTATAGAGCCAGCTAAAAGAAAGAAGAAGGAACAGACAAGGCCCATTAACTCAGGAATAGTAAGATCACCCAGGGAGGGGTGGCAATTTACATCTGCACTGACATGGGAGGGGAATGAGGATGTTTTAAATGGGAATCTGTAAAATCTTCTGTTTTCTGTATTTATGCCGTATCGCTTTTGGTGAGCTGCACAGTTTTGCACCATACTTACACCAACTTTAAGACACAATCTAGAGTTTTTTCTTAATATATGTAATTATAACAATATTTACTTTACACTTTGAGCCATGCTTAACAACTAAACTACAGAAATATATATAAAGAAAGAGAGGGCAGAAAGATTTTTAACAGTATCTCATCATGTGAAACTAAGGATTGTTGGAATATTTTGCCATTGTTGGGAATTGTGTTCATTAATTTATGGTTTAATGACATTATTTAGCATCGTAATGTTGGTCTGCTGGCGAAAAAAACATGGAAAACCGGAAATAAATGTATGGAAACTACATGTGCAAATTTCAGGAAGAGTGAAGGAGTGGTCATGGGCAACATTATGCAAATACTCATATAGAACTGTAGTGGCCATGAGTTTCACACCAGCAAATTTTAACAGCATAGCCAAACATGTACAGTTTAACAAACTTATGTGCTTTAGCAACAATTAAAAGAAATTATCATATACAATCTTTAAAACCTACATTACAGTAAAGACATAAAACCAGCCATGTGGGACCACAAACCAGAGTATTCCTGTGGTAGGTACTTCAAAAATTGGGAGGAACATAGGGTTACGTAAAAGAGTGGATGAAAATGTACACTGCTGGATTTATCCTCTAAAAAAGTTGCCAACTGAAGGAGAGAAGAGAGTGCAAGGTGGTGTCAGGGGAGAGTATAGCAAGGCAGTATCGAACGCTAGTCTGTAGGATGACTTTGGAAATCAAGAAGGAAGAGGGTGAAGGCAGAGGCAAGGATTTAGTGGTGAAAGTTGAAGAAGAAGAATGTTGTGCTGAATTCAGAGAAGAGTTGAGAAAGACTGTGTGGTGGGGAAGAGTTACCAGACAACTGCGAAGGTACAGCTGTACTGCTGAGGGTAACTACCAAGAAGGCGTTTGGTGCCTTTGGAAAAAGACAAGAAGAGTCAGTGGTGAAATGAGGAAATACAGGAAAGTATTCAAAGGAAGAGGTTAACAGGAAGCCCCGGGGCAGACTCAGGACACGCTAGAGAGATTATATCTCTCTGCTGGCCTGGGAACGCCTTAGTGTTCCCACAGACAAGTGGAGGAGGGGAGGTCTGTTGATTTTTGTTTAAATATCTGAAAATTAGTTTGTAAAAACATACATTTAGACACACAGTGGGTTTTTTTGGGGGTTTTTTTTACATGGACATCATATATTTTATCTGTCTGTATTTTACATATAGCTGGGACCTTACACCAGATTGTGTTCACTCATCAACAATTAATAGAACATAACATTTGTGTGCAGTTATCAGTTGGTAATAGGTTCTCTAGTGTGTGAGATAAACTGTGAGCAATAACACATACATTTGTATTTCTACATAATTATATTAACATAATATTGCCAGAGTTTAGCGATTTAAGACTTTGGCTGGTTCCTAGCTTCAGACTTTTAATGCAGACAGAAAATATGTGGATGGTACACCACAAGGAGCACATGTTTCAAACTGAGTTACAAATGTGATAATGAATGAATAATAAGAAATAATGAAATATATAACAAAGACAGACTGGAATAGGGGAAAAATCCAATTCACAAAAGATTAATTTAACTGGGGTGTATCAAGTGGTTTGTAATAATTGCAGTGCTCGATTTTAGTTTAATCCACAGGGAATCTGTCACGTCTACTCTTTCAATATTCCTTGTGCCAGGAAAAGTGGTGGCAAATGGTGGTGAAATCAATGAAGGCATTTGTGTTTTGCTGAATCAGACAGATGTGAACCTGCAGAAACCTGCATTCAGACTTACAGTTAAAGAGAAGGAGTTATAACTGTGGCGTTATCGCCAATATTGTCATGGAGAATTGGGTTAAAGGACTCAGGTGCGAGACTCCTTGCAGAGTGACAGTGAATTTATTCACAGTGAAAAGGTGAGTCAACAGTTCGAGTCTGTAATCCAAAAAGGGCAGTGCAGTGATACGGTGACTTCTCCCCGTGGTGACAGTGCAGTGACAATCCAAAACAACTCCTTGTGCCCGCTCCTCCTCCGATCCCTGAATCCTGGAAGCAGATGAGAAAAACACACGCACAGTAACGAAAACGTTCTCTCCTTCACAAACTGGGTATGCTAGTCGCGACTACGCTACCCGGTTTAGTTCAACGTTCCAGCGTTGGTTGTGACTCGACCGCACCGTTAAATAGGTCTGCTTCAGATTAGTTGTAGCCGGCGAAGTGATTACGCACAGGTGCGACGATTCCAGCTCAGGACACTCCCCTCGGGTCAGCTGCCGTTCCGTGCCACGGCTTCCGGAAGTACATGTTCCAGCAGAAAAACACACATGCACAGGATGGAGAGGAGAACACGACAAAGTACACACAAACACCACCAAAAATTGGCAAGGCGATCGGTGAGGACCATCTAGCCGTGACAAATATACGATAAATACAGTTTTAGATTTTAGCCACTTCTACTTACTGTTTTAGTTTGCTGTTCTATATTGTTAAGTCACTTCTGACTCAAAAACTCCATGTTTAACTGTGGGCAGCCACATTCATGCACACACAATCTGATTGTAGGCTTCCTGCCCAGTGTGAAATGATGGCAAGCCAAATTATTTGAGTGGCTAGTGAACACATCCGAACACCCAGGAAGCCAGAGGGAGGCAGCTGTTTTACTGAGGAGTTGGCTGACTAAAGTGTGGCAAAAGTGCCAGTGAATATTGGACTTCATTCAACAGGTGGTGAGAAAGAGACATCCAACTGAACACTTATGTTGCTCTGCTTCTCCTGTATGTGTAAGCAATGCTTGCTAAATGTTTTCTAACACATTAACACTTTGATAAATGAACTCTTTATGAGAAATGTTGCTCTGAGCTTGATTTAGAGTCTGATTTCTGTGTACTACCCATCAAACTAATTCGCACACCATTAATTTTGCCATCCAAGTTGAAGGTGTCTAACAGAATGCACTGATTAGAACGTAATAGTAATAACAAGGACAAACTCAGTCCAAAGCCTTTGCAGTTTGTTCACATTGCAGCCTTGCACTATATATGCACACGAGTTTGCCCATGCACTTAAATGCCGTACAACACTGAGAGGAAGCACTGATGTGTGACAGACTTGCCTGATGGCTGGCAATGTGCTTTGCAGGCCATATCAATGGAAGTGTCTTCCTTGCTTCCCCTAAATGCACTCAGACAGTGACAAAGACAGAGGCTGCAGTCTGAATCACTGAAATGGACAGCCTTAGGACGCTGAGTGAAAGTCAGACAGTTTAGTGGAAAGTAGTTAGAGACTGAAGCCTAGTCTCCCGGATCCTGGTGAAACAGGTGAGTGTTGCAGTGGTGCAGAAGCTGACATATGCCAAGGTGGAGGGATAAGACCTCCTGGCTTCAATGTCATCTGTCGCCATTAGAAAATATGTGCCCATGTGGTCAAAAGAAAGAAAAATTATAGAGAAAGGGCAGAAAAAAGGGCAGAAAACCTAGGGAAGAAGGAAATGCAGCTCTGTATTCAGAAAGATAGGCTGGTATATTTCATAATCCAGAGCTGACAATCTAAACTATCAGTAGTACTCAACATAAAAGTGAAAACTTACTTAAAAATCCAGCTTGACATTTAAAATTGGCTTTATAGCTGTGGATGTTGGATCTATTTATCAGAAAAACTAAAGAGACTCAATGTTATTTAATTTCAAAGTCTTAAAAGGTCTCAACCACTGTGCAGTGTCAAGGTACATTATTGTGAGGTCAAGCTGGCACTTAATTGATATATATATATTTGATAGAAATGCTGCCTATTCCTTCCCTACCAAGATTAAAAAGAAGCCATGCATTAAAGAAGCTTGATTCATTCCCAATTCTCTATGTCCCTTCAACTTTGCTCTTTTGGTACACTCTCACTGCTGTGATATAAATTTCAGATGGTGCACTCAACTGTAGTCTAAAAACAACTGGCCCTTATCTGCCCACTATCAAATGTCCAGCAAACACGATTAGAAACTGGCAGGTGAATATAGCGGTGCATTCAGCAGCTAAGTGGCTAGGTCTTTCCCTCAGCACCTGGTGTCAACCAAAACCAGGAGTAAATGAGAACTATTACTTCATGCTCACGAGACCTCTGTATCAAATTATAAATATTGTTGTGTTCAAAGGTTGTTTTCCTGTCCCCAAATGTCCCCAGAATCAGTTCAATAAGGACAGATCATTCGAAAGAATTGGACATGATTTATAGAAGAACAGAGTTTGAGTAAAAAGTTGTTTGGTGATTACGCCAAGTTACACAGCAGAGTGGAGTCCAAAGTGGTAGAAGTAGGTCAGGACCCCCCGGAATCTCGACACTGGTTGTAGCGGAAGAAATGTGGCAGGTGGAGACTTGGATGAGGATCTCTAACTGGCCAGAATGAGCTGGAGGCAGGAAGGATGCAGGTTGCACGAATGAGACCTGATAGGGGGAATGACACTGCCTCTGAGGTGTGGAAAATGCAATTAGAAAGACAGTAACGATAGCTGGTAACTTGGTGGGAATTGCACTACCAAGCTTAGAAAACATTTATAGGGACCAGGCAAATAACATTGTGAGTGATTTGAGACACCCATTTGCCTCCTCCTTTGAATTTCTACCATCTGCACAGTGCTATTGTTCACCAAAAACAGGTCTAAACGGTCTTTTATTCCTCAAGCCATCAAACTTCTGAACACGAGCAACACATAGGCTGCCAAGCTGGCCAAAATCGTCCTTGAAATACAAGGAGAGTGAAAGCCTCAGTACATCATGTGCTTTATGTGTTTTGTTGATTCATTTTTTTCTTTTCTTTTTTTTCCTGTCCTGTCCATGTAGCAACCAGAATTCTTGCATGAAGGCCAAAAAATTCCCAACAGATTAACTTTTCCAAGTGGACCATTATGGCATTTGCTATAATGGTCCTCTTAATAGTTATTAGATCTTTATTAGGAGTTTTTTATTTTGAGTTCAATTCCACCATCAGGCCGGGGTCTTTCTGTGTGGAGTTTGCAGGTTCTCCCCGTGTTTGCGTGGGTTCTCTCCGGGTACTCCGGCTTCCTCCCACCATCCAAAGACATGCAGCTTGTGGGGATAGGTTAATTGGATAATCCAAATTGTCACTAGGTATGAATGTGAGTGCGAATGGTTGTCTGTCCCTGTGTGTTGGCCCTGCGACAGACTGGCGACCTGTCCAGGGTGTACCCCGCCTCTCGCCCTATGACAGCTGGGATAGGCTCCAGCGCCCCCCGCGACCCTGAAAAGGATAAGCGGAAGCGAATGGATGGATGGATGGATGGACAATTACAGCGGACAAGACTGGGAGATGGAAAAGAAAAGAATAATGAAAGAGAAGTTGGAGAGAAAGTTAACAGAAGGGGAGGGAGAGGGAAAATGGAGAAGAAGATGGATAGAGAGAGAAGACAACAACAACACAGCTGACAAACCACAGCAACAACCGACATATGCATTAATTATAGTAAATAATAAATATTAAATGTTCCTGAACAGAATACTTGTTTTACTCATTTAGTGAGTAAATGAGCCTCAGTCATTTGGCATTGTAACAGATGAGGTTCCTCTTGCTAAACACCTTGGCCAGCATAGACTATGAAAAAGTCGGTTTCTTCTATAGTAGATTAACAAGGAATGCCGTAACCATGATGGAGAGGAGACAGCAGCTCTGACCATGTTCGGTCTAATAAAACAGGCAAGTTGAGCAGGTGCAGGCTCACCAGCACTTTCAGGTTAGCATCTATAAGAATGTCTGAATCTAGCAAATGTTGACAGTTAACCATGTCACCCAATGCTCAAGCCTTTTTAATTAAGATCGTTTTTTGCTATTGTTACATTTTAATATACTTAAAAAAAAAATTCATTTGTAAATCAGTGTTTCTGAGCTCATGAGCAACAATTTTTTTTTCAGGACAGCTGCTATAAACGTATGATTTATAGGATATGATGCTGGACATTAAACAGAATATAAAGCACTTAAAATGAGATTAATCTTAAACATATACGGAAGCAGTAATGCTAATCCATTTAACACCGATTTAAGTCTTCAGCCAGGATGGAGTGCAGAAAGGTGAAGACGTCCTGGTGGGGTACTGACAGGCAGCACAACGGAGGTCGTTTCTGCTTGCCTTTGTGTAAAAGTCACTGCACGCCACTGACATGGTGTATACAAATGTGTAATGATTTCTGCTGTAATCAAATTTCTTGACGGGAACAAATAAATTGATCTAGCTATCATTAGAAACACATGAAACAGAGACTGACTGGTTCACAGAACGCGGACCAGTAAATGATTGGGCCAGAGTGATGACGACAGAATTACGTTGTTATTATTAATGTAGATAAGGGTAAAGAGTTAGACTTCTGCTAATTAAATCAAAATGTATTTCAACATTTGGTAGATTAAAAATATTCCACAGATTAAAGAGCAAGCCTAGCTTCAACTTTACAGATGCAATAAGTAAACTTTTTTTGTCTGTTTTTCCATCATTTGGGGGCCTATGCAACGTTCTTCAGTGGCTTACAAAAGTAATTTTCACTAAATCTAAAATATTCTGTCATCACCAAAGACTTCCCTTGCAGAGCCTGAAATAAAGCTGGATGAGAAAAAGAAAAAGTTCATTCAGCAGAGCCGAACTTCAAGAAATGACACACACTCGAGCACATAGGCACTATACTTTATCATTCAAGTAATGCAAGCAATTTCTCATTTTATTTGTACTCCCCCCCAACCCCCTTTTGATGACAAGCTGCAAAGCCAGGCCCTTACATGACACACTTTCTTTTTGAGCCTATACACCTTATAACCCCTCTTGAGTTCCAATTTATTATCAGGCAGCCGAATGAATAGTAGTTGAGGGACTTACAACCTATGATGTTCCCGTTCTTCTTTTTGTAGTCAAGGTAAAAAGGACACAGCTCAGCAATAAAGCCGTAAAGCTAATCACAGCTCAATGTGTGCCCAGCATGCATTTAATACTTTAATACATTTACTGCGCAATCTACATTGTGCCTCTACCCATCCATGCACTTTTATAGGTGGACTTAATAATTAAAACAAATTTGAGGACGTTGTTCTTTAGTATAACACAATTTAATTTACTGACTAGAATTTCCAATTAACTTCACCCACATCAAAACAAAATGTTTAATCATTTGTGAATTAAATAACATATTTGGTCCTCTTTTCTTTTATACCACAATATGTATCTGTTTGGAGAGTTTGGCCTGTCAAAAAATGCTACTTAATCCGCCTCCCTCTCGATTTAGTAAAGACCTCGCTTCACCTCCATCACTGCACTGTGAAACATTTTGTTCTGAATACAGAGCCTTCTGCTTCTGCCCAGTGTCTGCCTATTTTTCTTTTTTCATTTACTTCTTTTCTTCTCTTTTGCCGCAGGGCACAGCATGTCATTGTGCATAGCCGGTATTGCTGACAGAGTGTGACGTTTAGGTGAGAATGCACAATGGCCTTGCAGGTCACTTTTATTCATTATCAAACTTAGATCACAGTGAAATATTCAGCACAGCTCTTAATACGCGTCACCTGCATTGTCACTGTCGAGGTTGAGTCAAATCTCCCGAGTGTAATATCTGCCAATAGCCAGATGAGCTGATCACTTATTCTGAAATTACTTTCCACCTTCCCCAGAGCTCTCCTGTTGTGCTTTGAAATTATCTCTCTGGGTTCTAATATGCTGCTTTCAGAGGTAATCTAACAACATTACAATGTTAAATTGCTTTTGCTTAAGACTTGTGGAAGTGGTCACTATAATAAATCATTTTCTTTATGCAATGAAGTCAAATGGATGCTTTTGTTGTTAGCGCAGTTACTTTACAATCACTGCTGAGAAGGTGCAGGTGTTTGCTTTGACTTATTTATTCCGTATGAATATATGAAATGTAATCACTCAAAATAAATATTCTGTTTGTTGACAGCCACTGTGTCTCCTACATTAATATTCTCGAATGTGACCAAATTTAGATCCAAATAGTCAACAATTTGATCGGTGCAAAAATTCAGTGGGCATGGCTTTTCACCGTGCTGGGTTAGGTGGCAGTTTTAGTGGTGTAGCTAAATCCTATTAATTAATTTGCTCATCACATGGATTATATTGGAACAATATACACACACACACACATATATATACATATATATATATACACATATACATATACATACACATATATATACATATACACACACACACACACACACACACACACACACATATATATATGTATGTGTATATATATATATATATATATATATATATATATATATATATATATATACATACATACATATATACACATACATATATATATGTGTGTGTGTGTGTGTGTGTGTGTGTGTGTGTGTATATGTATATATATGTAAGTGTTTTCATTTACAGAATTTGATCCATTCAGTTCATTAGGACTAGAAGACTGTTTTCTCCTATTGATGTGTGTGCAGTGCAGCAAATGAAGGATACTAATGCGTATGCTCTACAGGCCTTAAATTGAAGAGTCCAGCATCCAGTATTCGTTTCTGCATAATACATTAATAATGAGTCCTTGCAGGCAGTGAGGGTGATGGTGTTAGCTTTTGGTTAGACCAATCTATAATGTAGGTACGCCTTTTATTATTCTGATTTGATCTGAATCACTAGGTGTGTGAGCGTTGAGAATGACTCAGGAGGTTTTGAAATAACAAAAATGAATAGGCCTAATAATGTTATACATGAGATGATTAAGTTTAGATGTTATTAAATACAAACTGTAATTTAGGCTGATGATAAGCATTTGAGTTTATTTTAAATCCATGTTTTTAAGAATCTATTGTGTACACATGTACTTTTGAATATAAGAATATGAAGGATGGATGTGACCACCATGACATTTGTGATCTTTAAAACTTTTCAGTTGAGCCTTATGGCATTGACAGACCATATTTAAATGAGAGGGTGGAATGCTAAGTTATCAACTATTACTATCAAGTTAGCAAGCTGCAGCTATTAAGTGTATTATGAGTACAACGCAGACTATTAAAATTTCATTTTCACACACCAAAACATGACCACAGACTTCTTTGTGAGAGTATACTTCACAGCAAGTTGCATTACTTCCATTAAAAGCCATCAGCGCCACAAACACAGTGGAGAGGTCCAGCTCAATTACTTAAATTAGAGGACTTAGAGCTCAGCAGACAGCTGTTGGCTACATTTACTCATGTCGGCACACCTGACATTTTAACACACCTAACTATAAACCTTGAAAAATTCCAAATATAGGGATTTACACACAAAAAATTAACTCACCCACTGTACATTTGTTGTGAAGGGCCAAACCAGCTATAGATGAAGTTCTTCCCTGGAGTTGGACTTTTTAGAGGCAGTATCAAATCATCATTTCATGTTGAATTGCTGCTTTTGGGACTTCTGCACTGGCTTCATATTCATTCATCCAGCCATCCATTACTGTCTGCCACTGGTCTATCTGTGTTTTGATCTTTTGTGTTGGAAGTGCAGAAGCTCTCCACCCCTTTAGGGTGGAATTGGAGCCTTTTCCACTCCCTGGCTGGACCACCTGTGCCTCATCAGTTTAATCAGCTGCAGTGCAAAGGGACCAGCTCAGCCACTCAGACCTTGTCAGATTATCACTTAACTCAGTGTGCTAAACAGGCCAGTCTCTTTGCTGATCCTTTTGTAATAATTTCCTTTGAGAACAAACAATATCTTCATTATCTCTAGTGTCTGCCTCTGCCGGTGGTTTAGCCATCATACTCACCTTTCTCCACAGAACGTTGGTTATCTCTCTTTCCTTAACCAATCGGACACTCAACTGCTTCCTCCACTGATCGTCCTCCTCAAACTAACACCTGCCTGCTCACTCTCTGATGGCTCCTTCTTTCTCACGATGACAGTACTCCTCGCTGGCGCACTGGCGATGCACTTTGCCCGGTGCAGTGGAAACCGTTATTGTGTGGCGCAAGCAATCGACCCTTATCCCCTCTCCACCATAAGACTCATGTTTGTGTGTTTGTGTGTGTGAACCACAAGGACCACACTGCTGTCCTTGTGCAGTTCTTGCGCTTGAGTCCATTAGCCTCCGGTTTAGCCGGTCATGACACCATCCATCCATCTTCTTCCGCTTATCTATGACCTACCCCAGCTGTCATAGAGCGTGAGATAAGGTAGACTCTGGACAGGTCGACAGTCTATTGCAGGGCTAACACAGGGAGATAGACAACCACTCATACTCATAGCCAACTAAATGCCTTCTTACTGTACCAGAGAGAAGCCACACAGACACAAGGACAACATTGACCCCATATTGCTAATATGAGGAATTTGGAGTTATAATAACTACATTTGTTTAATTCAGTTTGATTTATTTTACAGTTGCATTAAGACAACTGAAAAGAGCCACATTTTGTGAACAGCCTTTGACCTCTGATGGGTGAGTATGTCTGATGAATGAATAATAAGCACACCCTAACTGGTCAGATGTCTTTTTGAGTTTGCCTTTGAACTCATTTGTGTAACAATAGCTAGAATATATGTTCCTGCTTTATGACTTGTGTATTTCAAACCTATAATTACTTGATATCTTTTTCTCTTGTGTATGAAAACGTTGCCTGTGATTCTATAGTTTGTGGTTCAAGTCAGACCCTAACTTGTATCAGATCCCTTGTGACCTCATATTAATTTGAACTCCTTCCTAAAGTTACTTACAGCTAGTTAAAAATACTTATTATAAAAAAAGAAACTAAAATATTTATTCAGCTGACAGTTAGATTGTGTAACTGGACACCATAGTCAAGCTAATTTTGCCACATGGATGTTAATGAGTTAAACATATTTTTCTCTGGCAGTAAATTATAAGGGTTCAAGATTGTGTGACTCACAAACCATTTGGAGCAAACTGAAGCCACACTCTTAGTCAGAAATATGAGGGAACTGAGTTCAGCAGGGAAATGCATGCTACTTGGATGGAAGACCAGCAGTGCATCTTGAAGCTAAGCTTTTGGAAGCAGCCACCCAGAAGTGGTGCCTGAAGCTAGAATTATACTGCTCCACTCTCAGAGTCAATCTTTGCTGTGGGGAAATTGGCACTTTTGGCCTACTTAAGCAGGCTCAGCATCCAACACCTGCTGCAGTCTTGGGTTACAGGTGCATTTCTGTCCCTTTAGGGCACTAGTTAGCAGCTCAGCCCATCTTCCCAAGACAGGAATGATGCAAACTCATGTCAAATGTTATCTGAAAGACAACAGAATCCATATCATGAGATTAGTGATTATTTGAAAATGCATTTGACATGTACAAGCATGCAAGCTCTTGGGAATATAATGAGCTATTTTGCATATAAAATACTTTTTGTCACCCACATTTTTCATTTAGTGTATCCTGGGAGTATATCCCCATTTGAATTTTGTGATTTTTATCACAACGCAATCAGCAGAGCAATGTGCTTATGCAACTGCCTTAAAAAAAACATGTCTATCTGGAAAACCTTGAGAGAAATGTTTTTCTCAAGGCAGCTTTTTCATTGCCTTCACAGTGAGAAACCTTTCACAGCAAGCCTTAAATGCTTGGGCCTGAACATGAGGGCCATCACTCACTGACGCCTTCTGCCAAAGCCACTTTCTACCGATGAAGCTTGGCACATCTTCTTTTTAAAAAAAGTCAAATTCTAAGCAGTGTTTTTAGAGTGTCAAGACCTCGTGTCACGTCAGTTCAAAGACAAAGGACCAGAGGAGTCCCAGAGAATCAGATTCTCCACTTTTATTCTGTCAATCGCAAGACAGCGTCACAAGCATTTCTGCTGTGGAAGGATTTTTTGAAGGCACTGGAGGGGAAAAAGGGGGACACAGAACGAGATCAGTGAACACTTCTCCACTTTCCCAGGGAGGACTTCTCCAAAGGTCACAGTGCCCATTCACACACCAATTTACATTGAGTAGCACTCTCCACAGTTCTTCTGCGCCAAGAGTTTTGCCCAGAAAGCCCGCCATAAATCAGTCATGGACTGAATCTAGCATCAAGTAAAATCTAAAATCTCTTCTTCCATATAGACAGTAGCTGCAAAGGAAGCTTTTTTTTCTTGAGATATTTCTTTGTGATGTTAGATATCGTTTGGTTTTGCTTCCCTAAGTTTAGTTCGCAATTGATGTAGATCAAAGCACAGAACATTTCACAAAGAATCAGACTGTGAATCCCAGCGGTCACTTGAAAGCACTGACAAAATCAGTAAATAAAGAGTGATGATAAATTCTCCTGACATTTATTCAGTTAATCTGTGTTTGAACATTGTTGAGCTGTTTGTATGATTAATATATCACTGCACGCTTGTCTTAATTGAGTTAAAGTGAACAATTATTATGATGATCAAGTCAGAGTTAACCCCCTATTTTGCTGTGTCTTCTTTTTGTTGCTCTGCACCTTCAGTTGTTTTCCCAGGACACCAGATATTAGACTTGCATGTGCATCTCAGCCAGCTGAATATATGCATACTACAACACATGCAAGTCCATGAATATGAAAACTGAGCACACCAGGTGGTGAGAGCCTAACAGCGATGTATGATTTTTCTTAGTATATATGTAACAAATGTGTAGTCATGTGGAACTCGGCACCAGAGCAACTGCTTCAGCATCACCACATAGACAAGCAGCATACAGAAAAGCCATTATCGCCTGTCATCACTCTCATAGTTATTGTTTAGACGTTTTTGTTGCCAATCCAGAAGGTGTGTTATCTTGCTGTGATAAACAGAAAACAACAAGTATGTAGTACACTTCAACCTTTTCAAGTGAATAAGTCAGTGAAGAGTTTCTGTGAAGTTATTAAATGCTATCCTTGAAAATGTTTTTGAAAATGAAGTTGATATTGTGGAAAGTTGTTGATGTTGATGTTTTTCCAACTCCAATCAAGTCATTGTTAGTACTTATTAATTACCTTAGTACTTATTTAGTGCCTTATTAAGTAGTTTTGTTCTCCAAACCTAACCAAAAGACTGACAATCAGGTGTCAAAGTCATGTCACTGTCATTATACTGATTAGTTGTGGTAGAGGTTTTCGTCTAACTAGAGGTATAGAAGTGATATCAACTGATAATAGCTATTAATGTCAGGTATTATTCAAAATATGACACAAAAAGCTATAGGCGGATACAGTTAGCAATTTATGAGATTATTTAATAGGAAAAGAACAAATACATGTGTTATCACAAGTTCAAATACTTTTATGTATGTAGATAGAGAGTAGCAACATACTTACCTTATGTCACTTCTAATGTAAAAATCACAGACAAGCTATGAATGCCCATATAACATGTCTTTCTTGTCCTGCTCTCTCCCTCTTCCCTTTCCACCTCATCCTCTTTCTCCTCTTCCCAAGCCTCACTTCCTGAGCTGAAGTCAGGGCTCTGACACATGAAAACGTGTATAAACATTTTTATTTATTCTTGATATTATTGCAGTTACTTACTGTCAGCAGATTAGACACGCTACTATCATCACCATCACCATCAGCAAGCTAGCTACAGAACAACAGTTGATTATAAACTAACTCGTGCCGAGCAATGTAAGGCTTGCGTATCCTATAAAATCGCATTTTTCCTCTAATAAACAGTTCAATTACATTCTCACATCATATGAGTTTATTTGCTAACCATCCAAGTCCAGCAATTTTAGATCTACTCTGAAGAAAGTTTGACTAATGCTGACTAACAGCAGCTAACAGCGGCAAAAATAACAGCACTTACTGACAGACAGCCGCCTCCAGAGTTAATGGACATCGACACCAGACATATTGCTAAGGTAAATGGCAAGCTGACAGTCTACACTCACTACAGATGAATGGTCTCCATAACTAGGATAATACACTTGATTTAGGAAGGGTAAAGTCGGCTGGTTTCAGTCATTATGCAAATGTACTGTTTATAAGATTAGGGAAACCTGCAGTCAGCTGAGACTGAAGAAGTCACTTGGATGAGTGACGAAATGTTTCTCCCACTGAAAACGCTACATCCAGATGAACACAATCAACTTTTGGAGATTTACTTACCTGGATGATTGAGCATGCATCAAGACATAATCCAGTAGATTGAAGTATGCAATGTATTGATATCTAGTATTGACATTTTACACACCATACCTTTAATAAATCATCTGATACATCCTAATTCTGATTAATATGACGAACTGACAAAAAATACATAACTAAACTAAACTAAAGACAAACTGTGAGAGCAGGAACACAAAGCAGAGAACCAGGAGAACACAGGAGGTAGACTCAGGAAGGCGAGCAGACAATCTGACAAAGACAGAGTGAAAGACAAAACTAAAGGCTTTTCTCATATCTCTAATTTGTGCCTTATTGTCTCCTCTGTCCTCTGTCCTGTGACCCAGAAATCAATCTCAGTGTGCCATGCTGAAGAGTGTCTCAGTGATATTGCAATTCCTAAAATGCATCTGGAGGACAGACGAGATTTGAGACAGCAGACTAGCTAGTTGTAATCGAGGATGCACAGGTGTGTCCTTTGCAGAAATGTTCTTACCTTTGATGACAGCATGACACACAGCTGCAATAAACACAACACAGTGGGAGGAGGAGTCTTCTGAAAATCAGTCCTTTGTATTTATAGCTCGTTTCAGTTAGGTGATCAACTGCATGACTGAAATGACTGAACTGCATTTCACTGTACGTCTGTGTGGGTGATTAAAATTGGCCTCATATCGTGTCATATTATACCGTATTGGGAACTTAATCAGAAGTAGTCCCATATATAAAAAATGTCATGAATGCTCTGAGATCATAAAATACAGCAATAGTTTATTGATTTGTTGAGCTAGAACAATTTATGATGCAGCTGAGCCTACGGTCATATTTAATTGACATGGCTTTAAAATGACAGCTCAGAAGCAAAGATGTCTCATTCAGTTAAATAACGCTGTTGCCACAGCTTCTCTCTCCTCGTGTATATTCCTCATCTCCCCCTCTTGCATCTTTGGTGAGAGACACTAAGGATGTGCTCGCAAATTTCCCTCAGAAAGTTCTTAACTGAATGAAGTAACCCAGACGTTTCTGCTTAGCCGACTATTTGGAAAGGTGCTTCAGTGCTTTCTTATTTTAGCAAAGGATACACTGGCACATCCTTTATGAAAGGAAAAGTGATAAGGCCATCCCATAATTCATAGCAACACATCATCAAACAAACCAACTTGTGGCAGTAATGGCATGTGAGTGTTCATTTTTATTTGATGCCATAAGCTGCTGATATGTTTTTGCCTTGTGGTGTTTTCAGTCGAGGTCAAGGAAAAGCGATTAGGAAATGGAGGCAGGGAGTGAATTTTTTTTTTTTTTTTTTTTTGAAAGAAACAAGGAGATAAATCTAGGATATATAACTGAGAAAGAGGTTAAATAGCCACAGAGGGTTGATTGAGATAGAGGTGGGAACAAATCACATGTGAAAGCACTTAAGGTGGGGCAGATGGTCAGTAAACGAGGGAAAGGAACAACGGCACAAAGTAAACACCACAACAAGAAACAAGGAAACCTTGTAGCACAAAAACAAGCAAAAGTATTAAAGGGACATGTCAAAACCATCATATAATAACATTTGAAGCAGGTGAATAAGACCTTGATTTCCCCCACTTATTCTATAGTTCATTATAGTCATAAAAATAACAAAACTGATGTTTTAGAGCCAAAGCCTTTAGCATCTTTATCTGCCATTGTCCTGCATTTCCAAAGCGCTATGAACACATGTAAGTAAGCCACACCTTGGGCTGCGATTCTTAAATTGTCATAAGTAAAAGTATCAAGATGGTATATCTGATATGTTAACATGTAACACGATTATATGTTATTTGTCTAGGTATGCTCTGCTTTTATATATATATGTATATATATATATATATATATATATATATATATATATATATATATATATATATATATATATGTGTGTGTGTGTGTGTGTGTGTGTGTGTATTGCAGGCCTTTTATGACTACTGCACTAAACACTCTGTCTCCCTCCTATAGCACAGATACATTCTTTTTAATGTGCAATTCAAAATTGGCTGTAGGTGTTAATGCGTGGGTTGATAATTGTCTATTTTCAGTGTTATCCCAGCTCTCACCTTATAGCTCCATCTGCTACACAAACCTAAGCTGGATAAATTGTTCAATAGGTGGATGGATGCATGGATGGATGGAATACTTTGATTGTGGCTGCTGTTTGTAAATTGTTCCTTAGAAGTCCCATTCTAACTGTTTAACTTTCCTAGAGTGTGCGACTAGTATGGGTGCTGTGTTGGTGTGGCTTAAAAAAAACCACTTCAGTATACTGTAATGAGCCGTACACCGGCATTTTACGCTACACATCATATTTGCACCAAAATGTCTCCTTCAGATGCCTCAGGATATTTCAGTAGAACCTGAGGAATTCTACTTGAACTGGCTATTAGTGCGCAAAAAAAGATGACCAAGCAAATGTTTGTGCTCCTGCTGCCTGATGCCTCACCTCGTAGTTATATTCTGCAGCGTCATCCAATGAAAACTGCTGTTTGGTCTCTGGGAAACAGCCTGAAGCCCCCTGGTGATGATCCTTGACAAGAACACTCAGACAGTTTTACACAAAAGTTGATGTTTGCTTTCTCTTCAAGTCTGAGGTCCATTGTAAAATGTCATACATGGAGGTGACCAAAATAGGCCATCTAGGGATCTAAAAATAGTAACTGGTCTGGGAAGAAGTCAACATGACATGACCTGAAGAAGATCAAGAAGAAATCTGTTTGTTATAAATCAGGTATGTTTATGATTTTTCATGACCTGCCTTGTAACATCTTTACAGTATATAGCACACTTATGTTTACGCATTAACACAAAGTGTGGACATGTAATTATTCTGGTATTTGGCCATAAACAAGTGTGGACTATGGAAAAACAAGATAAAGTTATAATTTAATGTGAGTTCTTTCAACAGTTCAGTTTCAGTTTCTCAGTTTCAGTCTGAGTCAACGTGGTTGACAAACCAGCCAATATTCCCATTCTAAGAATCACACAAGTCATTAGCATGGCTGCAGAGCAAAGTGCCCATCTATTTTAGAAAATTGAATTATATATTTGGATGCATTTTTAAAGATTTATACTTGGAGCTGAGTGGCAAACACAATATTGCTTTTGGACTTAATAGGACAAATGTAATGGTAACACCTCCATTATCCTTTTATTCAATAATTTTGTCTCATAAAAAATGATTTTCAGAGTTGGTGGCCTCCTAACAGGTGGCATGCTGCCACGGTCTCAATGCCAAAATAGATTATCCTAAAGGTGATGCTATTTTGCAAATGCATGATAATGAGATTCTCACTGAGTTGCAAATCTGTTAGCTTCAGAAATTTCAGTGAACGGCATTATAGCAACATCTGCTGTCCTGTCATGACAACTCTATCAAACAAGACAAAGCATTCGGTCTCAGTGTTCATTTCCACTCCAAATTGTCCTGTATAATTTCGCTAAGAACATTACATAACACCCAAAACTTGGACATGACATCTGGTTAAACTTGATCAATGTGAATCCAGAAAAGAGATTTTGAGGGAGGTCAAAAGCGATGGAAGAAAAAGCTGCAGGGGCTGAGAGATAGATGGATATCAGCTGGGTGATTGAAATGCAGAGCAACACGGACGGACAAGTTGAGAAGCCGGTGATGCATCATTGATTGGCACCGTCTCAGAGTCAGGACAGATACTGCATCACCGCTGAGGTGTTCGATTCAAATTGACAAATGTTCAATCATGTTTTGGAAGGGTAGAATGTGTTTAATTATTGGGTGAAATGAGGGGTATATGTGACCAGTAAGCAGGGCAGAGGGGAAGGGCAAAACTGTAACTCCTTTACACAAATTGCAGAGAAGCTTGGCGCTGTCAACAATCAATACATTAATTACGGTAGTGTGTGATAATCAAGGAGCGATGCTGATGACAGTCCTACTTTGATTAATGATTTCGCTGGGAATCGGCCCAAGCTCAAAGCAAATGTGCCAGAACCGTGACATTAACAGTATAGCATATCTGGTATACGACTGTTTAAATGTCTCTTGATAGACCGTGGTAAATGGGTTAAGGCACAGCCAAGAAATGAATGGCAGCACCATAAACAATCAAACATTTAATGGCACATTCCATTCCACTTAGCGTATTCAGTTCTGTGCAGTAATTGATTTTAAAAGCCAACTAGTTTGGTATCAAGAGTGCTGAATCTGTGTCTGGATAGAACTGAATGCACTGTAAGCATATTAAAGTCATGTTGAAACCTTTAATACTTCAGCTCACACAGTGCTTTATCTTCCTTCATCTCACAATTCGAGCCCTTGTTTTTTTTCCTCTCTTCCTCTAAATCTTTTTTCTTTGCAAGCATTACAAACACAGCAGAAACCTTCTGAGAAAATACAGTGTGGCACAGATTGATTATAGGTCTCTGTTAATACATTGGAGACCATCACAGTGTTGGGATGCTGCCGAGTTTTGAGGGGAAATGAATAAATCTAGCAGTAAATGCTTGTCTGATTGAACTGCACAAACAGCTGACTTTAGCTTCTTTTAGAATTTCGGTAAGTCTACGAACTGATGAGAAGTTTATAGCGATGATGAGTGTAAATACTTTTGTATACATTTCTGTTTGTCAGTGGAAACCTGCTTATCAATTCTCTTTCATTTTCCCCCATCAATCACACGTCCCACACTGCGGTACTTCTCGAGGCAAAAAATAATAATTTAAAAATGTTTCCAAGCAACTGCAGAACAGCTGAGACACAACTATCAAAGACAAGAATAAAAACACAGCACAGTCGTGTGCAAGGCCATTTAGCTGCTTCTTCAAAATAGTTTGGGGGTTAAGCTGAAAGAATCGATAGCTGCCCTTTCTGGTTCTTGTAAAAACATTTGTTATACTATGAGGCAGCACTGAAGTTATTACTACAAAACAACTTGCATGTTTAGCATGCTTTTGTAGGTTTAAGGGTCTCATTCATCATTCAGTGGATTTTTTTTTTTTTTTTATCTGACTTCCACGGTTGCATTTCTTTTTCAGTGTCAGAAATCATCTCTTTAGTTTGTTTAAACACAGGCAGAAGGCATTTTTAAAATCCAGGCACTCATTATTTTGAAAGGCAATGAGACATAGCTGTATATTGCTTCTGAGAGGAATGTACTGGATTTTTCATTAAGCCATGAACAGAAGTCAATATGGTACTTACATGTTTGGCAATTTTTCCTTCTGCTTTGAAAACTTGCTCCATGTGTTGCTGCTAAAGGCTTGGCAAATGATGGATTCACTCTGTCGCTTTACTCGAGCATCTCTTAATATCAGTATACTGACTTTGAAACAAACATTCACACTTGGTAATCTTTCTTGCAAAACTGTACGGCAGCCACATCAGCACTCTGCTGATAATGAACTAATGGCTGCCAACATATTGCATGCGCAGCACCAGTTCTGCAGCACAGAATGCTTAGCAATGCCAGCCACATCCAATCAAGACATTGCTCCAGAACTCTGTGGAGGTTACCAAGTACGAGGACAGAGCAAAGGAAGCACATATCTAATGAGTTGCAGTGGAAACTAGAGCAGGGTAGATAGAGAATGCGATAGAGGAGTAGAAAAAGAGTGAAACATATAAGGCGAATGGACTGGATGAGCTGGCGAGAGCGGATTGCAGAATTGCGTCAATGATAAGAAATGGTGAAATCAATTCTGCACAAATTGAGGCAGATTGATTTGTGAGTGAAAAAAAGGAAATAGTGATGAGAGTAGTTACGGGAGAAAGGAGGGAGCGATGGAAGGATGGTAGAGAAATGGATGTCACCTTTAGGTGACTAGACGCCAGTGAAGAAGTTTATTTTTAGGTTAGTTTAATGTTCTTACTTTGGACTAATTTGTACTTTGATAAAAGCATCATCAATAACACTATCATCATTTATTAACTCTTTGGTTTATTTATTCTCTTTTATTCACAATTCATTTCCTCTCTTCATTAAAGCCATGGTAATATCAGTCCCCAGTGATCTTTAAGATAAATGAGAATATCTACAGTACCATTATTCTTTCACCTCCTCTTGGCAGAGTTGCTGGACTGTGTGGGTTGCCTTGTGTGTCTGACAGCGTGTATCATCATTCGATTTTTACTTTTCTTAACTAGGGGAACCTTGGAGAAGCAATTAACAGATGAATCTGATGATTCCCAGTGGCTTAATTGTTTATTGTACTCAAATTATAGATACTGTGATAATAATCACAGATGATTTATGGATCATTACAACTCTAAAAGAGCTGCACATGCTCAGATGGTCCTAAAAAGCAACTATTAATTTAAACATATAGCTCTCATTTTGCACACAGCCCACTGCCAGTCTTGCTTGACTACAGTCACACTGAGAGGCAGGAGTGCATTTGTGCATCTGCTAAATTCATTACTGCAAATGTAAGAACTACCTGTCTGTTTGTCTGTGTCCCTGGCCTTGCTCTCTCTCTTTTTCACTCATCCACTTATTCCCTTTTTACACCTCAGGCAAAAAGCGAGGTTCCTCTCCTCATTAACCTCCCTGCCTCTCTCTAGTTCACCTCAGGCCAGCCCCACCTTAAGCTGCACTCATTACTGCTGAATGGGCTCAAGCTGGGTAGACGAAAACTGAACTGAAGTTGGGAAGCAGAGAGAAGGTAAAACGGGGCGAGACAAATAGTCGGTTGAAGAGGGAAGACAGTCATAATGGGTGAGAGACGGGATAAAAAAAAGAAAGAAAGTGAGACAACAACTGGGGGGGAAAAGAAAAGGTGCTTTAGTGTGGTTAAAGGAGAAAAGAATAAAAGAGACCGAGCGACCAAGACTTCCAGGGCAGAGAATCCATTAGAGAACTCATGAGTGGCTAAGATGATATAAGCAGACATGCTCAAAGCTTAAAACTGTGGCACTTGCCGTGGTTATCCTTGATAGATACCTACCTTCAGAAACCAGTTATTCATCAATGCCACATTTCTGTTGGAACAAGACCAACAATTCAGGCTCTGAACAAAGTGTTTCACGGTGTGGACCTATCTTTTCTAACATTTTCACCAGACTGAAGTGCTTTTATAGACCTGTCTGCAGCACCTTTATTGCTGAGTCAGAGTTCAGTAATCCCAACAGATTTATCAATGATTAATGAGTTGCTGCTTTAAGTACAACAATTATGGATAGAAATGGATGCAAAAGTACTCTTGATGATAATGAAGCAAACTGTTTTGTTTCTGCCACTGCTAAATGTTCTGCTTTTTGCTACCCAGATCTATAGGATATGTAGGTGATTAATGGCTTAAGGAATGCTCTTTAAGTGCTATCATTAAGATTTTCATCTTCTGTTTTTTTAATTAGAAGGGGATCGTTTGCGGAGTGAGAGGCAGAACTTGTTCTCAGAGAGAGGAAAATTAACAGCGCTCAGCATCAAAAGCCTCCTCAAGGCCACAAGGCAAACAGCGGACGCTAACTAAGGCAATGATGTGACATGAAACATGACTGGCCGTTCTGACATCAGTCTTCTCTAATAAAGTAATTATGCTGATGTTTTTTTGTCATTATACTTCAATAACACCAGTGACTTGGATCTAGAAAGTAAGAATGCTGCGATGATGGAAAGATTTGATAGAGTGGAGAATTAAAACGAATGAAAAATAGCAGTTGCGTTTTAAAAGCCATGAAACAGAGTGAGCGCAAAAGAAGGAGAGAGTGTTAAGCAGCAGATATGATTAAATTCCATCATCTATTACAGCTCGGCTCGACGCTTTCATCTGGTTTCAAGGCCGAACTCTCTGACGCGCTCGGGCTCCATTCTCAAAAGGTGACTCTTCCTGTGCCTTGTTTTGTCATTTATTATTACTATTACTCCATGCCTATGAGGAAACACATCCATGTATATATGCCCATGTATGCCCACACACACTTGCCCAGACACTCATCATTAGCAGGGGTAAGATCCTTTCAATTTGACCTTCAAAGGGAGAAACTTTTAGTCTCCCTCTATTCACTTCTTATTTTTTTCCTTCCATTAAACATTTTTTGTTCGTCTTTTCTCTTGTCGAGCTTGCCTTTGTCATCTTCTCTTCAGATTCTAATGCACTTTCTCTATTTCAAGGTACTTTGCAAGCATGGAACGTTGTGGCAGCAGCAATCAGCAATAAAAACAATTGCGTGCTTAAAAAGGATGTTATAACGTTAACTAGTGAGGCTCTAGCAGCAAAGGTTGTGTCAGCGGTGGAAATGAACTAAATTAGCAGGTTCTGGTTAAAGAATCCATTTTTTAAAATTAAAATCTAAAGCTGATCTATCCTAACATTTTTTCTCAATTTTAAAAGTTTGCACAGGATGAAAACCAATTAAATTACAGGCGAAGTGTTAACGTCAATCGACCTCTCTCGTCTTCTTCTGACCTACCACTCCCAGCTTTTTCCATCTCATCTTTTTCACATCAATCAAATATCCTAACACCCCCTCCACACACACACACACACCTCCCACCACACCTAGTCCCACAGATCCAGCTATCAATCTTCGTCCGTAATCCCCCATATGAATCTCCTACTTCTTCCCCATTCTTGCCTTCTTCCATCTGCAGTCCTCCATTTTCCTGGCAACAGGGAGCTCATATCACAATTCCTCTTCAGCTTCTTTCTTTCTTATCCCTCCATGTTCCATATCATCCTTTCTTGCTTTTCCCCTCCCTGTCTGTATGCTTCCTTGCACCTCTTGGGATGACATAATTCAGAGGACAAGCCTTTCAAGACCAAAGACTCTCACTCGCTCTGCCTGTGTCCCGCTTCCCTTCAATCCTTCTCTGTGGGGTTCTCAGAGGGACAATGATTACAACCAAGTGACTGATGCCTCTGCCATGCCAATTAATGTGGGGGGCTTAAAGATGGAGCAAAGAGAAAGAAGGAAAATGTGCCTGTGCCCGCATCTCCACACATTACCATACTAAACAGGCTGGTGGGGCATCTCAGCCCAACTGGTAGCTTTACAGCAGACACTTCAGGGACAGGTTTCCCCAGCCAGACGTACTCCAAGTCAGACATGTTTGCATAAACTGCCCCACTCTCTACAGACAAGCTTGGCGACGTGTCCTTCTGTGTTTGTCCTTACAGTCAAGGTGCCAACATTTGACATTATAGTATGGGTCTGCTTTGTAATTGGGTGTGAAATTACTGTCATTCCAGCCTAGGCGCTAACATTGTCTGAGTGACTCTGCCTGTGGGTGATAGGTGCATATAGTCAGGCATACACTGCACATTTGAGCACAGACAAACCTGGCCATGCTACAATGCATCATACACCAACGTGTTTTAAAGTTATAATCCATCAAACTAACTTCAATGTTCCTCCTCCTGTTGAGTAATGATGCACTCAATCCCACTGTGGCCATTCATACTCAGCCATGCATCATGACCCGCTTCGTACATTAGTTATACTGAGCAAAAAACCCAAAAAACAAAACACAGTGACTCTTAACAGTTTGCCACAAGAAAGCCAGGAAAGAATCAAAGAAGCATGCTAGCTCTGTTTAATTGCACCGCGACAGCACCGTGACGCTTGTTAGCCAAGTACAAGAAGAACTACAAGATAATGGTCACTCACTGAAGTCACAAAACATGGGAATGGTGATAGTGTAACATTTTTGTAGTGAGAATTGGATTATTAAGACAAAAGTTAGTTGCAGTAATTGGTTACTGTGGCTAAAAGAACCTTCACTTACAGAGAAATTAAAGACTGAAGCTAAAAACAGAAAATCTACTAAAGGTCAGAGCTCTGATATGACTACTCTAATTAGTGTTACTTTGGAACAAGATGAGGTCTTTCTCCTCGGCAGTGTCTCCTGCTGCACTGTCAGTAAGAGGGTCTTTTCATTCTGCTAGTATATTACAAATTTCTTTTTCTAAAAAAGGTGCCCAGTTCCTCTTTAAGCAGCCCCGTGCAGCCACTTCGCCTCAGCCAGTCTTTTGCATTACTTTGCCTTCAGCCAACATTTATAATTACTGCTGAAGTACACGCTCATGCTCATTCCTGACCTTAAACATGTACTTTGCAAGTTGTATTATGTACTTATCTTTTCGTGCTATTATGTTGATTTTGTTTCCTATTCCATTTTCTACTTGTTCATCACAAACATGTGCCCTCCATCAACACAGTTTGAGATGAAAAGGGGTCTTATTGAGCCCTTGTTTAGTGCAGCCTCTCCAAGTCTGCAGGAGCCCTCAATCCCAGCTCAATTCTCAACGCTGCACACTGATGCAGGATTAATATGATTGCTTGTGTTCTTCTCTGCAGTTTCGCCCTCCGTGGGACTGAAACCAGACACTGGACCATTAATGCCTTCAGATAAAAAATAATAATAATATTTAATAAAATAGAAAACATCAAACCAGGCTTAACAGCCATAATGACTCTAAAGTGAATAATCAGAACCTATGACGAGATAATAACGCTCTTTAATTCATTCCTGTATATTTCACCCTCAAATGATAAGAGAACCCCTATTCAGTAAATGATTATTTATCTTTGTAGCGCCAACATGAAATATCTGCCGTGTGCTCAAATTGGCACCTCTCAAAAGATGAAGCACAAAATAGGAGAAAATGATGGTCAGGCTCGTGCTGCTTTATCATCACATGCCATAAACACTAGGTGATTGTGTACAGTTTTTCAGTTGTTTATATTTATATATTTATTTTTGGGAGCTTTGATTTTCTTTGACTTCCCATCGATGTCACTTGAGGTCCTGTTGGGTAGAGGTGGGTTTATGCTATATTGCTTGTGCTGTTTCATTGTGAGACTGCAGCCTTGCCAATTTTTTTAAAAAGCCTACTGATAAATTTATATGTGCAGTGTAACACTTGTTAACCCACTTCCTGTGTGTCCTTCTGACTCATGTTTTTATTTCACTTACAGCCCACAATTTGCAAAGCTAACTTGTGTAATTTTGAGTAAAAAAAATAAAGAAACCTAAAAACAAAACGGGACAAATGATGTTTCCACTGATTCACAGGCCTCTAGTGCTCAGCAAGAATATCTAGTACCTTGCCATACTTTGGCCTCACTTTTTCATCGTGGGAGGAAGCAGAAATTTACATATGATGATGCATGTCACTCTTTGTAAAAATTAAGAAATATTCCTCTGGCTCAGCTCCGCTTTCCTGCTTACACTGTGCTCAAGGTGTCATGCAGTTTGATGGGAGCTGACGAGGTCTGAGGGTAATTGGCTGTGTAAAGTCTGCGTCAAAATGCAAATTTATGTCAACATTTTCTCAGGTGTTTCTACTTTTATCGCAAAACTTGGAACAACAGAGTACAAACAAACAGCAATTTGTGACAGGTCTATAAACAATATTTGTGAGTACACAGGAACTCAGTTGAATTACTGATTGCAATCATGAATACCATTAATGAAGCTTCCCAAGTGCAAATACTGTATCTCTTGTTTGGATCAGAGTTTTTAGCGTCACACAGAGCCAATCCTTCTATGCTAATGTGGACGCCGTAAAATGGCTGTCCTGCGGCATTTACTGAACGTCCAACTGAAGAGCAGGAGGAGGATATGCTGATTAGAGGAACAGTATACCATGCTGTGCTTGGCTGAGTTGTTTTGTGCAAACAATAGCAATATAAGCCCTTTTTAAAAATAAAAAATAACATAATTCAGGCCAAAGACCAGACCTAGACGGCATTTATCAAGCTCTTTTGTAGCGTTACTGACCACTCAAAGCACTTCACGCTATAAGCAATCTACACAGTGCTTCGTTCTATACACTTAAGTGCTTTGTTTCACATCTAAACCTATGGGCAATTTAGAAACACCAATTAACCCTGCATGAAGGTCTCTTTAATGTAGAAGGAAACCGAGGCAGGCACAAGCAGAACATTTAACTCACACAAAAAGACTTCTGGAAAGACCTGTTGTCTTTATGCTGGTGCTCCTGTGATCTTTATACCTTTGGCAAAATAAATAGAGGACTTGTATTGATTGTATGTCTCTGTCGGATCGTTTTCTTCATCACAAATAATGAAATCAGACAGTAGGATTTTAAAACAGCAGCCAATGGTTAATATTATAAACATTATTGGCTCCTGATTCACTCTACTTTATAAGATCTAATTAATATTGAATAATATTTATAAACAAATCACCCTCTATACATAACTAATGCTGAGCTTTGATTAGCTAATTCATTAATCAGAGTTTTCTTAGTGCTTGTCCGTTCACCTTCCTCCATCTTTCATCTGAGGGAGATATGTAGTCCATTTATCCCCAGCTGTATTTATTCTAACTCTCTATTATAAATCACCAAGCAAAGCTTTATTACTTATGCACTTAGGGGTAATAAAGCATTAATTGGTTATCCTGGGAATAAAGAAACAAATGGAACAGTTAATCAGCTAATATGAAAATAATAGTCTCAAGGATGTGATCAATTCTGCAAAAAAAAGAATGTACTCCAGGGCACTGAATAAGCTGTATGTTACTAACTGAAAAGGCCAGCCGATGTGATGCAATATGACTGTAATGAATTGCCAAATGTTGGGAAAGTATGCAAAAAAAAATGTTATCAAAGTTTTCTGAGATTCATAGCTGCCTATCTGTGTCTCTTTTTTTAGCTTTAAAGCAAGATGATTAACTCACAGTGTGAATGGCCCTTTAGATCTTTACAATAGGCAACTGCTTTTTCCGCTTTTAGTACCAGATGCAGCACAGACACTAACATGTTTACAAATGGCTCATTAGGACTCCTGCATAAATATAAAGTGTCTCTCTAAATGGGTTTATGTTGCCTACCATTAAGTCAGGAGCGTAATCAGATGGGGAATTTTCTGCAGCGCCACAGACATCAATCAGTCCAGCGCAAAACTTTAAAGTGTGCGGTTTTCTCGTGCTCTTCACAAACTTCACCCCTTTCTGTATCCCCTGACATATATTTACATCAACTGGGCAATATATTCCCACGACAAGATAGCCTGTCATTCTCCCTCATTTCGTTCTCATACATCATGTTCAAAGCCTACCAGCAGAGCCGATGTGGCTTCACCTGTCCCTTAGCCTTCACCTGTGTGCCCCTGTAGTTAAAACGCCTGCGTGTCCGCCCTCTGGACTGTTTTCTCTGAGTACTGCAGCATCACCAAACCGGCTATAAATCACATTGCATTATCACCGCGCCGTGCTTTGCCTCTCGCTGTGCCCGCCCACCGCACGGCTTCGATTGGCCGGTGCAGGTCCTTGGTCGGCCTCTCTGAGCGGGACATCGGCGCAATCGTAAATCCCGCCTCCTGCTTCGGGATCGGTGATTGGAAGAAGGGGTTTTCTGCTAACTGTCAGTCAGGCTCTTTTCTTTTCGTGAGTCTCGCATTCAGTGCTGCTGCCTGCGACGCGCTGAGTGCGGAGCGAGGAGACGCGCTGCATACCAACAGAGACATACGGAGAAGGCTAATTTTTTGGCCAGGACGCACACAGACCCCATCCCGCTCTGTGCCAAAAACAAATTTATATCTGGTCATTGGACAGTTTACATTTTAACCTTTCTTCTCATGCATTTTCTGAAATATTTTTTCTGTCCTTCAGTGAACTAAAAAGCCAATCAAGTGTCTGGGATATTTGTTCTTTCTGCTGTATTTTTTTTCTGGTTGAGAGATTTTGCTCCGAAGAAGATAAACAGCCCTACCCACCCTCTCTCCCCAACGGGAGTCACCAAAAGGAAAAGTCAAGACTGATGTTTTCATCCACTCACATGTAGAAGCGTTTGGACTATTACTGTTGACACTCGTTCACTGGGTCTTTGTTTTAATATATATATATTTATATATATTTAATCAGATTTCCCGCAACTGCACCCTAAGGGAGGAATACCGAGACATTTGGCTGCAAAAAAGGGAAAAAAACAAGCATAAAATCAATCAGAACTCCATCATGGGCTGCCCCCTCTTGCGGAACGTGTTTGCTGTTCTGATTCTGGTTCTGCTGTCTAAAGGTAAGTTCCTTATGAGCTACTTTAGTGATGTGCTGACGGTTCTGTGCTGCTGCGCCTCTACGCATGCATCTTTCATTTTCTGAAAAGCGGTTGTGGAGGTGAATACTAATGATGATGATGAGGAGGGGGGTGTTCTACCTGCTTGTGAATCACGCGTGTCTGCCGTGTACTACGCTCCAGCCTTCTATTTGCTTACACACGGAGATGTGGAGAAATGCTGTGTGTGTTTTTGTGCGGGCGCACACCAGTATGCGCGTACACGTGAGCGCAGCGCCAGGTTCATCTCTAAGCCAACCTCGTGGTTGAGTGTATAAGCACGAGTGATGCATATTAAGATGTTTACTACGGAAAGAATAGACTCGCATCCGCGGTCTTCTGTTAACATTCCTTTACGTGGCATGGACTGCCCGGTACCCCCGCGCGCACGACGCAGCATCAGTGCGGGTGGGGGTTGTGAAGTTAACGTGAGTAAGGGTAGTAGCAATGCAGAGAGACTCGGGAGATAGCCTGTGTTTTGTTCTCTCACTTCAAAACCAAGGTCGAGAGAGACAGAGGGCTACATGTTGAAGGATGGACAGTTGGGAAGGCTTAGGGTTTCCAATATGCGCTCGCTGGGTAGTCAAGCTTTAATTTCCTGTTTTATTACTGCTATAAAACATCCTCCCCACAGCTCTACAAAAGAGACAAACACACTTCATTCATCTCCTCTGAAATTCCTCCACTTAAAACTGTTTAGTCCTCAGATAACTTTCACAGCCCACATGATGTGGAGGGTATTTAGGCTTCTTTATTATGAGGAACACAAACTTGAGTGCTGATTTTCAAAAATATTCTAATATCTTCCTCTAATAATCTCTCCATGCTATGGGATGTCCCACCATATATTAACCTGTGCAGCAGATTCTCACCATGCACTGTAATTTCCCCCTGCCCATCCATCATGGAAAAACACACACAAACATGCACACACACATGAGCACACAAATATACACACCTGGCTCAATTAGTCCTGCCTTAGTCCTGTGGGAAATCAGTATATAAATAAATTACTCTGGCCCTTAATAACAATAATTGATGTGTCAGTGCAATAAGATGTGAGGTTAACAACCTGCAGATGCAGACGGGCCCAAGCCCCCTTCGCCTGGGCTCCTTGTGGGCAGGAGAGCCCAGCTGGTCATGGTTGGCTTGACACAGCAAGCCCCTTCTCCACACCAGGCAGCGAGCAGACGGACTGCCCTGCAGGATGTACACAGCACACAAACACAATAGGCTCAACACCTCACAAAACGAGCCCTGCAATCCCATTGAGTCTCGTTTCAGTTTTAAGCCGTTTGCGTTTGGACCCATGGGTTTTGTGATGTGAAGGTGTGACCGATAATTTAAGCCACAGTTGCGGAATGATTGAGTATTGATGGGAATTGTGCACACCAGATTCATCTTGGAGAGAGTTCCTGCCTGCTCCTATGAGTTTCTGTAGGTCCACAGTGTATCCATCTTTTGAGGTAAAGAGCATGCATTATACAGGAAGAACAAGACTGTTAAAAGGGCACCGTTCCCTGGTTGATAAATCATGCAGCAGTGGAATAATCTTTTGAATCTGTGCCCCTGACATTCAAGCAAGTGTCGTGTGCGTGGTTTAAATGGTTAACCAAAACTGTTTAGTAGATTTGTTATTTCCTGTGAGTTTTTATTTCCTGTTTAATGATGTACAAGATGAAAATCTCTAAATGGTTGTACAGCTTTTACGGTATGTTATTCATTTGAAGATATTTATTCATTTGAAGACATTTCTTCCTCTGGAGATATTTCATCCCCTTATTAATACTCATTTAGTCATTCATATCATGAATGACCAATATTTTTAAGAGAGCGGCAATGTACTTCACAGTGCCATACCAACCAGGTCAACAAAGGTCTTTTCTGTGCTGCATAACACCATTAGGCTATTCAATGGTTTCCTACTGGCTTGGCGTGTGAATGCACAAACCTCTCCATGGGTGTTGCAGCCAGACCCTGGCTTGACATCATATCTTTCTCTTCCTCATTAATTTTCTCTTTTTTCTTAAAATGCATGAGTACCATTAGGCTAGAATGGTGGATGGCCACTCATATGTGCAGTAAAATACCTGCATATTTCTTGCACAAAAGCTGTCTGCAATTACTCCAAAACTGTTTCATCAGTGAACCAGGCCAGTGATGAAAGATTAAGGCTGGAGTCGATCTCCACACACCTCCACACAAAATTAAACAATTTACCCTCTGTTCAGATGATTTCTGTTATGACAGAAACCTGAAATATCTAATAATGAGAATAACAGCCTCGCTGATTCAGTGAAAAGTGAAGATGACAAGAGAAATTGCTCCAGCTTAAAGGTCACAGCAGAGGACATTTAAGGTTATTTCAAAGGATATTATGTTAATGCTGTATTTGGATGTTAAAAGATTTCTACCTTACAGACATGGATCGGCTCCATTGCAAGAAATTCAACTTTGACAATATACTGAATACAAAACATAGTAAGTTACTAACGTTTAAATAGCCCAACAGATGGATTTCCCCACCAACATGATAGAGGTCGTTGTAAGAGGAAGTGTGCAGGGCAGGAACACAGGTGAAAACAAGTGGGGTCGCTTTGTAGCCCGCCATCCTTATTGTTTCAGCAACATATGGGGGCCAAGTGGGGTCAATGCACATTGCACATGTTAGCACGTAAGCACCTCCTTCTTCCCTGTTTCCTCTCCCTCTCTCTCTCTCTCTCTCTCTCTCTCACACACACACACACACACACACACACACACACACACACACACACACACACACACACACATTCAACTGGATCACCAGTCTTGGCTTGGAGATGAAGAGAAGGGAGATGCCAGCATCAACAGATGCCTAGTGCTCCTATTCTGGAGGGGTCTCTGCTTTTTCTCCCTCCCTTTGAAATCCATGGTCTCTCTGTGCTGTTGTTCTCCATGTTTGGCTTACAAATGCTTTGCCATTTTGGCAGGTTTTATGTATCTGCAAATGTTGGAGTAAGAGGGCCTGGATTTGGACTGAAGAGCCTTGGGGACTAAGGTTGGAGGTATAACCAGCCTTGAGAGGGCCTGTGGTCTGAATATTTTCCCTGAAGGTTTTGCTTTTTTATTTCGCTCGATGTTGTGTGGTCGACTTTAGTGCAGAGCATTGAGCGTCATAAACTGAATAATTTCCTCACATGTAGTGAAGCAGATCAGACCTAAAGAACACTCAGCTGTGACTGGGGTGGCTGTGGCTCAGGAGGTAGAGTGGGGCGTCTACCATTTGGAGGGTCAGATGTTTGCTCCCTGGCTCCTTCAGTCTGCACATTAAAGTATCCCTGGGCAAGATACCGAATCAGGAGTTGCCCCTGTTTGTTGCTGTGCTTTATTTCAAACCTCATATTAAAAAAGTGTAATAGAGGGGAGAATAAAGTTGAGATTTTTCCAGTCTTAAAGTACAAGAAGAATTTTGCAAATGTACCAAATGTTATTACTTCTGACTTAAGACGGTGTGAAATCACTTGAATTGTCTAAATTAAATGCTACCACCAGAAATGAAATGGCTATTGTAACTTTACTTGAATTGTGAATGCAGCACAATAAATTATGATTCATGGCAACCACTAGCAGTATTTGTATTGAATCAAGGTTTTAAGGATGCATCTCAGGGACTGTAAAATGCAACCAGTTCATTTTAATCTTTATTGTCTGCAGTAGGGAGCCTCTGCTTCCGGCATACAAGAACAGAACACTCCAAAGTTGATTGTTGGGTGCATAAAACAGATTAAAAGTGCAGTTGCGGTAGCAATAGTATTAAATGACCAAAAGACCAAAACAGAAAATGACTTCTGCTGTGCTGGTTCTTGTTGCCTTACTGTGTGAGGTTTTCCAGCCGTTTTCCAGCATATCCAATTAGTTTATCAGGGATGAATAACCCCTCAAGCAATGACCGTTTGATCTGTCGTGCTGAAGCTGAAATCTGCGTCTCATAGAGTTTGAAGCTATCTGAGGTCATGGGTTCAAGTCCTTTGAGGATGGTTACCTAGAGTACTGGTGTGGTTGGTAGGTGGGTTCAGCATCACCTTACTGCCCTTGAGATTGTTCCTGTCGGTCATGATTAACACTTTCATGGGCCTCACATATTGGTTTGGCAGGATTGGCAATTACATGTGATGTCAGTGTTATAAATAATAATTACTGCGAGGTTTGTTTACACTTATATTTATAGTTAAAATATAGGATATGGAGTTCAGCGTAATGGAAAGTAACCAGACTGCTTTCAACCTGGGACACGTGGTTATACAGACTAAAATTACCACTGTAATTCAGTTTGTTACAACCTCCCGTCATCTTCCTCTTCTCCCACTCCCAGCCTGAATATGAACTTTATTGGTGGTTTCTCAGTGTTATGAATCCTTATGTTTTATTTATTCCAAGTGAAGGATCATTCAAAAGGTAGCTGAGTGGGTGTATAAGCAGTAGCAAGCAGTGGCTTGCGTATTCATGTGGACCTGTGCCCACAGAGGGACATATGGACTATTGAACATATGTGTGCACACACCGTGGAATAGTCCCTTTACTCGGGCCATTGGGAAGATGAATTTCAGCAATTTTCCCACTAAAGGTGTTAGCAGTAAAATCAATGGAAAGTCAGTGAAAACGTGACATCTTTTCATATACATCAGTGTGTCTATTAATAACTCTCAATGTTCTTCTCAATAGCATTCACATAGAGAAATCAAATAAGTCTCTGAACAGTGCAAATTTCTTCCATTTGGGCCACGAGTCTTCAGTCCACAGTGCAGATTTAGCTATCTGCAGGGAAAAGGAGAAACACAAAACAGATGTTTTCTTGTTTGGTTATGTGGAGATGTTATACATTTAGGAGGAATGAATACTGTTGGAAACAGAGAGAGAGAATAGCTTGTGATTTTCTTGCCTCTATTCCGCTTCCTTCTAGTCTTTTTTTGTGCCACAGAGTTAGTGTCACTGGAAACACAATTCAGATTAGTGCAGGCGGCTTGTCCTCAGGGAGCCGGGAGGGACGAGGGTCCCGCTTTTCTCCCTGTCCTCATTACCAAAAGACAAGGAGCTCGCCGGCAAATCAATGGAAAAGGCTTAGGCACTAATGCAGGCCATGTCTGGCGATGGGACTTAGCTTTGTGTGCGTTTTTGTGCCTCTGTGTGTTCATGTCCCATTTTGTGTGTGTGTGAAAGTTTAATCATTTGTGCTACAACAGAAGGCTGGAGAAAAACATTAGTTTCAAACTACTGCTGAATTGCTCGCTGTTGGAATAACCTCAAAAGTCCTGGTTAACTGCGCTGATATTTACCATGGGGGCGTATAATAGCACAGAAGCCCTTTAATTATGCGGAGATAACGTAAGATTCATCTGTGAATCCATTTAGTCCAGTATTAACGCCGTTCCCATTGCAATTATAATGGCTCCGGGCATTGTTGCCATGGCTACTACTACTACTTCAATAGCCAGCAGTTGTGTACAACTTCCTTTACACAGGCAAAAAAAAAAGTGAAAAAAAGAGCAGCACCTTGGTCTTTCCCATCAACAGCCCCCTGCAGTGTATGTTGGTATAAAAATATGTGGAACGATCCACATGTCTCACCGCTCAATCTGTTCTTGCTCTGCTTGATGCGGCTGTCTGTCTGTTGTTCTTGCATTTGCCTTCATCCCTCGCGTGTCTTATTTTGTTTACACAGGTAAAACTACTGGGTGCAACAAATGCTAAATAATGGTTTTACGTTGTGGATTTTCAGCCGCGCTGCTGCCTCTGACATCTCGTGGTGCTGGAGGTGTTCCCGGGTCTGCGCGAAGGGGAAGGGAGAGCAAGAAGGAAGGGGGAGAAATAAATAAAACTGAGGAAAACAGATCAATAAATATTTCAGCAGCTGCTCCCTTCACAGACTTCTCCTGAAGCCATAAGAGATGGAAAGAGAGACAGGGAATGGGGAGGGATGGATAAAGTGGAAGAAAGACAGGGGGAGAACAGGGGTAATTGTGTTCCAGACACTCATTCGCAGTGAACGAGAAAGATGGAGAGTGAACGAGAGCAACAGAAAATGGGGATAATTGTGTCCCAGACTTTTATAGACAGAGAGAAGAGGCATGAGTGAGGGGTGGAGAAGCGACACAGGGCGTGCTAACGAGCACCACATACCAACATTGTCTTCCATGGGAACAAAAAAAGCCATCTGAGAGCAAGAGAGAGAGAGAGCTCCCAGACTTTGGCACTCTATAATAGTGACTATAATAGTAAGAGTCTCTCTCTTCCTGATTTTCACGTAATTTTAATTCCTGTCAGGAGTTAGCAGCAAACCGTGTGGGTGTTTGCAGTTTGCACAGCGAGTATCTCTAAATGATAATGAGCCGGTCAACAGCTGAGACGGCCAACATGTTGCTCCGAATCAGGCGTGGCCACTGTCATTGTCACTGTGCACCCACTCATCAGCTGATCTCTTCTCGCATTTCCATGAAGTCCTGGTGCCCAGGATGCATATTACATGCAGCTTTCGGTGCACGTAATGTATGTTTAATGCCTAGAGCAGAAAAGGAGAGGAAAAAGACAGAGGGAGCTTATGAGGATGGACAGGCCAGAGAGATAGAGGAGTTATGAAAAAATGATTGAAGGAGGGCTGTTGGGAGGGAGCAAGGGAAGAGAGACAGATGGTGTGAGGGAGGAAGGGGAGGAGGAATTCAAAGACCCGCAACAGGCAGTGATCGAGATGGATTGATTCTGCAGCCAGATGATTAGGTGGAATAAAAAACATGGCAGGTTTATCCTGCCAATGAAAACTGTGTTTGGGTGATATTGCTGTGAGTGGGAGTAGTAAAATTGTTTCAGGGTCACTTGTTGTGTGATATTGCAGCATTAAGGAGCTGGTGCTAATGCGATATGCCACTGATTAGGGAGTCATTCCAGTGAGGCAGCACACCTCTAATAAGACGCTCATGTAGTGTGCCCACATAATAACAAGTGGATTGGTGCTTGTCAAGAATCCAGACTACATAAAATATCATATTTAGATAGCCTTTTAAGTTGCCAACATAGCAATCAAATGTCAGCGCTACGTGTTTCGTTGTTGCTGTTTGGAAAGCTACATAATTAGGAAAACAAATCATGTTGATGCCCAGTTGCAGACAGTACTTGGTGCCATCCACCCAAGCTTGCGCTGCTATTTAGAGATATGCCACAATTCTCTTGTAGTTTGCGGCTGGCATGTGGCTCTGGCTCCAGCTGTGAAGGTGCCGGTGGGATTTCTTGTATTAAAGTGTCTATGTTAGCATGACATACTGACAGTAAAGACTCAGTTAGCCAGAATTTCACTAAGGATTTGTCTGTGACAGCCCATAAATTGTCTTGCAGGAAATGTTCCACAGCGTCTGATTCCTTTCTCCAAGCACAGTGTGTTTGATGCTTAAAAATTGCTGCAAAATCATTTTCAATCAGAAGATTAAAGAAAATATCGTATTCGTGATATCGTGGTCCTATTGTGTTAATTGGGATGTTAGGTGAGATTTCATTAAACATTCGTGCGCTATAGAATCTTAATTGGGTTTGGGAGAAGAGGCTTCCTGTATTATTGTGTTATGATATTTCACTAATTAAACGTGGAGTTGGATAACACTAAAAGCCCTTGCAGCTTTTCCCAGTTTTTGTAATGCACTGAGCGAAATTCCATTAGTGTTTGGACCAGCATCGGAACAAATAGGGGCACATTTTTCGACTCTGATTATTTAAGTCATTTCAAGGATATAGCATGCTTTTAAATTACGCTTCAATCACATTTTTCTTCCTGTATTTACTGAGGGATGTGGATGAATAGGGCTTACCTAATTTGTTGTGTAATATCATTCCTGGGGTGCCACTGTGACTTTCTCATTTCTTCTGAAGAATCAGCTTCTTTTTAACATTTCAAGGCTGTGCTACAACCCTTATCAATTACTTTATTTCTTGTCTTCTGTGCTTTAAGAATGAATATTAAATATATAAAGGGTTTTGCCCAAATTATGCTCAGTGCAATATATAATATGATTCTGGGGACGCAAATAAAATTCTCCTATCTTCCCGTCCTCATTCGGTTGCTATTCACTCCTAGTTGCAGCAGTTATTGCAAAAGTAGAGCACACGGAAATGTATCAATAAAAATGATTGCCAGAGCCTGTCATCCAAAGTCTACTGGGTTAATATAATGTTTGATATGCAGATTAAATATAGTGCTTGAAGCCACACATAGCTTTAAAATTCAAGTTTTTTAGCAACTCTCCCTTTAGAAATGACTTTGTGAAATCGTTTTGTCACAGCACCAAAACATCTCACTCTCTTCCCATCAAGGGGGCACAGGCTGTATCGATGTGACCTTTATCCGGCCAGCAGACCTTCAGTTCCATTAAGAAATAATGAAGGTGTCAGAAAAGGGCAATTAGCTGCTTAATGTTGGGCAACAGTACTCTAATACAACATAGTGTTTTTGCTGACAAGTCAATATCTATCTGACAACAAGCACTGTATTTTAGGACAGACTAAAATCTTATTGGAATAGCTGGCATTTGAGAAATGACTTGGATGAAATGGGCTTCTATGCCTCTTTAAGAAGAAGGCTATTTCTGCTGCGGTAGGTTGGAAAAACAACTATTATAGACTTTGTGATAATGTGATGATGAGATGCAAACAAAAGAAAATGTGGGAAGCATCAAGACAAACGCACGCAGACGCGCGTACACCTTTGCAAAACAACAAAACAAATTTAGTATCAGGGTGATATCAAAGCGAGACCCATAGTACTGAAGAATGAGATATTCAGATATCTGAACCGCTGGAAATAAAAAGAAACCCTTATTATGCCTCATGCTGGCCTGTTTACTGTAAGTATCTGCTTGATCAAACCTTCAGTTAGCTTTGTTTGTTATTTTGAATTTGACATCTGTAATCAGAATTGATCCGTATGCTACAGGGAGGCAGCTAAATCAGACATGACAAATGCAGGGCAGACAGTGCAGGTGCTTTCTCAATCAGGCCGACGTGATTGATCCTCTCTTGAATCCATCATGATCAAGCTTTATTGACATCGGGCTTCTATTAAGATTTCTTTTGACAGTAGAGAGAAAAGAAAGATGGCAGCTTATCACAAATGAAAAAAAAAAGTTTGAGTAAAAGATTGTATTTCACTTCAGCTCTACAGAGCATTTATAAAGCCCCAAAAAATGTTGAAGGACTTGTTCTAGTGCTATTGATTTTCCTTTAATTAGATTTTTTTTTCTTTTTTTACGATCAGACCAGTTTTGTGTGCTGAATTAATGTGAGTTATGATGGTGAGACCACACTTGTGTTAAGGCGCTGACTTCATACATGCAGAATTCTGGATGTAACTGAAACATAAACATTTGGTATAGAGCAGAGAATATGATTCACTTGAGAAAATCAGATTGATATCATGTACTCAATAAGAAGCACTTTTGCCAATGTCCATCATTTAATGCCTCATTTCTGCTCCCTGAATCACAGCAAAGCTTTTATTCTAAAAATGTCTGTTGTCAGCGTTTTGACAATAGAGTTTGATGTAGCGCGATGATTTTTTTTCTTCCTCCCCTCCTTAAAGATGGGACTTCTAAATGAGCAAAGATTCCCTTTCATATGAGTGTGCTGCACGGGCTGAAAGCAGAGATGGCACAACAGAAGCTGTCAAGCCATATAGACTAAATGGCTTTGAAATGCTGCCTCTTTGAAACTGCAACATTTCAATTCAGAGGACAGCAATTATGCAGTCAAACGTGGAAGTGGATAGAATTGCATTACAGTAGCGCCACATTTAATATAATGTAAAACCCAGCCAGTTTGTGCTTCACAAGTTATGCTTTAGTGCTTAGCCTGGGGGACCCTGCAGCCCTTCTAACTCTGCCCGCACTGCCAGAGCCCGCTCTCATCTCGTACTTAAAGACACGAGTGCATAACCTAAGGACATCTGCTTGCCTTTTCTCAGGTTCCTTTGTTTCTGCAGGGATGCGGACATATGTGATAAAAGTACCATCAGCGTTGTTAAGCTGTCTGCTCTTATTACCTGGGGAACACCACATCTTCACAACTGCTAATAAAAGCTGTCCCACCCTTGCTGTGGGGCCCCGGTAACATACTCCCTTTGCAGCAAGCTTAATGAGATCTTAATTACTTTATTCATGCCATGTTCGGTCCAACAAAGAGAGATATATCTATTGGTGAATATACTCCCCTGGCGGGCTGTTCACCTTAAATGGTAATATGGCTTTTTTCAATATCACAGTAATACAAATAGTTTTACAAAAGCTATACACAGATGGGCGACGAGTCAACGGAAAACCAAGCAGCAATGTCTTACTAGGTCTCGGGCCTCCATGTACCTCTATAACGGCTTTCAGCTTTTCTTTTAGTGTGTGATCTCTGAATCCTTTGATGAGTATGGAAATTATGTGATTCATATGCTGTGACCTTTGCAGTCACAACATCTCAACACAATTGAAAACCTGTGGGAGATTTTGGACTGACATATCAGATCGCACTCTTTAACCGTCATCCTAGATGAGAACACTCCCGTCTAGATAGAAATGTTTCATCATGTAATAAAGGTGATCCCTCAGAACAACCGGTATTGATTTGCAGTGAATCTTCCCTCTAGCTGGACACGAGGACCTCAGACCTGCCAGAAAGTACCCCCTCCCCACCCCCACCCCACAGAATAATAATGCCACTTTCATGGCAGAAGACAAGAGTTTAGGTTTTTCCTTAACTTTGTTAGTCGTCTTCTTCATTATTGTGGCACATTTATGTAAAATTGGCAGTTCCCAACTATGCTATTAAAATTAAAATCAGGATGTTTTGTTAAGTAGTTTAGTTTCTTTACACAAATTTTTTTTTGTAAACAATAGCACAGCACGAACATACAGGTTTGACCAAATTGTACAAATAGGACATCTGTGCTATGATTTTTATCTCAGTCTCTAGTTTCTTTATGAAGCACATTTCACAGGCATGTAGTCACAAAGCGATGTACGACAAAATAGAATAAAATAAATAAAAGAAGCAGGAAGAGACGCAATAAAAAAGTAGGCCTATAACAGACGAGTACAGTTAGTAGCAATTCAAAACCAAGACATGGAATAAAACAGAATAAAAGGAAATTGATCATTTAAAAAGCAGTCAACAGAAAGCTTGGTTGAACAAAAAAGTTTTTATCTGTTTCTTAAAGGAGTCCTTAGAGTCAGCTAAATGTAGCTGTATTGGGAGACTATTCTAAAATGCTGGTGCCAGTGTGTGAAAGACTCTGCCTTTCCCCCAAGTCTTCAATCTAGTATAAAGAACAACTAACAAATTCTGAGCCTGCAATTGAAGAGTACAAGCAGCAGTGTGTTTAAGGAGAGGATGGGCTAGACAGACTGGAGCTTGTCCATTTAGTGCTCTATATGTAAGTTTAAGCATCTTAAAACCATTTGTAAAATCCACCAGGGGACAATTTAGAGAATATAAAATAGGAATAATATGAGGCCACTTACTAGAATGCAACCGTAGTCTGGTTTCAGAATTTTATATTGCTTGTAGGCGTGAAAGAGAACTTTTTATCTATGCATTTAAAAAGTGCTATGCAAAATATTAACAACTGGTACCATGTTTATTTTCTGTCTTTTACACATTATATGTATTTTTTTTCTTATTATTATATACTAAAAATATGGTGCTTAGCAGTTTGGATAAAGCTAATCTAAAAACCGATCTATTAATAAAATAGATGTTAACATACACATTTATGGAAATTTAAATGCATATGGTCTTGATGAATGCTCAATCATCCAGGTAAGTAAATCCCCCAAAGATGATTGTGTTCATCTGGACGTAGCGTTTTCAATAAACTGAAATGCGTAACTGAAAATGCTACGTCCACGTGAACAGAATCAACTTTTGAGGAAATGCATATATGATTACATTTTAGTTCAAAGAAGTGTGAACCACAGCTAAATTTAAAGGATAAATCTCCTGAATACACTAACACCGGTATAAAAGGCTAGAAAAACGACAACCTATTAAACTGTGTTTTCAGCTCACATTTAAAACAACAAACCAATGATTGAACCTACCCGACTGAGGATGGCTTTTCCAAATGATGTCAAAACAAGCTGCCCATCATTTGAAAAGCAAAGTTTAGCGTTAGATGTTGGGAAATTTGCAAGACAAAGGGTACTGGTGTGACGTTTGAATTACATGGAAAAAATATTACTTGGGAACAGTCGATCGTGACAGTGCAACACTAAGGCAGTTACATTTCAGGGATACCAGGCTGTCCAGTTCAGAAGCACAAACTATTATGAATCTGTTTCACCTGCTTTGATACAAATGAAAGTGACAAGAGGAGCACCGGAGAGGCAAAAGCTGAGTATTTTTGCAGGTGGTGGTCACAGACCATTGCTCTCTCCTTATCCTTGCAAAACCATTATATTTTGGGGGGGTTGTCGTATTGTTGACTCTCCCGTGCACCTGTTGTCACTTTCATTTGCACCAAAGTAGGTTAAATGGATTCACATGCCTGATGGTTAACTGAATTTGTGTTGTACTGTGATTGAGCGTTCCCTTATTTATTTATTTAGTTATTTATTTATTTTACCAGTGTATGGAAACTGTGTCCGAAAAAGTAATGTTTCACATTCAAAGACAGGGTTGGCAGTGACCTTTATAACAATCCCAGAGACAAAAAAAAACTGCATAAATGATCATTTTTCATTTGACTGACATTTTTTTGGTAAATAGATTCATGCACAACACACAGAGGCCTGTAAAATAACTGACTTTAGAGTGACACTGAATCGAGCCCCGGTGTAATCCTTTTTACATTCAGGTCAGCAGAAAGCACCACCTGTAATGGTTCCTGCATGTAAAAAAGTGGAAGGTGAGGACAAAACTAGAAGGTTAGTGGTTTCACTGGAAAGTGTAAGGCCACTTCTGAGATGGACTGTGCTTTGTCCAAAGAATAATTGAGGCAGATAGAGTTAGCTGAGATCGAAACACAGCAGATGGAGGGTTGTGTTTGGCTGCGGTTGGTTGTTTTATTTATTAGCTCTGCCAGGTTGGTTGCTGCATTCATTTCATGCCTGTGTTACCCCACCTGCATCTTCAGTTGACTTCAAGTAGCTCAATAACAAGGGAATACAAGGTTTTCCTCAAAATAATAATTAAGCAGTGCCAAACTGTGCATTTATTGTAATTATAAATGATTAATGTGTTTAATTTGTATGTATTAGCTTTAAGCCTTTGATCGCGTGCACACACTGGCCTTTTGATCTCTTATATTCCCTTTTCAGTTATAGGTTGTATTATTGAATGCTGATTGCCTTTGATATAAATGCAAAGTCCTGATTTGAGCAGCAGCTTAACTGTGGGTGAAAAATCAACTCAGCTGTCGTGCATTGACTAATATTTACTCTTATCATGTTCCCTGGCATGTTAGCTTTACTTTCGTTTAATTTCACAGTTGTTCATCATAATGTTAATTATGAATTATGAACGGAGATTTTTTTGCTCATGACATGAAATGAAATATTTAGAGATTAAACAGTCCTCAATAGCCCCCGTTTCCAAAATGAGATGGTAAATCTGTGTTAAATTTGAGTTGCTTAAAAATCAGACTCGCACATCTGCTGTGTCACGGATTGGGTCTGTGTATTTAGATTTAGCCCTGGCCAGAAAGACAGGTTGCTTGTGAACTGGTAAATTGGCAGTGGCAGACCAAACTGAAAGGTGGTCGAGTCTGACCTCGTGGTCAATTAATCATGATTAGTTTTCAGAGTAGAGGCTGTCAGTGGCATACTTTTTCTATCACACTAAAAATAATTCCTGGAAGAGAAAAAAGCAAGCACAGCCTCAAGAATCCATAAAATACTTTCCGACATGCATAATATTTATTTATTTCATATCGTCTGTTCATCTCCTCTGCAGGTTTCCCATAACTAGTATAATAGGGAACAAGTGTGTCTGAGAACTGTACCCCACTTGGCTTCTTTTGTGTCTGTAACAGGATGACCTACCTGTCTAAAAGATTGTCTGAGACTGCGATTGAGGAAACCAACCCGAGAGTTGTCTCATGGTTCATCAAAACCTAAAGGGAAACCATTCTCTCTTTCCTTTTTTCTCATATTCCCTCCACATATCAAACAGGCAGCCACTGCTAAAAGATTCATGCATATGGACTTTAGGGTCATTAAAGAATGATCCACAGCAAAGCTGTTTTTTTCACCCTCATAATGAAATCCAATATTCATGAAATAGATTTTCCTCTCTGCTTGCCCACTCGCTCCAGTCACAGATGTGCGTTTACTGTGTATTTAGTCCATGTGTGCACAGGCTTGTTAGGCTAGCATGGGTTAATGGTATCCTAAAGGCGCATTTTCAGGCTACCCAGTTAATTACACAGGGTTGACGGATGACCTTGCCACACGTTACTTGTGTAAAGCAATGTAGAGTTGGGTCGTATCTAAGCTCTTCGAAGATTGGGGTCAGAGTAGAAAAATACATGCCAAGTGCTTCCAGTCGGAGGCGGCAAGATAATCAGATAAGCAAATATTTATCTAAAAAATATGGTATGCAAATTTAAAAATTAATATTATTATTCCATCTCATCCTAACCCAAGTGTCCTGCCACAGAGAAGATTCGTGCATGTAATGAGGGAGGAGATGCACAGTGCTGGTGTGACAGAGGAGGATGCTACGGTTAGGGTGAGGTGGAGGCAGATGAGATCATATCCATCAGTCTATTTTTAATAATGTAAAATTCAACATATGTTGGGCTGTATACCCTTTGCTGTGCATTTATCAATCATGTGGGCGTAGTACTTAAAGCTCTTTACCTGTAGCATCATTTTGCTCAAGGAATTTGATTTGCTGCATGTATGATTATCCATTAATCATACAGCATGACTCGGATGTTAAGGCATAATTCTTTTATGACGTGATACTCTCAACTGTGACAGCGCAATGTAATAATTCCTGAAACATAAAGGGAACCACGTCACAACCCTCTATCTCTAATTAGTCTGTAAAAGAGGATCTGATTTTTCAGGATCTGACCACCAGGTGGCATTTTCATATTGTTTGGTTTAACCATACCTCGATGGAACTCCTTAAAAATATGCAATTTATCAAATTTAAATTCTTTAATTTCTTCCAGACATATACTGGGCCTGAATGCCGCAGGTTATTTATTGGACAGCTCATCAGTATGGGTGACAGGAGTTAGGGTTGGACCTTCACTGTCTGAGGGGAAAGGGGGTGGAAAAGCTTAAAAGCTTAAAGTAATAACTCACTTCTGTATAAAATGGCCATGTAGGCTTAATTTAATTTTAGGGTTAGCAGTCGGATTAGATTTTAAATAAAAGAAAGCCAGTGACACCAGTGTTGATACCCCAGGGCAGTAATTGTGGTTGAATATTCATGAAGTCATATGGAGGATTGTGTTTTACAATGAGGAGCGAAGGAAAAAAAAACAAAGAACATGTAAAATCTGGAATCTCTGTGATTAAAATTGTGCCAGTAAAATACCACTATCATCACTTGCATCAGTAGCAATTTTAATCAAGTCATCTTTTTTGTCATATCATCAAGACATTATGCCACGTTTGATCCTCACCACCTTCATTATGATAACCACCAACACTGTTATCATCAACACTGATAATCAGCTGAATCTTTTCTCGCCATCTTCTTACTGTTATCTCCATCTTTATCACCATCTTTATAATTCCCAGCATCACACTCAGAGCTCTGTGTTTTGTTGTCGCAGCAAGTCACGGTGTTTTTTACTACAATTACATACTCCACTGAAGCAAAGGAGGTAATCCTTTCTCTCACTTTGATTATATTTTATTACACTCGTTCTTCAATCCACCATCACTCTGGTCATCACCCCTCCTCAATTCCATGCACTCTCTCCTGGAATTTCCTGGAATGTGACCCCTTTTTGCTCCTCTGATTTTTGACTCGTTTCGCTTTCATTAACACTTTTTCTGTCCGTATGGGTCTTCTTTAAAACTCATTTCCTCGTTTTACTTGAAATGTCTCTTTCTATGCCTTTGGGTGTTCCTCTCTCAACCCATCTGCTCATCATTTCTGTTTCATTTAACCCACCCTCCTGTTTCCTCGCTCTTATGTGATGGACCTCTGTTTCCCTTGCACTCATTCTGCGAGATTACTGTGTAGCACCAGGCATTCTTCTCTGTGTGGAGATGTTTGGGCTGCAGATGGTATGCAACAGGGGTGCAGGCTCTTCAATTGGAAGGGCAGAGTGTGTTTGTGCATATTTGTATGTGTGCATGGCCAGCATGCACACATGTACATGAGCGCATTTGTTAACCAGGCCTGTTCACAGTGTGAATCTAAGTGAATCCAGAATCCTGGAAGAAGTACTCATATCAGGAGATCTGTGTCTGTGTGCACACATCAGAATGTTCACGTATGTGTGCAGCTTGCGTGCATGGCTCCATCTTTGCGTGCATGTGTGTGACGACAGAGCGATGGGTCACGTCAGTGACGACTGAGGCTTTGAACACACAAGGAGGCTGTGAAAAGGTCAACACAGGGTAATCCCTCCTCCTCCTCTGAATGAGTCTTCACAGAAAGTGAAGGACAGCGGAGGGTCCAGTGCAATGCGTACCACACGACCCCCTGAGAGCATGGCCACCCATGGGGACAAATGTCATGTTATCTCAGCGACTGTGTCGTTCACACCTCCATTGCCCCTCACCAATACACACACACAGCGGCTGGAAGAAGAGCATTTGCTCCATTAGCAGGTGTTTTCAAATTGGCTCTGAGCATTGACAGACAGCCATGCAATGAACAAGAGCTTTCTATAAATACAATCTAACAGGCCCGCTTCATCCCATCGTGAGGTGCAGTAAAAGGAACGCTCGCATGCACACTGAATCATGCACACACACCTGGCTTCACACAGGCACACGTGTACACGCGTACGACGCACAAGTTCGACAAACAAGTGAATAAATCAAGGCTTGAATAAATCAGGAGATCTGGAGGGGTTTTTTTTTCGTTCTTTCCTGTTGCCTCATCCATTCCTACCTACTGCTTCATCTTTCAGCCCCAACAGGAAAAGAGAAATTGAATTAAAAAGTGCTTTTGATATCTCTTCCTTGCTGCAGATAAATAAAATGATCAGACCCTGTCAACGGGATGACTTCCGCTCCTGTTTCACCCTCCTCCTAGTCTTTTCAGCACACCCTCATCCTTCCATCTCTTTACCCCCTGCCTCACATCCCACTCCTTTTCTCTGATTGGAATCTGGAAACCCATTTGCTGTCTTGCTCTCAGACCCAACTCAGGCCGTGTCAGGTAGTCTGCACACGTCCCCTTCAGTGCTTGTTCCCTCATTCCCCTCCCTCTCTCCTCCCTTTCCCTTTTTTCTCTCTTTTGCTCTCCGCTTTCGTCTTTATCCCCTCGCCGTCTGCTGCAGACTCTGTGGAGAATTTGCCCAAATTACCTGTCATACTGGCAGCTACGTGTAAATAAGCCCGGAAAGTATGTCGCTTTTTCTGTGTCCCACTCCCTCCCTCCTTCTCTCTTCCCTTCCCTCTCCCCACCTCTACGCTATCTTGTCTCACTTCAAACCAGTCTTCCCCTTCGTTTCAATCCATCACATCTTTCCCCGATTTCTTTTTCTTTCTGTGGCCTCAACCTCAATCTTCCCTTCTTTCTTTTTTTGCATCTCCGCTCTCTCAGTTCTCCAACAGAACTATGGGGAGGCCGGGGAAGTCTTTGTGGTTCTTTCTAGTGGTGAAAATTAGTTTGTTGCTGGCTCTGTGGGAGGAATTGCATGCAGAGAAGCAGGCCATTGACTACCTGTCATTTAGCCTCTGGGCTTAGAGAATGAGAAATTTCAGCTTTTGGTCTGCTGTCCTGCTCCAAGCTGCTTTGGATGGTGGGGAACTGGGGAGCAGAGTGTCTTGTCTGTACTCACCAAAGAAAAACCAGAGTTTTGTGTTATTTCACTTTCATGTGCTAAATTTATATGTACTTCATCCAATAAATCCTCATGCTCGTTACTTTCCTTTTTAACTATACCCATATACCTCGATATGTAATAGTGCTTTCAGCAAATCCCCATAATAGTCAAGATGGATGGAGGTGGAGGTGTGCCAGTGAGGCCAGGGCCAACCTCTAAGTTCAATTTCTGCGTTGGAAGGTGTAATCATCTTTCACCCAGGGGTTACAGGTGCAAAGACTGTGATTTGGAGTGAGGGAAGTGGAGGATGTTCCAGAGAAGTGGAAAGAGCGATAAGGGAGAGGACATGAAGAGAAGGGGTCCTTAAACCTTGTCCTGGTAACAGTGGCAGGCTATAGCAAGCCATTTTTTAAAAAGTTTATGGAGACCCTCCCCCCACCACATACATACACACATACAAACGCAGGCACACGTGCACGCACTAACTATAAGCATGTATAGATGTTTGCTCTTGATAAATTAACAGAGTTCTTGGTTATTTCTGGGCTTTTCAGAGTCTGATGGGAGCAAACACGTTTAAAGCCTGTCCTAATTCTAGGACAGTGGTTTTAAAACCTGGGCTACTTCCTTCATCACAGTGTACTGTGGGTTTAACATCTTTAGATTGATTTAATACTGGCCGGCAGAGCTGGAACTCACTGGGGGTTTGCCTACACAAATCCAGGAAACCACCTCTGTTGCAGAAATTGAACACCTTTTTTTAGCTCTTATCCTGAAGTCCAAAAGCCCAATTTCAGTGTTCATTCAGTCTGGGATTTCACGCTGTGCCTCTCTTTGTCATCAGATAATTTATACATTTGTTCATCTTTTACACCTTTTGTGGAGGGCTATGAGTGTGAGGTGCTGGCAAAGGTTTGCAGAGATGATAGCACCTGTTAGCTAAAGGGGGCTCAATCATGAGCAGTCACGCACCACCTCACTATGATCCTGCCATGTGGGAAAGAGGGCAAGATATGCACATTGAGCCCAAGCTGTAATGGGGATGGAGTATAAGTCCCCTAATTGGGGATGGCCTGCAGGAGAAGGTGATAAAACATGGGCATTTTTGTTTGTTTTTTTGCCTGTACATGAATCTCAAAGGATATAAAACACCTTCTGAAGAAGCATACCAATACAAAATAACATATAATTTTCCATAACATCTTACTAATCAATCTACAGTAGTATAATATGTGTATGGCTCACATTTATTATGGAAGAAAACTAATGCTTCCTTTGAGTAAACTTTGAGTAAACTATTAACATGCCTGGTGTTATATGGACCTCAGGCTGTTTTTTCCACATGCGGAGAAAAAACAGAACATGTAAGAGATAAAGGTGGATGAGCAAGTGTGGGGGGACATTCAAAGAAAACAACAGGTGCTATTTCCCTGGTGCACCACCTTTTAGCTCTGCAGCTTTTTCTCAAAACCTTAAAAGATGACAGCGAATCTTAAAGGCAACACAAGGTATCAGGTGTTGTGAATTCCAACCTTCTGCACCTCCAGACTCACACACGCTGATAAAATCAGTGTGTTCCAGGCAGTGTCTTCAGATTTTTCTTTTGAGGCTAGCCTCTACCCATATTAGTCCAATCCCTCTACTAGTTAGTCAGTCAGGAAGCCAGAGCCAGAGAAGCAACAGAGAAGACGTTAAAAACTGACAGCAAACTGAGAGAGACCCCTTTGATCAGGGCAGCTCTGTGACTCCACACAGCCCTATTTACTCTGGTCTCCCTGACACACAGGACCCTCTTCCTCACTTCCTCTATGGCCCACTGTTAGTCTGACAAGCTAACGCCAGGTTTGATTTCTCCCACGGTTACTATGCCAAAGAATATCCTTAGAACAAAAACCCAAACAAACATTCGCAAATTAAAAAAGAATACATGAAAAATGTGGGAACCCGTGAGGAAAAAAAAATCTATCGGCATATTGTGCACCATTACGAGCGAAGAAGGAAACATGCTTTTCCTAATGAGCTCAGGATAAAATTCCCCTCCATGCCATGTTAGCTTTTCATGGCTTGATTTCACATCCATTTATCCGCCCCCTCACAGCAAATGGGCTTGAGAATTTATGCTTTTCTACGACAGTGGTGCTATCAAAGCGAAAGGCTGCCTTTGGATGGAAGAAGAGATAATAAAAGGGGGTATACGACTGGATCAATACCACAGCATTCGTTTGTGTTCAGGCAGCAGCATAAAGGTTTAACAGAGATTGAGCCAGATGGCGAAAAGACATGCTCTAGTAAAGAAGTTTTGTAGGTTTAATTTTGTTTCCATTTCCTGAAAGAGTAATTCATGTCCGAACTGCCAGGACATCCTTGGCTTTTTTGAAAAAGCGCCGCATTACGTTTTACGCTCTGCTGGTGTTTGGTTCAGTGTCTCCCTTTTTTCCCCCTCTCTGTTTGATCTTTTTTGTTTGTTTGTTTGTTTGTTTTCTTTTCATTCTTGCACGCACGACACAAACAGTAAGGCGGAGCTGGATCACATACAGTTTTGGCTCTCCAAAGATGATTGAATTCCTAAGCCCATTTCCCTTCAGAAAGCGAACGAGGGACGGCAAAAAATTACGCATCTCCCAGGCGCTGCAACAGTATCTTCTGCCTTTTCATTCTCTTTCCAATTTAACTGCGTAACAAAATCCCAAGTTCAGATTGAATGACATGACCTGCTTATTCACTCTTCTGTGGTACTTAATACAAGCAGAAGCATTTTTTTTTTCAAGCAGTGACACTAAAAACAAAACTTTTATTGGATTTTCTCCATAAATTAAATTTAAACTTTTTAAAAAGAAAGGGCTAAGAGACACAGGGGTTTTGAGACATTGATTTCTGCACATTTCCTTGATGGGAATGCTTTGCAGCTGTACAAATGAGAACATAATGGTATCCCCATGATGCATTCTTATTGGATTACTCCAGTTTACAGGAACGTGTCTGGTCTATATGTTGGCAGTGCAGTGAGTACCTGAACGTTCTCAGATTGGGATTGATTCAGCACCTTGCATTACTACAGCGCTTGTTACTCATCAGCATTTCCCCAACCACTAAATTCTCTGGAAAACCCAGAGCAAATTAGCCCTAATATCCAATTTACGAGCTAGCCTGAGTGTTCGTTCAACAATGTCCAAGAAACATGTCTTCCATGGTGACTCAAGGTTGAATTCTCAGAATTGTTGCAGCTGGCTACACCATTTAATGACAGTGAGTCTCCTAAGGAAAGTACATCTCCAAGGACTATTACTCATACTCTTTTTTTTGTTTTGTTTTTTACAAATGACATATTAGAGCAATGTGAGTTGATGTGATTCCTGAAGTTTGTGGATTTGTGCTGTAGCTCACTTGGAGACAGACCATAGCTTTCCTTTACTATTAAGAGGAACTCTGAATGTGCCACAGAGAATAGCTGGGATCCTGTCAGCTTCTCTACATTTTATTGGAAACAGAACTGAGTGCAAGTAAGAAGGGAGAAAGAGTGAAGGCATAAAGTGGGGTAAGATAGATGGGGAATAATACGAGTATTTGTTGTAATGGAGACAAGAAGTCATGGCAGTGTCGAGAGAAAACACTTTGCTGATGACAGCAACGCTGAAGAGTATCGTTAGCCGTGGTGGGAAGTCGTGCAAATGAAAGTGAAAGGTGAAAAATGATTGGTGAAGGTAGATGGTCAGAGCAGCTGCACATTTTACAGTGACGATGAGAAAAAAGAGACTGGGAGAAGGTGACATACAGACACAGAGACATAAACCCGGCTCATGTATTATTGCTGAACATGTTGACTAAGCTGGGAAGACAGAAAAAAAAGAGAATGACTGACTGCTGTGAAACCAGGTACTGATGGATGGGAGCAATGGATGGCAGAATGACAATAGTGTTATTTAGATGAATGAGGCATTCAATCTTCTTCGTGAACAACATTGTTGAGACTAGTGAGCATTGAGTGCATTGCATATAGTTCATCCTAACTCTGTAAACAACGCCCTTTCAGAAATTTATAAGGGAGGATTTGTTACCCTTCTAGGTTAGAGGCAGATGATCTGTCGACAGAATGATTGCTGCCAACACTCCCAGGGAGGGCAAAACGCATGTTTACCATTGCTGATTGTTTTTTGAATGACTAATACAGGCAAATGCAAAATGGTTGTTGTCTGTACCACTTTCTCCCCACAGGCCACAACCTCTTACAGAGGCAATTAGAAACTGAGCAAAGACATAGACGTGCGAACGGAGGGAGCGGTACGTCTGGCTCCTTCTCCCCTTGGGGGAAAACCAGTGTCTGTGACCTTGAGCAAGGTATGCAATTTTCAGTGAGTGAGCATGTGACAAGTGCAGCAGTTGCACTGAACAGAGTCTTATCAATGTGGGAGTGATCTCATCAAGCTGACATGCAGATAATAATATCACTGAAAGAGGAGAAAGACAAAATGTTTAGGGGGAACCGCTCTCGGCTCAGCACGTCTTTCTGCGAACAAGCTCTCGTCCTTGGCCTCAGCCCGGGTTTACTTGTTCTCTGGGACTGTGTGTGTGTGTGCGTGCAACATACCCAGCAATGTGTTTTCATTCTGTTTGCGTGCATCCCTGTGTGAGTCTGTGCGTGAGTGATCTGTGGTTAGGGCCATCCCTCAGGTGTCTGATATCTGATCGTCTGGATTGATCGGCCCAAGGAGAGCGTGACATTCAGCTCGTACTATCATGCCACACACTCACCCAACAAGAAGTCTGTGGAACGACAGTGGTGGTACAGCCCTTTGTTAAAGGGAGTTAATTAAGTCTTTTCGAATCACACGTGAAAAAAGGGGAAAAGGACAGAGTAACTACTAGGAGTTATGTTAATTTTCCGGAAGAGTAGACCCTGTGGTGGGGCTTTCCACAGCTATGATGCAGTGTTGCGGGGGGTTCCCCCATACTGCTGTAAGGTGAGTCCCCGGGGATGTCAGCTCCATCTTTAGACGAGACATAGAGGCTTTTAGTGCGGCTCCAGGCAGGAGAGGTAGTACCCTGCATTCACAGATCTCTCATCTCTTTATAAGGAATTGTCATCCATGACAACAAAATGCACCCAGGCATGTCTATAAGACATGGTGCCCTAAAGCGTAAACGTCAGAATGTCTATATGTCAAATGAAAGTTTCAGCGTGTGTGGATTGTTGCTAATGGACTAATGGAGTTTAATGGCCACGGTAAAGAGTGCATAGTACCTTTTAAATTCAGTGAATGTGTAACAGCTCTGACATCTCTGCATTTGCTTCCAGTATGTTGAGAGCTTACAATGCATATGCATTTCTATAGTTTTGGGATAAGAACCTTCTTTTGATGTTTGAGTCAAGAATTCAATCTGTGTTGCATCCTGCTGCCATGTCTTATAATATTTTTATTTTTGGTTTTATATGCTGTCTCTCTTTTGTTTTGTTTGTTTTATTTGTTTGCTTTTTGCTTTCTCATCTATGTAAAAAACTTTAACGGAAATCTTCTTTACTTATTTTATTTATTTAAAAAAAAAATCCCCTCAAGCTACCAGAGGCCTGGTAGCTTTTGGGACCTGTGCAACAACGTAGCTGTTTCTAGTACAGGAACAAGGATCTTGACAGGGATGCCAGTCCTGGGATCTGCTTGTGCCACTCACCCAGTTTGGAGGTCACTGCCCCAAATGTTCCAGTTTCCAATGGAAGGACCTTCACCCCCCACATCTTCTACCAACCCTCACCTGGCCTTTGGTATTTCTCAGGCTTTTTGTGTTCCTTCTTTCTGATGTTGCTGTTATTCGGTATAGCTGCATTTATCATTACAGCCTTCTTCTGCTTGTCCACCACTACTATGTCCAGTTGGTTAACCATCATTAGTTTGCCTGTTTTACAAGATCTTAACTTGGTCATTCTCAACTATCCTAGGAGGGGTGTCCTATTTTGACCTTGGGACTTCCAGGCCATACTTGGCACAGATATTCCTGTATACTATGCCAACCACTTGGCGTTCCATGTATTTCCTGCCTGCTAGCATCTTGCACCCTGCTGTTATATGCTGGATTGTCTCAGGGGCATCTTTACACAGCCTACACCTGGGGTTTTGCCTGGTGTGTTAGATCCCAGCCACTATCAATCTTGTGCTCAGGGCTTGCTCCTGTGCTGCCATGATTGTTGCCTCCAGGCTCTCTTTCAGTCCAGCTTTGTCCGAACTGATGTTTTGTCCACTCCTGGCATGCTTGATGTCATCCGTGTAGAGGAAGTAGCTCCTGATTCTTCCTTTCCATACTCGGTATCTGTAGCCAGTCTTGTTAATGATCTGGCTGAGGGGTTCAGAGCATCTGCTTTGTAAGTCCCACGCTTCGTGGTGACTTGTGCAATTGGCTAGAAATTGGCCTCTAATGTTGTCTTGTACATTCCCACCTCAATTCATGATGAAGGCTCTTAGGGTCCTGTTGATCTTGTATAGTTCTAAGCATTCCAGGATGTTTGAGGCTTGTAGTCAACTTGTAGTCAATCCAGTCAGTGTACAGGTTGGTAAGTTTGGTCTTGGAATCTCAAGTTTGTTTATCTCTGTTTACTAATAGCTGTGGGCCCTTCTTTGGAGGGATTTTTGCCAAATCCTTTCAATGCCCTTGTATTGGGCCATGTGCCTTTTCATTTTAGCATCTAAGATCTTTGACAGGACCTTCCATGCTGTGCTGATGTAAGTTTTTGGTCGGTAGTTGGACGGAACTGGGCCTTCTGAGGTCCTTGGGAATCAGAATTGTGCGGCCTTTGTTGCGGCCATTATGGGTGTGTTTCATCCATTAGTAGATGGTTCATTTGTGCTGCCAGACGGTCATGGAGTGCAGTTAGCTTCTTTACCCAGTAGGTGTGAATCAGGTACTGGGTAAGGAAGGTGATGGTTACTGGATCCTGATCAGGGGCTAGATTTTCCATTCAATAAAAGGTGTTGTGGCCAATAATTTAAACAAAATCTTGTGGTAAAACTTCAACACAAAACATATGATACCATTAGTGATCAAATATATAGAATATCATTTTAAGACTCACAGTGCATTAATACTGAATGATATATCAGAGATTGAAGCAACGCACAGTGCCAACATCTTTTTTCAGCAACATGGTGTCAAACTATATTCTGCACCCTAGTAAAGAATCCACTTGCTATCACACACTGGGGAAACTTATTTCAAACTGAAAATTATGACAACTACAGGGGCAATGAAATCCTATATTAAGCCAAAAAGGGAAACCGTTTCACTTCATCAAGGTCTGTTGTCAAAAGAAAAGGTGGTGCAGCACAGTGCCAAATCTGCCCATGTCATGAAATGTGCCACCGGCATCAAATCAATCAGAATAAATAAATACATAAAACAACTGAAATGTGATCTTCAGTTTTTGGATAGTTGTCCTTTAAGTCTTGGGCATACATTATTTGCAAATAATTACATGTATTTTAAATGTACATTTTTATGGAGCATACTCTTTTGAAAATAAGGATGTGCGCTTAATCATACAAGACATTCTTGGACTTCTCATAGTGCAGCGGAGGCCAAAAAAACATAAATATTGTTTACCTGTCTCTACAATTTATAACAAGGCTTTAAATACTCCAGAAGCTTGCTTATTGGGAAGGAGCTAATTAGAAAGACGTGACATTTTAATGGAAAACAGTTACTGTCAAATAAAGATCTGAGGATTTGTTTGTTTGATGGATCAATTCATCAGTTTTGTTGCTGGATTATAGTTTAAGCTTGCCTCAAAGTAATTCTGCAGATGATTTCCTTACATTCAGTTGTTCGTCCACAATTAATGTTATATTACCTTTAAATTTCCTCAAATTTGATCAGAATGTTTAGGAGAGAATTAAAGAGAGGTGAAAAAGAAGAAAAATTGAGACCAAAAATAAATAAATAAAAAGAAAAGAAAACTGATTTAAGATTTGAAGGACAAGTCAGAAAAGAGAAAACTGATTAAAAATCAGTCTCTGGCCTCACTGACAGGTAGAAAAGCAGGCTGGAAATAACGAGAAGGCAGAAAAACTTTTATGGTCTAACCTAATGATTTTTTTAAGACCTAATCTAAATCTAATCAAGTTCTAGACACAGCATTGAAACACCATAAAATACTTAACAAATGTGTTGGCAAAGGGCGCAGCTCTATGTAACAACTGCTATTTATTTATTGCTGAGGTTAGAGGGTATTTACATTAAAAGCTGATTAGTTACAGGAATAAAAGTAACCAGTCCTAATAGTTTAGTTTAGTTCACAAATTGGTTTGTGTATTTTAATTAAAAACACTGAAAATGACTATTGACAGTAAACTGTGTTTGAATTAAGTATGTTATTTTTTTCACCACAGCTCTGATGAGTGATATAATGTTCCTTTATGTGCAGTCTTTTCTGACGACAGATCTAACCCAGGCCATCAATTCAGTAAATAGTCTTTTCTTATGTGAGCCACAGGGCCACTTTCTCAAAGCAGAGCAGTGGGACAAGCACGACAGCTCTCCCCATTCAGTCTTTTTTTCTTCTTTTGTAAGTTCCCTCTTACAAAGCTTTCTCAGTAGTTGCCAATGGGGGGAAAGTTCTGCATCTGCATACACACGAAGACCTGTGCTCACATAGCATGACACTATAGATAATGATCTTATGAAGATTTTTTTTTTAATGAAGAGTCTAATTCTGTAAAAAAAAAAAAAGAATTATTAGCTGTTATCAGAAAGGTCCAGTGGTGCTAGAAGTCACAGTGGATCCCTTTGGATGTAGATCAAGAGTCCTTCTAGTTGATGATCCCACAAGACATCATTAACATTAGCTTGGATATCTGGCTGCAGGGACAAATACTGTCTCTAATTCCATTTCCTGAGTAATTCCAAGTCATGAAACCCTCTTTAAAATGTGCAACCTAAGCTTGGTCATTATGGACTAAATTAGGTAATTCAAGGTTAGTAAAAGCAGACAAAGGATTTCATGGACAACTAATGAGACATTATTCAGTTTTTGTGTTCAGTTTTCCGTGTGCTTGTGCTGTTGTTGCTGCAGTGCCAACAGTATTTTTCTAGCTGGCATTGTCTCGATAGAGCTGACATCGTAGTCTGCATTGTGCATTTCATCTGGCCAGCAGCCATGGTCATCAGTAGCCGTTATGCCCGTCTTTGATCATCAGCTGGGAGGGCAGTGCATCACACTTCACAGCACCTGGTTGCCTCACGCCCCCAGATACGATACACCTACCACTCTTCCCTGCAGTCTGTTGTGTCCTTCCAAACTCCTTTAGCTAGTCCTGCACTCCAGATGTCCACCACAGCAAACAGGATGGAAGCAGGGGTGGGGGTATGGAAAAGCAATATTTTATAAACTGGAATTTGCTGAAAGAACCAATCAAAGACTCCCTTGCCTTTCTATTTAAATAATTCCCACTGTTTTTATTACTAAAAGCAGCTATGTTGCAAGGATGCACACTATGTATTTGTTGCAATTCTAATTAGGGACTTGAAGAAGGAGCCGAAGAAGCAGCAGGTTCAGAATGAGGTGAATAATTTTTGTGGCGAGGCAAACAGTTTGTCACACTATTAGACATGTGGCCTTTAGATGTACCCTTGCTGATGTAATTGCATATGTTTAAGTCACTACTTGTTTTGCTCCCAGAGATCAAATGGCTTGACCAACAGTTTCTTAATGCGTGTATTTTCTGAGGTCAATGCCCCCTTTCTTCACCAGTCATTATATGCACGGCATCTTCTAAACCTTTCATAATTTGCTAATGTAGCATTTCAGCTCTGAGGTCTGCTGTAATAACACATTTCTCTGAACATTTAGCCTTATCCGGCGTTTTGCTCAGAAAGCACTATTAATGTTCCATTCCAATTTGTTATTGGTAAACACTGTGAAATTGCATGAGTCAACAGCTTCACTGAAGACCTGATTTGCATGAGTTTGCCTTTTGAAACAACATCCTCCCTCTTAAAGTATGTTTTAGTCGGTACCATCTGGTCCTTAGTTCAGTGCTGTATCAAGCACTGAATAGTCAATCTTGCACCAAGAACGGAAGGTTTCAATTTTCTTCTCAATATAGCCATTTGTAGCATTGAGTGTCAAAAAAACAGAGTAAATTATATGATGTAGGACGTGTCATGTCATTTGCCGTGCTGAGTAAACCCTAATAACTATTTTGTGGATGGACTAACATTCGTCTTCCCTGTAGATCTCTGATTCCCGTCTTTAAGTTTTTCCTGTGAAGAGTGTTTATTTTTCTCATCTTGAAATGCCAGACAGTACAGACCATAAAATTCTCTTCTGCATAGCAGTTGCAGTGAATGTACCTAATGTGTATTTTTATCACGCCTTTGAAAATGGGTGACTGCCAAGTGGAAGGATAATAAGATGTGGAACGTGCGGGTGAATTTTAAAACAATTCCAATTTTGCCCTCCGTTTCCATTATCATAATCTTCAAAGATGCTTGTCTTGTTCATTTTGCTCATGACCCCGGCAAGTAAGTCATTGAATTTCCTGAAATAACTGCAAATAAGAGAGCCATCATTAAGATCCCCAGTGTGTAGGAGTGATAGGACAGCAGAGACTTCAGATATGAAAGGACATCCAGTTGATGGCTTTGCAAATGATCTGAACTCCACTCATGACATGAATGCAAATCTGTCAAGTTTTCCACTTCCTTCTGCAGTGCTGGCTGACCCCCATAATTAGATGAGTGCTGAGAGATGTGTTCGGCTTGTGGCAGAGCTGATGTGAACGAGAATGTTTTTTACATAGTTTAAAGGTTGTAATACACAGGGCGACTCTGATAGTAACACTGTACCTTGAATAGACTGTACCTTGAATAGTCTCATAAGACTGCTTTACTGGGCTCTTTCTTTCCTGCTTGTTGCCAGCGCACTGCTGCCAAAAAATGGCTCCAGTATGTATAGAGGATTTTTCCATATCAGTGGTAACAATATAACAGAGAGCCCTTTTTGATCATTAGATAAATATATCAGCCTTTTCAAAGCATCTGTCTTTAATGTCATCTTTACGCAGGCAGCCATACAAAAGCTTTACATAAGCTAACACTATCCAAAGATCCAAAGACTGCTTGCATCATACCTGCTAATTAGTGCTACACAACATAATAAGAAAAATAAGCTCCTCTCCAAAAAAGGGAAAATAGGAGCACAAATTTCTTTTAAATCCTGTTAGTGCAGTAAAGCACACAGTAAACAATTTTATTTGCCAGGTAATTCGATTAAAAATGCTCCAAAAAGCACCAACACCTCAAACACAGTTTGAGAGGTCCAGTTCAGTGACTTGAATTGATACGGGTGACGCCAGGCAGACAGCTGCTGGCTACAGCTGCATCCTGTTCACACTGCCCATAACTTTAAAATCACACCCTATACAGCTGAAGGAGTAAATTAGCTATAAAGCCTAAATCATTTTGGTACTGTGCTGTAAACGTATTTATATCTGCTGTAAAGTTGGGCGACATGGAAATCTATTCCAAGATTTACTCACTTTTGGAGCCAACATCAGGAGGCCACTCGAGAAACTGCAATTTCTGGGATATCTGCAAAGAAGTGGAAGGCTGGACTGCAGTGAGCACAAAGAAAACCTAGGAGAGGTTAAGGAAAACAGAAAAGTGCATCTATACACAGAGTTTACTGTGCGTGAAAGCCAGGGGCAGGGGCATGAGGCATGACTATGGGAAGGTGAACAGATGACAACAAAACAAAGGATGCAAGACAAATAGAAATTGGTACACACAAGGTACAGAATTCACAAAATCATAAAAAGAACCTCAAGCCATTACAATTTTCAAACTTCTGGATATAAATTGGAAAATATATGCGATTACAGCATAATTAGATTAGATTTAAAAAGGATTGTGATTCTGACATTCAACATTCACACTGTACCGATTCTGAAGCACCTCGAAGCAAACTTGTGATACGTGATGTACGCTTATATAAATAAAACTGATGTGAGCTGACTTCTTACTCACAGCTGTAGTGACCCAAAGCAAGAGCAATTATGAGACAGCCACAGAGGCCAAACAACACCAAAAAAAAAAAAAAAAGGGAAGCATGCAAACAGGAAAATCACAGAAGAGACAGAGATCATGAACAGACAGACAACACTGAAAAGGACAACTGCTGGCCAGTATTGTAGCATAAAAGGCAGCCAGGCCTGCAGTAAACATGGGCAGAGGAGGGCTCAGCCTATCCAAATCAGACAGAGCTCCGAGGAGCTTTCTCACAGGCAGCCATGTAACTTTGGAACAAATCACACCTGCTCCAAAATGTGTGTAAAAACGGTTTAGTCTTCCTCATATTTAAAGATAGTTGGATTTTGTTTTGTCTATTAAAGTTTTATGGTATAAAAAAGTTTAAGAACAGGAAGAAATTTTAGCACAGTTCTCCCTCTTTGCCTTTTTTGGCTCCTATGACAGTCAGTTTTTCATTTTCTTTTCCTATTTAGAGTTTCCAATATTACTCCGTTTTTTTCCCCATCTGACATTTCTAATACCTGGGGAAAACACAAGCGTCATCCTCTTGCTGTCTTTTTTGCGTAATTGAGCCTTCATTTCCCCTTTGAGATTTTGCTCCCAGCGGTAATAAAGTGTTGCATAATCAAAGCAGTGTATCATTCCCTAAAAGCAAGCCTTATGCCTATTCAGTAGCCTACACATCCTTCATAATAATCCCAGCATTACCAGTTTAAATTTTGGAAAACACTTTCTCCATCTAGAGGAGACAGTCTGTGATTGCTTTTGTCTTTCAGAACATTATGAGGAGATCATTAGGAAAGGATCATTTCAGACATCAAGTGGAACTGGCCAATGAACCAAAATAAGCCATCCCACTTGGAGATGAATTAATGATAATAACCAATTCTAATTTTATATTTTTCAGTCTAATTAGCTGATTGTGTTGTTGTAGTCTATACACATGGCTTAAAACTCTTTTAGATGAACGAGACTGATTGAAAATCTATTTGATCAATCCCATTTTTTTATATTGACTCATTAGAATGAGTTATTTTCCTTGTGTAATGACATCTTTAGAGAATATAATCAGAAAAGTCAATATTGAGATAAAACAGGATAGTAAAAACCTCTACAGATGCATTCCAGTGGGAGTATGTTAATGATAATTGCAAAGTTCAATTGCATTTGAACTAGTTTTTTCCACCACATGTCTTTTTTCTCATGCTTAATAGCGGCGTGGTATCTGTCATTATTCATTTACATCATGACTTGTACATGTTACATATGAATTAGGACTACAGAGTTTTGTTTCTGTGGATAGGGAATTTTTGGTTGGCCCGGGGCTTCCATTGCACCGTTTTATGAGCTTCCATTGAAGTACACAAAGCCCCAAGGTGAGCTGGAGCATCCAATACTTGCCCTACTTTACTGAAGCATCCTTATTCTCCATTCCTCTACCAAACATTTCTCTTCTCTTAATACAATATTATCAAAAATGTATTAAAATATACTCCTTATAGCTTTGTGTTTGATTAATTCTTGTGTTTTACCATTCGGTGAAAATTATCCTTGAGCTAACTTTAAAAAAAGTGTCTGTACCACTTTGATTTGCTGTTTAATGAGAAAAAACCCTCTGAAATTTATATTTAAATAAGTTTTTTTTTTCCTAAAATGAGCCGCTGACCATACTAATCATTTTCTGAGACGTTTTCCATGAATATGGGAGCTGCTCTACAAAAGTTTGCTGCACTATGATGGTTTAAAAAGAGAAGAAACAGCAAATTGTGATAAGCTGCACAATAAATTATGCTTCTGGGTCTTTACTCTAATTAGCTACCATACTAGTTTCTGTTTTGAGAGTTGACTTTATGGGTTTATGAGTTATGGGGTGCTATTTTTTCACCATTTTAGTCTCAGTTAGAGATCATTCCAAATGATGCGAGTGAGAAATGTGTGCACACACCGTGCCACTGTGTAATGCAGTATTCTTTCAATGTGTACGTTTGATCTTTTTAAGAAACTATTTAATTGTGAAATGCAGCGATGAATGTCTAATTGTGTACATTACAGAACCGCATGGTGCTGCTCTAGGTCAGATGTGAGGTGCGCAGGGTTGAGGACACACATAATGGGAAATATGACTGTGCTGAGAAGCAGCTGCTGCACTTACACACAAAGTTCTGCTATAAGGCGTGCTGAATGGTAGTTTGGGATCAAGGGACACAGCAGGGGACAAAGAAAACTCTTGATTTGCTGTGTTAGAGAGCTTTACCAAGCACATTTCTACGTGGCACTGGAAAAAAGAAAAAAAAAACAAAGCTGAAAGTGGTGGAAAGAGAAATGCAGTGCAGCACTTTGATCCATTTTCAGGTTTGTCGCGGCCACATGGCGCTACGGTAATACAAATTGCCATAGCGTTACAGTAAATAAATAAAATAAATTTAAAAAAACGAAGTCGCAAGACCACATTTGAGGTTATAGGATTGTAATTTAACTCAGGGACAAGGTAACAAGCATAAAATCCCCTACACCTGGCTGTGGCGCGTGTCCAACTGGCTGTCGGCAGTGAGGAGCCAGCAGCAGGCCTAAGGACTAAAGTGACATGCTACATGCTTTTTTTCCCTCCGCTGGTGCTTCTCCCTTTGAGACTTATTGTTTTATTCTGTCACTTATTCGCCTCATGACCGCCCTAATCTAATGCAATTTAAGCCACTTACATTTTTCATACAGTGCGCATTAGCGACTTAGTACTGCCTCAATGGACCAGGTTAAGGACCTTCCTGAAGGGCAATGTCATTGTTAAATGGTCCCTCATCTTGGGTTTTATCTGTTGTCTTGTACATTTTTTCTTTACTGTTCTTTCTCCACCCTAGTGTGGAGTGGATGCAAGGGCTCCTTCATGCTGGGGTTCCTCAATGGGTGGCTTAAAACCCATTTGCAGGCTTGAATGGCCTGGTTCTGCTCCAAAACACAACCTTTTGTTTTCGTGACATTTTTTTCCCTTGTTTTGACTGGACAGTATATAACACTGCATGAGAGGAAAGGCCCAGACTGTGGTGGTATGGGGAAATAAAAAAGAAACATAAATCTCTCAGTGGCTCCCCTAAGCCAGAGCATAGTGAGTAAATGACAGAGTTGTGGCTTAACGTTAACATGACATGCACGGATAGAACAGAGACATTAACTTTTATGCGTGTTAGCCTTTATTTGTGTGTTTTTATGAACGTGTTCAGCCCTGATGTGCATATTCAACCTTGTAAGGAGACCCTCCCTTTGCTCACCTAATACAGCTTGTTAACTTATGCTGTGGCAGTCCAAGGGCAGAGCTTATTTTGCATTCAATATTCTCGATTACATAATAGTTATGTTTTACTTATGAAGCTGTGTACAGCCCAGGTGAAATAAATCCATCAGGGACAAGACATGGAGCAGAAAACAGATGTTATCCGGGGCTTTAAATATTAATAAATAAAAGAGTGCACTTGTTAATGTTGGTTGCAAAGATGTTAATGGCCTTGCACTCCACCACTCTTTTGCCCTCTTGCTTTGGTGCATTTCTGCTTTGCTTCCTTCATCTTCCATCCCATTGGTCTATCACGCCATCGTGGAGGTTGTCAGAGATGGAGGAGAGTAGTCTGGCTATAGAAACTCACATCGATCTGCTTGCCCGCAGTCCACACCCAAACCTGCTGACTCCCAGCAGAAAATAATGGGAGACAAAAAAAAAGTCAACCTTCAGCTCTTTTTATCCTTCTCCACCCTTCCATTATCACAACCATCGACAATACAGGTCACTCTCACACTTTTTTGGTCCTTCTTCCTTCCCTGTGATCATACCATGCCATTTTCTGTCACAACAACATCATCCTTACATCAGATGTGATTTTCCCTTCTGTTTGCTCTCCTATTAAGCATTTTTTTTCTCATTCTAAGATCCAATTTTGCAATTCTCCTAACCGTCTCTCATATTTCTACCTCTCATCCATCTATCTTTCACCCTCTCTTTGCATCCTCTCTGTTCTGCTTCCCCCTGCACATCTATTGCTCTGAGTACACAAACACAGATGATGAAACACACACATATGCTTGCATGTACACACACACACACTTCCATTTCGCTCCACTCCTGCCCCCCCCCCCCCCCCCCCCCACACACACACACACACACCCCTGCTGTTTGCAGCCCATATTGGAGGCTCAGTCATAGGGGATTAGCCACAGACTTGATCAGAGTCTCAGTGGTTGCCAAGGTTGAATCTGTGTGGCATGAAGATTTACACCAGACACTTAATAACACACATGTTAAGGCCTTGATCTTGATGTCTGTTTCTTAGCTTTACAGGGCAGGCCGGACTGCTCATTGTGTGCTTTGAAATTAGCTTTCTGAAGACATGAAAGGTCCATGCTGTACAAATTATCTCTACACCACCACATACAGCATTTCAACCTGAATACGTTTTGGCGTGCATCATCTATCTGATCCCATCAGTTTTACCTTCTGCCCTCTAGGTGTCACATTATCCCGAAGAGAAGATGAACGTTCCAAAAATATTCACTACAAACGAAATTCCGAAATAAAAAAAAAGAGATGTATATCTAACAGATTTATTAATGGATTAAAATGAAACAAATGAAGGTGTTTTTTGAAGATCATAACACTTCGTACCCTTGGATTTTTGGACATATTAAATGACGAGTTTCGAATAATTATTTTTTTCCTTCAAAATGGATAACACTTTGGAAAAGAACTCTTCAAATATTAACCGATCGAGGATTTCAAAGAGAAAGCGCAAAATTTCTTTGTCATGAGCCCACTGCTGTGCGATCGTGTGCACATGTGCCCTAGAAGATCTCTCATTCTTTTTCTCTCTCAGAAAAAAAGGTATGATATGAAATTCTTTGAAAATAACTTTTACTGAAATTTTCTTGATTGGTGGGATGAAATGCTTCTTTTTTTTTTTAAATCAATCACCATTTAGAGCTGTTAAAAGACTGTCAAAATACCTCAATGACGGCTGCTCTGTCCAGTGCTTGAGCATTAATTCAGAGCCCCTGTGATTTAACACATTGCATCTTCACTATCCAATAAGCATGGCAGGAGTACATTATATATTCAGTTTTCCATCATACAGCTCTAATTTATAGAACATTTTCATCAAAGCCTGAGCCAAGCTGCTGGATCAATGGGCGTCATGTCTCCTGATTTAGATTGATACTGAACGACAGGAGAATCAGTAACAATTCAGCTCGCGTCTGTTTACAGTTTGGTATGCAGCCATGCTATTACGATACAGCGGCTGCCAATGAGTTGACAGTCAGGAGGCTAAGAGCTTCCCCTCTCTCTACTGTGATAAGACAGATCTGATCCGCTCCTTCGCTTGGCTGATGTCAGCAGTATCATTAGAATAAATGAATCACCATATTGCACTGTCTCCGCTTCTTCGCTTCATGCATACAAGAGGAGGAGACTATCGGCAGAAACCTGTGTACACGCTCTGCTATTTTGCTTTTCATTTATTGACCTCTGTGCAAGAACACATGCGTTTGAGCTGTCCAAATCCAGTCAAAAAAACCCTGTTTATTTACACAAATGAGTGTCCATGTTCCTCGTTAGTTCTCCAAACGAGGACTTAATTAGTTAATTGGCTTGTTACCCCGATTGCTCCCAGGGCAGCCGGTGTGGGTTGGCTGTCATTCATAGGAGTCTTCAACATGCAGTAATAGAGGAGGAGCTCTCCAGACCAATGTGAGACAAGGAGGCAAGCAACAGGGGGAAGCACCGTGAGAAAAATGTGGTAGTTGCTGGCTGATTTAATAACGTGTGGCAGTTCAGTGGCTTGACATTCCAGAGTGGGATGCTTGCAATCTCTCAGTCTGCTCTCAATTTCACAGCAGAACAGTGGGTGAGGGGTGACTTTCAATTAGCAGAATGAGCTTAATTAATCAGTGAGGAGGTGATCTGTAATGGGGACCAGCGGTACGGCGTGCTCATCACCGTGACAGGGTGAGAGGTTTTGCTGGGTCTGTCGACATGTTGTGGTGACCTTTACTGCTGCAGATGGGGACCCGCAAAGTGCACATATGACAGCCCAGAATCACTCTCATCCTCATTACTGAGCAATATGGTTGAAGTTTTGTTCGTTGTCATATATATATTGCAAGTAACCTATGCATGACGCCATTGTCAGCTACAAGGTTTGGTACGTGACAGCAATACATAGATTTTGACTCATCATCATGTACTTGCTGTATACCTCATATATCGGAGGAGAGAGCTGTAAACATTTCTGATTAAATGAAGAGTGATCATTTCAAGGGACCAGAGAACCATTTTATTATAAAAGCGGTTATTTAACTTAAATGTGTGAAATTATGTTCAGTCACAATAAAGGAAATGGTAAATGGTCTGTATTTGTATAGCGCTTTACTAGTCCCTAAGGACCCCAAAGCGCTTTACACATCCAGTCATCCACCCATTCACACACTGGTGATGGCAAGCTACATTGTAGCCACAGCTGCCCTGGGGCGCACTGACAGAGGCGAGGCTGCCGGACACTGGCGCCACCGGGCCCTCTGACCACCACCAGTAGGCAACGGGTGAAGTGTCTTGCCCAAGGACACAACGACCAAGACTGTCCAAGCCGGGGCTCGAACCTGCAACCTTCCAATTACAAGGCGAATTCCCAACTCTTGAGCCACGATTGCCCGAATGATCGAAGGAAGCATAATATTAGCATAATGATGATATTTTACCACAAGAAGTGGGTGCAGGTACTCCTATGTCACACCAAGTTGACTTAGAATTACATAAACATAATTCACGAATATGGCTGACATAGAAGAAAATGATAATGGTTTTTGAAAAGTTTGTAGATTTTTGTGATGCCCTAAATTATTTTGGCTGTGAGTAGGTCAAAAATAAAAGGAAAGCAAAGTTGACTGTGTTACGACTGCTGTCGTAATGTTATCTCATTTGCAAATCTCAGTGTGCAGGTGCCTCTCCATGATTGGTGGATCCAGAGGACGGATCATACAGATTGTCTAACTAACTGGAGATGACTTATATGATGACACAGCTATGGACGGGCAGTCATTCATCCTCGGCTCATCCCAACCAGCAGACCTTTTGCAACATGCCCAACGCTGTTCGCCTTAATCAGGAGTTTGTAGGGGTGGACTTCCTTTTGTTTGATTATAGTTTTCTCCTGTTTTTCTTAGTTAGAGAGGCAAGTTCTGTCATTTGGTTTGATTCTTTTGGTTCGGTAAGTCTGGTAAATCCTTGAGCTCCTTTTGTTTGTTGTTTTGGCGTTGGCCTGAAGTTATAACCAGCTCCTTCTTTTGTGTCAAATAACCTAACAAAGTAATATATTGTAAAAAAAATAACTGTTAAACTTTACCAATTGTGTGATGTGGCTGCTTGGGGTCTGATGAGGATGGATCACCCTTATGTTGTGGACTGGCCACCCCTAGACAGGCCATAACAGCTGATTTTGATAACAGCCCATGCAAGTCAAAGACTACACCTCATTTTAATTTCTCCAATTTCACATTCAAACCATCTTCTCATGTATCTCCAGACCACTGACAGCACAGCTGCTGTTTTATATCACTCTTTAGAAATCTCATCACGGCCACTTTTACTGTGCTCTCGGCAACTTCACTATGAACATCAAAACTGAGGAAACAGAGCAAGCAACAACTTTTCAAAGTGACCTGAAGTAGGCATGATCAGTGGGAACAAGAGCCTGCTCATTAAAGCACTGTGAATTCATCCCCCAGGACTTGCCGATGCAAGTTTTACTGTTGTGTCCTGAGGTTTCTAGAGGAGAACAGTGCCTTTATTCTGTGGCTCACAGCACACTGAAGATGTAGGAGGATACAGCCACACCAACACAAGCGCCACCTGGTTTACCCACAAGTCTTGCCTCCTGTGATTTTGTCCATTTCCTCATGGCTAAAATCGAGTTGTAGGGTTGCTGTTTTGATCTGGAAGCATAAGTGCAAGGGGAGCAAACAAGACTTCCAGGGAGCAATCTGAAAAGTAAGAGGGAAAAAGGGGAAGTTGTCCAAAATCGCATATGGCCTTTGATTTTTATGGGCCAATTAATTCCTGTAATTTTTTCGCCTCTCAAGTTAAGTAGTCTAATGCAGTAAAGGAGGTTTTTTTGGCTTTTGATGATGCAGTGGGCCTCAGCTGTGAAAATTTCAACTCAGATGAGCTTCATAATACCTTCTGTTCTCCTCACTGTGCTGTGACGTAACAGACTAATTGGCCTGATGTGTGAATTTGCAAGGTCACATTAATACAATGTAGAGGTATGCTGGAGCATGAACCTATTTACGCATGAGTAAATATATGTGGAGAGCTCGTTTGCTGCGTGAGTTTGCTTGCTTCATATGTATGAGGTGTGTACATGAGTTACGGGGAATGGCGTGGGTGTTGATGGTGCATTCGCATTGGCAGTGGACTCGACAGATCTTCCTCTTAAGGCTAAAATGTTTGCACTTGACTAAAAGCAGAACACCCACATGCAACCAGGCTTTTCATAACTAGCTGGCTGTTATACAAGTTGAATGCTGATGCTACAGCTCCATGGGATCTCTCCTTTTTTTTCTTTTTTCTGCCTTTTCTCTGTCATGATAACTGCATCATAGATCGCTTCAGAAGCAAAGTTTCACAAATGATGTTACAAGGGTGCAAATTATTGTCAAATCCATTTGCTTTCTATTCATCACCGTAGCATTGTGTTTTGTTTAATTGACTGTGAACCTGCTGGTGTGCATCCAGCTCGTGTTCAACAGACGCCAGGCCTTGCAAATGAGTCTGGGGGGAAATAAGAGGAGGCAGCAAATTAGCCAATTCGCATGCATGTCACAGTGTTGAATTTAGGGTGACGGTGGTGTGATGGACTTGATAGACAGCAGAAACAATGTGAAAACACCAACAACTGTGAGAAGGTCTACTGCTGCATATTTTCTTCTTCACTGGCACAGAAGAGCATTGTACAGAGGTTTGTGCTCCTCTTCTCTATGTTCTGCACAGTCGCTCTCATGCTGAATAGACTACTAATTACTGAGGTACATGCACATAAAAACATTATTTTCTCCTCATTCCTGTTGCATTTAAATTTATGCCTTTGTACCAGATCCATTCACTGGAGGTGAACATTTGTGACACTGAAATTAATTTGCAAGACTACTGCATGGTGAATAAATGCTGAGCCAGAAACAAGCAAATGAAAACATACCATATGAGCCAGTTCGGATGTATATGATTTCCTTGATTTGCCAGGCGAAGTCTCTGTATGACTTTGAAAACTCAACCAGTGACATGGAGTGGCAAAGAGATCACAGATCACAGGATTTAATTGCCACTGAAGGGTCAATATGAGCTTGTGGAGTGTGTCTGTGTGTGTGAAAGAGAAGGACAGTAAAATGGAGACTAACGGAAAGTGAGTGGCATCTTCCTCCTACTTGCTTTCTGTTTTAGCTCTTATCACATCAAATGTCCTATCACTTTAACATCAATTTGTCACTCTCTCCACATCACAACTCCAGGGCCTCTTTCATTAGCTGCTATTTTCAGTTGCAGGCCTTGTTTTTTTTTTCTTTTTTTTTAAATTATACTTATTTATGCATTATGAAGCTGTCAACTTTAAGAATTCTGTCAGGATCTCAGCTACATTTGACCCTTTTTCCAGAAGGTCTTTAGTGGTGTGCAATCATGCGTCGGCTTGGTCTTACCGGCTGTCGCTCATATTGACTTCCTTTTTTTAATATCCTCACTCTAACCATTGGGCCACCAGGCATTTTTAAGCCTCCATCAAATAAAAGTGAGAGTTGATATTAGGGCTGTTCGATATAACGATATATATCGGATGACGATATAAAAACCTCTATCGTTTCATTTTACACTATTGTTTGTTTCGTGTTGTCGCAAAATAAACTGTTTACGACAATATTTTTTCATTGTTTTGATCAATGACTGTTTTCTACAGTCATTGGTTTTGATGGTCACTGTAGTGGCTATATTAATTTCCTAAAATTCTCTCTTTCTCTTATATTTAATATATCCACACTACAGACGGACAAGTGCCTGTTTTAATCCGTTGTCGTTAGCAACAACGACGGTAAAACTGTCGCGTTTCCGCTTGTTTATTTTCCACATAAACCTTTCACAATAAAGCTCAAGATCCTGTTGAGACTTTTCAAAATAAACTGAATCACGTGAAATAGTATGCAGAGTTTTGACGGATGAGAAGCAAAAAAGAGCGGTCAGGTGCTAAAAAATAAACCTTAGACTCAAACGTTAGAACAGGCTTTTCCCCGCAGCACGCTGTGTAATAAATACTCACAAAGAAAACGGCGGCCTTTAAAATATATAGTTTCACACATCAGTTAAAACACTTGACTCCAGGTACATGACGCGCAGCTGGAAACACTCCACGCAAGTCGAGCTGCCCTAGATTCACAGAATTTGCAGAAAATGTTAATTTTTTGTGATTTATATCGTTATCGGACGATAGATGTCTTATATCGGGATATGAGATTTTGGTCATATCGCACAGCCCTAGTTGATATTCCTGTCTGAGTGACATTTAAACTTGTGCAACTTGATATGCTAGCATTGGACTTTTTGTTACAGTGAGGGCTGCAGCCTACCACTTCAGGACTCATGTTTTCTGGAAGTCATATAAGTAGCCTAGGCTGTTCGGATAATTAGCAAATTGAGTGGTTTCTTTATATAAGTCAGTAAGCCCATCATGTTCGCCTCCTAGCAGGCTGACACTGACAGGCATGCATTTAATAACTATAATTAGTGATATCCCCTATTCCCTCATTCTGACAAGAGTTCATCTGTATGCAGAAAGGATTGTTGTGTCAAGATTTATGTCCAAGCTAATGTATTTCTTTGCTGTACAGGAAATCCCCATTATCCATATAACTATGGTGATTCTTATCATAGCAACACTGCTTCCATTCAGTTTTGTCACAGATTAGCTAATAATTACACAGCAGGGGTAATTATCTACTGTAATTGTTATGAATATTGTAGTATCAATAACTTTTAACTCCCAACTTTTGACTTTCAGAAACCCATGTGTACACCGCAGCTGTTACTGCAACAAATCAATGAAATTTTTTTTAGACCTGCTGTAAGAACATGTGAAGCTGACCTTGATTTTTGTCATAAAATTTTAAACCATTCACTAGGCCAGTATGGGAAATCCACCCCATGAACCTTACGTCTAGTGAATGTTGAGTGGTGATTCCCCTCCTAAGTAGAAAGTTAATGTAGGAAAATGTTAAAATTTAGTCCACAAAAGTCAATTTTCAGCATTTTAGGGGCTCATTTTAATTATACAGCTAAAATGCACGGTATATTAATAGGTTACATTTGTTGATACAGCTGGATAGGTTTCTTCTGAGGACAATTACTGGATATTACTGGTATTTTTTTTCTACAGAGCAATTCACCACCTGGCATCAAAGTCTACTTCAATATCAGCACCTCCTGCATCCACCCAAGCTGTGCCAAGAACTCATTAGAACTTCCACTGAGTAAAAATGAGCATCTTGGGACAGAGGGAATGGGGAGTAAGCAATACCACTGACTTTCAAAAATTTCAGCAAGTGCATCCCACAAATCCATACTTAATAAGGATTTTCAGCACAGGTGGAACTGGATCAGTCACTTTGGATTGGAAGAACAATTCACATGGGAAAATGTGCTGACCTGTATGGTGGTATAGGCTTAATGCATTGATTAGCACAGGGGTCGGCAACCTGCGCCTCCGGAGCCGCATGCAGCTCTTTAGTCCTTATAGTGCGGCTCCACGTGGTTTGGGAAAATAAATTAGAAGTATTTAGCTGACTGTCAATGAGATCAGTGGATGTAATAACCTCTTTGAGCCAAAGGTTCAGGCTTCACATTGCTCCAAAAGTTCAGTTTCCAGCTTGCTTTTGAATCTATATAATATCAAAAAGAGGGTATCACAATATCAATAACCTGACCTCATTATGACCGTATCATGATTATCTCAGGCTGTGAGCTGAGATTGGAGCTCCACCCACCAACTCTGGCTGACTCAGAAAGTTTTTCCACCATCTGCAGCAGATTACTCGATAACTCCTGGAGGTTGGCCAAAAATGCTTTTTCGATGGTGTAGAAAAGTTCAATTTGATTGCGTCACTTAAAAATGAATGTTCAGGACAACACTAGATACACTTTCTTTTTTCATTCCACCAACAGCCTTTTTCTTACCCAGCCCAGTGTGAAGCTAGTCCAGGCTAAAGATAGAATACAAGGCTCTTCCATCTGTAGCTGAAGGACAATGTTGAAGAAACAGAACTCAAATGACACTAACATTATTCACTGTGTGTGCCCCTGACTTAATATTTGGTCAAAATGGCTTCTGACCACATCTTCTATGAAGGCAGTGGTTGTATTTGCAATTTAGCTAACATAATTGTTTTTTAATTATGTTGCTTTTTTTGCACATTGAAATCTACAGCAAAGTTTGAACATGAATATGTAAAAACTATTAAACATAAAAGCCTAAAATTTTCACTGGTCTTTCTTGCTATCAAAGTAAATGAGAATATGTAATATAGGACATATACATGAAAAAACTGATGAGTATTGGGTAGTTCAACTATAGAAAAAAAGTCCATCATCCCGCAAAGTCAAATATTTGAGCACACACTAATACAAACAAGATTTACATACCAATTATTTTTCATGATATATATTTAGAAAATAATAATAGTGGGTTAGGGTTAATTAAACAAAAGGTCAATCGACAGGTCAATCTGGGCAGTCCAGAATTTTGTTCTATTGGGGTTAAATTATTTACTGATATGTTTGCTCTTATGGTACAGCTTGTGATATTTGTTCAATCCAACATGGAAGTTACAGTTTTTCTCAAATGTTAAAACACAAAAGCCAATCCTGTAACCCAAATGACCAGTAGTCTAAACACATTTACTAAATGTAGCCACCATATTCCAGTACCATAAACACATGTCACATGAAGACACAATTCACAAAACACAACCCTCTGTACTCATAAATCTAAACACATTTTTCCTTGCTAAAACACATGTTGCAAAACAACTCTGCTCATATTCTCAAATGAAAGCCCATGTGATGCAAAATGCTTGCCACAGTCACCAATCTTTGAACACAGGGAACACACCTGGCGTCAGTCACTACACACAACGACTCAAAATTGAAGACATGATGTGACCCCACCTATAAAAGCATAGTTTGGTGAAGATGCCAAACAATCACAATGGATGAAGGCATTCGAGCGTGCGGAAGGAGAAGAGCTGCAGGCCAAAGAGGAAGAGGGGTTGAGATCAGAGGAGGAAGAGGTGAAGGCCTAAGAAGAAGAGGAGTTCGGAGTAGAGGAGGAAGAGAAGGAGGCCAACAAGAGAGAGGAGAAGGTCCAGGTGGGAGAAGAAGACAACCTCGCACCATCATAACAGATGATATGCGAGCAACAGTAATTGATCATGTCATTGGCCATGGCATGACAATGGCTGAAGCGGGACGAAGAGTACATCCAAACCTGAGTAGGTTCACCGTGGCCACCATTATCAAGGCATTTAGACAACACAACAGGTATAGTACGCTATTGCTTTCTTTGTCACACTACAGTTTTACAGGCCTGTGAAAGTGGTCTGTTACTTTACATGTAGTTTTACATATAAATCAGTCAATTGACAACACATGTTTCTTTCTTTAGAGCTGAAAGGATGCCACATAGAGGTGGGAGGGTTGCCATATTCACAGCGGCACAAGAAACCCTCATTGCAGATATGGTCCGTGAGAACAACTGCATTAGACTCCGAGAGATCAGAGACAAAGTCATTGCAGATAATGTAAACTTTGAGAACATTGATGCTGTCAGCGTGTCCACAATAGACCGAGTTCTCCGGCGCCAACAGATGAGGATGAAACAGGTCTACAGGGTTCCCTTTGAGCGCAACTCTGCGCGACACATAGAACAACGTTACGAGTATGTGCAAGTACGTATACATCCATGTCCACAGTACAGTTAGTGGACATACTGTGTTGCTTAGTGGCCTACATTACTTCTGGACAATACTGTGCTACCTGATTGACCGTTCTGAACACCTGTACGCTTTTCCATGTTCACAGAGGATAATGCAGTTGGACGCGATGGCCAGACCCCATGAGTACCTCTTCCTGGATGAGGCTGGCTTCAACCTCCAGAAACGAAGGCGAAGAGGCCGTAACATCATTGGCCAAAGAGCCATCACTGAGGTTCCTGGCCAACGGGGGGGTTACTCTTTGTGCAGCTATGGGTACGGAGGGGCTTGTCCACCGGCATGCTGTCCTTGGGTCTTACAACACCCAACGTCTCCTCACCTTCCTAGAGGAGCTAAAAGACATCCTCCTGGACCGTCAACAACACCATCCTAGGCTAGCACATCACATGTATGTGATCATTTGGGACAACGTCCGCTTCCACAAAACACACCAAATCAGAGAGTGGTTCACCACCAACAGTGACCACTTTTTAAACGTCTGTCTGCCACCCTACTCCCCTTTCCTGAACCCTATAGAGGAGTTCTTCTCATCATGGAGATGGAAGGTGTATGACAGACAGCCATACACAAGAGAGAACCTCGTACGGGCAATGGAGCTGGCCTGTGCTGACATCCCAGTGGAGGCCTTCCAGGGATGGATTCGCCATTCCAGGGCGTTTTTCCCGCGGTGCCTAGCAAGGGACAATATAGCCTGTGATGTGGATGAGGTGATGTGGCCCAATGCAGCTCGGCGACATGATGCCGCACAGTGACTGTGTGTAATACTGTAAAAAGACCGTGTAGACAATAAAAAAGACTTCACACCCTGATCATGTTTCCGAGAGTACTGTTGTGTGCGATAGATTCTGTTTTTGCATTGAGTTGTGTTACAGTAGTGTACGTACATGCAGGATGTTTTTATAGATTTATAGTCTTCATGTGAAACTCACAAATCTAAATGCCTAATCCTCTGCAGGGTTCTATGACGATCCGTTACTGTACAGTTTATAAAAATATACATTGGCAGTTATGAACCAAAGAACCTTCTCACAAATTGAGCATTGTGTTTTCAATTGTTTTGCTGTAGTGTGTAATGCTGTGTATAGTGTTTACAGTTTTGACAGCTTCGAGCTGCTCTCTTGGTGTGGGAGTTTGAGTTTTGCAGTGGGAAGGTGTGGTTGTGTTTATGTAGCTTTAGAGAAGGGTGTTGTGTTTGGACATTGGGGGACCTGGTGGTAACGTTTGTGACATGTGTTTTAGCATTTGAGAAAAACTGTAAATGAAAATTTCATTTTCTTCATTTTTGTGACTACGAATTGACTGCTAAATAGTATTCAGTGTTTCAGTTTAGCAATATTGTGAAATATCAGTATATATTATTCAGAAATGGCCACTGTTTTTTCACATCTTAACTACCTAATGCGCAGACATCTTATGATGGATCTGTCCCAAATTATTAATCCCCGTTCTATATGATGGTAATAATGGACAGAGAAAATGTCAGGCTTTTTATCTTTAATAGTGTTTGAGATTTTAGTGTTCAAACACAGCCATAGATTTCAGTGTGCAAAAAAAGAGGCATGAAAGTAGGTTGATGGACCATTTTTCCCCAAAAAAATATGTTCTGAAAAGTAGTTGATATGCAATGCTAAAATTTCACAGCGATCATTATAAATGTTCAGATTTTCTACCATAAATTTCTTAGGCAACTCAGACACGGTCGACCAAAAGGCTCTGTTGATTTGAGAAGGAATGACTCATGTGTAAAAGTTGTTGTTCATGGACTTAATACACAGACATTCAAAAACAGCAGAATAATACTTTCCTGGCTATGTTATCTTTGGTTTTTCATGACAGAAGATCATCATTCATTTCTTTGCATTTCCCTCATAGACACCTTTTAACAATAAAAAGAGCTAGAAACATGTCTTTACAGTCTTAGGTTTGTTTTCAGAAACTCCACAAAAACAAATGTTGGCTTAAAGGGAGGGTGGACTTCAGGGAAAAGCAGCTAAACAGCTTGGTTCAGACACTGGATAAACTAAGTGGCTGCGTCGAAGACCAAAATAAGTTAAATACGGATTTTGTTTTTTGACTGTGAATCATGCAAAGGTACTCTAAATGAGGATATATGGTGCTATGATAGTCCGTCCACTTTAATTAATGCACTAATACAAAAATATGAAAACAAGCAATATGTAGTTAAAGTATAAAAAACCCTTGACTTCTCAGAGGTGCATCATATTCTATAAAATCATGTTTGTAGCATAGCTGTCCTGTGAGAACCACATATCTCTAAAGAGTCAGCTTTTCATGAGCTCAGACAGCTCAGCCCTTTTTTAATCTTTGTGACAATGCATTTTCCAGCTAATCCAAGAGGGTTATTAAATAGTTTATTTAGCTTAAGAAGTGGGGCAATTTTCTCAGCCCATAAAGCAACATTTAATCCTTCAGTTTATCACAAACATTCAGCATCACCACATTTGGATATACAAGGTTTTCACCTGACAGGAAAGGTATGAAAAGGAAAGGCAGTTGTATACATGTGTGGGTTTTTTTTATTCATATTATATAGCAAACATTTATTTCAGAGGAGAATCGGTCAAGAAGACACCTTTACAAGGTTAGAAAAATTATAAAATTAACTAACAAAGTCGAGTAAGACATATAGCATTTGCCTTTGGAATTTTGTGGCATACAGCCATCAGGTAGCACAAGTGCCTCGACTTTGGGCTAAAGTTCAGTACTTGAGTGCTTACATTCCACCACAGAGTGCAGTTAATCAGTGTTGCCTGTCCAGTGCATGTGTAATAAGGCAGCTCCAGTCTGCAAAGCAGGAGTATTAACACGCTTGAACGGACTAATTAAAGGGATCACTGTAAATCATTTCTGTGGCTGCTTAGCGGTCAAAGCGTGTCCTACGCTCTGACCTTTAGCCTTTGCCAGCCAACTCTGCTCACTACACCCGCTTGCTGGACCTGTCCGCTGGATTCAGGCTAACAAGCTATTAGACCATCCAGATGGTAACAGTGGCTGGGGAAACAGGCTTAAACAAGGCTGATCCATTGTCTGCTGCAACTCTGTGTGCGGCTGAAGCCATTTTGTCTCCCTGGAAGCCGTCTCAAGCTCATGGTTGCAGGCTGATATGAAGGGGAAAAAAATAATTCTATGCGTTTTTCATTGAAGTCATTTCACAAGCACTTATAATCTCTTTAGAGGGAAGAAGAAGAAAGCTACTGCTGCGGTTCCTTTTGTTTCCCCTCTTTCCCATCAGAAGCACTCTGGAAAGGAAGCAAACTGGAACAAAGAGACAACAGGGACCAACCACAGAAAAAAAATATAAATCTGCTGATTTAATCAGGTTGCCATGCCTGTCTCTCACCAAGTGGGTTTACTCCCTGCCTCCAGAACAGGAGGGGGCTCCGGCAGCGACAGCAAGCATCTCACTGATCTAGTGTAACCATGAGAAGAGATAGTGTCAGTCTTCTGGGGGGCATGCAAGTTCAGGTACTGTTTAATTATCATCTCATTAATGCATGTCTTCTAGACTTAAAAACTAAATGAAACAGCCAGTGTGAATTATTATCCAAATGACCAGTTGAATTTGGTAATTAAGGCTAGGAGTGAAAAGGAAATGAGCAAGCCAGTTGGACTCTCAGAGGGAAATCAGACCACACCTGGTGCTGGCTAACCTTCTCCTGCGTGATGCTCCAGCCCACGGAGCCTCAACATGCTCCCACAGCTGCAGGCCCACTAGGAGATCCCAGCACTGGAAGACCAATTTAGAGCCAAGTTGGACGATGAAATCATGGAAATAAGACTGGCTGTGCATATGAAACACATAATTTCTTGCCAGTCCTACTCACTGAGCTAATCATGAAATCCTGCAGGAGTGAAACTGGGTCTCGATGTGCTATGCAAGCATTCCAGCAGCACCTCGATGTAAATATGTGTTAGGTAATAAGGAGAAGGAATACAATGGAGGCAAAGTACGAGTCAGGTTTTGCAGCCTCCGGGGAAATCACAGTTCCAAACAGCGTCGTCACACGACAGACTGAGGTCCTCATATTAAGAACCAAAGCTAAGGTTCTTAGGTGTCAAAAGAAAGCAGGGGGCTTTGATTTAATGTGCGTCAATGTCAGGCACCTTGTGACAGCTGATGGGGAGATATACAGTGGACTGTGTACCATTTAACCCACATGACACACTCCCTGATTCACTCTGGCTGCCTGACAGATCCGCAGCCTCAACTGGGTGAGCTGACTGACATAGTAACTCACAGAAACATGAAGTCTCATTACAGGTAGAGGGGGAAACGGAGACCCACGAGGCTGTTCCAAGAGCATCTCACCCTCCCCGTGCTTCTGGAGGTGATGGGCAGGATGCTAAAAGGGCAGAGGTTGTGTTTAAAGATTGCTCTTCTTAGATCACACGGTGAAAAAATTATAATGAAAGAGTGAGTGGATGTTAACATCATCAATGGAGGCAACAAGCGGCCGTCCAGCCAGATCTGAGGGGGTGTGTTTGTCTTTTTCAGATCAATAACTCCTAAAATGATGCCCCGAAAGACAATTTATGAGGCATAAAGGACAGACACATTGGGCCATTTCCAAGTACCCAACCTTGGATTCTGAGATATCTTTGTCTGATTTTCTCATTTATTTTTTAACCCTTTACACACTTTCACATCTGATTATCCATTATTGTCATTTCATTTGTGCTCTCTTTGCCAATCTCTAGATTTGGCAGCCAAATTATCCAACCACTCTTTCATCTTTTAGTGTTTTTTGTCACCCTTCTTCATCTTTCTCTGGCTCCCCTTTATCTTGCCACAGCTACATCTCTTTCACTATCCTTCCCTCTTTCATTAACTCCTCCTCTCTTTCGTCTCTGCCCCCCATTCCTCCCTCCCACCCTGCTATGCCGCTGTGCCAGCTGTGTGATGAGCCAGGGGCTGATAAGCGGTGGTCAGCCTCTCTCCAGATGGCAGCCTGAACAGCAGCTGCCTGGGGGGTGGGCCCGTGGGTGGTGATGGTGAGGGGGGTGATTACAGTGTTGTTGCATTTCCAGGTGAAAATGGGCACGCACAAAAGAAAATCAATTGTCGGCAGCATGCTACGTTTTGCCTGTTTGAGCCACAGTTTGACACACACAGGCAGCCTCTCTGCTGTGTGGTTTCTCCTCTGTTGCCGTGGGTGCTGTGTGTGTGATGGTTCAGATTTGTGGAATCTCCATTCGAGAACACCACCGCCTCTGGTTCCGGAAATGACATCCTTGCCTTCCCATCTGACATACTTCTACCACGGCAGCCTGGAGGAAACAGTCTCAGCGGGGATTGCCGCCATATGTGGAAGAGACAGCAATCTAAGTGTGTGCAGTGTCGGGTTAAGCGGACCTGTTATGCAACCACATGAGCGATGTCTGGAAAAGGAAACACAACCTCCCACAATATTTGCTTTTGAAACAAGTCACTGACTTGTCATAATCCTAATTTACTTTGTCTGCATAGCTGGATATGAAGCAGGGCCCTTCTATTCACACCCTGGTTTTTCTCTGTGTGCATTCACAGTGTGACTCTGAGCGAGAGGCCATCGCAAGGAAAGAACTCTTAAAACAGAAACTAGTTTTAGACAAAGTGAAATTTCTCACAAAACCAACTTTTACAACTATCATACGATAGTCAAATCTTTAAAATCAAAGTGACATCTGGTACAAAACACACACACAAACAAACACATACTGTAGCCCTGGCATATACCACTGAGCACCCACTTATATTTATGTTCACCTGACTTGCTCCGTCGATTTCCCCAGAATGTTTCTGCAATTTCCTCCAGTTTCTCCCCTCTCTTAAGCCCCCCTTGTCTTAAATTTGGATCCTAACATGGGCTAAACTCTCTCAGCATCTCATACATCCACTTCAAACAAGGCCTGTTTTCTTAGAGCTGTCGGTGGGAAAAGCCAGCGCCAGCAATAGAGGGTCTCCAAGGGACTTGTATGAGAGGCATACAAGAGAAAAGGGAGTGGGAGAGTCAGAGTGGAAAGAGAAGGATTGGGAGAGAAAGGGAGTGAGGAGAGATACCCCATGTGCATGACAATGAGGAGACCATTCAATTAGCATCGCTTTATGGCCCCTGATGTTGATTACCTCAGACAGGCCAGCAAGTACCATCCTTTTACTGATTAAAACCAAGAGGAGCACAGCAATGAGACTCTTGGAGGGATTGGTCAGACAGTGGAGGCTTTCTAATTTCTGTTTCATAAGTAAGGAGAAACAAGGTCAATATATTCTTGGAAACAGAGCCCACTTGTGTTTGTCACTCCTACCTCCAGGTAATTGGATGTAAATGAAACACAAGCTGGGAAAAGCAGTCAGTAGTTGTCTTTTTTGAAATGGCCTTAGTATGTATGCCTTGCATGATTCTCATCCACCAAGGAAAGTGGTGCTCCACATGTGATTAATTACACTCAGAAATGTCATTACCCCTCACTGAGTAATCAGGATGGCTTCCAGAGGTGTTCTGCACTGATTGCCAAAATGTGTCAACAGTGTCAGGCTTTAAAGATTGTCCAGTTCCGCGTGCGTTAAGGTAGATGATTTTCAGCTTCTAGAGTGGACACAGCTTGATGCTCTCCGACTTCTTTTCATTAAAACAGTCATCTAATCACGGAAAGTTTGTGCAATCACTAGTGTATACAGTCTTCCAGACATCCCTCATGTGAATGCACGGTGAGCTGATAATTGACTCTGCCATATTATATTCAGCAGGAAAAACTCTGTCAGAGGAGCAAAAGCTTAAGATATTTTGGTGTTTGAAAAGCAAGACCCCCCACCGCCTTGTGTCAGTTTTGCACCATCAGTTAAGAGCCATCCTGTGCCATCAGGCAAAATCAGGAAGACATGCCGTTCACCCGAATGGCTTGCGAGTTCCTAAAAATATTCGGCGTGTGTTTGAGTTCTCACCTGCTTTCATGTTTGTCCTCCTCTGTTTTCATGGCTTCAGTCAAGGTGACACTGTCGTCAAATGTCAAGCGGCGTAATTGTGGGCACTGGAAAATAAACACTGACATCAGAGCCTCAAAGGCCACTTGCAGCAAAAATCTGTGTCTTATCTGCCTTCTAAAAAGGACTGTGACAGACAGCTTTGACATCCAGTATGGGGGCTGATGTAAGAAGAAGAGCAGAAACAGGAGGGATGGATGCGAGCGGGCAGCTCAAGCGTGTATGGGTTTTTGTGTGTGTGTGTGTTGTTGTTTTTTTAAATTCTCACTGCCACTGCCTGCCTGTATGTCACTGATGGTTGTTGCTTATTTAATAATTGATCCCAAAGCCACTGACCCACTCAATTAAATCCTCCGCAATTCCATCTTACATTTTCCCTTTTCGCAGAGAATATAGAGAAGACAAATAAATAAAGCAATTTCAATGTTCAAACAGTTGCGGGGAGGGATAAACAAGCGGAGGGAATTGGTAAATATGATTGCCTCGGTAATTAAAGAAAGAAGGCGAAAAAGGAGTGGAATAAAAGGAAAGGGGAACGGACGGGAGGAAGTGTTAGTCATATCTGAGACGCGTTTGTGAGGAGATTACATGAAGAAAAATAGAAGCGGATTACAATGGGGCAAGAGGGGAGGAGACATGAGAGAGGGAGTGCACTGAGGCAAGAATTGGATGAGGTCTCGGAGGCCCCGAGGTGTAGACTTAGACCTACACTGTGAAAGGCCAGTGGATGCGATGTGTGTGTGTGTTTATGTGTAACCATACAAAAAAAGCATATGGGACAAAGAGAGATAAGGAGAAATAAGGGTCTGATATAAATTAAATACACAGAAAATGTTTATAGAAAAACTACGTAGCGAGTGAGAGCTGCTGTTTGTGCACGTGAGTTTGTCACTCCACTTTTTTTTCCTTTTCCTTTTTTTTGGGACAAGGATACCCATCAAGTTCCCCATTGAGTTCCTTATGGCCTTTGCTGCCACAGCTTTGATGAGGGGGGCACATGCCAGTGCACTCGTGTGTGTATTTCTGTCTTTCTGCATACAGTGTGTGGTTGCGCGAACATTTTGTGTGGCTTTGTGAGTGCACTATGGTTCACTGCTCCTCTGAACCTCATTCACTCAAAAGTGCAGGCAGCAATGGAAAGTGAACAGCGGGAGGACGTGCAGTGGGGTGGAGAGAGGTGTGAGTCGCAGCAGTGTTGGCGGGCTGGGAGTGGTGTTTTTTTTTATGTGGGGTTGGCGGCTGGCAACCGGAGGCGATGCTGGAAGCAGTGCTATGATGGCAGAACTTGGAGGAGGGGATATGGCCAGTGAGTAAGCGGCAGACTAGATCAATGACACTGCGGGTGCGGCTAGAACAAAGTGCCCCAGCCCTGTGTGTTGATGTGGTGGAAATTGCATCTTCAAGGAAACATGCTTGATGAGATTGTGGGATCAATAGAGGACGAGGGCTGCCAGGCTGCTGAGCGGCTAGAGAGGCAAGGGAGCCGAGTCTGGGGCTGAATGAGAATGGGGAGCACAGACCAGGGCTCCACAACCTTCCTCTGATGGTCTAATACAATATGTCACCTCACCCACCAGAGGGGTTCAGCCAGAGAAGTGGGAGGAACGGGCCTGCCAACAGTAACGGCTGTTAAGGTCTTCGGAATCCAGGAGTAAATTGAACAGATTAAATTCCACCACAGCAATCTGGGGATTGGCGGAGAGGTTTTAAACAGGCTGTGGTGCTTAATGGGCCCGTTATGCATGCAGCAAATGTTAGCGATGTCAACAATCTACCATCCTATCTCGTTTACAATGATGATATGGATTAATGAGCACAAAATTTAATCAGTATCTTCACATGTCAGTGGATGGCCATGGCCACACGCAGCAGGATGATGGACGGTTTATGTTTGCATTTACTTTGTGGAAGACATTCAAAAATAATTAACAAGTACACAGCTTCTTTTTTTGTCTTTGTGTCCTTCTCTCTCTCTTTCAAAATGAACATAAAGACACACAAAAAAATTTTCCTCAACAAGTACTTGATCACAAACTCATTCATGAGGTCTCTATGAGACAAGCGCACACATGCACACACTCACACACTCACACATACAAAACACTCATCTAAGTCGAGCAATGCGGCAGAGATTTTTCCCCCTCCCCTACTATACAAGGCAGTTTCTATGGCAACAAGATCCAGTTTCTGGCACTGAAGAGGGGAAAGTTACAGGAAGTATGAGCGGCCTCCAAGAGGCGGGCATGGGTATTGTTGGAGGACTGAGTTGGAGAGTTTGGAGTTCAAGAGGAAGGCTGCTGTGTGGGGGCAGATTTCCGCTGAATGCTCAATTCAATGCATGGTCTTAATCAATAGCAGCTAATTATTCAGTCTACCCATTTCTTTCAAGCTTTGTATTTAATCTCTTATGATCTGTTTATCTGTCTTTGTGGTCTGTCCTTTAGTTTATTTAGATTCATCAATGGCTCCAGATTGACATCAAGGAATCTGCAGACAAAATTTATATGCAAATGGAGGGCCTTTGTGGTTCCACATCAAGGCCTGACATGTAGGTCAATGGTGCCTGGAGACAGACAGCTTGTTGCTCATTTCTTTCAGTATGTCAGTTTTCCGTCTTTCTCTTCCCCATTAAGATTCTCCCGCCAGTACTTTTCTCTCCTCCTTCTGGGCTTATTGAATTATTCCGTTCACTTTTGAGCTGGTTTCGTGGAAGATTTATCAATGCCTCACCTATAATCTTGGCAGCGGAGTGACCAAGGCTTTGTGATTGCTTGAGAATCCTTCAGTCCTGAATTATAACACTAAGCATGGATAAACATATTACAAATGCAGCACCATGCAAGTGTAGCTTCATTATCTGCCTTGAGAATTTTCTTTTTCTTCCCGTGAATATGAGCGTCTGTTTGTGCTGTGGAATATTTGCCTGAAGGGACAAACTAATAGCTTGGCAGTTGTACTGGTGAACAAACTGGAGGCCATTTTCACACCTAAGTCTTGCTTGACTTAGTGCAATATTAATATCTCTCTTCATCACCAGCCTCACCTCTCCCATCACCTCACTTCCTCTCCGGAGAGATTTCCAATGTGACTGCGACAAACATCTAAGCTTTACTTTTCTATCTTTTTGTTGCTCTTGGTTGCTTCGGCTTACATTCACGGTGTCTTTTACGCTCACCTTCCTTTTTGTTCCTTTTCTTTCAACTCATTGTCATTTCATTTCCTTTCTCTTTTTTTTTGATTGTGGTGTCTTTCTTCCTTCAGCTCTTTTTCGGCATATGCTTCAAAATGACTGTGATTGACATACCTAAAGAGAATCCCATAGCTTTCATGACTTTTTAAAAATGATTTTTTTAATATATATATTAAGGCAAGACATACACACGTATTTTAATACATTTCGTTCACAGCATTCCCCTCTACTTGATCCCAGTGGATTTAAAGGTTTGCACACTTAACAGCTGGTTTACAAGGTGAAATGTAGAGTGCAGTTGCAAAATGACAGTATTTATGAAGGTTGAACTCAAACATTGTACTTGCATCAAAGGCAGACATATGGGGTACTTGATCGTACTGTTCACTGACAAGACTTATGCCCAGGGTTAAGTGGAAGAGTATTTTATAAATCATGGACTTTCACCTCGATCTTCATCACATAGTAAGTTCTATTGCTGCTCTTCAATTCATCTGCCCCTCCAGGGGAAAGCCCAAGAAAAAGAACTTGACAAGTTTCCTGCCTTCTCTGTTAAACATGTCAAAGTAGTGCTGAACTATTCAGAGTTATAATTTAAACAGGAAAGATTGGGGTGAGCTGGGCTAGGACATATAGTGTTTGCAAGTACATAAACTGCCTCCACTGCCTTTGCCGCCTGAATAGAGATATCGTGCTCTCTTGGTGAACCAGTATTCAGAGTGATTTAGCTGGAATCTATCTGCCCAACTTAAAATTCTGTGATCAACTCCAAAACTTTGAAGATGCCTCTGACTGGCTTCTGTAAATGAGTTTTTCTTATATTTTTTTCTCCTCTGCTTTTGGTTCATAATCCTCCCATGAGTCAGTGTTTCTTTTTCTCTCTATGTTCTCTTGGCTTCTTTCCCTCCTTGCGTTTCATCTCCACACTCTCTCTACCACTTTTTCTGCCTCTCTTGCTCCATGTCTCCCTTGTTTACCTTTGTTCTCCCTTGAACGGACTTAGAAAAGCCCAATTCTTCTGACCCTTGGTACCCTGTCCTGCCTCCAGCCTTTCCACGGGAATGAACAAATCTGATGATCAATCCTGTCTCCCTTATTGCACACACAATCTGACAAACACACACACACCAAACTGTCTAGCAATTACCACACCACATCTCCAACACCACTACCTGTCCCTACTCCCCACCTGTGTGCCTCCATGCTTTAATCTGTTCTCAGCCACTTCCTTCTTCCGTTACAATCCACACTTAGATTAGTCTACTTTTATCACATTTAATTACTCACTGTGCCAAAGTTCGGCCTCCTACAGGGCACGGACCTCAGATTGTCTTGCACCTTCAACTCCTCCATGAATCCTCTGACAGCTCTTGCCCTGTCTTCAACTTGTTCACAATTATCACCTTAGTTTCTTTCTCTTTTTTTTCAGCTGATTGTTTGCTGCTATCTTTCCAGAGCCCTGCTGAGCAAGCACCCCGGTCTTCTAGATGTTTTTTTTTTCTTTTCTGCTCAGCGCTAATTGAAGGCTCTTTGACACGAGCACCCATTTTGTACAACTCCTCCTTGAGTGTGTAACAGACATGTAGTGCGATCTCATTAAATACGCATCTGTTACATAATGAATGCCTAACACTTGCTAATGGGTATCTCTGTCATTTAGCCTCATGTCATCTTGTGTTGTAGGAGAGTGAAGGCAGTGAATGTTTCCTAGATCAACTCAAAGACTTGAATTGTAGTTTTGCCATCAACTGTTTGCACATGATGTCAAATTTATTTATTTGTATGTATGGGTTAAAGCTTGGCAGTTTAGTGAACTGTGGGTTGTTTGATTTGCAGGCTCATGAGCTTATTGTTCTGTAAGCTTGACTAGACAGACACAGTGAGTCTTAGATTTTCTAAAAATGGTCTTCCATCACACTTCAGCACTTCATTATACTAGATATATTTTAGTATGAGGCCCCAGCTGCTTCTCTAGCATCTCCACTGCAGTGTGGGTGTGATGGCAATGAAAAATTGAATGTCCGACAAAAGCTATTGTGGCTTCGGCTTGCAGCCCTCTGAGTTCTTTGCCCTTTTATTACCTAATTTGTTTGGCCAAGTGTAGTTGGATTAGACATGTCATCCTACTAACAGGCACTGGTAGCCACAAGGTCAGTGGTTAACAGCTCACTTGAACTATCCTGCTACCTCCTGAAAAGCACATTTTTTCAGTTGGAAGGTACTTTAAAAGTGAGAGCAAGGAGACCCAAGGGCTGGGAGGTTAGAGGACATGTCATCCAGTTAAAGCTGTTTACATTTAAGCAAGCCTTAAGGAGGGAAGGCAGGTCTATTGCTGCTGTAAAACAAGATTGTCACGATTGCTGTTATATTTCCAAGAAGAGAGATGCTTGTTTTTGCCTTATTGTATTCATTATAAGTCAAAACTGCTAGTCTAGAGCCCTCAAACCTCTTTGATAGCCCTTTTCCAGCAAATAGAAACAACCACATTGAACAAGGATTAGCCTTTCTGTACAGGTGTCAGGTTGTGTTAACAGCAGAGCACTTATTTGTCACATTCATCTGTAGTGTTTTTGACCTCTTATCCTCCATCTGAGCAGCCTGCATCCTCCTTCTGACTCTTCACCTCAATTTGCTGCTTCACATCCACAAGGCCCAGGCTTCAAAGTTCTTGTGACTGATGTGCCTGTCTCTCCTTGTGTTTCAGAAGTTCCTTTTGAAGTAAAAGTTCAGTCTGGAACATTTCACGACCAACTTATTTTCTAGCTGTTTCCTTGATTTTCTATTGATTCCCATCTGCCTTGGTCGGGTGGAAAAGGAGATGAAAAAGAGAAAAAGGAGAAAAAAAAAGGCAACACCCCCGAGGATGGTGGTGGATCGATGCTAGCTTGACCTCCCGTGGGGGGTAAGGTTGGGTGTATTTCTGGTGAAAGTAATTAACCATTTCTGGCTTGACAGTCTGACGTAAAGCAACATACTAACTATAATAATTAGGATTTTATTGAAATTTCCAAAGCTACCTCAACATTCAAGATTTCCATGCAGCCCCCTCTGCCATCTGCCTTCATATTGAACTCACAAATTGTGTGACCGCGAGACGTTGGTTGTTATTGAAAATCATTAAAGAACATCAAGTTGTGTGCTCAAGGCCAACTTTGAGAATGATTAAGGCAAATATCTGTATCCAAAGTAAGCACAGACAATGTAATGCACTGCATTACTAAATCTTGCCTTGCAGCAGTTTCTCTACTTTTATTGCATCTCTGAGTCTGCTGTCACCAGCCTGACACACTGATCGGGAACTCGGAGCACTTTATGCTACAGCCGTGAACTACAGCGCAGGGGGGAGAGTTGCGTGGAGAAACAGAATGATACTAATCACAATCCCAGATGCTTTCCCTTAAAAATACAAATTAAATTGACATGTTTTTGGCAAGCCACTTATTAATTATGGTAATATAGTAGACCTCAAAACCTCAATTCACAAACTGCACAGCTGCACGCAGGAGTCTTCTCTGTGTACTCTGTATCCCAGCGCTGTATTCCTAGAGACTCCTTACAGCGCTCCCTCACCAGTCGTCCTCCATGGCTTTGGCCAAGCGTGCAAATAGCAAATGGACAGTGGGCACCCCAGTGGCCCTTTCAGTCCATGTCTTATTCATGAGCATGGGTCAGCGCGATGCCCCTCGTCACACACCATGTCAGCAACACACTCTGTCCTGTGCACTGAAGCCTCTTACCACACTCCCCCTCAAAACCTCTTTCTACCCACTAAAACTCCCGTGACATTTTGACTTTATATGCTGCTCTGCCGCTATCCTGCCTAGCAAAGTAGGTGATAATAGTAATAGCGAGTCGTAACAGCATGAAACACTCAGATGAAAAGTAATCCAATGCAGCATTCAACTCGCAGCTAGTCACTCCTCCACTCTAAGTCACACAGATGCTGCATAAATATGATAATGTGATTACTGGTGGGGTTTTCTTATATCGCAGCACATCAGTGAGGAAAATGTAATGTTGTGGTCAGGCTTCAGGCAAGAATGCAGCCTGCCCATCCCATCAAGCATCTCATAAAGAGCAGAGAGGGGTTAGATGATTACATGGCTCTGTGGTTTCATGAAGATGGGTCCAGTTTCCCGGGAACCATGACATCAGTAGGCTGACATTCAGGATAAAATGTCTACTGTGCAGCACTGGCACTGCTAAGCCAGTGAAGTCAATAAAGTAATAAAGTTGTATTGAGTACCGGGCTTTGTTTAAAGGTCGGGTCTCTTTTGGTGGCCAAGTGAAGGTGCTGGAGGCAGTCGCATTGTCAACAATAATATGTGAGCTTCAGAGAACTGCAGCATTAATTGTGTTCAATCTAAGAGCAAAAAAATTGAAAAAAAGTCCTTTGTCATTTTGACCCGATGTTGCAACAGTGTTTCTCAAAGTTATTCTGCTGTGCTCCGTTTCCAAGGCAAAAACAGTTACAGCCTACACCCCACAATTTCTGTCAGTCACTAACAATAAAGCATCCATTATGAATCTTTGTGCAATAAACATCAAAATGATAGCATCGATTAGGCTTTGTTTTCATTTGTGTGCTTCATGTTCTGTATAGATATATAATTTAAAAAAAAACATTAAGTGCTGGTGCCATGCCCCATCAGTGGGGCACACCCTGCATTTTGAGAAACACTTTGTAAAAGCAACAATACTGACAAGAAGTTTCCCCCTAGAGACTTTCTTTTAGAGGGTGTGCATAGGTGAGTAGAATGAAGCCAAATTAAGGAACTTCACCTTTATAGTAGCTTCATCTTTTTTTTCTTCCTTCCCCTAAGTTCTGGCAGCTTCATTGAGAATCAATTGATCGATTAAATTTTAATAAGACACCAGTGATGGGCTCTCTGCAGGGTTTAAACATCCAATCTATCATGGCCATGGCACTCCTTCTTTCGCCTTGTACTCAGCTCTATCCGTCTCTTTCTTCTAAATGGTTTGGGGAAGGGAAAATTATCTCTTGATTAAAATTTAATTAAAAGCCATTTAAAATGTTCCCTCCTCCTTCAATGCCCTTAACAGAAACAACTTTCCCCTCTAGGTGGGGAGCATCCCACTTTGGTGACCACTCAACTATCCCTGGGACAATGATTATTTCGCAGCTTCTTTTATTGCACCTATAGATCAGTGCAATTAAGGTCCAAAAAGAAGGTTAATGAAAATGCCTTTTTCCTCTTGCTATAGTAAATAAGCACTCTCTAGGGGATCTGCATGGAGATCCCACTAACTGTTCACGACTATCAATCCTGTTTCTTCCCCAAGTCTAGTTTAAATTTTAGTTGAAGAAAGCAGAAATCAACTCTAATCCACTCTCATTTTATTGATTATAGTGGCTCTGACCTCTCTTGCTCTAACTCGGCTTTGGCTGGAGATCGTATCTTGGGCTCTGTCCCCATGCTGTCCCGCTTGGGTCGAGTGAGATGCAGTGGCAAGGGTCAGGATGCACAGCCAAACAGAGGTTGCAACGAGGATCCCATCTTCTCAATTAGCCTCCTCCTGAGTCTTCTGGGCCTTTGGGGGCTCAGGATTTAATTAAGCAATTGAATCGATGATTCCCATTTGGCTGGCTCAGGCTACACTGGCTCCCCCTGTGGAAAGTAGCAGAAAGTAATGTGCATTTATGTGGACAGCGTGCCATATCTCTCTCTCAGTCCCCTTTAACCACCCTGGTGGCAACGAAGCAGTACTGCTTCTTTCTAGTAAGTCACATTTGAGTGTCTGTGAGCTTATGGATCAGTGTGCCTTTGTCTGTTCATGTGTGTGTGGTCATCCTCCGGCTGTGCTGCTGTGCCTTAATGACCCGTGCAGTGCCTGGGAACTGGGGGTGTCACGGCATCGTGACTAACAGCCTGGGCAGATTGGCTGTTGCCAAAGCCACATCGCACTCCTGGCACACACACACACAGGCACACCCACGCAAACACACATTTCTACAGTGTGTATCCTGCTGCTTAGATTCCTCTAAATGTGTTTATGTTGCTGTGGATGGCTGCCTTAAGACCTTATTATGAATTTATGTGTCTCCAGGCTAAAGATGTGTGTGCGAGGGCAGAAACGTGTATGCGTTGAGTGCATCAGTATGGAAGGATGAGATTGATTGTGCAGTTGTGACAGACCGCAGCAGGAGGGAACATGTATGTGTATAGCTTAACAAAACATCAAACCAGAGCTGAATTAACCTGCTAGGGGTTCCTGGGGAAAAATAGTGTCCCCTTTATAACTTCCTGTTTTTTCTTTCACCAGGTAAAATGCGCATGTTGAAGCAGAGATTTGTGAATCATTCTTGCTGATTTATATTTATATAAATGTAGACAATTACAATCGTATTCAGTGATACTGCCCTAACTTTAAGGCATCAGTCACCGGGTCATTTTAATAATCAGAAATTTTTCTTTTGGAATGGACACTATAAGCTTGAATGATTAGGATTTGTTATTAAGATTCACTGTGCATTCCGGCGCTACACTTGTGAGAGTACAGACGGCTCCCAAGGCATTATTTGTTTTTCTACTTTAGTTGTTTATTTAAAAAACAGCCTCAGCACATCTCTAAAGCATAAACATTTTCAAAAAACAAAAAGAATTTTAGCCTAAAACGAGGTCTTGAACTAACAGATGTTATTGTTATTTTGAAAAAGTTTGATCAGATATTGCACTGCTGAACTATTATTCTTCAGTCTTTTTCCAGATGACACTAAGAGAATATTAAAGTCAAATTATCCACCATTAAGCTGTTTTTGGACATGCTTAGGAGCCCTGAACTTTCTAGATGTGATAATAATAATAATGATAATCTGTCCATCCATTTTCTTATCCGGTTATCCTGCTTACGGTCACACATTAGTTGCAGCTGACATTGGGTGAAAGGCAGGGTTCTCACTAGACAAGCTGCCATTCCTTCTAGGTCTTACACAGACAACCACACGTATCACATCTTTACCGATTTAGAGACTCATAAGTTAAGCTAACCAGTTTGTCTTTGGCCTGTGAGAAGAAAATGGGACTAGATGAAGGAAATCTATGCAAGCACAGACAGAACAAAGTAACTCCATTGTGCTGCCCCAAATGATATGTTGTTATAATAATAATAACTTCAAAAACATTAGTAGACCTCTCTCAACAAACTTTGTTTTGACAGTTAAAAGTCATGATCATCTACACAAGGAGAAGTCACATGGTGGTGATATAAGTGTGACCAAGGATAAGCAGACTAACAGCTGGCAGGGTACATAAGGTTTTTAATGCAAAACGTAAACAGTGTTTAGCGCACCACCTTGAAATACTCTAGCAGAAAGAACTCCAAGGCTCAGTTTTCCCCCACAGACGCTCACATGGACGAACCATCGCCCTGAGGCACTTTTTTAAAAATCCCTAACAGTGCTTAAAACTATCTTTTTGCGACAAAGCTTGACTCCACGGGTGAAGGCATAAACCTTTGCAGATTTAGTCCTCTGGCACTTTTGTGGCATCAGGTAATTTCTTCATAGACGATCACAGGCATCTCACTAATCGACAAGGTGGAAGTCTATGGCTTGGTGTTGAGTTTTGGCTCCTTAACTCTTCTTTGTTGTCAGTGTGTTCAGTTTTCCTGAACACACAGAAGTGAATCAGTTTAACATACAGATTTCAAAACAGGTTAGCATACCAGTGAGCTTGACAGTTGAGCTAGATGGAAGGCTTTTAAATGCAGTTGCCGATCGAAAACCCTTACCAGCAGTAGTCCTTGAGTAGCGGATGATGATGTTTTAGTACATGAAGCTAATGTTTGCTAGCATACCACTGTTGTCAGATATTTATGTCTCCCAACCATTTTCTTTTCCAGAATCATTCAGCCTGTAGTGTTTGGTTTTCTTCCTGTGAAATATTGCTTTCACTTTAAATCAGTTGAGGTCCCTCTCACACATTAATTTTAATAATATCCTGCAGTGTGTGTTGAGCTATTATCTCCAAATCTTGTAGCATGTACATGATTTAGATCTGAGAGAAAGAAATTCTCTGAAGTTTCCCCTTTTGTGTGCATGATGCAACCTGATTTCTTAACTGAATGGGATTTTAAAACTCCTGTCGTTTGAGCCCAGCATTAGTTCTATTCTAGGTAACATTTAAGAGACCAGAGATAGAGGATCTTAGGGATCTGAAAGAAGCATACTTAACAATCAGATAATTAATCACGAGTTAGTCCATTTAAGTACTAAAAGGAAATCTTAACATAAATTCTAAAATACTGAAGAGCCTTTGAAATGTGTTTTGTTTTGGTGCATCATGAATCACATGTTTGCATTAGGAACTCTTAGGTAGGACTATCCAAGTGGATCCACGTAATGATGAAATACAAGTTCTGGGAGCTTCACAGACAAGATAGGTTGAGGCAAGGATTCAAATTTTATTTTCAATTACAAGGTTGGCTTCCACATATGTGCTGCATTGTGTTTCACAGTGATTCTCAATGCAAGCTTTGCGTTTCCCTGAAAGTATGCAAGAACTCCAGGCTGTTGTGGGTTTTCCTTATTGTGAGGCAAGATAAAAGGACCTTTGGTCAACAACAATAGAAAAATCAATTAAGCTATTTGGAAAAACATTACTTTCAAGGAGTTACTTAAGTTCAACAAATATAAGATGACAGAAATAACCCTGTTTCTGATTTTGCCATAATCAAGGAAACTTCTAAGGAAACTCTTGTGACGTATGCTGCCACCACCTCATAATAGAGATTGTTAAGGTTGCTTTGTCTACAAAGAATAAAAAAGCTGACAGCCATACATACACTAATAGAGAAGAAAGTATGTGACATAATTGTCACCTGATATCACAGTCCCTCAAGACTAAGTAAAAAGTAAAGGAGGCCACTGGTCCATTTGTTGATGTTACACTTGTGTACATTTTATGTGTATTGTTTAGTTATTTAATTTAAGAATGAATATCCTTGATGATCACCTCTGTTCAAGAAAGACGTAAGCCACGGAACCACAAGTCAGTATGTGTGTGTTTGCCTGGAGTTATTCCTTTACCTTTTGAATCTAAAATAAATCTGTTAGAACAGGAGCATTATAAAAGCATCTTGGTTATTCTAAGGCTTAAAAAGAAAAATTAATACTCAGACACTAATCGATTATATTAGATACTCATTTGCAACCGTATTGATCCCAGCAGTGCCATCTTTACCTCCTGACTCAGTCCATGAACAGAGATTGTTCACCTTCAGCCCAAAGATTGTACCTTACAGCTAAAGCCAGCACGATTCAGAAGGCGCAACTTCTACTTTAAAGATGAACACTCTTCAGTTTCAGCTCGCACTCTTCACAGTCTCACAACTGCTAAGCGAGTAGTTGGTTAGTGTTTGCAGGCAAGCTGGTATTTACCATATAATCTGTGCGTGACTGTGGCAATGGCAAGGAGGTTTTCAGTGTAGCATTGAATATGTTGCTAACAACTTCAAGCAAACCCTCGGCAACCAGTCAGGCAATAAACATTTTTCCCTAGTGACTGGTGGTTACCATGGGGTCAGTGACCAATCTTTAGGCCTGCATGACCGGAACTTAGCAATCAATTTCACAGTGACCACCAGCAACCACTCACAACCTGTTGGGGAATGCTCATTTTTCCCTAGCGACTGGTGGTTGCCAGGCAGTCGCCTGTGTGAGTGAGACCTTTGTCAAAAAATACTTGAGCTTAGGAATATAATACAATGTCACTAAAATAAAGTAGAGGGCATATTATTAGATCTTTTGGTTAGTCTTTGTTTCTGCTATTAAAATAATCATAAAAAATGGTAACATTGGGGTTTTTTTTTTCATGTTTTTGTCAAATAAAGTGCAAGAAGGTGGTGGAATCATTTATTTACTATATCATGCATGCACTTGTAAAATTCACATATGTTCAGTGTCATTTAGTCTACATGGCAGTTCACATTAACAATCTTTTTATAGTAAGGTGGAGCCCCTGAAAAAGACAGAGTGAATGATAATCCAGCAATCCTACAACAGCAGGCAGGGAAAACTTCTTTTTAACATGAAGAGAGCCATAACCAGGCTCAGGCAGTGTCAGGAGTGAGGGGAGAAAATACAGATAACAAACAACAAACATTTCAAACGAGACATCAATCTTTTACTTGTTATCTTCAATATACGATGCACAGAAACACCCCGGTGTGCATGCTTTCATTGGCTTGTGCTGGCCTGCATGTGTGTTCACATGTACAGTATGCTGAGCAGCTGAGTGATGACCACTGCAGTATTTTGGTCAAAGAGCTTTTGGTTAGAAATCACAGGGGACTGAAGGGACTTGATTCACCCTTTGCTTCGTATAGATACAACCCCTTCTCACAACACACACATGCTCGCTCGCACACACAAACACGCGCACACCCACAACTCTTGGAGATATGAAGAGAGCGAGGAAGAGAGAACGAGAGGTGAGGGGAAGACGGAACCCACATCCTTTTAACTGGGTCTCATAAATCACAGACAGCAGCATGGCAGGATTACGTTGTCAAGTAAAAAATTGTGTGTGTGTGTATGTGTGTGTGTGTGTGTGTGTGTGTGTGTGTGTGTGTGTGTGTGTGTGTGCACTATATAGTTACTTTTTGCCTGGTAGGACAGGTGGCATTGGTGCAGCATTATTCTGTTGTTGTTTGTTGGGGAAAGAGTACATAAAGCCACCTCACAAGGTAGAGACAGCTGAACAACTTGAAAAGACTCAAATGAAAAGCTGAACAGGTGGAGAAGAAGCTGAGAAGGAGTTGTAAAGGTTTCACGGTGAGGCAGAGGGGGGCACCCAGTGTGTTTGTATATGTATGAGAGAAACTGAGAGTGTGAGAAAAGAATTAGGATGGTTCAGTTGATTCATCACGAGAGAGAGAATGAAGAAAAATGCTTGAAAATGCATTTTGATAGCATGGGGGAAGTGAAGTGGGAGTATATTTAGAGGCGGAGGAGAAAAGATGGAACGAATGAGAGTGAGAGAGATGGCGGGGGAGAGAGTCCATCATAGATCTGTGGTTGCAGCCTTCAATCAATTATTAACGCCATGCAGATTAGCAGCCGAGCCGACAAACGATGCAATGATGGCTGTCAGTTTCCCCCGCACCGCCGCCTACCTCAGGGAATGATGGAGAATGAGAAAACGACAGAGGGAAAAAGGCAGAGGGGGTGAGCAATGATGAGAGATGAGATGGAAAAAAAAAGTTGGAGCAGACTTGTTCTGTGGTGTGCTTATTCCTCTCAGAGAAAGACTGAAGGAGTTACAGCGTGTCTGCATGTGAGGAGTGTGATATGTTAATAAGGCAAGCTGAGCAATGAAGTACAGTCATCTGCTCTCAGCGCTGGATACGGTACAGTTTAGTTCAGTAGATAGAGATCCCGAGGCTTAGTCTAGGAAGTCGTTTGGGAACATGCTGTAAAAGCTTTCTAAGGTACTTATTGTGTTAAAAACTCTGCTCTTCATTTTGGGGCAATATTGTAAATCAGTAAGTTTCGTAGCTTTTTGTGCTTTGGCAGATTTGATAATCAGTGAATAATTTAAGCCATCTTTCAAAAAAAGTGCAAAAAATTATCTTTTGGCTTTTTAAAAATGTAAAAATATGCATGTTTTATGTCAAGGCAGAGTGACTATTGATGGCTTAATAGATCGTGGACTTCAAATGTGCTGTTCAATCAATTTTTTTAAACAGAATAAATCACTGTCAACTGATAAAAAAAGAACATTGGTTGTTAATAAAGTAATCGCTAGTTTTATCTCTAGACTGCTCCATGTTGTAGAGATTATACATTTACAGCATGTAGATCTAATGCATTGATTTTAATTATTCAATGCACTCAAATAAGCAAAAAAAAAGCATTGCCACTGAGCTATTTTTGCTACTTAGTTTCACAAGCCAAATCAGTTCACATCTTTATGAAACCTCTAAAAGCTCATTTTAGTTTCTGTTGGTTCATTTTGTGGCTGATAGTCTCCCTGTATTATGTTCTTCATGTCTTTTATCTTTTCTAAACAATGTTACTGCCATTTGCTTTAAAATGATGTAAAGCACTTTACAGACTTTTTGAAAATGATCTTTTCCTCCTGTTTTTAGAGTCACACTAATAAATTTCCTTTGCTTATTTATTGTTTTAAGCTGTTTCTAAATTGTATTTCCAGACTTAGAGATTTGTGAAATTTACAAATCTCTAAGTCTGTGATAGAAGATTACATCTGTGCCTATCTACTGTTTTAGTTTAAGAAATAGTCATTGCAAGGGGGGTTTTGTAATAAATAAATAAATAAATAATAGTAATAAATAGAAAACATAGTGACAAATTATAAAGGAAATTTGGTTATGTTACATAATATGGTCTACTAGTAACTGAGGATGTAGCACGGTATAGGTGTGAAATTTTAAATAGAGTGCAGAAGCCACAAAGAAAATCATGTAACACCAAGGAGAACAAATATAACTTCAAGTCTGCATCAGTAGACTTGAAGAGACTGTTTCCCTGCTGAAGACCCCAGTGTCTGGGATTTTCTTCCCATTTTTCTTCCCCCCCACGGGTACTTTGTCTATAAATGTCAGTAGTAGTATAAAAACGCAGCAAGGTGATGTTGCCCACTTTTCCAGAAAGTTGGGAAATATATAAAAAGACTTGAACTTCAGACCTCTGCTTGGGAGAACGGTTTTCAGGTGCTGCATTGCAAGAAACCAGCATTGTCAAGGGAAATGATGATGATGACGATGCAATCTGCAAAGGTAAGAGAGAGAGACAGGAGAAAACGGGGGATAAGAGAAGGCAAGTAGGTGAAAAGAGGAGAGCAAATCTTTAGACTGTAGGTTTGTTTGGCCCTAAAATATATAACATAAGGTCTATCAAGGTCACCACAGCTTGGATGCCCTTCATTTGGCACAATTAACCCGTATGCCCATTAGTGCTATATATAGCTATGTATAGAGCATAGAATAGTGTTGAGCGATGCCCTTTCAGCATGTTAAATATCTCAAAATTTAAAAGTCACTTTGTATTACCCCAGAATGTACTGACCATATAGTACATAATGTTCCGTCCTATATTTACATTATTATCTTTATTCACACAATTATGTTACACTTGGCTAGAGGAAATAAAACACGCTTACCTGGTGATTACACAAAGGCTCAGTATAACTGGTAGACATTTTACATGTCACCAAATCTGAGCTCTATCTGGAAATGAAAAGCTCACACGAAATGTACATTTTGTCCTGCTCATTTTCTGTTTTTAATGTTAATGTTTAAAGTTTTACATCAGTGGTTCGTAACTTTTGCACATTATAATCTCTCAATATGAAGTAAAGTTCACTGGTAATTACTGCTTTCAGTGTTGTAAATGGCATCAAGCTGTAAGCAGATCTTACACTGAGGCATTTCCAGCCTTCTTTTTTCTTTTTCTTCTTCTAATGTTGTTTCAGTTGAGTCGTTTTTGGAGGCCTGAGGCAAGAAGAACAAGTAAAAGTTTCCAGTTTTTGGAGGAAAATGCAAAAGTCAAGAAAAACACAAAACAATTTTAAGTGCATAAATAATTTTTTGTAGTCTTCTCTGTAATATAGTGTTATCATCTGAGGTTTGTCACAAACCACTGATAGAGACGATCTGGAAAACCTAAACACTGATTTTCTGCCACACCTAATTTAGTTATAACCAGGGATTAAGGTATGATGTGGCAGGTGAGGGTACCCCAGGATCCGATTTAGTAGTGCAACACAGACCCCTGTCCTTGGTTTCTTTCTTTATTCCTTTCACTGCCTCGATCACCTGCTTCGACACTCATCCACAAACAACATCCTTTATTTCGACACATACGCACCATGCGCTCAACGGCAGCACATTTACTTCAGTCAGACAGCGCACACAGTCGTATAGGATACACACACTTAAGCCAAGCCTACTCATATTAGTAAATATGCACACACATAGTCAGACTCAGGGAGCATCTCGCCACACATTTTTTCTCTCTTTATTTATGAACAAGTGACGTATTCTCTCCACCTGTCTAAGCGACGCACACAGCATACATCCCTAGTTATACACAAACATCTATGGGTACACTGAGGTTCATTACATGGAATATAAATGGAGCTGGCTCCAGAGAAAAGAGGTTAAAAATATTTAACCAACTCAAAAAACTAAAGGCAGATGTTGTCCTTTTACAAGAGACCCACAGACCTCTTAGAGGTTCGAATGAACTTAAAACACCTGAGTTTCCTAATGTGTTCTCAGCTTGTTATAATTCTAGACAAAGGGGAGTAGCAATTTTAATACATAAAAACATTAATTTCACAGTACTTGATACAGTTATAGATCCAGAGGGCAGATTCTTAATCATTAAACTATCTATACTTGATAAAAAGCTATGTATTGCAAGTGTATATGGTCCAAATGTTGATGATCCCTCATTCTTTCACGGTTTTTTCAGTGCACTCTCTGAACACTTAGATGGCACACTTGTTCTTGGAGGCGACCTCAACCTTGGACTAAATGAAGACATGGATAGGCTCAATACAGCAGGAACTCAGCGTAATTGGCAGTCCACAAATATAATCAAACAGTATATGAGCGACTTTGGTCTTTGCGATGCATGGCGCTCCCTTCACCCCACCAGTAAGGAATATACTTTTTTCTCACATGTCCATCACTCCTACTCTCGTCTGGATTATTTTTTGGTCAGCAGCTCACTGCTGAGCGACATTTCAGACACTGAGATTCACCCTATAGCTGTCAGTGATCATGGTCCTGTATCTTTAACACTAATGCACAAGAATAATACTACGCCAAGAAAAAACTGGAGATTTAATATATCACTACTTAAAGATGAAGACTTTATTAAATATTTTAAAAAAGAGTGGACTTCATTTTTAGACTATAATGACACTCCCGAAACATCAGCTTCTGTTTTATGGGAAGCAGGGAAAGCTGTGATGAGAGGTAAAATAATTTCTTTCTCATCACATAAAAAGAAAAAAGAAAACAAAAATATTCAGGAATTTGAAAAAAACATCAAATCACTAGAAGAAGCCTACGCGTCCCACCAAGATCAGGAAACATTGAACAAAATACGCAAAACAAAACTAGAATTAAATGAGATAATTGATAAAAAAACACAATTCTTAGTACAAAGACTACGCTTACAAAATTATGAACATGGTAATAAATCTGGTCAATTTCTAGCAAACCAGCTAAAAATAAATAAAGAAAAAACAACTATATGTGCTGTTCAAGATTCATCTGGGAACACAATATATGAACCGATACAAATAAACAACATTTTCAGGGATTTCTATAAAACGTTGTATTCACCACAAATAAACCCATCTACAAAAGAAATTGATCAGTTTTTGGACAACATAACTCTTCCAAAATTATTAGACACTCAAGCAATGGCACTGGATTCACCACTGACACCAGGTGAACTCCAGGAATTCTGATAAGTATGCCCAATAATAAGGCTCCAGGTCCAGACGGCTTTCCTGCAGAATTCTACAAAGAATTCTGGTCGATTCTAGCACCAGTTTTCTACAGAACGTTGTTGGAAATCAAAGAAAAGGGCAGACTTCCATCAAATATGAATTCTGCAAACATTAATCTCCTGCTAAAACCAGGCAAAGACCCTGTATATCCCTCAAGCTATCGTCCAATATCCCTTATAAATGTAGACCTTAAAATAATCTGCAAAGCTCTCTCAAAGAGACTGGAGAAAATAACCCCCCTCTTAATTCATCCTGACCAAACTGGTTTCATAAAAGGTAGGCACTCATCAACAAATACACGTAGATTACTTAATTTGATAGACTACTCATACAGTAAAAACCTAGAAACTACAATATTCTCTTTAGACGCAGAAAAAGCATTTGACAGAGTTAACTGGAAATTTCTATTTGCAACTTTACACAAATTTGGTTTTGGATCCTCTTTCATAAACTGGTTAAAAATATTATATAATTCCCCAACAGCTTGTGTCAGAACAAATGACCAGACATCCTCCAGCTTCTGTCTCTTGAGGGGCACCAGGCAGGGATGCCCACTCTCCCCTTCACTGTTTGCAATTTTTATTGAACCACTAGCAGCAGCAATTAGACAGAATTCAGTAATTAAGGGCATAAAATGCAAGAACGTGGAACATAAAATCAGCCTTTATGCGGATTATGTGTTACTCTTTCTCCAAAATTCACAAACCAATATCACTGGGGTGATTGAATTGATAAACTCTTTTGCAAGAATATCAGATTATTCAATTAACTGGTCAAAATCTACAGTCCTACCGATTAATTGCTCCCTCCATAATTCCTCTTCTACACCACTGCAATCGGGAAATATAAAATATTTAGGTATTAATGTTTCTCCCAAGCTTGCAGATCTAACTAAATTAAACCATATCCCACTTTTAAAGAAGGTAGAAGGTGATCTGGCTAGGTGGAAATGTCTACCCATATCACTCATGGGAAGGGTTGCCGCTATAAAAATGATGGTCTTACCAAAAATAAATTATTTATTCTCAATGATCCCAACTAAACCGCCACAAGATTGGTTCAGATCTCTAGATTCATGTATGTCCAAATTCCTTTGGAAAAATAAACCCCCACGTATAAGCTTAAAAACACTACAAAAGACCAAGGATAAAGGAGGATTAGAACTACCTAACTTTCAGCACTACTTCTTAGCCAACAGGCTTCAGTTTATCTCAGGATGGCTAAAACATACCCTCTTAGATGAACCTTGGCTAGATGTAGAACAGGCACTTTGCAATAATCTAGAGATTTCAGATCTACCATTTATCAGCTCAAACATCCAACGACATGAATGCTTTAAAAGCATCAACATCAGCTCTTCTCTGACAGCATGGTGGGAGTTTCTAAAATTGACGGAGTCTTCATTAATCCCATGCAAACGTACACCTATCTGGAACAACCCTGACATATTACAAAACAATAATATGATAAACTTTTCAGATTGGAGTGGTAAAGGAATCAAATATTTAGAACATATACTAGAAGGAACAGAATTTATTTCATTTGACGGACTAGTTACACAATATGGGATCAACAAGAAAAGATTTTTAGAATATCAACAAATTAAATCCATAGTAAAAAAGAAATTTAAACCGGGTCAAGTTGAACTACAAACACCACCAAGTGTGGTTCAATTTCTTACTCTTAAAACCCCCAAATTACTATCCAAAATATACAGAATGTTTTCTAAAACAGATGAATCAATATCACTTCCTATTGCAAAATGGGAAGCGGATTTATCAGTTAACTTAGACCTAAACTTCTGGTCTCAGATTTGCTTAAAAACCTTTCATCTAATCAGAAATCCCAGTCTTCAATTAATTCAATACAAAATATTACATAGAGTGCACTATACAGGTCATCGGATGTTCAAGATGGGCTTTACGTCTACCAACAACTGCTCACACTGCCAAACCAATTCACCGGACAATTATATCCACGCTCTTTGGTTCTGTCCACCAGTTCAGAAGTTTTGGCGCGAGATATGTGAAGACTTATCAAAGTGTCTGAAATGTAACATTCCAACTTCCCCCTTAGTGTGTTTGTTGGGCAGCTTAGATAATGTCACTTCAGAAAAGAATATAGCCCATATGGTTTTCACTGCCCTATGCATAGCCAAGAAAACAGTCCTCATTAACTGGAAAAATAAAAATAATCTAATTCTAACCAATATAGAAATTATCTATTAGATTACATTAGTCTTGATACAGCCTCTGCCACCACATCAGATCAATTGCTCTGGGCTCCTTTGATCAGCTTCATCACCTAGTGGGGGTGGGGGGTCATAGTTTGGTCCCGCCTTCACTGTTGTGATTGGTGTGGGGGTAGGGACAGGCTTAGGGCGTCGGGGGGTTCCCCGGAGGCATCTTTCTTGGGGGGCTCAACCCGGGGTAGCGGTCATGTCCAATTAGGGGCTCTGTTGGCTCTCAGGTGACGGTTTCCTCGTGGCTGCGTGCAGCGGGGCTAGGGGAGGGTCTGTGCTGACGGACGTGGGTTACTGACCTGGTAGCCTGGCTGCCCCTGGGTGGGTCCGGGATGGGCGTGAGGTTCTGGGGGCGCTCCGTCTCTGGGCTGGGGCCCTGGCCGGGCCTCGGGGGCTTGGGTCTTGGTTGGTGTGTTGCTGGGGTTGTGGGCGGGTGGGTGCATGGGGGCCCAGCCCTGGCGCAGGGTGCCGCCGGTGCGTCGAGCCACCTGGGGGGCTCTTCAACTGGTGAGGGAGGTTGTCATATCTTGCAGGAGCTTTCCTCTCTTCAGGAACTCTCTCTGCAGGAGGGGGAGATACAGGAGAGGTGGAGGAAGATCTCAGCCTGGGCGTCTATTGTCTTATGTAGTCTGGAAGATGAGTGGATGGTGGGGTGGGTGCAGTTTTCTCTGTGGTGGGGTTGGGTGGACTGTCCCGGGCTCTGTGGGGCCGGGCGGCGCTGCTGCACTGGTCCCCGGTCTGGATGGGCCTGGGCCCCCTTTCCCTGGCGGGTCGCAGAGTATGGGGGTGCCTACTGGGGTCAGCGGGGGAGCTGGCCCCAGGGAGGGGTCACTTGCCCCTCCCTTCCTTCCCTCCCCATCTCCAGCTGCCTCCCTCTTCCCGCTCCACCACAACCACCCACACATGCAGGGCCTTGGAGTAGGGGTGTGTCACCAGGGTGCAGAGGAGGCTACCCCCCCCCCCCCCCCCCCCCCCCCCCCTCTATCCCCTTCTGGCTGCCTCTGCCTCAATTTTATCCCACAACTTAGACATTCACATTACTCACACTCTCATTACACATACATATAGGATCTTGGGGGTGGGCACGCTACACGGATTCCAAAAGACCATCAGGGTGTACACCTTACCCCTGGCGTCGTTGCCCACCTCTCAATTTTAAATACACGTAGACATTGAGGGCTAGCAGGAGGGACTATGCGCTTACCTGCTGCTCTCTGGCAGGTAGCTCCATGCCCTCCTGGGTTTTAAATGCACCTTAGAACACACATGCATCAACACTACAATGAGCGGGTGGAGGGAGGTTTGGAGTCTTCTCTCACCCCCGTTCTCTGCGGCCTGCTGGAGCGGGGGGGCTAGAAGGAGGAGTTGGCCGTCCGACTGCGGTCTGGAGTGTGGGGCCTCCCTGCTGCTGCGGAGTCGGGGCGGTCTGCCTCTCCCCACCGCAGGGAAAAGGGTTACACCACCTGGGTCTGGGTGCAGTTCCCCCCTCCAGGGGCAAGGGTACCTAGACCCGGTTCGTAGAGTACGCTTGGGGAGTGTGATCGTGTGTACAGCGTCTCTTTATGTTTGTCTCCACGTTGGTTGAGTGTGGAGTAAGTGCATATGAGAGCATGAGGGTGGGAATGGATGTTTGTATCTGTGTGTGCCTGTATGTCTGTGTCTATATGTCAGGTTGGGTATCAGACGCCACCTCTCTGGGGACATCTCAGGCCCTCCAAGGTTTGGAGGCCTATCTCCCCCCCACCACCACTTCCCCTGCCAGTGGCGGACTCCCTCAGACATCGGTGCGTTGGTGGTTCTTTGTGTCTGGGGATGGGCTTCCAGGTACACATCGGCTCACTCCTTGGCGGCCGCTTATCGGGACCTGGAGCCTGGGGCTCGCTCGGGCCACTTCGGAGGTGGGGTGCCCCCGGCCTCTCGCCCTGGGGCTCGGTCACTCAGGCACAGCTGGCTGCCGGCGGAGCTCACGGGCGCGTCACTGCAACCCCCCCTGGCTTCTGCTCCGTGGCTGCTGGGTGAGCCCTCATCTGGGACTCTCCTCAGCTCTTTCTGGGACAGTGGCACGGCTGCCCCTCTGTTGGTCTTCCTTGGTCTCTTGTGTTCTGGGGGCCTCTGGATGTCTGGAGTTTTGATCTCCTCCATACCTGCTTCATGCCCTGGAGGACGGGGCAGTGGCTCCCCACACCCTCTAGCAGATCATTACATGAAGGAACCTTTTAAAAAAACAAGCGCGTCCATGCTCACAGGTGTACACACGGGTGATCACACCCACAAACTACACCCTTTTTGGCTCCTACCTCAAAGCACACTGTGTTCTGTTGATCTTATGTGCTGCACAATAATGTTTAATATTTAGTATTTACTGTCATATTCCCATATATCATTGTGATGTTGTTTATTCTATTACTCTTGTTCTCCTCTGCTTGTTTTCTTTTTTCTTTCTCAACAGGTGATCCAGGTGATCGATAGATGCATTTTTTTTTTTTTTCTGCCCATTCTGTTGGTTTTTGTTTTTTGCCCTTGTCCCTCTTCTCAGCTGTTTCTCTTTCCCTCTTTCTTTCTCCCCTTCTTTCCCCCAGTCAAGTCTGTCCCGTATTCAGCAAGTGAAAATAAAATAAACAATAAAAGGTGAATCAAATGGACCATTACGGCAAGGCTGGGATGGTCAATTTGGTAAAGTAAATCCGTTGGGCATCTTTCTTTGCCTTTAGACAGTAATTCTGATGGCAAAAGAGCCAAACGGGACAGTTTATTCCACCACCCAACTTTTTTCCTTTTTCCTCAAAAATCTGTTGTACAGAAGCAGACACGTACATGCTGCTGTGAGATATAAACTGCTCAAAAATGCCTGAAATGATATACATTAAAAGTCAGATTTGCAAATGAATGTTCATTTCATTTTTTCCCAGTTTCCAAAACATTTAGAATTGTATTTCAGTTATTTCATTTTACAGGGCTAGGTTTGAATAAGGCAATACATGCACCTGTACTCCACAATATATAACCAGCTACCACTATCTTGCTTCCTTTCCTACGGCTTGCCATAGTGAAAAACTTGAGAGTTTTACTAATGAGCGCTATCAGCTTGAATTCAAATTGATGACGCCACCCTTGACCTAATCCAACAGTGAGCATAGAAGCATCAGGCTGACCTGCACCAGGCAAATTTTACCAGGCAATAGTCCAATACTGTAAACTTTAGAGGATCGCTAACCACCCAGTTCATAGCCTGCACCTACTGCCCTGCACATCTTACACAGATTTTGAATAACTTGAATAATTATTATTTCATTTATTGTCAAATTCATTTCAAGTTGTGAAACCAAAAAATCCAGCAACACATCAACTGCAGAGCCCCCGGGTGGTTCAATGCGTTCTGAATGAATGATTTTTACACACTTTTAATTTCATCTAGTTTATCAAAATGTCAGTTGCTGGCCACTCTATATTTCTGAATATTTTTCCATCTTACCCTTTGTCCTCTCATTCTTACATCTCCAACGCTGCCATCTGATAAGTACCAAGGCAGCGAGCCAAGTTTCACATTAAACAGATTGCACGTTTGGTGCCATTTGTTTTTTTTTTTCTTTTAAAAACAGCCAAAATTATCAGTTTTAGCCTGTTTCCCTTCTGTGGCTCTAGTTAGATGTATATGATATGATCTGCAGCATGTGTCTGCATGGGATATAATCTGCAATAAACAGGAAATGGGCTTTTGAAGGTATTCTAATAAGGCTTCGAAGCATTTTGTAGATCAAATAGTTGTTACAAATCTGTCTTCGTCCAACACTTCACGCATGCTTTCATTACTGATGCCTTTACCCATTCCTTAATGCGTTTGTAGGCTCTCAGAGACCAAGGGCAAAATAAATTAAGCATGGAGACCTGCAAGGTGTGTAAGCTGAATTCTAAAAAAATATAGATAAGGGTGTGGTGCTGGTTGAAAAGTTAGAGTGTGAAACACAAGTTAAGGTTTGCTTTCCTTGCCCGAAGGCTCCCTTGCAGGAAAAGAGGTTTCAGGCTTCCCAGAAAGGAACAAGGCTTTGCAATTAACCAGAGTGCCACTGATGGAAAAAAAAGATGATGAGAGAGTGCTGGTGAAAAAGAGCGAAATGAGAAACTCCTCAGGAAGAAAGTATGGGGTATTTGTGGTCACACTGACCATCTGACTGAAGTGTGTATATATCAGTATCTCCACGGACTGGATGAAGTGAGGTTTAAGTAAGGTCACATTCTCCAATGTGTTGGTTTCTATCAACTTTTGAAAGGAGGTGATGGCAGGCTGTCTAGTGCTGCACCGCTCTGTCTGTCTTTCTTTCTCTCTGCCTTTCCCTCTTGTCAAGCTAGGGCCCTGATGCCAGTGGCTGCCTGCTGCACCATCTGTAGCTGAAAAGTGCCCAAAATTCATTAGTGAAGAGAGGCAAGGGAGACGAAAAGCAAAAATCCACCAGGAGAGTGACACAGAGGGAGAGAAAAAAGCAAGCAGGGAAAAGAGGGGACTGAGAGGGCAGGGGCAGGCAGGGTAACAGAAACTGAGTTATGAAGCTTTTTAATGAAACATCTCTTTCAAAGGAATGCAGAAGAGTTATAACAAGGAAAAGGAAGAGCAGAAGGGAAGGGACAAACTTAGAGAAAATAGAGTCAAGTAGGTGCTCTGAGAAAATGAGAGGAGAGAGAGATGAGGCAGAGTAAAAAAGAAAAATGAGAGGAATGGAGTGAAGCAAATGGAGAAATGAGGCGGAGACGAAGTGACAACAGAGAGAAAAGCTTGAGGATAGGGGAGCCAAAGAGGGGAGAAGATGAGGAGGACTAACGGTGGTGGTGGTGGTGGGGCGGGGGGGGGGCCTCTGCGTGACAGCAAGATGTTCCTTGAGCCTGTCAGAGTCTGACTAAAGATCAGGATTTGTGTGACACATCTGTACTAAATCTCCAACAACGACATTCTGCCTGCCTCTGTCTTTATCTGGGGAGCTGCGTCTCTCACTCATTTTTATCTCATTTCTCTGTGTTTTTGGAGGGATTTAGTTGTTTTTGATCTGTTATCCCTGCTCTGTTTCTGTCCTGCTTCCGTTTAAAATTACGTCATGGTATTTCTGCTTTGTTTGACATAATCTGCAGCGGTAGGTGACACAGAGCATAAGAGAGCAGATTAAATGCCGTAAAGATTCTGAACCTGAAGACTCACGGGTAGCTGGATTTATTCTGCCCATCCAAAAGCAAGTCTCTTTCATTTCCCTTGTACATTATTTATTTTTTGACTCCTCAGATTTCTATTATCTTTGCCCTCTTTTCTGCACTTCATTGCATTTCATTTTTTTCCTTCGCCCCATTCTCTGACTACCTCAGCATTCCCAGGCACTGCTTCCTCGCCCTCCACCTCACTTTCTGTCACCTCCCTGAACCTCCCGCACCCCCGCCTCCCCAACCCTTCCCCTCCCCCAGGCAGCTCTTACGCCGTCATCTATCTGCAGCACTGACTCATGATTCCCACGAGGGCTGCGAGGTGACAGGGATCATAGAGCTTTGTGGAACTTGTATGCTCAGATAAGCAGCTGAATTAGACGTAGGAGAAGATCAGCTGTGGCATTGCAGGGGAGAAGAGATGAGCAAGGGGTTGAGAAGATAAGAAAGTAGTGAGGGAGAAAAAGGAGGTTGAAGAGACATGGCAAAAGGAAGAAAAAAGGGACATCATGGCTGGATATAGCAAAGTATTTGCTAAGATGTTTTACAAAGATTTTACATCATTGCAAATGCAAACACAGACAGATGCAGACATCACAAATGTGGAGTTGTTCTAGGCAAGCGGAATTGCTACACAGACAAGTATGCAGCAAACGCACAGAGCCTTTGGCACAACTGTGATAAATGAACACTTGGGGTTAGTTGGGAGTTTGTAAATAGAAAAAGGAACTGGTGAGGAGAGTTTCAGCGGTTAAACCTGCTGAGGTCTACACTACTTTTGGCAGAGTCATTCCGACTCTCTATTTGAAGTTGCTGGTTATCCTTGTTTCAACATTTTCCAGTGGCCACATGAGGCACATTGTTATTCATTGTTACTGGTGATGTATAGCGTACCGTTTTTTTCTTTGTTTTTTTTAGGTCAGTACCAGGACAGGTCTGTCTATATTAGCATAAATTCTGTTCATATCCAGGACCAGCTACTCACACAGGAAAACCACCATGTCATGATGGTTCTTGTTTGGTAGGTTTATTTATTAGTTTTGCTTCTTCTGAAATCAGAAGTGACCATATTTGGATCAGACAGTGGAGTTACTGTAATAATAGTTATTATTATTAATAATTATTGCAAAGTAGAAATATTTGAATTCCTCCCATCAAAACTGGAGCATGGACTTCTTGGACTTTGGACATTTTGGAGGAAGTCAGGTTGGGATATTTTCCACATTTAACCTGTCATGTGTCATAAAGCAAGAAATTGTCTGCTTTAGACACGTTTACAATGCTGGAAATGCTTTTGGTTCTTTTGGGAGTGACCTGGTTAGTGTGAGCAGGATGCAGCACTCAAGATGACCACTTGTTAACGGCAAATGCACCGACCTGTTTGCTACACTGTTCACATTACCCAGAGTTTGCTCTAGGAAGCTGGCAGGTTAAAGAAATGTCTATTCCAGTTGCATTCTTACATGCAGCTCTGCCAGGTGATGTCCAGAAAGGTTCAGGACTGCAGCCTATGTGTGAAAACTGCTTTTTCAACATCACAAGCTATATTATTTGCAAGGAAATTGTATTAAAAATTCTACAAAAAGACCCAGAAATGCTGTCAAATTCAGTTACTCTAAGTAGCTGAGGTAATGACCAGTAGATGCAGACTGTCGGCATCCAGCTGTCAATTCAAGTGGCTACGCAATAATGCAAATAATAGTGCAAGCTTTCAGCCATGATATCGTTTAAGCTAGTGAGTTGTAAAAAAAGAAAATGTCAGGTTTCAAGGACATAAGTAATGTTTCCTGGATCTGACTTTCTGCTCTCTTGCTCTAAGAATGCAATTTTAGGGAACTACATGAAATGACTAGCTTTGAAATAAAGTCCAACAGCCATATTACTACAAGGTAGATATACTAAGGAAGTAAGGAAGACTCGTTGATGAAATTGCACAACAGCATAGAAGAATTATTGAGTTTTCTTGAAAAATATTAATCTGATCTTGTTTCTCGTTATTGTTTTTGTTGAAAAATGTCTTTTTATTTAGGCCTAAATGTACTGATTCAAGCACAATCACGTCGTGCAGGTGGTTAACTTATCTCAGGGGTTCGATTTTAATCCTTTGCTTTACACTCATGTGCAAATTTGGGAAGAAAAACATCTGGCTAATGTGTTGTCGGGTTCATTTTCGAATCAAGTCCGTGCCGATTCAATAATGAGTGAGTAAATAAATGAGACACCTTGGAAAAAAGGTTTGAACCGCAATAACACTATAGCCCCTCAGTCACTAGCTTAATAGCTGTAATAAATGCAATTTAGAGTTAGTCTCGAGTCTTGATTTTTATGTTAAGCTAAACCTATAAAAACATTTTGATTAGCAGCATTCAACTTTAAAACTTTTAATCTGTTTTTTGTAAACATTCCTTGTAGTAAAGAATATGCTTTCAGCAGTCATTGCCATACACACCAATTTTAACACAGTTTTTTGACATTTGCAATACACCCTGGTGGCTGTGCGTGTTTTATTATTAATATTTCAATTTATGTCTCAGGAAGATGGTTACGTCTTGATGTCCCATTGTTCCCTGGTGCATTTTACACAGGAAATTGTAACGCACTTGAAAAAAACTAATTATTCTTCAGTTCCTTTTGCTGTGGTTGTCAACAACTGTCAAGGCGATAGAACAAATAAATTGTATGCGTGTATCTAAATTTAATACCTGCTATTATATTGTCATATCGTTATATGCATTTGAATAAGGGATGTCTGCAGCCTTCACATGCTTGTGCGTGCTTTTGGGCACGCAGTAGTAAAATTGTTTTGCAGCTCATTCACACATGAGGGAGAAGGAGCCAGAGATCATTTTCAGTGCTCCACATGAAGGAGCATTAATCCAATTCAAACAGCTCCAAGGAGACGGCCCTCTAATAACTTATGGTGACTTAGGAATTTGTTTATATTTGTAACAGTGCACTGAAAGATTAATAACGTCCACAATAGGAGTTATACGGCAATATCTGCAAGAAAACACAAAAACAAAATGCAGAAACCTAATGTGTAGAGATAATTGAAAGGCAAATTAGCCAGTGGCGTTGTATTTAATTACACATTACTTCTGTCACAGCTGTAGTTATGCTACTGATTTCCTCCTATTCCTCGGTAGCCTCGGGCTTTGGTAAAACAGCTTCATCAGGAGCATGAGCCAGCAGATTCATAAGTGGCTCAGTCCACCAGGGTTGACATAAACGCACAGCTTAGTTTCGCCCCAAGTAACTGGCTGCATGCTTGTTTCCCCCTCAAACAGACTATGACACATTAATTCACCTTTACCTCTCTTTTCATCTTTTAGTTTTTCAGTATTTTCTGGATGCCAAACACAAACCCCTCTCAGTTTTGCTCAGCTGCAAAGATTAAATGGACTCTCTATTGATTGCTCTTTTCAAATGCACTGGCCTTTCTAAAGGAATATCAAAAGCATACCATCACCTAGTGAAAGAAGGGGCTGGAGGGTGAAATAGGTGGAGGTGTGGGGGGCCAGACTTTTCTTCAAAGTCTGAATTTTTTTTTTAACTCAGTGGGCCTCTTTGCTCAGCAAAATGAAAAGGCCAACCAGTTATCATGTGAGTGAGACTATCATGCTGTCGAGAGAATGGATAAGGGCTTTTCTGCAATTGAGCAGTGGCAGTACGCTGGCGATGCCAAAAGCTAGCCGGGGTGTCATCCTGCTCCCATCTGGTGTGCAACAAGGATGCTGAGAGTCAGACAAGGGAGCCCCCGTGATTTGGTTAAGGAGAATACATTCTAGCCAAGAAAGCCAGGTAGCTCATAGAAGAAAATGACGTCAAGCAAGCTCCCTCCAACTTACAGGCCTGAGCTTGTGCTGGTGGCTTGAATTGCTGCCACGTGCTCTCCAACACAGCTGTAGCCAGACAAAACTGGCACAGCGGCTATGTGTGCAGGATCTAGTGGTGACAACTCACAGCACTGGAGCAACAATGGTGAAAGCTGCTGCGATTCCGAATGCAAATGAACCCCATCCACAGCTGTAAGGATAGCTGTGGGCACAGCCAGGCGGGATCTAACTGCACACAAACAGGGAGAAGTGTGCAAACAGTTGCACAAAAACACACACTTAAAATACACACACACAAATATTCACAAACATGCGCGTAGCAAACAGGTTTATACAATTTTGCAAATGCACAAATTCACATTCATTATCTCTTTGCCCCTCTCCCACTCACAGGCACACACGCACACACACACACACACACACACACACACACACACACACACTGATGCTTACTTCATCTTTACTTGCCAGCATCTTAGTGCACTGCAGCATGCCTTCCTTTTCTCTACCTCTCCCATTCGGTCCCTCTGGAGCTCCCTGCTAAGCAGGTGTTAGCTGATTTCTGTTCCCTCAGGTAATTCTGTTTTGTTCTTCGCAGCAAGTACTACTGCTGTGAATTATTCTGACAGCACCTTACTCTTGGGCTCTGGCCCTCACCTTCTCCGCCCTCCTGCCCCAGACTATTTTCCTTTTCTTTCCCCGAACTCTGCGCCTCCATCCGTTCTTCCATGCTTGGATCTCCTCCCTTACCATCCCCTGTGGTGTGGATAGCAAAACCTATGGACAAGCAGCCCAGCGGTCCAGAACACATTAGCCTGCACACACAAACACCCGTGGCTGCCACAGTGAGTATACACACCCTCAAAAATGTTAACTCAAACACACATGTCGAGAAATGTACACACATACATCAATTCACAAACACACACGTCCTTAAATGTAATTCAGGGGCACTTGAAACCATCACATTCCAGCAGTACACGCAGTTATTTTTGCATTCATTGAGCTTCAAGTGTGTTGATGGAAAAATGTTGCCGGTTTTCAGTTGCCAAAATTTGGTTCCCTCCTGTTTTGCTGTTTGCAAAAGGCAGAGACAAAGAATGACTTATTTTAGATTGCTCATTACCACGGCAGTTTCAGACACCAGCTAATTGCCCTCCATTCAGTCATTACAATTAACTGGTCTTTTTGCTCTGTTTGAGTATATTACATATTTTGCATATTTCAACAAAAATATGTCATTATCAGAATGAAATGAATGGAAGTGGGAAAATTAATAAGCTAAGTCAGTAGTTGTGCTGTAAAGGCTTATGCATGCAAAAAAAAATCTAAACAAAAGCTAAATTAAATCTTTTATTCTGCTCCACAATGACTCCAGACTTTGTTCGAAATTCACTGAATGTATTTGCAGCGTATCTTTTGTCTTTCGTGGAAATTGCATGATTTCACTGTAAGTTAATGTCCAGATTAACAGAAGTGGCAGTAATTTTCAGGCTTTTGTCAGACTCTGTTTTTCTCATTATTCCTACTTTTCAAGTCTATCATAAATGACCATTGGCAGCTTATATTGCCGTGGTCATCCATTTCACACGCATACGGCCCAAACACTCGACAGACTTTTTGATGCCTCATTCCTTTTGACTCCACTTTACAGCCAATGGTCCTATCAAAAATAACTGTGTCCATGCTATTACACTTCTTTGTTTCCTGTCACAATCGGCCGGTAATTGCTGTTTTTATTGTAGCCTCTTAAAGGCTGGAGTGTAAACTATAGGGCAAGCCTCGCCACTGTGCTGGAAGCTTAATCGCGTGGCTGGAAATATTTGCTCGGTCTCTCAGCGTTGCATGAGTAGATGTGCCATAAAGATGAAAAATATGGAAAATCAGAACATAGTGAGAGTTTTATTGCATATTTTATTGTGAAATGTGGGTAACTTTTATCTTTATTTACCTTATAAAAATGACTCACTGTTTTGTTTTACATGTAAGCTTTGTGTTCGGTAATTTGTAACAGTAGAGGAAAGTTAACAGAGTTAAAAATGAACATTGTGTGACATTGAAATGTCCTAGCAAGAAAAGTGACAGGATCAGCCATTTCAGCAACTGACGAAAACAAATGACAAAGCCTCCGAGCAGATGTAGAAATTATGACTGTTGCCCATCGGGAAATCGACTCCTGTTCATTTCCAACTTCCCTGCCAAGACTCAATGCTACTTGAAGGATAACTTTGGTGTTTTATACGTTTTTCTTATTGTCGACAGACATCAAGAAAAGATAAAAACTAGTATTGTCTTTTTACTCCAAAAGCCTGATTTAGCTATTTTCTTGGTGCTATAGAACCTCGCTATTATCCCCAAATTAATCAAAACACATAACTCACTCACACTACTATACAGCATGCTGTATTTGTGCAGTATAAAAAATGTCAGTACTATTTGGAAAATGCTTCACAGTCTAATAACAGTAATCATTTTCGCAGTTGGAGAGCCTGTAAAGTGTATAGTCAGATGCATGTCTCTTTTCTTAGCCTATTGTGTCCATATGTTTACTTTGGGCTACATTTCCTTTAAAGGTGTACATGTGTTCAGTCCAACAAGCATGAATATATTGTACTATGTGCACTCATCAGCCACTTTTGGTGGCAATCAGAGATTTTGGTCCATATTGACGTGATAGCATCAAACAATTGCTGCAGATTTGTCAGCGGCTGACTAACCAATGATGTGAATCTACTGTTCCACCACATCCCAGTGGTGCCCTATTAGATTCAGATCTGGTAACTGTGAAGGTCATTTGAGGCCTCCAGTGAACTTACTCCCATGTTCAAGAAGCCAGTTTGAGATGATTTGAGCTTTTGACATGGGGCATTAACCTGCTGGAAGCAGCCATTGGAAGATGGGTACACTGTGGTCATAGAGGAATGGACGTGGTCAGCAGGCTGTGATATTTAAAGGATACTCAGCTTGTACTAAGTGGTCCAGAGTCTTCTAAGAAATGTCCCCTACACCATTACACCACCATCACTAGTCTGAACCAGTGATAGAAGGCAGGATGGATCTAGGTTTTCTTATTGATTGTGCTAAATTCTGACTCTACCAGGCAACATTTTTCCAGTTGTCTATTTTGGAAATTCAAATTGTAGCCTCAGTTTCCTGTTCTTAGATGACAGGAGTACGGACTTCTGCTTCAGGGTTTAACATGTTTTGTGTTCTACTGCATACCTTGGTTGTAAAAAGTGGTTATTTAAGTTATTGTTGCCTTCCTGTCATCTCAAAGCAGTCTGGCCATTCTTCCCTGACTTCTGGCATTAACAAGGCATTTTTGCTCAAAGAACTGCCACTTACTGGGTGCTTTTTCTGTTTGTTTTTTTTTCTGTTCTTTTTCTGTAAATCCTAGAGATGGTGAGCAGTTTCAAAAATTGCACACCTACTGGAACCAGTTGCTTCAGTCCCCTTTCTGCCCTACCCTTATGAGCGGTTTGAACTTCAGCAGGTTGTCTTGACCACATCTAATTGTCTAAATACAATGAGTTGCAGCAATGCAAGTCAGGCTGCTTAGATATTTGCATTGGCATTATTATTTTTATTTGCAGAACTGTTTGGTCACTTTGTTAACCACATGTTAAAAGGCAAGCATGACCCACATGCAAAAAGCTTTCCCTCTATTTTTTCTTTAGTAGGGTCACGATTCCCACACCCTGTGGCGTGATGGAAACACCGAATTCTACTTTACTTGGACTGTGATGGCTTACAAGTGACATCAGTGACAACGATGAGGCCGCCTACAGGGAGGAGGTGGATCGTCTGGCTGAGTGGTGCGACAGAAACAACCTGCTGCTTAACACCGTGGACTACAGGAGGAATGCTGACCCACATCCACCCATCCACATTAAGGGGATGGCTGTGGAGCGTGTGAGCAGCTTCAAGTTCCTGGGAGTCCACATCTCCGAGGATCTCACCTGGACGACCAACTGCTCCAAGCTGGTCAAGAAGGCTCACCAGCGCCTCTTCTTCTTGAGGACTCTGAGGAAGAACCACCTGTCCTCAGACATCCTGGTGAACTTCTATCGTTGCACCATCGAGAGCATCCTGACCAACTGTATAACAGTCTGGTACGGGAACTGCTCTGCCTCGGACCGGAAGGCGTTGCAGAGGGTCGTGAAAACTGCCCAGCGCATCGCCGGAGCACCACTTCCTGCCATAAAAGACATCTACAGGAAGCGGTGTCTGAAAAGGGCTGGGAAAATCATCAAAGACCCCAGTCACCCATCACATGGACTCTTCACCCTCCTGCCCTCTGGGAGGCGCTACAGGAGCCTCCGGAGTAAGACCACCAGGTACCGGAACAGCTTCTTCCCCACAGCTGTCAGACTCCTGAACTCTGCCTCTGACATCTGACCCACGTTAACTCATGGACTGGACATACACACACCACAACCACCTACACACACACACAATGGACAACTGTACCCTCAAACACACAATAATAACATGGACTGAACCACCACTCACAACCACTAGCACTTTATATAGCCTCTGTAGGAATTATATCTCACTTATCTTAACTGTACTACTGTATAGCTCTGTGTAAATAATCATTCTGTACATTCGATAATTTTTAATCCTACAACTGTTTACAACTTGCATAGTTCCCATTTCTGTATAGCTGTATATCTCAGATTTCTGTAAAGTTATTTATTTCATATTCTGTATGGTTTTTCATATTTATATCCTGTACATAGCTTGTACTCACTACAGCCTGTACATACTTATAGTTATAGAATATTCACAACATACTTCATACCGTGTACATTATAACATACCATAATAGACCCATTTCTGTAATATACTTAAATATCTATATTATTGCTAATGTATATTGTAATATATCTATATCACTAAAGCACTTCTGGATGGATGCAAACTGCATTTCGTTGCCCTGTACCTGTGCATGTGCAATGACAATAAAGTTGAATTCTATTCTATTCTATTCTATTCTAAGAGCCTCACAAGAACTACACTTTGGACACTGTGTTTGTAGTAGATTCAGATGTAGTAGAGCTCAATGGAAACCAGCATTAAGCTAAGAAATGTCAAAAGAAAATTTATAACGATCGGTGCTAATAGGATCAGAGTTCACTTTGTGAAGTGTCAGGGATTTGTAATATCCAGCAGTCCATTTTCTTATCCATATTAGGGTCTGGAGGTTATCCAAGCTGTCATATGGTTACCAGTTAATCATAGCGTAAACACAGAGAGACAGACATTCACACCTAATAATGGCCACTGTTGCTTATGTAAACTGCAGCAAGCGCCAAAAGAAACATCACAACCGCTGGCACGCGCTGTGCTTTGATGTCGTTTTGGCTTGTTGTGCATCTCTCGATTTTTGTTACTTTGGTACGCTCAACCAGGTTGGAGACATGAGTGTACGAGTGGGTTGGTCTTTGGTTTCATTTCAATGATCAATGTTGAAGCGCAAAAATCCCCAGATTGAAGAGAGAGAGATGCAGCAACAACTTGAAAAGTGAAATATTCTGGAGAAACCTTTGAAACGCTTAAGTTAATGATATCAAGTGTATCTACAGAGTATCTCTCTTAGAAGACCCACTGTAAAATAGAAAACATACACACAAAATAAACTGAATGTAACACCAAGGTGCACATCTGCAGCTTTGATTTACTTGGTGCCATAGAAGGCATCATGCTGCTGTTAGGTTGTCTTGCTGTAGGTATGATATTCCTTTTGCTTCCAATAAAGTATGTTATTGTCAGAGGAAGTTGGATGGTGAGCTAGTTGCAGTGAATCAGTATTTTAAGCTTCTCTTTTAAAGCTGTGACAGCACTTAACCACAAATCTGTCAAATTACCAGTGCACTGGGTGTATTTAGGGGGGTCTACAGGGCCTTGTGTACGGCAGGCAGGAAGGCAGGCCGGCACGCGCCTGTGTGCGCTCGCTGAAAAAGGAAGTAACAGTTTAACTGCTATATTGATCTCAAGAGTGCTAAGGGGTTTAGGCGCCAGTCCAAGGAAAATAGGGGGTAAAAGAAAGCGGTGTGGGGCTCGTCCCTGGTTTTAGCACGCTCGGCTTTTCTCCCCAGCCACGCTTGATTCAATGGTAAAGATCTGTGGCTGCCCATTGAAGTTGTACAACTGGTGCATTGAGTACTGTATGGCTCTGTGCACTCTGCAGTGCTCTATTGATTGATGTGTGAAGAGGGATTAGTAGGTGGGAGGGAGCTGAGGGAAGGGAGACGCTGGGTGGGAATGAGCGATCAGAGGCAGAATTGTGGATGCAGCATGTGTACAATAAAAAGGGGCAGATGTCACATCTTTGGTGAGGCCAAGCTAGACACCCGGGGGTGATGACCTGCTTTTCTGTACATGTTGATGGTTTTCATCCTTGTGAGTTCAAGCAGTGTTAGCAATTGTGTTTTTATATATCTGGTCCCTGCAACAGCAGAAAAATACACGACCTTGAGTGACGAGCAGCTAAAAGTCCATCCTGTCCTCTGAATGCCTGAGAATGAGCTTACTAGAGCACTTAATGCCAAAATAAGCTTCAGTCACGTAAACACTCATTTTAGTCATTCCACTGCGTTGCTTCAGCAGGAAAAAACATATTTGGTCTGAAAGGGAAAAAATTATATTACCAGACAGATTCAAAACAATTCATTCACCGTGACTTCCCTGACATTTCTTAGATTTCCTGTCAAGTGGAATCCCGCCGACATCCATTTTGCTTCACCAGCAATTGTGAAAAGCAAGCGACCTGCATATCCATCTTGTTGTGCTGTTTGAGTGAGGGATCCAGGTGGTTTCTCACTGCTTGCCCATCACTCTCTCTTTGCTCTCCTGTTGCTCTGTCCCTGACAGGTGGTGCTGAGGGTGGAAACAGCCAGGAGGGGAGTCGGGGATTTCATTGATAGGGTGTAGACGGTTTGAATGAGCAGTGAAGTGAAGGAGAAGAGGACAAGGAGGAAGTGGGTAGGAAAGGGGTTAGTGGTTGGGGAGCTCCAAAGAGGTGGACATGAGGTTGGATTTGGGCCGTCCAGAGTTAATGGGATCAGACGAGGTAGAGAAAGGGATATCGGTGCTGGTTAATGTTTAATCCCCCCATCCCCAACCCCTTGTCTCTTGCCTGCAGTTCCCTGCATCTGATAATCCTTGGGCTGCCTCTCTTCATCATCAAGGTGTCGAAGGGAAGTGCCTCTGTAAATATTTAATTGGCTGCAGCATGCCGGTGTTAATTATGCGGGTGTGTTTTTCCTTTGCTTTGCTCTCTGCCCCAGCATTTCTGACTATGTCCTTGCACTTTTCTCCCCTTTCATATTAATATTTCCCTATTGTTCCCGCTTTTATGGTTACTACTAAGGCCAATACTGGTATTATCATGCAAAACTACTGCTACAAAACTGCTATATCTGCTTCTGTTGATGTAGTTACTGTCAGTACATGCTGTAATTCTGTATTCCACTATAGCTTTTTCTCTTTCTCAGTAACTTTCTTTCACCTCGCCCCGGTTATCAATCTTCAGCTTTCCCCTTCCACCTTGTGCTATACCTCTCTCCTTCTCTTTTCAATTTCAAAACCACAGCAGCCCCCTTTAAAATGGATTATTGTTATGGGTTTCATTATAGCCTCTGCTGTTATCCGTCTTGACGCCAATCATGCTTTCAGAAGTAGCTTTCCCTCCTCTCTGTGTTTATTTGATCGTCAAGGGCAATGCGAAATAGATGAACAGTACAAAGACAGCCTTTCAAGGACTTTGCAGGCTAAAGTTGTACAGCTCAATAGGGCTATACTCATAAGTGTCTGCCAGTAGCAAGTGCAATTACAAACAGGCGCATGTAAAAGTCAAGAGAATACAAATCACATAATAGATGTCTCGTGGGTACTGAGCAAGCAGCCTTGCAATGCTTTTACAGACAAAAAGACACAATGTAGGGGAGCACAGAGACAAAAACACTGGACCACAAGTGAAGGGAATTATGACCAAGTCTACATTATGGGCAGCAACAGATAAAGTGTTATCCACAGATGAGCAAAAGAGGTTTCTGCTTCTGCAGGGTGTATAAAAACAGAATTGAGTAGCAATGCAGTAGTATTGTGTAATCCCCTAGGCATCCCCGTACAATTTTATTCTCTTAAAATGTCAAATCCAGACTTGAGGCTCAATGCTATGTGCAGACAAAGGCTTAAGGGGGTCATCTGGACAGGATTCAAGGATGCATTTGTGTCTATGCATGTGCATGTATGATTCTGGAGGAAGGAGGTTCCATTTGTGTGCTAAGCAGGTCGTAGCAAGGACGAGAGATACCAGTAGGCATGACAAGACTGTATCTGGCGTTGACAGCAGCGAGCAGGGAAATTCAATATGCCGGTGGCCACACCAACACCAGGGCTGGCTCTGTTCTTTATTATTCATTCTCATCAATGTTTTTCCCCATCCTTGTTTCAGTGTAGTAAAACAAAGTGAAGATAAAATATTTGTATGTGCGTGTGTATGTTAGGTAAGCTAGGTAGCTGATCATTCAAGATTCCCCGTTGGCAAGCACATTCCTTAGCTGGGTGTCAAGATTTCTGAATGATCCAGGTGGGTGCAGTTTATCATCCTATATGCTGAGGGCCCCAGGAGGGAGAAGAGAAAATGGAGGATTTGAGTTAGGGATCAATAAAGCTGAATGCAACAGAGAAAAGTGACATCTGAAGATTCTGTTTTGGCTATGAAACAGCACAATAGTGCTTCCACACAGGCCTCATTATTGTTTCGTTTGGCCGCGTCTGTTGTGTTTGACCAACGACATTTGAATTAATAGCTTGAAAGGAGTAAACACCATGGTGGGAGACACATGCTGTCATTCAGTAAGATGATGTTTACATTTTGTTTTACACTCAACACTCCCAGTTCACACTGCAGAGCCACTCTTTTTGTTCCTTCGTCAGAAGCAGGTACTGACTAATTTCCATCAGAAAACATTGTTTTATCAGGTAGTTTAGACACATGTACTGCTGCGTGTAGGACACAAATTCAGATCAGGTAATGCATGTTTGTGTTCATGACTGGATGACTTGGACAGTCATTTCAAAAAAGGAGTACAGTGAACCCAAAGCACATATATTTCTATTTACAGATTAGGGCTGCCAGAGACAATTATTTTGATAGTCGACAGTGTCACCGATTATTTTTGCGATAAGTCAACTAATCAGATCATGCATCCATGTGCACATGTGAAAACTATAACTTTAATCTGAAAAAAGCCAAACAATAACATTTTTAAGTTATCGAAGTGACCTATATATCATGTTTAACCTGAATAGCAAAGGACCGCGGGGGTTCTGAAAATGATCTGCTAGGAGTCCGGTGTTCTCACTGGCTCTAGTGAGCCTTAATCTTCCGGTCAGCTCATCTCTAAAAACATCGGTGCACTTTTGTTATGTCCTGATAAACTGAGCAGATATTTAAAGTTTACACAGCTACATTCTTGCCTGAAAATATCTTAAAAGTTTATTTTGTGACTCAGAAAGAGCAATGAGAGTAATATTAAAACTAAGTAGCTGTCGTCATTGTTGGAAATTGGAATTGGCTCGGCCGCGCTATGAATCCTGGGATAGGTTGGGCCGCGAAGGATACACCCGACCCATCCTTCAAATCTGCGGAAAAGGAGGACGCATTTGTTGGAGTCTTCGAATTTGGACATCCTTCCTTGCGTCACTGTCACGTAATCAGCCTATAAATGCGAAGGATGCAGCCCCTGAATTTGGACACAGCTACGATACCGAGCTCCTTCTTCTTCTTTGGCATTTAACGGCAGCGGGCATCCTTGTAGATGCATTGCTGCCATCTTCTGTTTCAGTCCGTTATTACACTCTTAAATGCTACTGCTTATTCCTGTGTCCTTCAGGATCTTACAAAGCTTCAAACGACGTGTCAGCTATTAAATTAGTCATCAACGATGACATAATAGTGACTAGTCGACTAATCGTGGCAGCCCTATTACACACACACACACACATATATGTATAGATAGATAGATAGATAGATAGATAGATAGATAGATAGATAGATAGATAGATAGATAGATAGATAGATAGATAGATAGATAGATAGGCATGTAGCCCATCCCTGTGGACTTGGTTTGTATGCTTTGCCGTCTGTATTTTTATCAACACGGAGTCGTCCACCTGTCAGGCTCATAATATTATGACTGCTTTTTACAGAATACTTTTCAGGAAAGTGTATGGTCCCCGCACTGCTCCGAGGGCACCTTTGTCTCAGGACAGAAGTGTTTTCTCAAATACAAATGCTGGTCCCGTTGCATTGATGCATTCGAAGTGACAGGGGTCAAAAAGGGTTATACAGTGGTGAGCGTGTGCTTGAGTCAGGTAGATATTATGCTAAATGTTTGTGTAGGTGTGTTCCTCTGTGTCATTTTTTTGACTCCCGTGTGCCTACATGAAGTCACATTTGTATTTTCCTCAGGGAATGCGAAGGGAATCTTTTCTATTTTTGTTGTCACGGTGGCCTCCTTTATCTCGATGGGTTTGGTTCATAGAAGAGCGTGTGGGTGTACTCACAGACTTGCTCGTCTGTGATTTGTCCTGTGATTCACTGTGGGAGAGGAAGTGTGTGGTGAATGTGTTGACCTGGTTATCATGTTTTGCGGCGCTTAGGAGCGCAGGCAGGGTGATACAGGTTTTAGAATGCAAGGTGCCAATCGAGCTGTGAAAATGGGAATTGAGTAGGGAAATGGGAATAGCTCCCTGCTGGTTTGTAACCTTCGCAATGTTGTGTGGAGCATTCAGCGTATGCACACATCTTTTATTCAATCGATGTGAGTGCATGTGTGTGCTGCATGCGTGTCTCTGTGCTTACATTATTTGATAGAGTGCGCCTTTTCTCTGCATGTGCGTCTGTAATTGTGTCTGTGGGGTAGCATATTCATGACATCATGTCACACAACAGAATTGAATTAACCTAAATATAGTCTAGTGGGTAGAGAGTATAGAGCACTTGAAAGGGAACAGCTGAGGGCTTGAGCTGAGGACCATCTAAGTCTTAGATGGAAAGCATAAGCACTGCAACGGTATGCAATATTACTCCAGAGTAAAAACCACAGACAGCTTTTAAACACTGGACATGATGGCTAATGCGCTACGCCCCTCCTTTAAGCTGTTCTGAGAGGAAGGGAGAGATGAAGCCAGTTCTGGGATCCTTGGCCAGCCTAGATAGCGTAGCAGCAGCACCCATTAATGCGATTACAGCTTTTAGTGGGAGATTTTCAGGGCCAGTTTTATTCTGAGACATCATTAGTTTATCCTCCTTTCTTGTTCCCTGTCGGTGTGTCAGCAGACAAATATACACATTCACATCGAGGAGCAACCTAAACCTAGACACTCTGATTGCTTATACGCAAAATGAGCCGCATATGCACTGGTTCACATGCATGTAGCCAACGCATGACTTAATGAACACACATGCGTGATTATAGCCTATATTTGCCATTGTGCAGCCACAGAAGTTATTCCACACTTATATTTACAAAAGGTCCAAAGAGAACAGGCACAATTAGTCTTTATTTAAGAGATGATAAATTAGTCTGTAGTGCAGTTAGCACAACTGTCTGCGCTGCAGTTTGAAAACCTTTTGATTAGCGGTCCAAAATGTGCGTTATAATTCAGAAGCCTTTGTCATTATTCTTTGTAATCAAAACATGATTTCACAAAGACCCTCCTTTAATTTAAAACTCCCATTTCCTATTTATTTAGTGGTGCACTGCCATTCATTTTGGGTCTCATCTGTTCGAAAATTCTTATACGGTATGCTTAACATGTCGTGGAATTTGTGTGGCTGCCTAACAAACCGTGAGGTTCTTCTTAGCAACTCAGTGCAGCAGGTTCATTTCATAAAGTCACCATATATTAAACCTCAAGGCTAGACAGCAGCAAAAGCCTATATTGAGGTCATCTTTCAGGCAGTGGGAAGAAAAGATTGTCAGAGATGGAGGGAGGACACAAGCCGCGATATCTAGTGTCATGCTGTGTTTTGGCAGAGTTTAGATGGACAGAGCCAGGCGTCTTACTGGGGAGCGGCTTGCCTCAGTAGGCAATATCACTGCCAGCATATAAGGTCTTTGAGTGCGGTCCAAAAAAGTTTGCGAAATGACTTCAAACTGTTTACTTTTTTTTCTTCGTACCTGAGTGTGTCAGACACTCAGGTAAGCACTCAGGTGCTCTCAGGATTTGTGTCTGTTCTTGTGTCAGTTTGTAATATATGTTTGTGCTATTGCAAGCATGTGCCTGTTTTCTGTGTGTGTGTGTGTGTGTGTGTGTGTGTGTGTGTGTGTGTGTGTGTGTGTGTGTGTGTGTGTGTGTGTGTGTGTGTGTATTGGTAGGCAGGATGAGCATCCCTTCTGTTACCGTTGCTGTCCCTTCATTTCACGCTCCGGCAGCTCCGCGTGAATCCTCTTCCCTTTGCTCATTATCAGTGCTGTTCAATGAACGAGCAGCCCACCAGAATGCAGGGTAAAACCAAATCATTATTCAAGTATGGGGGTCAGTGCAGACATTGTGACTCTTTTGTTTAGTATATTTATTACTTTCCCTTCAGAGCAAGCAGGATGCAGGACACATCTCTGGCCTGAATGATTTTGTGAGGTGGTCGATCTTTAAGTATCTTACCTGAGATAGATGAACACTAGCGGAGTGTCTGGTGTTTTTATTGGATGCTGATTGCACTCTTCTCTCATTTTTCTTGGCAGGGTCCAGCGTGCACGGAGCAGAATTCGGGCACCTGCCGGACAACATTACAGTGCTGGAAGGCGAAAGCGTTACTTTGAGGTAACTCTTGATCCTACACCTGCACCGACTGATTACATGAAAAACATGTTTGCCTTCCCACCACCTGTCACACTGGTATAATTGCCAATCCTCTGTCACATAACTTCAATTAGGCATCCTATCCTGTGCCATATCTTCCATCTCTGTTTATTGTAGCTAACTGACTAATATCTGTCAAATGTCACTGGAGTCATCCAGTCCTTCTGCAGTCATATTTTCTTTTAACTTAGATGTAACAGTAATGAAGTCCAGTCCTGCTCGGTTGGTGGACCGTCTCTGCATCCAACCACAACTACCTAGCTGTGAGTGATAAATCAGAAATCACAGCTTTTCCCTGCTCCCAACCAAGCAAAAAAAACAAAACAAAAACAGCCAACTTGCTTTTTTTTCTCCTTGCATAGATGTGACCAGGCTTGGCAGTACACTCAGCAGTGCTAGAAAAATAGTGCCCCCCCCCCAAAAAAAAAATTCAAGTCAACATTACTTCCATCACCTTTAAACCTACATATCTCCAACAGCTCTGAGCAAATTCTCAAGTTCCCTTTTCCTTTAAAAGAAGACTGGCCTTCCACAAAGATCAGAGCTATTATTCTGAAGCCAAGTACATTCTGTCAATTTTCATTAACATGAAAATGTCTCTCTAAAAAATTTAAATTAAAAACGCTGGAAACTCCATTCTTTTCAGGAAATGTAACTTTAATGGTTCTATTAATAAATGAAGTAATGTGTATAGGATTGTTTTGACCCCCCCCTCATTTCCTTCATACAAGGTCTTTTAAAGTTTTTCTTTAGACACTGGCTACTTTTTTACAGTCCTTGTACTTGAACATTTTCAAAGAAAGGTTTTATTGTTTGTTTGTTTTTAATGTATTTATATATTTATCGTATGTTTATTTGTTAAGTCAGTTAATGACCTATGAATCAGTTATCTGTAGAAGAAGAACCTACCTCAAGGGATAAACCAGTATTGTGTCTTTACAGGACAACAGAGAACCAATTTTGAGGCACTTTGTTACTAGCAGCCTGTTGCAAAAACACATAATTTGTTCTCATTTCTTAGTTGAAACTACAGAAAGCAGAGTTTGACAGGCGTAAAATAGTTTTTTTGCACCAACAAAGTGATTCTCACAGAGCTATTAGCCAAACAATATGACATATCTCAGCCTAGTGTGCAGTGTGTCTTTAAAAAATTAAGGAAACTGGACGAGTAGAGGACAAAAGTGGCAGGCCTAAAATACTATGTGCAGCAGATAACCAGTATCTGAAAGTCATGTCCTTAAGAAATTAGAACAAATTCAGCAAAGACCTGACACAGGACCTGAGAGATGCATTTGGCAAGTGGTTGATCCATCTACTGTTCACTGAAGCCTCATCAAAAATGGTCTCGGTGGAAAGGTGGCTGCCAAAAAGCCATTCTTAAGGAATGGAAACAAGGGGAAAAGGCTGAGAGAGAAACATCTGAGGTGTGCCAAATTACTCATGAACTGGACTGAAAATAAGTGGCAACAGGTTTGACGCAGTGATAAATCCAGATTGGAAATCTTTGGGTTCAAGTTACTGTTAATATGTACAGAGGAGGTCAGGAGAGAGATACAGCGATGAATGTTGAAAGCCATCTGTAAAACACAGTGGATGCTCAGTCATAGTGTGGGGCTACATTTCAGTCAGCGGTGTTGGGTATCATGTCAAAATTGATGGAATTATAAACTCAGAAAAATGCCATCAGATTTTGATCAACCATGCAATACCATTGGAAGGCGTTTAATTGGGAGCACCTCCATTTTTGAGGATGATAATAATCATGAACACAGCCAGTGGAGTGAATACCTGGATAAAAAAACACACACAATGGAACACTATCATTCATGGATTGGACTCCCAAGAGCCCGGACCTTAACATTGTATTTCATTTCAAGCAGTAAGGGATCATCTTGACACAGTGCGGAACAAAAGACAGCCAACAGCCAAAGAAGAGTTTTGGAAAGTCCTAAGAAGCCTGGTGAACTATTCCTGAAGACTAGTTAAAGAACTTACTTGAAAGTTTGCCTAAGAGACTTCAGGATGTGTTAAAGGATAAAGGTGGTCATACCAAATATTGGCTTTCAAGCTCATTAGAAGTTCATTATACAGTATACTGTATTTCCATTTATATTTTCACGTTTCCCATTGTCTTAAAAAACTATAAACAAATGAGGGGTGGCTCAAGACCTTTGGCTTATTCTAACAGATAACATGCAACACCTGGTGATTGGGTGTGGGTTGCACTGTCACTTCACAGGGTATCTTAGAGAGTTACCCCGTACATGGGGAATAACGAAGTTGAGAGATAGTCTTCACCTGATAAAGAACGTTTGGTTATTTTGTAATGTTGGTTCTCTGAATGAGAGACTGTCCAGCCTCAGGCTGCTTGGAGACACATTCCGATTATACCTTTACTGGTTTCATGTCTGCAGAGCTGTTTTATACGTAAGCTGTGGGTCGTGGCCGGCCTAGCCGGAGTGTCTTAAAGAAGTATCAACTAGCCATGGCCTGGGGGGCCGAGGTAATTCCCTGTACCTATGGAATATGTAAGGAAGTGGAGAAATAGCCTCTCAATCAGAGAACTAAGGTTTCAAAGTAACCGAATGGTCCCAATGTTAATTAGAGGGTTTAAAAGCTTCGACAGTGGGGCTGTGAAGGCATGTTTCTTACTGAAATGTGTGTGCAAGTTTAGTCTGTGCCGGTCAGCAAATATCTGTCATACAAAAGACTAAAGAGCTTTATAAATAAACTACATTTTAATGTAAAATCACTTGTGCCCAAGTGGCACAAATACTTGTGTTATGCTTGAGACAATGCTGTTTTGTTGGCTTTGATGCGGGCCATTAAGATGAGGCGCATTTGATGCTATTATGGTGCTCATTTCCTCTGGGCTTGCAGTCCTCTAGCAACATCATCAGTGCAGAAGTGATTAATTTTAAAAATAGATTAATAGAGCATTTGTACACAGATAATGAATTTTTATGATGTATTCTTTCTCAATTCAAGCACACAATGCACAAACAGAAAACTAAGCATAATTTAATCTTAATTATTTCTCTTCCTTTATTTCTCTACCTGCTAGGAACACGAACATTCGCACATGTCTTCTAGGGCATTGGTTAATAGTTTTCAGGTTTACCTGTTTTATGGGGGGTTTTCTATTATGGTGCTACTATTGCTGGCATGGCAAGTGATCTAAGATTTACTTTAGTTAAAATTTATCCAGATCAAGTCAGTTAAACATAAAGACAACAGTTGAAGCTGGGTAAGGACATATAGTGGCCAAGCCAGGAATTAAAGTCTCACCTTTGGCACCTTACACCTCTTCTGCACCATGCCTCAGACTTTCAGCCACTTTTACTCAAACATGTCAACAGGCTTACATCAAGACTTAAAGAGTGTGTGTTTTAGACTGCATTTAAAGTTTTCTTCCAGAGAAAAACAATGTAACTAAACTGTAACTAATAATTTACAACCGCTTTTTGTAGTAATGTGTTGCTAACAAGCTGTTTTATTTATAATACCATTAAATGTCAAAGAGTTTACAGACAAATCCAATAAAAGTACAAGTAAAAGAAGCCTGTGGTATTGAATGGAGAAACATAACAAATACAGTTACATAGCCTGCGGTTACTGAATGGATTGATGAGTATGATAATGAGGTGACTCATAGGCTATAGCCTTGGCAGTCACAGTCTTTCCACCTAATTGAACAATCAACGCTCACTATCATTATGAAAACACCAGAAGAGGTACTATTTTAAGAGACTGTTGTTTCTTTTACTAAAACTCAAAGACTGAAGCACACATTCAGCTGTAACGTGCAGGCTGCTCTGGTGGCTCGTCGATGCTTAACACTGTACTAAAAGAGAGGATATGCCTAATATGGTCATCAGGGGCATAACTCTATAAGCACATAAGTCCCACCCATCTCCTATTTGAACCGTTTGCAAGGGGCAGCCAGTCAGAAGAAATGGGTCTAAAGGGAGGAGAACATGAGCTAAAACAACTCTGTTTACAAGGATGAAGTGAAGGGCAGCAGCCAGAGCAGATAAGTAAGGATCTGTTATAGTCCAGGATTAAACATGTGGAGCTTGAAATGAGCATGTGTTTTATATAGATAGATATAGATATATATAGATAGATATATGTGTGTGTGTGTGTTATTTGTAAATTTACCAGCTTTCACCTACACCAATGAAATATTTCAGCAGGTTTAAATATGTGGGATCAGCCATCCAAGGCAAGTGACAGTGGACAAGAGAGGTGAAGAAGAGAGTGCAGGCAAGGTGGAGTGGGTGGAGACAAATGTCTTGGTGATTTGTGACAGAAGGATAGCAGCAAAAGCGAAAGGTGAGGTTTACAAGCTGGTAGTCAGACCTGCTATGATGTATGGTTTGGAGACGGTGCCACTTACAAAAAGACAGGAGGCCAAGCTGGAGGTGGCAGAGCTGAAGATGTTAAAAATTTTTGTTAAGCGTGACCAGGATGGACAGGGTTAGAAATGGGTACATCAAAAGGACAGCTTAGGTTGAGCAGTTTGGAAACAAAGCATCGCAGAAGCAAGGCTGAGATGGTTTGGACATGTGCAGGGAAGAGATAGTGGATGGGACAAACAATCGTGAATATGGAGCTGCCAGACAGGAAAAAAGAGCACGACCACAGAGAAAGTTCGTGGATGTTTTGAAGGAGGACGTGTGGACGGCTGGTGTGATGGAAGAGGATGCTAGGGGTAGGGTGAGATGGAGATGATTCGCTGTGGTGACCCCTAAAGAGAGCAGCCGAGAGAAGCAGAAGATATACTGTTTATATTACACTTGTTAATTACTTCCTGTTTTCCCCGCAGATGCCGTATTGACGAGGAGGTGACCCACAAGGCCTGGCTGAACCGCTCTAATATCCTTTTCACGGGGACAGATAAGTGGTCTCTGGATAGGCGTGTGACGCTGGTCAATAGCAACAACAGCGACTTCTCCATTCATATTGACAAGGTGCAAGTAACCGACGAGGGGCCCTACACCTGCACCTTCCAGGCCAATAACAAGCCGCGCATCGTTCATGTCTACCTCATTGTTCAAGGTCAGCAGCTGGGTTCAGTCAGAACAGGAATCTATTATAAGTGGCTGTTTATTGCATCCGGTACTCTTAGATAATTTCTCCAGCACGAAGGGTGCAGATTTGATTGCCAGTGATGCCGCAAAAAAGTATATATTACACCCATGGTACTGTAAACTGCCCTGGATCTGATTAAAAAGTTTAATTAGGCTTTTTGCTATTCATCCAAACATAGTGCTGTCAAGAGGGTGTGATTGAAGTCTGATTTCCATGGAAGCAATTAAGATGGTTTCTATGGCAATGTGTGTCAGCATTAGTTTTCTGTAAAATCATGATTGAATGTATACCTAAAATCTATGATAGACAACTTAGTCATTAATGTTTATGATGTCTTGGTGTTTAAGGTATTTATATTTATATGAATGTGAAATTACTCGTGTCTTCAAAGCTCAGCTGGCCTGTGTATGTGTGTGTGGCTACAGTGACGGAAGACTAGTGCAGTGACAGATGAGCCCATTTGTTATTTTCATATGGGCTGTTAAGATTACTTGTCTTTATAAAAAGAAAGTTAGGCAGATCAGATGGATGAGCCTGTATGTTGAGTAGATGAGGTACACAGGAGGCTGTCCAAGTGCCTGACTAAATAACTGACAGTACTGGACCTCGACTGGAGCTCAGTCATCAAGTCAGCAGCTAAGTGAGTGAGTGTGTGACTGATCCTTAGTGACATGATGTATCGATGCAGGACTGCCTGGAGGATGGATCTAAGACCTTTTCCCCCTGCATGTGTCAGATTGTATGCATATTTTGGGGCTACGGAGTGCAAAATGTAGCCATACATCACCGGCAGATTGAGACCAAAAACTTTTAATAGGATATATTAGGTAAAAATTACAGGGATAAAAACACGAGGTCTGGCTCAAAGCTCACAGGTGGCAGAGACAATGTCATCTGCTTTGCTGGAGATTTCTCATCACACTGCAGCCAAGTAACACTCTTGTCTGCAGGGTCCAAAGCTTGGCACAGATGACCATATATACCCAATTAAATGCTCAATTCCAAGTCGCCCACATTTCCCACCCTTGCTTGATAACACACAAAATAATTACACCCTCAAGTCAGTGTATCAAGCAGGAGCAGCTTTACCACCACTCCAATCTGTACTTTATTGCTGCAAGTATTCAGCTCCAGCAAGATAGAGAAAAGTATCTTCAGTAGATGTCTCACAAAAAAGCAATCTCAGAGCCAGGCTCATTAAAAACAATGATAATGGGCTATTTAAATTCAAGGGCCACCTCGTTATCAAACTAACTACATGCACAGCATCCCCAACACTTTGAGTTAGGGCCAAAATGGTTTTCAGGGGTGGTCATACTCACTGAAACAGTAGAAGTAAAAATTCCTCCAATACCACTTTTGCAAGTGCCCTTTCTTTTTCAAGACAAAACTAGAGTTAGTGTCAAGAGAGGGAAATGGTAATATCCATTTGCAGGAATTTAGGATTGCTGCAATGGAATGAAGGGAGAATATTGTTGCACAGTTCAGTAAACACTCAAGCATAGATCATTAATCAGCGGATTGTGTGTCTGTCTAAGCTGCAGAGATTTGCATCATATGTTAAACACCTTAATAGGATGTAAAGCTGTACCTTATCAATAATGTATTTCGAGGTCATATTTTAATGGTGCGATCCTGTTTTTCAGTGCCAGCCAGAATCGTCAACATCTCAAAAAATGTGTCAGTGAACGAGGGAGAGAATGTAAACCTCTATTGTCTGGCAGTCGGCCGGCCTGAGCCCACTGTCACCTGGAAAGAACAGAAATGTAAGCTACCCCTTCGTGCTTGCTTGCCTTAACATACAGAGATCTAATGTTCACAGCTTCACCTTTATCTCCCTGCCTTTACATTCATCCCTGACACTCATTCGCCTGTTAAAGCCTTTTTTTTCTCCCAGCCTATAAGCTTATCAGCATTCAGCTCATGTTCACGTCTTTATCCCTGGCTTCTGTGTCATCATTCTTAAACCCAGCTGTTTAGTTTGTCCCCATCTTAAATTCATACTCCCGCATTTCTCCATGTCCCAATGTTTTGTCCCAAATAACCACACATTATACGTAATTATCCCCACCGCGCCGCCCATAATCATCAGCATCTGTCTTCATCCACCTTGTCAACCAGCATCGTGACGCCAACAGCCACTTTTGGCACCAAATCAGCTATTTTAAACCTCTTCTGGTGTGAGGAATTGGAGCTTGTTCAGGGTGGTCAGGAAGCGCATCTTGATAGATGAAGTCAGTCAGTCCATTTGATCTAATCAGCGCAGCATTATTCCATGTGAGCTCCCGTCTTCATCATCGGCGATGTCCAAAGTCAAGCAAATAACCTTTACGTGGTCTCTAGAGATTGAAGAGTTCATTTTTTGGTCTTTTACTTTTTTGCCAAATTGCAATTTGTAGTTTCTGTCTCATCTGTTTGACACATAAAGAAAATTGCTATGTACTGAATATACCACTGTGCTATGACTCAGAGTTTCAGCTGTTTGTTTTCAGAGAAAAGGTTGGGATGTTAATTTATTTTCTTGCTGTTTCTGTTTTGTGGGATAAACTGGAAGCGTAGGAGCTCTGTGACAATGGGTGAATTATCAGAATTGAACTTTCTTGTTTATAATATCAGCATGTGTGCTAGAAAGTTTCATAATATCCTTTGCAACTGACAGATGAATATAACAGGAAGCTACGAAGCAATAAGGATCATTATTTTACAGTTTTTCATTTTTTATTGTTGGTTTCAGCACTTTTTTGCAGACTTTTTTTCACACAACAGAATTGGCTAACTTGTAGCCTGAGTACAGCTGTAGCAACACAGATCAAATGCAGTAGCAAGCAGCAGTAATAAATAGGTCCATGTGAACAACTACTGAACAGGATGTAATTATACTGCCGATAAATGCACAACCTACTGTAGTGCTGCACTTACAGACAGCTTTGGGCTTACCCAGAGGCCTGTTCCTTCTCTCTTTCTGTTTGTGACTGGGTTATCATGCTGTGAACAGTATGTCCTTCGCTGTACAGTTAGTGCTTATGAACCTACACAGTACACTACAGTACCTCAGGGAGGGACAAACCCAGGAGTGATCACACACACCCACAGACACACAAAATATAGAGGAGAAAAGGAAAGCATGCATGAATGCACACCTGCAGCAAACACGCACACAACCTCACATCACAAACTCTGTGCAGTTGTCCTCTCTTGAAAGTCTACAGCATTTCTCCTCTCTCAGCAATAATCCTCCCTCTCTAACCACCCCACCAACTCAAACTGCTTCCCCACCCCCCTATAACCCCTCTGCTTGCAGAGAAAGAGATAGGGCCCACATTGCTATTCCGTAGGAGCCTCTGCAACCAAGCCATCAGTTGCAGAGGACCAGGGGTGGTAGAGAAAGGAGGGGGGTCGAGCCCAAAGAAACAGCAAGAAGCTGCCGGCCATCTGTCCCCATTACTCAGAGACTGCATAGAGAAACTGCAGGGAGGGGCGGTGAGAAGAGGAGTTGAAAGTTGAGCAGAAAATGCGTATGCAGTACACCAAGACGTGGTAGAATAGGAGGAGGAGAACCACCCGAAAGGTGAGGGGGATGAGGGGGATATGCTAAAAGTCTTTGACCCCTTTGCGTCCTGTCTGCAGCTACCAGACTCCTTATTCACATACAGATAGTAATACCGCTTGGCGCTGTTATTTGCAGGCGCCGTCTCCTTCATCTTCACCAGAAGCACAGATACAATCTTTTGCACCCATTCACTCTCTCTGGCATCCATCAGTTGACCCACACAGAGGCATACAGGCATTTTGTCTTATCCAGTTAAATACACCAGCACAGCCCAGGCTTATCATTTGACGTACCATCCATTAAACCCTGCAGTAACTCAGTCTTAGAATAGATGCTTATGGCTGTGGAAGGAAGGTGATATTCTTTTGGTGCCAACTAAAACTCTCGGACAGGATGATAAGTATAATGGTTGCGTATGCTTATAGAATATATAAATAGGTTAGTTACAGTTGATGGCAGTAGATTGGGCTTTGATATTTCTGGTAGGTGTTCTATGGGCTGGGATGCTAAACTCAACAGCAGTGCCATCATAATTAAAATATGGTTTGTTTGGCTCCAATTCAGTTCGAAGGCTGGCAACAGGAAGGCGGTAAGCAGAGGGAAACAAATCCAAATGGGCGACAGGCTTAAACACTATATGGGCACAATAAAGGATAGATGACTAGATGATAGATGACTGTCAGATGATCTGTGTATGTTGGCAAGAACACTGAATACTGAGTACAATTTATCATGCACATGTAATTTGGGAATAAGGAGCATGTGTGCAGGTGGGTGGGGAAATTAGGTAACTGGAAAGGAGGAAAGAAGTCTGATGGCTTCCAGTCAACAGGTGGTCAAACAGTGTTCCCAGAAACACCTTTATTTTTTCAACTGTGAAGTGTTTCCACTAAGCATATATGTCGAACACTGTGCTTTCATAAACAAATGTTTATGGATTTGTGTTAACGTGCAAGACTTGGACTGCGTTATATCTTGATTTAACAATCTGTTAATCTATTTCCTCAAATCATAATACTTTCCCAGCTATGAGCACATTTGTTCATTCTAAACACAGTAAAACTTTAAAAAATTGCTTCCAAATATTTAATGAGTCCCCCAAAAGACCTGGGAACTGTGAAATGTAGCAAATGTTAATAGGTTGTCCTTTGTTTTTACATCCCACGATCAAAAAGGAGCTTGAAATTTAAGTCCAGTACTGATCAAGCAACATTTGACAGATCCGAAAAAACATGGGAAAAACAATTTGAAGCGTTCTTGAGGAATTTTAGTCATACACGTGTAAAGCACTGGGGTGCACTGGCCTTGAAATTCTACTGTATCATTTAGATCAATTGACACACATTACAGCTGCTGTATGCTACCAGAATGACTGGTTTTATCATTTGTTAGACTGCCCTCCCATCTCTGTTTTAACCTCACATCAGACCACTCTGCCTTGACTGTAGTTTTTGTAATGGAAATGGATAAGAGGAGCCGAGAAATCAAGTGCCCTGGTAGTCTAGTCAAGCTCAAAGTGCTGCCGGGGAAATAGTTCACTGTTGCGGGCCAGAACTCTTGATCCTCCCCCCCCCCCTTATTCACAAACCCTGCCTCTTCCAAGGTGCAATCCAACTATCTCTGGTGGTCAGGAGTCAGGCTCCTTCAAAAGCCATAAGTGGTTCATGGAGCTGTATTTTACAGACCATTGTGGGAGTGCCAAGGGCCGGCTCCGCTCAGATATGATCTCCCACCAAAGTGGAGAGAGGTGTGCAATGCAGGTCCAGAGATCTCAGGGGATGGAGAGGGAGGGGAATAAAGGGAGAGTGCAAGGACTGCTTTGCGATATTACATCATACATAGATGCTATGGATGAAAAGTCCATGAAAAAAACCTAATATCAAATAACCAACCTGACATCTGTCACTGTTTCTCTCGTTATGTTGCCATTTCTCTCCTTTTTTCTTTATCTGTACATCTGTGTATCTCTTTCAGTCTCTTACACGGTATCGCTGTCAAATTACCACACTCTGTGTCTGTAATTCTCAATTTATAACTCGATTGCTCTCGGGTTTTTTTATTCTTTGCTTTGTCCTTTTGATTTCTTTCGTCACCTGTAACAGCCTCGTGTGTAATTTCTCCAGTGTTAGTTGTCTGATTCTATCTCTTCTCCTTCTTCCCTCTACGCTGCCACGGCTCCCTCCTCCTTGCAAAGCTGGGTGCTCTGCCTGCTTGACAGAGATGTCACAAGAGAGCAATATTTATTAGACTAATCGAATGAGTGAATAACATCTCACCCACCCCACCCCATCAACCACAGCTCACCCGGGTGGCACAAGCAGCCATCACGGCGGTTGTCGCTCGCTGCTCAGCCTCTGCTGCAGCAGCTGCAAATAATCGTCTCCAGCTCAGTAGCCGCACTAATAATCCTCCAGTATAATCTTCAATTAGAACCGCCACGCTAATCTCTGACAGGAATAATCGTGGCGTTTAGCGTCTTTTTTATGTGTGCGTGTTTGCGTTGGTGTTCCTCTCAAACGTACTCAGGAGCTGTTTGTGTGTTTGTTAAGGGAAGTAAAGGTCTGCTGATTGACAGTGGCTTGGTTTGTGTGTTTTGGGAACTGGGTGGGGGCTTTGAAAGGGGAAAGTGTGCAGCAATTTAAGAGCTGGATTTCCTTGTTAGTGGTGAGATTATATATTATGTCGTGTTCCACAGTCTGACTTCTTTAATGGGGTAAAGGCAAAAAAAAAAGGCCTAATGGTTTCGGAGGCTGCGAGACAGCTGGCTGCTGTGCTTACAGGAGGAGGGGGTGCACACTCGCTATCATTCTTCTTCTCCTTGCACTCTTTCTCCCTCGCTCTCTTTTCCACTGTCGAACCAATAACACCCACAGCATCCATTCCCTCACATGAAGGAGCAATAACTTGTAGCCTGTCCCCTCGACTCTCCTCTCTGAAGAGATTCTGTGGCTGTTTTGTCGCCCAAGGAAAAAGACTGAAAGTGTGAGACTGACTAATTTGTTTTTTTGTTCACCTGGGAGTTTGTCAACATCAAATAACCGCCAAATATTCTTGCTCGCCGCGTAATGTGGTGAATGAGCAGTCCCCCCCCCAGTGTGTCCAACACTTAGAAAGCAAAGCTTACAATTTCCCCCGACACTATAAAAGTAGTAAAAGAGTCACTGCTGTCACATTGTGTTTACTTACTTTGCATGTGCGAAAACATCAACTGAAGAAATGAGCATTTGGGCCAGGAGATAAAAATTGAATTATAATATTTTTTTCGTAATTATACACACCATAATGCTCATAATAAGTATCATCATGCACTGTATTGTGGCATTGTTAACTATTTAAGGTTTTTCTATAATCCAAATTAATATTTCTAAATTGCGATAAACAATAAATACATGAGGAAGTTGCCATTTGAGTATTGATAATAAAAGAATGTACATTCAGCTGTTCCTTTATTTGCCATGGGGTCAGATTTCACACCAGGTGCCCTTCCTGATACAGACCTCCCATTTATCCAAGCTTGGGCCGAGCGCTTGGTTTTGACCCCCTGAGGCTGTTTTTGTGTCTCATCTTGATCTCAAACTGTGAGTCTTTCACATGTAGGGCGAATGTGTTAACCACAACTTAAGTAGTAACCAAGGTCAGCCCAACTTCACTTCTTGAAAATGTTCTTGAATAATGCATTATATGTTGTCATTTAATATGTGCATCTTGGCCTCTTAAATGACATTAGCCTCAGCTAAAAAAGCTTAAATCTGTTGCCTGCATCACCTTGCATATGATTTTTAGTGACCTTTGACTTCTACCTAATAGATGGGACGTTGCGTGAGGGGGAGTTCCTGGAGATCACAGAGATCACAAGGCAGCAGGCGCAGGACTACGAATGTATCACCAACAATGGTGTGGCCCCTCCAGACCAGCGTAAGGTCATAGTCACAGTCAACTGTAAGTATCCCACCTGTGCGCTGCACAAAATGAACTCCATGTCCACAGTGATGTATTAATAATATATGTTAATGATTAAGATGCTTTATTATGTATACATTTTAAATTTGTTCTCTGCAGGTGCTTTTTAACCTTGTGGCTAGACCTGCCTTTTTGGTTGAAGTGAAGCTAAATGTATACACATTACTCATTCCAGTCTCTCTGTTTGTGTTTTCTCCTATCCTTCTCTACCAGACCCTCCCATGATCACAGACATGAAAAACATGCCAGCCCATTTGGGGAAGACAGCCATCTTGCGCTGTGAAGCCATGGCAGTCCCGCCAGCCTCCTTTGAGTGGTACAGGGATGATCATAGGTGAGAACACTGTCAATTTAGGTGCCAATTTGTGTGCTATTAAGCCTCCTGAATCTTTCAGTTATAACATTTGGTACTGTTCTACACGGAATAGGCAGACTGGGCGAAGATCACGTATACACTGGTTGAGGCAGGTGTACCTGTTTGAAGCCTGATATTTGCTCGCCAAATCAGCATTCCATTTAATATCACAGTGAATTACAGGTGCGCCCTGCTTATCAAGCTAGAAAGACATCGCTAGCGTTGGCTGCAAATGCCTGAGGGGAACTCCAGCTCTCATGCAGATTTAGTCATGTCCTGTTTCACAACCTTAGCCCACACACGAGTGGGTAAACTCATGGTTGCTCATCTCCATCTTTTACATATGATCTATGATCCACATTTAAAATATCCTTTTTTATATATATATACATGAGTTGAAGCTTTATAGAAAATGCTTTTCCCCAAGTGGTTACGTTAAGCAAACAACTTGCAGGTGTCATTAACTCATGTTTTGTGGCATTGATTTGATTGGTTGACAACTCAGTGCAGCGCCACAAAAGTAACAGTTTGTCTGGTTAGAGGGAGTAAGTATAAGCCACAGCCAAACCACTGTTTTTTTTAACCATCTGTCGATAAACAGTAACAAAAAAAATGCAATAATTAAAATGTGACTTGAGGATTATTAAAATCCATCCAGTGCGCAGCAGGTTAGAGAAGAGGGGGGAGAAAGAAAACAGATTTAGCCATTTAAAACTCAATAACGTATTCATCTTCTTTTGCATTTTTGTTTTAAAACCCCCAGAACAAGGAAACATTATTCATAAAATTTGGGTAATTTTGTGTCTTTATTCTCATAAGAGAATGGTCCAAATTGAACATTTTCAGACAGAGAATTCATTTTTCAGTCATTTACTGTAGATGTGGTTTTGGCTGCTGCTGATGTACCTAACCTCTGGCATTAGTATATATCTGAGATAATCATGTATATATTGCCATCTCCAGAGAAATATTAGCTTGTTGGCAACATATTTCCTCTATATTACAGACACATAAACTGCCCCTCCAAGTTTGTAAAAGGTCCCAGAGAGCGTAGAGGAGTCAGGGTGATTTGGCATCAGGCGAAGCACGACACAGAAGTACTTAGACAAGGCTTTGCTAGCCAGAGAGAGTTGTTAATAGAGTATAATAGGCCCCAATAGGAGGTATCAGTTATTTATGGGCTGAGACTACAAGGTGAGACAGAACATAGAGATGAGGGCTATTTTGCACATTCGTCTCTCTGAGCAAAAAGTTTCTTGTTCACACTGACTCGAGTGTGATGTTATTTTCTGTCACCAATTTTCTTGTCTTTCCTTTCTACTTTCTCCCTTTGCTTTTGTTACTGCACGATGGCTACCCAGGCCGGTAGAGAGTGACAACACCCTAAGGATCAAAAATGAGAAGACACGCTCGCTGTTGCTATTCACTAATGTGACAGAGAAACATTTTGGCAACTACACCTGCTTTGCCTCAAACCGTCTGGGGGCTTCCAACGCCAGTATGCTGCTGTTTAGTAAGTTATCACACACGACTACCTAAATGCAGGGGCTTCAGCACACAGCAGGGTATATGTATGCAAAGAGATTTCAAAAATACACTTACGTTTGACATCAATCATCGTGCAAGACTTGAAACACGCATGACCCACTACCACAAAATTATATGCAATGACATACTGTTTTTCCCTCTTTGCCCACTCTGTTTACGCTCTGCACACAGCACAGCATTTTCACAGCCTTTTCCTGCCTCCCTCTTCCCATTTTCGTTATTCTCCGCCCCATTAAAGCTTTGCTTGCGTATATTACCATCTCTCTTCCCCGAGTTCCTTCAAACTCTCCGTCTCTCGTCCGTACACATTCCCGTCTGCACGCACACACACAGATTGTCGCTCGACTCTGTCCCGTTACCCAAGAAGTTGTCATTTCTCTCGGAGCCCAATTCACATTAACCGTCCCCAATGAGCGATTTCCTACCCTTCCATTTCCCGACACCTCCCACCCCCCCTTTGGTGCATTCAGCATTACCATCTTAAGTGAGTCCTTCATCTATCCCCTTTCTTCTTTCATTCCTGTGCCCATTATCTCGGCCAGTCTCCCTTCAATGACTCACTCCTCCGTCAGACCCATATATCTTCCTGCTCTCTTTTTCCACCACCGCTGCCACTTCTGTCAGCCTATCTCTCCATCATCTGTCCTTCTGCCTCCTTTTTCCTTCCTAATCTCCTCCTGCCATCATTAGAACACAACAAACTCCTTTCTGTTCTGGACCGGGCACAGAAAATCGCAGCATAATCGGATACCTTTGTGGCATTTCTATTCATACCCTGTCCCTCACTGTCATTGCCTTCCCTGACTTTCTTTCCCTGCTTTCATACAGATTGTTTCAGCATTTAAAGGTGCCACATGCAGCATTTTAACATCAACAACCACTATCACATCAAAATTGGCATATTATCATAATTACCCCCTACCAATGAGTCCATTACTGAGACCATTGGCAGTCTGTACTAGGTTTCACTTCACACTGATACTTTATAAGCCACCAGGTTAGATTTTTGAAACCTAGTAGACTACATAAAAGCACAAGAGTGGGTTAATTAAGGGTTCTTACAGTTGCCCATTCAAGCATTATGCAATGCCTTACTGCAAGTACCATATTCTTGATGGTATGCTGAGTTACATTGAATAAGCTGCTGTATTAACTTTTATTCATGACTGTTCCTAAACTCTTTTAATAAGGTTATGCTGTATCTATAGTGGTTCAGCATGTAAGCTCCATAGATCCATCTCTAAAATAGGACTACACATCCCATCTCAGGCCCACCTTATCATAAACAACACATGTGCCTAGCAGCACAGAGGTGATACCTGTGGATGGAATCTGACTAAATTATAAATCAAAACACACCCTGGAGGACCAACAACAGAACTCCTGCTTAGCCTGTCCCTGTACTATTAATCCAGTTTTAGGTTATCACTCCAGCATTTAATGGCTTTGCAACTTCAGATGAACCACTTTAACTTTCTTAAGTTTCACAATAGCCTTTTTTCCCCTTGCTTTTACCACACAGGTGTAAAAATGAATAATTTATCTGGGTCACACGTTGTGTGGGTTTCCAGCGCCAGCAGTGTTGCACTGTTTCGCTGTTTGACAGGCTAAATGGAGTGAAGCGTGATGAATGTTATTTACATTTAATATGTCAACCCTGAACATGTTTCATGCAAGCTTTTCATGGGTTGTAACTTGACACTGAGTATATTTGTGTTGCTAAATTAAGAAATGTAATAATTTAGATCTCATGGTGATTATTTGGATATGTCAAACTGGTAATATTAATAATTGCTAAATTTCATTTCAAATGCCCCTTTCATTATGAATGTTATGACATGTCAGAATCAGGCGAAACGTGCATCCATTTCTGGCTTTTCAGTGTCATTTGAATATATTAAATGCTGGTTTAATAGCGTTACTTTCTTTTAAAATTAACCCACCCCTTATCTTTTTTTATAATTTACCAAATTATAAAAAATACAGAAAAGGTGCAGTGATTTACTGAAACATGCAAATAGAAATGTGAATACAGTATATAAGGCACGTACTAGATTGTTAGAGTAAAATTCTAACAACCTTGAAAGTCAGTATTTGGTAAAACCACCTTTACTTTTAAACACAGCCTGAATTCTCTTAAGCAAGTTTTTTTGTCATTTCTTTAAGTAGTCTTAAAGAACAGTTCTCCAAGCTTCTTGAAGGACATTCAAAGCTCTTCTTTGGATGTTGGCTGCTTTTTATTCCATTCTCTGTGAAAATGACCCTTCAGGAACGTCAAGGTCCACAACTGATAGTACTCGATTGTGTGTTTTCTATCCAGGGATTCTTTTACTCTTTTGCCAGTGTGTTTGGTATCATTGCCACGCTGAAAATCAGACACTTTCAAGATGGATTACATGTTTGCTCAAAATCTGATGGTCCTTTTTAGTGTTCGTAATTCCATCAGCTTTCACAAGCTCTCCAACACCACTGGCTAACGGTGCGTTTTGAACTCACTTCCTGTGTAGATATTTCAACCAAACATTCTCTCATTTTGTATGTCGAGTCTTTGATGGATTTTTCCTAGTTCTTGAGGACGTGGCTCTCAGTTACTGTTCAGTCACTTGCCCTTTTGTCCTCTACTTTTCCAGTTTCCTCAGATTTTTTAAGAACACACTGCACACTATATCAAGATTTTACTTAATAGCTCTTTGTTAATCACCTTGTTAGTGCAAAAATACTATTTTATGTCTTTCGATCTATGTTGTCTAAAACTTTGAACTACATAAAGAGGAACACATTATGCTTTATCAACAGGCTGCTACTAACAAAGTGCCTAAAGACACAGTTAGGCAGCTTTAGTTGTGCTTGAATGGTTCAGAGGTCAGTGCTCACAGGTGGCTTAACAAAAAAACAACAACAAAAAAAAAACATTCTCCTGAAAATGGCCAGGTAGGGGTCAGAGGGGTGGATCAAAACTTTTGCACAGTACTACATGCTGATTACCATTTCCCTACTAAGTACACAGTGATATCAAATGAGACCAAAAGCTCGGCTGTTTCATCACAAAAACAAATACCCCCCCCCCCCCCCGCCTTTTCCTAGCACTTAGAAAATAGGAAATGTAGTTCATATTTCAAGAAACACCATTTCCCTAATGTACAACACATTGTTTACAGTAATTATGCCAGAGTATCAGAATTAATTCTGTTAATTAACTGTAATATGTTTAAAAATTTATACAGGCTGTCACAGAAATAGACGCCTCATTTCTACCGGTGGTTGTAGCGTTCTTTGTGTTTTTAACAATGCGCTTCCCCGCTGCCCCCCTGTCCTCCCCTCTCCTCTTCTTTCCATTCTCTCTGTTCAGGACCGGGGGCCCTACAGGGGCGAGGGACCGGTTTACACGCAGGGATAAGTGTCATCGTGTGCGTTTGGGTTTCCCTCTCTGCTGCTCTTCTGCTGAAGGTGTAATGATCAAACTCCACCTGGAAACGTCCCTGAGCACCCCACCTCTCCCTCCCCGCCCTCTCTCCCACTCAACGGAAGGAAAACGGAAATGAAATTCTTTAATTGCGAACCCATCACTGTGAACAAAAAGAATATGCATTATTCCAGGAGCCATTGAATCATTGCATCAAACACAAAACTCCCCCATCACCTCACCCCACCCGCCCAATCCCCCACCCCCACCCAGCTCCCTCAATTGAATTTTAAGGTCAGCTCACACTCATTATCTCTTTCTCTCACTCTTTCTCCCTCACACACATACAGTCTTTCCTTTTGTTTCCCAGAATGCCTTGCAGATTTCTCTGACTTGGTACTTAGCCTCTTTGTTTTTCCCATTATTACCCCTGGGCTGATGTTAATAGAGAGTGTATATTAAAGATAATTGTGTTAGTGATCAACAACAAAATAGATTATCTAACAAGCGGAAGATCATTTATGTAATATAATACATAGACTATTGACTGACCTACAATGTTTGCCTTATGGAAATTATACGTGAAATCACAATGTTACGGTGGATATTTAATGAAATTATATGATGATAATGATGCATTATGATATGGCACTGGCGGTCATGTGACCTTTTTAAAAATTGTCCAGTTGGTGGCCGTGTGAATTGTCACCCTTTGATCTCACACCTTACATACTCACACACACATACGCGTATGTTTTTTTTTTATTTTTAACTGTGTAGCAGATAAACTGCTATGAATGATGTCAAAATGTATTTTAAAAAAATGGCTGGGTGGTGATGGCGTCAGTCTTAACTACCCCTCTATGTAATTTGGGGAGTTTATATTAAGGTTTCGCATGTAGACTCGCTCACTACCCAAACCTTTTTAGCTACCCGACTACCCCTCTGTTCAGCGTGCTCTGTCTAGTCCCCCCTCGCATCGCTGTAGTGTTCTCTGCTCTATGTCTCCTCCTCCCTCCCTCCCTCCCTACGCTTCCCACCCAGTGTAAATATATGCAGTACAGAGGCCATGCTGGTGACTTCAAGTTGCCTCGGGAAGAACAACATCTCCCAGAAGCCTCGACTACGCTCCAGTGTTCTGAAGCAGCAAGAGACTGTCCACTGACAACAATATCTTCTGTTTCAAAAGCTGAGGCTCCATCCTCTTTGTCGCTTGTTGATAGCATGTACCGGTTAGAGATGTTCCTGTTGTGAGTCCATACTCCCTCTACACTCCCTTCCTTCCCTCCCTCCTCCCCTTCTTCTCCCTCCTTCCCTGCACTGTGTCTGTTTTTCTCTGCAAGGTTACCTGCTTTTACTTTTTTGGTGTTAATAATACTACAGATGATGACGATGATGATGTTAATAAGTATTTGAATAACTATGAATAGTAATTCCATGTGAGAAAAAAAAACGAACAAAATCTGATGGTAAAGAGTCGTGCGTGGGGAAAAAAGAGTTCTTTTGTACTTTACTCACACACATTGAACAAGTACAACGAAAAAACAAAACTACAAAAAAAAGGTGTAAAGTTTTCAAAGTGACGTGCTCTATTTTACCATGACAAGCTTTTTAAAGACACATTTGAAACACTCTGAGGGATCATTTCAACCAGCTCCAGAAGCTATGAATGATATTGTAATTTATAATTTGTAACAGTTTATGTATTTGACTCTTTTTGTCATGCTGTTAGCTGCATCTCACACACACATTTACTGCACATTCCTCCACTTATCATAGTGTGTCTTTCTCTGTTTTGACCAGCTAGATAAATGTCATCCTCTGGTCATGGCTGTAAGTCATTCCTAGTTCTGCCAGACCGCACTGAGATAAAGATGTAATTAGCCATTACCTGTGGCTGGCTAAGTGAAGGAGTCCGGGCTCCACCTGTCCTTCCTGCTACCCAGTTATGGCCCCTATAAATCAAGCTCAGCCCTGCAACTGACAGGAATCCTCTTCAAGGACAACCTCACCTTGGTGCACCAGTACTCCATCCACTGTGTACCTGTGACATGCAGGCACGGGCACTACCAAACCCCCATGGCACAATTATCCAGCCACTTCCCCCACACGGCACAAACAGTGGCAGGAAGGCATATATTTCAATATGGCAGAGCCCTTTTCTCTCCTAAAGCACTGTTCCACTCACATGCAGAGACTATATGCAAATTTGCCATAACGAGCCTGAACATCTCCCTGGCTGAGCCCTGACTACACCGACATGAAAGAGGAATTACTCGATATTGAATCAAATGTCTGAATGTGTGTGTTTTTTTCTTTTATTTATTTGTTATTTTACTCAAATTTTTGGTTCAAGCCAGCAATAACCCCTAATTCTACTGTGCAAGAGATGTCAGTCATGGTTAAAGCTGTGGTGTAATATCTGAAAATCTGCCATTAACAAGGTAAATCAAATAAGTCTGTTGTTGTACTTTTATTGTGTACAGTACTCTGAAATGATTGTGAAGCTCTGTTTAAATGGCCCTTATTCTAAAACATTACAATACATGTTGTTCTCAAAAGTCTTGCCCGCTGCAATGTATTTGGGTCGTCTGCGTGACAAAACGCCCGTTGTGCATGCATCTTGTTGCTTCATAAACAACGACGGGTTCCATTTCAAGAACAAGAGCAGGTCATTTGGTCAGTGTTTCTTATTTTTTCCTGTCTCCTGTCACTATCTACATGCCTCTTATGCTTTTGTCTTTAGTTTTATCACTTACCGTTTTTGTTCCATGTAAGCGTCCCGCTGGATTTTTCAGTGGCGTATAACATCTCTATGTACATAATCTGTCCTTGATGAAGAAAAAAGAAAAACATAAAAAAAAAAACAAAGAAACAGAAGAAAAAAAAAGTGGATAAAAAATAACATACTGTCATGTTTCTCAGTGTGGGTTTGAAAAAGCACGTCAATATTTGTGTGTGGATGGATTTTGAAAAAAAAAAAAAAGAAAAAGAAAAACAAGCAAATAGTCTGTTTTGTTGAGGTCTGTGGGTAAAGGGTAAACGCGGGGGAAATCGGGGAATATCACCTGCCGTGGAGTGGGTTAAACTGATTGTGAGAATGTGTATAAAAACAATCTGCAAAAGCACACAATTTCATGCCTCATGATGTATGCGCGGTGCTGTGCAAAGGTTTTAAGTGTTCTATTGATCATACAAATTTTAGTTATTAGAAATTACTAAAAAAAACAGTGAATAATTCACGAGACCACTGTGTGCTTTTAAGACCCACCAGTTCCTCTAGCAGTTCACGCTTTTTGCAGTGTTCTTAACATCAAATGAACTGCGGCCTGTGTGTCTGCTGTCGTTTTGTGTAACCTCATTGAAATGTGCAATCGGCGGGAGTCACAGCTTTTCTTACGGGATTTTCTCCGACTCTGGCTGCATCTGAAGCCATCCTGATTGGTATGTGATGGATAACAATCAGAACATCTAAAGCACATCTGTTAAAACCTTTGCACAGTACTGTAAACAAGTCACACTTGTAGTGTGACAGAAGGAGAGAGTGTTAGTAAGAACACAGCAGATCCTCTGGGTGCAACAATCTGAGGGTGGATGAGGAGGCTGTTGGGAGAGCACCCGGTCTCATGGACCAGTGGGAGGATAGCCTGACAATGTAAATCCAAAAGCTGAGAGCCAGAGGGAGATGGGATGACACTAACCAGACTGAGCTCTCCATTTAGGGAAAGAAGACAGACAGGCACTCATATTGCATTTCCAAATATGAGAGCTGTGGTCTTTCCCAGGGGAAGGTGTACCACACTATTTATGGTTGCACTATGTAATATGAATAGAATTAACATAGCCTTCATCACAAACACAGCCTGGCCTACTTCAAGTGGATAAATAACACCCAACTGGGGTTCAATGAGTTTACAGAGATATATAAACAAGACGTTTCCTGAGCCCCTAATTACATTCACTGCACCCTGATGAGAAAGTGTTGATTGGCTCCTGTAGCTGAAGGTTGTGATGATCTGTTTACAGAATCTTTTTTTTATTTAATGTGGCGCCTTCAAACTGTTCTCACAAACCTCATCTCACAGAACTAGCAACTAGTGCCATTTTACAGTATATTATATAGTAGTATCTTATCTGATGGATTTTATGTTTGTAGTTGTGGTTTTTTTTTCATCAGTTTTTTTTACAGAGTTATAAATTTGTTTTAAGAGCAGGGGATTTAAAAATGACTTTGAAGTACATTTCAAAGCACTGTGCTGTTTGCTAAAAGGATTCAGGTAATTAAGCACCAAGCTGGGGTGTAAGGACAGATACTGCACATCACTCCTGAAATGTTGCAGTGAAATATTAAAATCATAATTGTACTTCAAGACTGAATAGTGAAATAAATGTTAGCCTAAATAAGGTGTGCAGGTACCTCTTTCTTTGTTTCAGCTGCAGCCTTTCTGCAAACACCCTCGCTACATAGCACAGATCCCGGACAGACTTTCAATTCAGAACGCAATGGTTAATCAATACATTCGACTGAATGGCTTTGGAATAGAGCAATTTCTCCCTGGCTTGCCTTACCAGGTCCCCAGAAGCTGGATTGATCAAGTGTCTATAGACCAGCCTTAGAACAGAGAGCATAATTTATCATGCCTGATACAAGACACCCCTAATTGCACATTGATTTTAAGCCCGTCTCTGAAACTATTTGCGCAAGTTGTAATGTCAGCTCAGTAAACTATGTGTTCAGGGCTGCGGTTCAGATCTGGGGAATGAAGAATTAATCATTTGTTTTTCTTTTCATGTCTATCCAAGATGGTATTTGTTGTTTCTTTTCCCACCTAAAATACTGTAAACTGTAAAAAATGAGCCTTCCTACACTGTACGTGTAATTTATTGGGTGCAGTAGTGCTGCTGTATTTCATTAGTAATGATGAGATATAACATGGAGATTTTGCAGTTGCCAGTGTCAGCAGCCATATCTAGAGGCATATGTAATAATAATACACACTTATAAGGTGTCGTTGTGTGCAATACAATAATAAGACATTATGTGTGCTGTAATTTGATAATGTGACAAACTGACGGCATGACAACACTAGAGTCAGTGCACCAGAGGGATACGCTATACAGACTAACAATTATATATGAATGATTTTCATTGTGCTAAATCCCCTGCTCATGTCCTTTACTCCAAAGCACGCCAAATTCCAGTATATTATCCTAATTATCCATTGTTTACCAAATATCTACAGGCTCATTCAGTTCTCATGGGCAAAGTCAATGTTGCAAGTCTATTAGGGCCTAGTACTTTTCCATTAGCACAGCCAATAAATGCATTGGTATACAGCTTGGTACACAGGATTGGTAAGTGAAAGCATGAGATAGATAGATAGATAGATAGATAGATAGATAGATAGATAGATAGATAGATAGATAGATAGATAGATAGATAGATAGATAGATAGATAGATAGATAGATAGATAGATAGATAGATAGATAGATAGATAGATAGATAGATTAGGTGTTTTGTTTATATTTTAAACCTCAGCTTGTGGCGAAGATGTTGGGCCACAGAGTGATCAGTTCGCCCTCTTCCTCTCTGTGGCCACAGATGGAGCCTTGTCAATCACTCACCTCTAAGAACTGGAGCGTCTGGCTAATTAACAGCATGCTGCACTCCGCCAGTTGAGCAAAAGCAACATTCGCATGGACTGTGCAACACAATGGAGGCATCTCGCCCACCATGTCTCCCCTAGTCATTAAGTCGCCCACCTCCCATCTCCAGCATAGAAAGAGTCCCATTACTTGGCCTCTCTGAATTACCATCCTACGCCTGGCATTTTCCTTGTCAGTCAACCGAGGGGTAAATATTGGTTGTGGTGCTGAGAACTGACAGGGGAAACTTGGATTTCTTTCACAAGTGACAGCACCAACTGGTGTTTTTGTACTGATTTATACCGCAGTTATGAAACAGAGGGGACGCCAGACTGTGGTGAAGTTACAGATGCACCATACACGAGTGTTTTGTGAAAGATGAGCTACAGGCTGGCATACGCGGCATGATATATTGTTGGCACTGGTCAAGTGCTATGTGCATCAAGAGGGAAATAACAGCGTTCAGACTGCAGGAACCTTCCCTGCAATGTAATGGAAAAGTGTCTCATTTAGAAAGTAATAACAACTTTTACCTGGAGAGTCCACCGTGTATAATTGCAGGAATGACCACACTTGGGTTAGTGTCAAATGTGGAACCCATCTCGCCTTCTTTTTCTCTCTGCAGACTCTCAGTTTCTTTTAATCTTGCTTTCCTCATTTCTTTTTGTGTGGCGATAACCTCTAGAAATGCTCTCCCACCCCTCAGTGCTCCAGGTTTGCCCACTCTGCTGTTGTTGAAATAAATGGTGTGTGTGTGTGTGCATGTAAGTGTGCGTACCCAAGTGTCAGTGTTCAAGTGTGCATTGTGCTCCACGGTGAGCATGAGTAATTTAAGAGCCTTCGCGAGTAGTATGCAGCATGTCTGCATCTGTGTGCGTATATGTGCGTTCTCTTAGCTCCACAGGGCAGGTTGTTTGGTTCGTTCAGATTACACACCTGAATTACAAGTGTGTCTTACATTTTTCATGATCTTATCAATGTAAGCACACGAGACAGAATGAAAAGAACAAAACATTTGTCTTCCACCCTGACAGATGTTCAGTGCTGTGAAGCGATGATTATACTTCTTTTTGATTCGTTTACTTGCTGAAGTTGTCTTTTTTCTTTTCCCTTTCTTCTGCTTTTATTTATTTTTGTATTTCTTTCCTTCTATTTTTTTTTTTCAAAATCCATGAAGTGGAGTTAAAAATGATATCAAGTGGAGGGAGATTAAAAAAAAATAAATAAAAATCATTTTTGTTTTTAACAGAACTTTTTGTGTGGTTTGTCGCCGGAAGCGGGGCTCTCTGTCGGCCCCTGTGGTTAGAAAGGAGGTGAAGTCAGACAAGTTTTGCTTCAGCTTGCTTTTTTCTTCCTGCTGAGTACGAAGCATCCGTTTTTGTTGCGTTTGCAGGTTTGTCTCAGAGGCCTTTTTATTTGTTTGATTGTTTGTTTTTAGTAAGCTATCTGAATATCTGGTTAGATGGGACACATTTTCCCGCAAATTATACAAATGTTATTAGTGAGTAATAACTTAATGGTCTGTAGCAATTACCAGCCATTAATATGGAAATTATGGCTGTCGCAGTGTGGTTGGAGGGAATTTCTATTTTGCAGCTACAAATTAGAGACTTATGCACAGGTGGAAACTCTTCATTTGTCCTCCCTTTGTCAATGACAATCATCTGAGGCTCTTATCTTCAATATGAACGCAGCTTAACATATTCAGTAATGAATTATCAAAAAAAAAAAAATGATAATAGCGTTGGGGCTCTAATCTGTTCTAATTACTTTTCAAAAAGCAATATAAGCACCATTCCCTTTGATCTTTTCAGCGAGGAAAACCATCAAGTTGTCTTCAACATGTATCCAGTATGTTTTCATGTAACTCTATGCTTAAAAATGCATATATAGTTTCTGCTTAGTTTTTGTCACACTGTAAAATCTAATTAGTTCCCAGAACTCAAAAAAATTGAGGAAACTCGTTGCCTCAAAAAAATTGAGTAAAGCTTAGCTAAAAATGACTAAATTAGAACAACTTATTTATTTTGAGTACTCTGTACAAGCTCATTTGTTCCCAGAACTCAAGAAAATTGGATCAAGTTTACTTAAGATGACCAAGTTAGGGCAACTTACTCATTTTGAGTACACTGTACAGCCTTGTTAGTTCCCAGAACTCAAAAAAATTGAGGAAACTCGTTGCCTCAAAAACACTAAGTAAAGCTTACTTAAGATGACTGTTAGGACAACTTACACATTGCAAGTCTGCAGTATTAAGAATAACTTGATATTTCTGACTGTACAGTGCTAATTGTTTACCTACTGACAAACATTTCAAGTTCAACTAAATGAAAAAACAATTTGTGGTAACCTGAATATGATTAAAAATAATTAACAACACTTTTTGTAATGATGTTAAAATCAGCCGAACTTTTATTTTCAAACACAACAAAGTATAACAGCCAACATACTGGACACTGTTCTGCTGAACAACAAACAATTATATTGCCATCACTGTTATAATCTTACAATGAAACAAAGTCTCAGATGTAATTATTCTGAAAATAAGTTTAGGCCTACCACAAGTTTGTTTTGTACTTACATTACTTATATAATCAAAATAAAATATTTGTTGTTCTGTCACAAGTGCAGTCTCTAATTTAAACAACACATTTGTTTTCTGCCTGAATGACTAACATGGATCGAGGTGATCCAAATGTAGGTGCAGAAGAAAGTCTTTAACTTCCCTTAAGTACAGTGGCAGTGGATGTGGGTTGGAGATGCAATGAGCTTGAACCTGCAGGCGACCAGCTTCACTGACCACACCATCTGTGACGGAGGACTCATCTCTCCTGGTGTCCTGCAAGCAAACAATCATATTTTTTGGAACATGAACTTAATTGCTTTCTTAAAACATTTTTTCTGCATTTGGTATAAAACAGACTCCAATTTAGACAATCTCAGGCTCCCTCCCCACCGGAGAGGTGACATTCAATGTCCCCCCTCACCACCGGAGAGGTGACATTCAATGTCCCAATTGTCAGTCTGGATAGCCCTGACCCCCACCCAACACACAATAATGTCATGAAAGCATCCTTTTAAAAAGGGCTATGCAAACATGGCCAATGACTTTCATTCTAATGATGTGCAAAATGATTTGGGAACAAAACAAATTTTGCTGTTAGAAAATTTGCAGACTTCACTATATACAGTGTAGACCCTCTAAACTAAGTTTGGGGGATGTGATCTTTCAAGAAATGCAGACCAAACTGTTGTTGTTTGTTTACTTACACAGCGTGTCTTGTAGAATTAACTGGAGTTACCAGCAACAGCATAGTGCAGTCATATCTCAAGTCTAATAACAGAAGACAGGAAAAGATCAGTAAGAAACAACTTCCCCAAACCAAAGCACAAATAAAACAATAAGTAAAACAGGCTGATCTAAAGTATGATTAAAGTTCAGCCTGATTAATATAAATGTCACTGACAGTTGCTAATATATTGGAAAACCAAAATATTTACCACTGAGTTGATGTCTTTCTGTCCAACAACAGGAGTGCTGGTCCCGAGCCTCAAAGACAGTAAGAAGCAAGCAGAGGGAGAAAAAACAGAACATTTTTCAGAAACTGATTTGATCCTTAATGGCTGTGCAATTATTGTAACATAGAGTTTGCTTATGTTGTTAAATAAAGGCTAGATTTGACATTAATAGATGCCACAGATGTTCAAAAGCTGCCACAAAGCATGAAAAAAAAATGGACGTCTCCGAAAACATCGGAGCATTTTTGCAAATATGTGATGTCTTGATAAATCGAGCAGCTATTTGAACTTTACACAGCTACATTCTCGCCTGAAAATATCTTAAAAGTTTATTTTGTGACCCAGAAAAAGTAATACGTTTTTTAGCCGCGCGCCTCCGCCATTGCCGCGCTACAAGTACGAACAGGCTCCGACAACCTGCCGACAAATGCGATCCTCCTTTTCCCCAGTTTACCCGTTCTGGGTCACAAAATAACCCTTTAAGATATTTTCAGCCGAGAATGTAGCTGTGTAATGCTTAAATATCTACTTAATTTATCAAAATATCACATATTTGCAAAAGTGCTTCCACGTTTTCGGAGAGCTCTGTTATCCACCAGCGCCATAGCTGACCGGGAGGTCAAGGCTCGATAGAGTCCGGGAGCACAGCTAACTCCTGGCGTATTCTTTTCAACCCCCCTGCACTCTTTTGCTACTCAGGTTAAACATGATATATATATAATTAGTTAGTTAGTTATGGCTATGGATTGAAAAGACACCCCACCCCTAACGGCTACACCTCCTGAAGAATTTTGTCTGGGCTCTTATCTCACTTTTTTATTTCAAACAATCAACAGAAAATTTCACAGACATAGTTTTATGTAAGGTTTTTAAGGCTGTGGTGTTAATTTTTAAGTAAAATGAGCCCAGCCTCAGCAGCAATGCTAGGCTAACACTAACTAGTTAGCAAGATTATAAACCTGGTGCTAAACTAAGAGAAGCCACAAAATAAGAGTAAACATTTACTCACCAAGTCAGTGTATCAGGTAAAGATCCACAGCAATGACAATAATCTCTTGAGCTGAGGCTTCTCCAGGTTTGCTCAACATATTCCATAACAAATGCTGGCACCATGAACATGCGGACGAGAGGGAGGAGGACGGTAGTCACGTGGCATTTTCAAAACACATCTTTCATCCTTCAGCACTGAGAAGCAAAACTTCCACCTTACTTAGTTTTTCTAAGTTAAGACAACTCAAATAAATTGAGTTTATCAGCGTTTTTGCATAAAAAGTACTGGTAACTTATTTAAATCGAGTTCTAATAACAAATTGATCAAAATTGAGTTCAGCCTATTTAATATTTTTAATTAAACACAATATTACATTTTACAGTGCAGTTTTTCTTTTTAAAGAAAGAGCTGGTGAAGCCAGTATTAGAATTTAGAATTGGCAATCTAATACATTAAATAAGTCACTAACTAAGTATAAAGTGCATACATTATAGAAGTGAGCTCATTCATCAACTGTAGGAGCTCAAAGGTGACACTTTGACTAATATATTCAAGTTTTTACAATGTGCAGCGCAGCGTTGAGCATCACTGAGTAATAAGCAGTTTCTCACCAACTTTCTGCCTTTCAAATTCGCCGTCTGAGCTGGGCTGTCTAATTTGAAATTCAAATCATATCCATTGCAATTTCTGATGTTCCTTTACTTACGAAAAGCAAAGCAATGCTCCTTTAAGTTGCTGTAATGATGGGGTTTTTAGAGTTGACCCTCTAACATTTCGATTAGGTTAATTAAGTTTTAAGCAGGCCCTTTCCCCTCTGCTTGAACTTATATTTTGAACTCTCCCTTTTCCAGCTTTAATGATGATTATTTCACCTAGCATTACATGTTTCCTTCCCTCGGAGGACACAGATATGAATTCATTACACTGCTGCTCATTAGAGCACTGAGGAAATTCATTTTTATCAGCTACCGCATGAGGAAAAAGTCAAAAAACAAAATCAAAACAAGAGTAATAACACACATATTAGTGCGCTTCAAGCCCTCGACAAGAGGGGAAAATTTGTTGCATGACTGAAATCTCATGCTCGTTACCTTCACATGCAGGTTACAAAGTGCTGTTGGATTTCTTTTCTTTTCTTTCCTTCAATACTGACACACATATTTTAGAGAGCCGTAGAAATACTGTGTGAGAAACAAAAACCTGTAGACTAACGATAGATTGCTTACCGTTGCACTTTCCTGTCAACGTGCAGACAAAGTGCCTGTTTGTTTGCCAAGACACTGACATATGTAGTTTTTCACCCCAGCAGTGTCTGAGATCAGGTTTGTGTTGAAGCATGACCTATTAATGAACTATCACCTCTAACCATAGAGTGCAAAACAAAACAAAAAAAGAAAGCTGACACCATCAAATTTTAATGCTCACCGAGCCTTCAGACTTTAAGAGTGCCTGAGAAATAATTTCACCACTCAAGTTTAACAGGGAACAACAGCAGCATGGAAAAATGGCCTCAGCTGTGCTTTTTTCTTTTGCTGGCACACCAAGTACCAGGTCAGTCTGAACATGTGTCTGTTGTGTTATTGTTATATCTTTTTATAGCTCCTTTATCCTGTTAAGCATACACATTCAGTTTTGTTTAACCATGAATATATTATAATTATTTACTTTTTAGACATTTTAACACCCGTGACAGTGTTCATTAGTAATCTTCAATATTTTTGATGAGACATTTTAATAATTGATTATAAAAGCTGCTACAAGTGTGAGAAATCCTTCCATCCTATGCATAAACCAAGGCCCTGGATCCAGAAGAGCATTTAGAACTTAATTAGTTTGCAATATTTTGTCTAGGACATCAAGTGGACGTCTCACAATTTCTAATATTTCAAGCTGATATGAGTTTATGAAGGTGTAGCTTGAAATGCCCAACCTTCCCCTGTCTTGCTTAGCTACTACTAGACTCCACTTCTAGCTCTCTAAATAACAAACAGACACAAGCAGCCAATCACAAAACCTTCCTGCCAAAAGTAATTAATATAAATAATGTGATAAAATTTTGTAGAGTAGGATTTTTGTGGTTGCTGATTTTTTTTACAACTCTACTGTTGAGTGTTTTACCGCTTATCTTATCGCTTGTATTTCATCATTAAACTTAATGATCACTGCTCACACTTGGCTATATAAGCAGTTGCTACAAATAAATCTCTTCAAAGCTGGTGAGACCCTTTGTGTTTGAGTGTTTCTGCAGAAGTGTTTTTTTCTATTATCTTTTGTTTTTCTCAGTGGAAGCCATTTAATAAGTTGCGTGTTATAAAAACTTCACTAAACTAAGTAAAGTCACTCCTCCGTTTGTTTGAGCTTTATGTCTGATCTTCTCTGTCTGGCATATCTCACTCCCAGCTGTCACCCAGGCATACTAAACACACATTTTAAAGTATTTGTAGTTGACCCAGAGGTCTGATCTGCACTTTTTAAAAAGTTGCTTGTATGACACATTGTATTAATGGCTCTGTCTTTAGCGCTGACAGCGACCCCGGAGGGACTGAGGGTTAGGCAGCATCCTCCATCCCTCAGTGTGATGCGGGGTGAGACGGCAACTCTGTCCTGTCATTTCAAAGTTGAATCCCTAAAGTATGGAGTTCAGTGGTTCAAGTCAGAACAGCAGCTCATCTCAAACTCATCCAGGCAAATCGTTGTGGCGAAGAATCAAACTTCCTCCCTGATGATCACTAACACTACAATTCAGGATTCTGGGTGGTATTACTGCGAGGTGAACGTCCTGAAGAAGGACCCAGAATGGGGCAACGGCACCAAGCTGGTCGTCTTGGGTAAGAAACAAATCGCTGGTTTCAGAAATGAACATGCCCACAATTTATTAGGACCGCTCCGCCCGGGTGATGTTGCCATGCTGGTAATTATGTCTCATTTGTATCTTTTGTACACCGGAGCCACGACGTTCAGTACGAGGCAGCTCGATACAAGCACCGGCAAAAAACATGTATCACCATAAAACGAACGTAAGGGCTCAATCTATAAAAATTCAAGTCATGTGAAATTCCCTCAGAGTTCATCTTTTTGCCTGAGCAGTTTCATGACAGATCTAGAAATAATCACCCCGGCACCATACGCAGTGCCTTGTATCGATCTTGCCCAGGGAATTGAAACTCCCCAGAAAACAAGGCAGGGAGGGATGGCCAAATTATTATGTGGAAATCCTTCATGCGGAAGAAAGCTTCCTTTTGATATTCCCTGATTGCAATGCTGGCTCCACCGAATAAAAATGGATACTGCATGCTTTTTCATTTTCATTTAATTTCTTATTCAAGATTTATTCTGCCGATTTGAATAATTTTTTTTAATCAGAATGTTATTGATATAAGTCTACTTGTTGTTAGTAATCTACGCAACATTGCTTTCAAATTATATGCAGTTCAAACTGCAATACTGGACATCAGTAGTAATTGATTCAGTGTAGCAGTATAGAAGACCCTATGCAGCATTTATTAATACACGATTTCTTTTACTACTAGCACCACCTTCTGCTCCAAAAATATACCTCCAGATTCCCCCAGAACCACACACCGATCAGTGGGCTCTCCTGTGTCTCACCGGAGGTTTCTACCCCAGTAGACTCACTCTCACCTGGACATACCAAAGCGCAGCAGCCGTTATCGATCACCTCTCAGTCACCAATTGCACCCTTCCTGCTGACAAGCCTCACAGCAACCTGTCTGAACATCCACCCAATGAAGCCCTGCTGTCTTCAGATTTGTTGGTGAACTCTGAGCCTCGGCGCCAGTCGAAGTGTCTCCAGGTGATGGACAACCACAGCCGGGAAATGTATCTCCTCAGTGTTTTCTCTCTCCCAAATAAGCAGTCCTTGAAAACAGGGATAACCTTCACGTGTTGGGTGCAGGACCACCCTGCCATGACAACTGCTCTGACTGCCTCCTTCACTTGGGGTAAATAAGGCAGGAAAATTAATTAATTTCCTAAATATGTTAATCTTATACAGCAGAAAAGTGTCTCAAAGGCAGCTATTGAGATAATGAATGTAGGATTTTCTTTTTTTATATAATTTAAATTCCCTTTTGGTATTTTTTTTAATCAAATTGTTATCCTCCCAATGAAAAATGGGACTTTATGCCACAGGTTTTAATTATTTATCTTTGTTTCTGAAAAAATGTGGTTTTTCTTCTGTCGGTTCAGCATGACAGATGGTTCTAAATATTACGATACCTACTGTTTGTTAAGGAGAAGGCTGTCAGGGGCATGAATCACTGCTGTAGCAGATTTAGAGCTCATGTCACAGCACAAACACAGCTCCTAGCTGCTGAATTCATCTAACTTTGACCCAGAATAGGAAAGTGAACTAATTTAAACTACTGAATGAATTCAAATGTTTTAGCTTCAGCCTGTTGTTAGCACTTCACACAACTTTAATTTGATTTTTTTTTATTTTTTTTTTTGAGAATGCAGTAGACTATTTATGTAAACTATTGATTAGCTAGCAGGTGCCCATTGTTTATTAATGTCACATAATGCTCTTATCTTGATATTTTTCTGACATCTGATAAATGTGGGCTCGATAATGTCTGTACTTTCAGTTCTGACAAAACCAGCCTGCTTTTTAGCCAATAAACCAAAGACTGTGTTCACTCACTGTCTGTTAGCTTTGTGCTGTTAAGTGTTTGAGGTAGAAGAATTGGGATTTTGAAAGCTTATGCCCGAAGCGTCTAAAAGAGCAGAAAGTAAAATGGATTAGCAGATTTATGTGTAAAAGAACAACAACATATAAAAACACACAGTCAACAAAACAATGAGCTAAAAGCACAGTTTTTATTATATGGACATTAGCACTGCAATGTCACCCTCTGGTTTGTGAAGCCCTTGTTTGAAGCCTCTATATTAGCATTTTAGTTTTTTTGTTATTACATATTGTTCTTCTGGAGCCAGAAGTGACCATATTTGGACAACGGAGTGGAGTGCTCAGCTATCAACTAACGCAGGCTTGATTAGAAAGGTGTATCCATAGGCTGTATGCAGGCAGGCAAAGAAACCTGGTAATCAGTACAACGCCACAAACACAGTTGAGAGGTCCGGCTCAGTAACTGAAATTAGCACAGGCGACAGCATCCACCTCTCTACCCTTTCCACTCCTAATTTAATCGTAACAGTGATTTTATTTATTGATTGCTTGTTTTAAAGTTTTTTAACATGAGATTTTATGAGACAGTATAAAAGGTGGACATAGCTACAATGACATCAGATACTGGCTTGTGAAGATCCGTATTGAAGATCTGTACGAGGTTAGCGCTTCCACCATCAGCATCTTGTGAAACTTCATGCTTATTGGTTAATGACTCGTGATGGACAACTCATTAGCCAATGTCGCAGTCTTTTAGGCAATTCTACATTGTCTTTGTTTTTATGGTCAGAAGTGTACGTGCACTCATCATGGGCATTAATGCCATGGTAAGTTTGGGTCTTTAATGATTTCTTTGAATTGTTCTTTTTCCAGGGTGGAATGGTTGTACAGCATGCATCTTTAATGACTTTAAAAAAACAAGAATTTGGTGAACAAGTTTAAAATTAATTGTACATATATACACACCCACTAATATTCCCTTTGCAAGTTGCACTTTGAACAGAAACCTTTGGTAGACACAATCAGGCTCCTGGTGTAATTGTTGTATCGATATTTGACCGGCCTTCTTCGGAGAATTAGTAGACTTCATTTAACTTGGTTGGTTTCCAGGCACGGACATTTAAGCATTTGTAAAGTCCATTCCAGAAGAAATTTCAAAACAACTTCCAAGAGCTTCTGTTCAAAGAGCTGTACATAGCATACATAAGAATACAGTTATTCTGATGTGTCAGTAATTCAAGATGATGAGAGGAAATTGGATGGGATGTTCAGGAACAACCCAGAAACCACCAACACTCAGGCCTGCTATGAACTGGAATCTGCTGGAACACCATGTTACTTTCCAGAGTGAAGCCAGTTTTATATCATATTTGACTCAAAGGCTGTCACAGAAAATATTAATGGGGGTGTATGTATATATTTTAGATTTTATGTATAATTTTGACCCTGTGTTAGTTACAGAAAAAACCTTAGACTCAAACCATGACATTCATGCCTGTGATGAGTCAAAGTAAGCTTGTGAGTTTCACTTTTGTTGCCAGCCTCAAGTGGCCAGTTGAGGAACCGCAGCTCTTGCACAGTGGATTTCATTTTTTAGCCCAGGAGACAGTTGCTTCATTTATAGATGCTATAACATAACCTCACAGTAAAGGTAATTACAGGCTCATGTCATTACTTTAAAAATTTGTTTGAGGAGCTTTAGTTTTTTTATGTATACAGGCCTGTGTCTTATTGTGGTGGGGCGTGGTCTGCGGTGCCGTGCAGGGAGGGTGGACGCAACTGCACGGCATCCTTGATCACGCCCGCCTAGTTATAAACACGGGGACTCAGGGGTTGGTGTGTTGTGGTGTGACAAATATTGAATAAAATGGCTCAAACCTATGATCCCTGGACCCTCATTCACACCACACTTACATTTTATCAGTCTGATATTTGTAATGCAGTAGCTCTGCTTACAAAACAAAGATTCATCAGGGGATTTTTTTATATTCGTCACAGGCTCAGAGGGGCTTTAACCACAGGTCCCGTTACTTTGTCAAAGCAGACTTTTTTTACTGGGATACCCCAAATCTCTTTTTAATCTTCTTTACTGATCAATAGGAAAAACCCTTTAATAAAACAATGTCTTCACGAACCACAGGTCCTGAAATACTACCCGTCACTTGCTCAGTATTCACTACCACTTCACTCTTAATCTGGGTCACACATTGATCATTCCAAAGCAACAGATTGCCTGCAATACTGCATACTTGAACAAATTAATGATTTTCTCCAATCAATCCTTACACACCTCTCCTCCCAGGGAGGAGGAGAACGTCCGTCAGCCAAAGCCAGCTCGACCTCCTTGATTTAAATCTGTCACGCTCAATAACATGATAAGTCTGTGCTAATCAGTGTTTATTTTCTTCTTCTTTTTTTTACAGATGCCCCACCTAATGAGCTGATTTTATACTTGAACATTGCAAAGATGTGTTTCCTCTCTGCAACGACCGTTTGTTTTTTATTGAATGGTAAGAGTAATTCTGTTTAGCTAGAATTGCATGTAGTTGTTAAAAAAAATGTTTTTAATTTTTGTGATCATCAATTTTCTCAATCTTGTGCCACATAGCAGTCAGAAATATCTGGGCGAAGGGAAAATGAAATCTGCCACGTGAGTACTGTATTCTTCAACCTTTGACAAACACACATAAGTACACACACACACACACAAGACTGATTTTCTTATTGTTTTATCCCTGTAATTTATCACACATCATTAAGGAAAAGTCAACAGTGATGCAATAACCAAATATTGTGTTCCAGGAAAGACAAAATGAAAAAGGAGAAAGGATTGCCGGCTGTTCAGCTGAGCTCTTCTCATCACACCAACCTTTTACAAACAACATTCAACTCATCAGGAAAAGAAAAAACAATTATCAGTAAATGATGTGCATAGGTCCGTCTCACTTTTCCATGTGAAAAATTCTCCAGATTTTAAACCACATCTGTATGTATGTATATTCTGCTGTGCTCTTTCATAGTGTATAATCTGTAATCGCTGATGTGTACAAGTGATTCATCCCTGTAACTTTTTATCCTATGGCATGCTGACTTGCAGATTTTTGGATTTGTTCGTCATGTCAGTGGCTGTTAACCCACACGTCTTAGTCATTCACTGGGGTCTGTTTGTCAAAATGAATGATTCATGCACGATCCACCTGTCAAACAGCTACAGTGATCGGCTCAACCTCTGTGCAGGCCTAATCCTCGCTAAATAGGATTACAGCCGATGCCAGCGCTTGCTTGTGTGATAGCATTGTTTATGTTTGCAGCGTGTGGGGTGAGATCTTGATTCACTTTTTGGAGGAAGTTCATTTTAAATTTAGGCCTGCCCACACTGCCAAGAATTTTAAAAAAAAACAAATACTGGCAGAAATGATGAACATTGAACAGCTGAGTGAGCTGATGGATCTTCAGTATAATCAGATTAGTGACATCAAAAATCAAAGAGGCAGCTCAGTAAGCTTTCTATTACTCATCCTGCTTTTATGTGTAAATACATAAAATGTGCATAAAAACATTTACATATGATATGACTGATCTGCCGATGGCAACTGTTGATCACTTGATGCAGGCGGTCTTTACGGGCATTTTTCATATTTCTCATCCCCCTTCTTCCCAAAACAAATTAGTCCTTATCTCTTTTCTTCCACTCACTCATACGCACACAATCACCTTGTACCTGTCTGATGCCCATGTTGAGGTTATTAATTAACTCAATTTATTATTGTACAGTTTGTTTCTGAAAATAATGTTTGTGCGGTTTGCTTTTGCTTCCATCAGTCCTTTCTTCCTTTTCCCGTCATTTACACTCACACGTGTGTGTCCACACAAACACTGTTTACACCTGCTGGCGTGGTTTCTTTACAAAATAATGCATGAGTCAGACATCATGCAAAATGTATAATCTTATTTGAATATGAAAATAAGCTTTATTTATGTGTTATTATATTATTACAACCCCCTTTATGCATATATATGTGTACATTCATACATCTCTCTTTCTTTATATATCCCATATAAATATAAGAACAGCCATCATCATGCAAAAAACATTACAAATGCAAACATATGTACAATTACAAAGCGAACTGCTCTCTATTTTCAGCATGCTTGTATCTGCATGAAGATGCCACGCATTTTCTCTTTCTTCTGCTACTTCTTCTTCAGCCACCACTGCTTGACACATAATGACCGTATTGTTGCAAACAATATCCTGTTCACGACTAAGGATGTTGGTTGGAACATTTAATCTCCAATTGCGGAGAGATGACGTGCAACGCTGTTGCTTAGATATTCATTTTGTTACAGTCTCTGCTGCAATGCTCCACAACACCTGCCTGCATTTAAGGGTCTCTGTACTTCTGTTACACTGTGCGAGAAATGTTGTTATGTCCTGGTGACAGTTCAAAGTAGGCTGTCTCTGAGGTTTTACCCGATGCGCTGCATAAAAAATTGGCATGGCGTGCTTAGGAAGACTGAAGGTTACCTGTCTTGTCTCATTTCCAAAAAGGAATGTCATCAAACAAAAATACACTGCACTGTATAAAGCCAAGTCATTTTCTCACATGTGTAAACATTAACATGGCATTAATTTTCTGCTCCCAGGGATGAAGAAATAAGACAACAGTAAAGGCAGCCACTTACAGGTCCCTTTCTGTCAGCTCAGATAGCATTGATCTCCTCTTGCGTGTGTTCCTTATCTTGTGCAGTCTTGGTAATTCCCCCGCACAAGGCCTGGAGCAGGTGACAAGACATGCACCTCTGGAGACGGCTTTTAACCCCTTCCATCACACTACCCACAGTCCCTCTCACAGCAGAGGAAGAAAAGTAGAAAATAAGAGGGTCTAGACAGGCATTGAAGGTGCTGCACAGTAGGGCCTTGTCTCTCCACGCCGGACTTTTCTTGTTTATAAAACCAATGATGTGTGAGACGTTGTAGGGTCCAAAACATAGAGCAAACACCACCAGGGTTCCCAAAGCCATGCCCATGGCTCGGATGCGCCGGCGCCGGTCAATGTGTTGCAGCTTTGAGAGAATTCTGATGAAGTTGATGTAGCAAAAACTAGAAATCAGGAAAGGGATGCAGAAAAGCACCACACAAAGCTCCAGGCGCACAGGCAGGAGGACGTTCAGCTGAGACTCGGTGAAGTTCTCATAGCATAGTTTTCTGCTATCGCTGCTAGGGTGAGCTGAGGCGTTGAGGCGTTCAGTGGGGATAAAGGGCACGATAAACACGATACTAAGTTGGGCGGTGGAGAAAATCCAGAAGAAAATGCTGGCAGCTACAGCATACACAGGTCGCCGCTTCAGAGTGTGCCGAATGGGGAAAGCCACACCCAAGTAGCGCTCTACACTGACAGCAGTGAGGAAAAAGGTGCTGTTGTAGATGGTCATGTAGAAGATAAAGCCAGACAGTGGACAGAGGGCATAGGGCATGTTCCACATCATGCCGTTCATTGCTTCCTGCATCTTGAAGGGCAGGAAGAGGAGGAAGAGGAGGTCGGAAATGGTCAGGTTGAGGAGCAGGATGTCAATCGGGGTGGGTTTCTGCCTTACTTTCTTACAAAAAGTGTAGAAAGCCAATACATTGGCCGGGAAGCCCAGCACAAAGGTAATGACGTAGACAGAGAGACAAAGTGCTGTGTGGCACCGCTGCGTGTTGGGCTCCATGTGAATCTTTCAACTCGGTCAAGAATTGAGATGTGTCACATTATATCCCCGACCCCGGGGATGAATAGACTGCAGAACAAGGAGGTTTTATCTGTGGGGCAGCACCGACCACAGAAGACGAAGGCTTCTTATTGGCTCAGTGTCCTGGAACAAACCCAACGAGACAGAGCGGTTTTTCTGTCCCCACCAATAAACCACAGCTCATCGTTTCCTCCAGGGCTTTGAGCTCTGCTGATAAGAGAGAATGAAAAGAGATTACCACACAGCACAGCAAACTATTTTAAACTATGAGTATAAAATTGACACTTCATTTGAAAACGTGCTGTTCATACAATAAATGCTTTTCCTACAACAAAAGGTAGGAGGCATCCCAAAGTATGCTGTAATTCTGTTTTTTCTATATTCTTTCTTAATTTTCTTCCACATCACTACTTCAGAGTTTATTGTGGTTGTGTATTATCTCTTAATGAGAAGACAGTGTTTTAACCCGCCACACGAGTTTGTATACAAACCATAATACTGTGTTATTGCTTGTTCCTTGTTGTAAATACAGTGCAGCAGTGCTTTTATCATTAAGTCCCAGCCCTTGTTCTTACTGTATACACAAATACTGGACATGTTGTGAAAATGATAACCCTCATAAACTTAATGAGTTAACTACACGAGGGAAATTAGCGTCTCAAAGCTTTACTTTGCCACGACTTTTACAACACGGTTCTATCTGTATCTGTTTCCTGCATCATCCTATAAAGGAAATAAAAAGTCAAGACAGCGGTAAGGAAAGTTTTATAATCTATAAATCAACCTATTGGAGGAATATTAAAATGAAACTAGGTTCTTACCCTTTATGGGGCAACGTCCATCGAGTGAATATCTGTGTCAGATGCTCAGCTCTTATAGTCCAGTGTCTGAGAAGAGGAACTATTTTTTTCTAACTATTCTCTATAGTGCTGTGATGAAACTAAAGATTTTACACCAATTTAAGCAACTTGGACAAGTCCACAGTGACAATTTTTGTCAGCTCACAAATCCTCACTCCTGCAACAGACTTCCCATTTTTGGCATTTTTCATGAGCAGCGTGGCTTACCTCCCAAGTGCGTCTTCCTTGCTGTTTTGTTTGATCACCTCTGCGCACCTCACCTCCAAGCTGCTGTCTCTTGGCACATCCCCCTATTTACCTGTTAATCTAAACATCCAGTGCAGATAATAGAAATGACTATTAGTGAGATATTGCTGCAATTTATCTCCCACTCTCGCCAAACATGGTTTCCCTGGTAACAACTGGCCTTTTTTTCAGCATGAGCGGTACAGACTGACTCTGTCAGGCTGTTTGATCGTAGGTTTTCTTTACTACATTTAGTCATCAATGCCCAATGCTTCTTTACATTTCCCTCTTTAATATGAGTCAGTGGAGATAAGCATTGGTCAAGGGAGATGGCCCAGTGACAGAGCTATCCCTCCTTTTACAGCATGTGGTGAGAACAGCAATGTGGATGATGTTGTTTGAATAGTCATATACTGCACACAGTAATAAAAAATCTAATAACCCGTGGCTGACTTGAAGACTGGCTTTACTTTTAGAGATAATTCTGTATCCTGCTGCAGCTCAAAAACACTCTGAGATATCAGAGGTCAGAGGCCCTTTTTTTGTATTTACCACCTGCTGCTTGACCCTGCTCTTGGATGGTAGAGCAGGGTCAAGTTTAAATTGAACAGGTTTAAATGGAGAAGACTGGTTTATTTCAGAAGCAGAGACGTGAGCTTCGGAAGTTAAAATGACTCAAAGGTGAACAAAAAGTTCTTTTGATGTTGCTTAATGTATGTAAATCACTCAGAGGCGGTTTCACTTGTGCTTAAATGCCTGACTCCAATGTTTGACTTTTGGGTATTTTGTCTGACCTAACTTCATGTTAGTTATTTATCCCTTTACCAGGTCAGTTACGTCTTGGTGATGCTATTGATCCCATTTAAAAGCCTCCTTTCAACTTCCGTGCACCCCAGGCAACGAGCAAACAAACAATGTGTGCGGTTCACGCAGTGCAGTTATTTCAAAAGTCACACTGTGTTGCACAAGCTGTTCTGTCCCACTGTGTGATCTGATTTTACAGAGTGACATCACGTAGTTTCTAAGATGCTATCTGTCCAAAAAGTTTACTTTAACGCTTTGTGGTGTTTCATCATTGGAGGACAATTTGATTTGGTGAACAAATCAAATCAAATCCAGGAACAAATTTTTTTTTTAAAAAATTGGTTTCATTTTTCATTTTTTATTTTACATTTTATTCTCTCCTGTCCTATAAAATGAAATCATATTCAGATTATTATTTATTATATTACAGTTGCTGTCACTACCAATGGAAAAAGTGTTGTAACAGAAACCTTGCCAGGGTGTCTTTGAACTTTTTCTTATTTTGATCATAGCTTTGAGTACAATAATGAGTTTCATCATTCTTAGCAGAAAGAGGAAGATAGGGGACTTAAAAAATATTCCCAAAATTAAATTTCTCAACATTAAGATCTTAGTGAGTTTTCAAATCCACACAGATGATGACAAAATTCTGGTGGTCAAATACTGATCTGATTTTACTTCCTTAATCGTCTTAAAATTACTTAACTGGAGTTCAAGTATTGGAATTTCAGGAGTAGGACCACGCCTCCATAAACGCTCCTTTCGGTTCTCTTCTACATAGGTTCCCCCTGTTCTACAAGCTGTTCATTCTTGTTTACGTCACCCTCCCTCCCCTTTTCAATTCTTTAACTTCTTCACTTCTATTTAGTAGATGGGGATCTGCCAGGCCCGGGAGCTGCTGCCGGTACCCTTCGAGGCGTTCCCCAAACCGCAGCTCAATTCATGTCCAAACCATTCACCTTTACCTGCTAAAATGCTGTTAAACCTAAAATAAGGACGTGGGCCCAGCTATTGAAATGAGTCCTGAAATACTTGAATCACTAGCATACTACCATATATGTTTTATGGAAACATTAGATTAGATGAAACTTAGGTTCCTCCAGGAAACACAACAGAAGTTGCAGAATGTGAGCAGAAATATACCATATATACAGTTTCACTTTAACTTAACCCAAAACTCAAGACAAACATCAGCCAGTAATTCATTGACTACAATTTTAGAATTATAATCCAATACAGCACAATTTCAGTTTAAGAGGTTTGTGCTTTACCTTTTAGCAGGGCCCTTTGTAGTCAAACGAACCACTGGGAACGTCTGTCCGTCCGACCACCTCCTGGCCTCAAGGTTCTCCCTGAACACCTCCAAAAACACCTTTATTGCGTCAGCATCGCCGTACGGGCCACCAAACTGTCACGAGTTCGAAAATGTTGAGCAATGAAACAAACCAACAGAGGCCCAGGAGAGTGCAATCAAACAATGAGTTGATTAGAACACACGCAGGAGAAGAAGTATGCCGCATCACATCAGCACACGTCTCCTGCTAAGAATACACTTGAAAATGATTTTATAACATCAGGGTTAACGCGTCCTTCTTGCGTCGATTACAGATCAAATACATCGATTACAGTAAATGGTACATCTTAGATGGCTAAAAACAGACACAGAAGTTCCTCTTTCTATAACACCTTCCGTACATGGCAATAATTTTCAAGCCTAGATGGTCTCTAAGGGCTTGTCCTTTTCTTAACTGGTCTTCTGTCATCTGTTACTACTGAAATGCAGTTAGAAGCTAAATGAGTTTCGGGCCTTTGGCCTCGCAGGCTTCTGGATTATATGTGTGTTGTAAGCGTGTATGCTGTCTATCCTTCTATGCTCCAGGTCACCTACACAATAGATTGTGAAGACATAGCGCTTCACAAAGCTTAAAACCTTCTTTAATAGACTGAGCATCAACACTGAATGAGCACAAACATGCAATGTGCATAAAATAATCATAGCTGTGTAATAAAAGGTTGGTGGCAATAGCTTTAATAAACATCTTTAATGCAATATCAAGGCTGTAGGATATATTATTAATGCAATGTTAATAATGCAGGTTATATTCTAGCAGTAAAATAATTTCTGTATCTCCACAATACACATATACACATATACACATATATAAATACAGAGTATATAATAGGGATAAATAGAATAAATAGGAATAAGAATACCAGAGAACTGCACATTTCAACTATTGTGAGTCTATTGCACCGTTAGATATTAAAATATATATATATATTGCACAGTGAAAAAGGCACTACAGCTTAGTTGTTCCCGCTCTCTTTGTCCCCGTTTCCCCTCCCTCTCCCCTCCAGCGAGGAGTTAAACAGTTTGATGGCGGTTGGGACAAAGTCTTTAAGTCTGTTGGTCCTTGACTTTGGGAGAAGCAACCTGTCACCTAACAGGCTCCTCTGGTTGTTTATGGCTGTGTGCAGAGCATTGTCAATAATGTCCAACTTAATGTGCACTTCTCTGCCACTGTCACCAGAGTGTCCAGCTTCATGCCAACCACAGAGCCAGCCTTCCTGATTAGTTTTTCCAGCCTGGACACTTCCTTCTTTGCTGTGCTGCTCCCCCAGCACACCACAGCATAGAACATATACACTATACTACTGTACTCCACAGAAAACTACATACTTTATTAGGTACACCTCGTTGGACCCCGTTTTGTCTTCAAACTGCTTTAATTCTTCATGTCAGAGGTTCAACAAGGTGCTAGAAACATTTCTCTGAGATTTTGGTGTCCATTTTGACAAGATAGCATCAGCAGATTTGCCAGCTGCTCATCCATGATGTGAATCTCCCGTTCCACCACATCCCAAAGGTGCTCTATTAGATTTAGATCTGGTGATTGTGGAGACCATTTGAGTGCAGTGAACTAATTTTCATGTCCAAGAAACCAGCTTGAGATGAAGAGCGAGCGGCATGGGATGTTACTCCACTGGAAGAAGCCACAACAAGAGATGAGCACACTGTGGTTATAAAAGACATGGTCAGCAACAATTCTTAAGCAGATTAAATTATTCTTTTACTGTCCAATTTTGGTGAGCAAACTTAGTTGATAAGGTTGGCCTTCTTCTGATAAAGCCCATCTGCCTCAAAGTTTGGCATTATGGGCGTTCAAAGATGCGCTTCCACCTACCGTCCTTGTAATGAGTGGTTATTTATGGTGTTGTTGCTTTGTTGCTTTCCTATCAGGTCAATGAAATCTAGCCATCAACAAGAGATTTTCACCCGGAGAACTACAGCTCACTGGATATTTTTCTCTTTTTCTGACCTTTCTCTGTAAACCCTACAGAGAAAGGTCACCTTAAATCACCTTTCTTCCCCATTCCCATGGTCTGCTTGAACCTCAGCAGGTCTTTACCATGTCTGTGTGCCTGATTGCACTGAGCTGCTGATTGACTGTTTTTGTCAACAAGCAGTTGAAAAGGTGTACCTAATAAAGTGACAGGGAATGCATAATAGTTTTCCAAACAACAACAGCATCAGTGGGCAAATACTGCAAATCAACATCTGTTTTCAGTCAAAGCCTGCTATTATCTGTGGTATTATGACTGGAGAAAAGGAGGAAGATAGGTGACATTATCACAGAGCGACTAGTCTGAATAATGATGGGGTTGAGGTGGATGGATGGATGGTGCAAAAGACTTTTATTATTACTGGTTATTAGTCTAACCATTGTGATGAAGGCACCATAGCATTAAAAAAATAATCACTTTGAGCCAAACCACATTCAGACCCTTAGGCCAAATCATAAAAGAGAAGTAACTGTGATGATTGTTAGGAGGATCAGATTAGAACATATAAAGGTGCTAAGATCAAACAAATGATATATTTTAACCTTTAATTTAAAGAGCCTGTTGAATAATGCTTATTTTTATCTGGTAGGATGTGCAGCTAGGCAGTAAGTAGGCACATTAGCTGTGTTATTGCTAGTGTACTTCAGGGGCTGTGATGAGCCTCGTGGAACAAAAAAAGGGCTGATTCATTCTTTCAGGTGTGGTATGTGTGCTTCTAAAGCCACAAAATAAACAAGCATTGACGTTCCAGGCAGGTGTTGCAGGTATGTGTGTAAAAGGGAAACAAGGGATTTTCCCAGCGGTACTGGACAGGTTGAGTGGTGTGAAAACAGGCTGTGAATGGCAGCAACAGACTCACAACCCTTAGGTGTTTTTCAGAGCTCTGAACACTGGGAATGTAGTCAGACAAAGCTGATGCAATAGGATGATATTTGTGACAGTACACACAAAATAGAACAAGGACATGACTCGGATGCAGAATGTCGAAGTACAGAGAAAAGCGTTCAGAGCGGCGGTCTGTGTGGTGACTGAAGCAGCAGGAATAAAATCAGGCGTTATATTAGCAAGGGTTGGTGATGAAAAACAATATTAGAGTCCTCTGTCTGCCTCAAAATAATAGCTTTTATTTGTGCATTTATTTTGTATTATTTTACCACAATAAAATAGCTAATTACCCACAGGAGACTATTTTTTTCCTCTGAGGCAGTATCCCAGAGGTACACGACACAGAGTGGTGATAAAGTGTTAATGCTCCTGCTAATTATAAATTGGGATTTATTTTATTCTGATGAAGTTGGAATATTTATACCAAATTTAGGAAAAACTAATATGGATGTTAATATATATTAATAATTGAAGATTTTAATAATTGTCAGCCATGAAAAAAAAACTGCTTGAATTCCACACCGTCGTGTGAAATGATTAAGATAATAAACTAGCCGTTCCAGCGTCCATCTACTCTGTGCTCAGTGGGAAAGGCCACTTTGAAGTTCAATTGTCATGGCTGTTACAAAGTGTCAAGTGTTTGTATTGCTGGAGAGCACAAACATGAGCAACAGAGACAAGAGCTTTGCTGTCTGATCAACAGCCTTTTCAAGAGAAATTGCAAGCGGTTAGAGATGCTCACGCAGTGGAATAAAGGGGACACAACTACGTGCTTCACCTTCACGTTTCTCACTAACTGGTAAAAATACAAATTAGGTCAGGTTTCCGGAGTCTTTATGAGAAAGAGGAAGGAAATAAAAAACATTTCTGTTTAGGTAACCACGGCTGTTTGCAACACTGTTTTGTTTTTCTAAGATACAATGACTGTGAATGTTTTCCACCAGCTTCTAATCATTTCTGTGTTTGAACTAAATACATTTTCCATTTAATGTCCTGTGGAAAGAACAACATTTTACAGTCATACAGTCGGCTGAATGTTGGGCTATGGTGGAACTCAGTAATCATAAACTAGTGGTTAGGGTTTGAGGGATCATCAGATGATTAATGGAACAGGCAATTTTTTGTTTTGTTGCAAATTTTAGGAAATATGGTTGTTTTACTGTCTTTTGACCTGTTTTTGTTTGTTTGAAGTTCTTTTTGGTGAAATAAGTCATGGTCCTGGGTTGGTGACCCAGTGTTTTGTGTTTTGAATTAATAATAGTCTTTGCTTTCGATCGTGGGGCGATCGTGGCTCAAGAGTTGGGAGTTCGCCTTGTAATCGGAAGGTTGCCGGTTCCAGCCCTGGCTTGGACAGCATCGGTCGTTGTGTCCTTGGGCAAGACACTTCACCCGTTGCCTACTGGTGGTGGTCAGAAGCTGCCAGTGTCCGGCAGCCTCGCCTCTTTCAGTGCGCCCCAGAGTGGCTGTGGCTACAATGTAGCTTACCATCACCTGTGTGTGAATGTGTGGATGACTGGGTGTGTAAAGCGCTTTGGGGTCCTTAGGGACTAAGTAAAGCGCTATACAAATACAGGCCATTTACCATTTGCTTTCATTATTATTTAGAATTTCTAGTCTCACAGTTTCTGTGCCTTCCCCATGTTCCACGTTTAGTTACTCTTGTCTCCGTGTTTCTTGTTCCCTCTGTTCCCTCTGTTCCCCTAGTCATCATGTCTCCGGGTCTCAGTGTCTAGTCTTGTCTCTGTTTTCATTTCCCCAGTCACAGTGCTAAACTCCCGTGTTTTGTCTGCATCTATAGTTGTCATGCTTCCTGTTTTATTTTGATAGTCCTGTGTTCAGTATACTGAGTTCTGCTTCTCCTTTGGCTCCTTATATGTGATTATTCCCAGCTGTGCTCTCCTCCTGTCTCATTCCCTCCTTACCCCCTTCTGTATTTAAGATCTGTGTTTTCCTCTGGACGTTGTCGTGTTGTCCCATGTGCTATAAGTTTCTCTGTGGTTTTTCAAGGTCCTGGCAATGTCTAGCTTCCTGGTCTCTACTCTTTTAGTCCTTAGCCTTCCTGTTTCCAGTTTAGATTTCGATTTCGTGACTTTCAGGTTTTGTTTGGTTTTCTGCTTCAGTGCAATAAAAGCTGCCTCTTTAACTTCCCCCTTCTGTGTCTGCGTGTCCTGAGTTTGGGTCCTCATCCTGCCTGCCACTTTCTTTTTTTGTAACAAGTCCAGAGAGTTGTCCGTCTATCTGTCCATCCATCCAGCAGCAATCAAGGTGGAGGGCTGGAGCCTTGCCCAGCTGTCATGGGGTGAGAGGTGGAGTATCAGTCTGTTGCATAGCTGGCACAGAGAGACAGAAAACCATCCGCCTTCGAATTCACACCTACGACTCATTTAGAATCACTAGTTAACCCAGCATGCATATCTTTAGACTGTGAGAGGAAGCCAAGTACTCAGACAGAGGCAACACGGTTATAGTTTTGTGTGTCTTTAACAAATTATACTATATTCAGAATACTGAATACTGAGCTTCATTATAATGGAGAACCAGCTGTACATACGTCACATTATACTCTTAATTTCACAGTTTATCTGATCACAGGGGCAGCTGCCTCTTAAGAGTACATTTGTTTTGGTCCACATTTGAAGAGACTAAAGATATCCTAAAGCAAGACTACATGGAAAAAAGAAATGTTGACTACTGCTAAATTCTGGTTCCATGTTAAAAGCTATAAGACCTTGGATCATTTGAAATAAATTAATTAATTATGTTACATCAAGTAGATATTTCAACAATGAGGAGACTGCTGCTCTGCGCTTCACAGACTTGCGCATCCCAGAAGCTTCCTCGCTAATCCCCCTGTTAATACCCAGAGCATGAACCTATAAGCTTCCTTATGTTTGTAGCAGGCAGAGGGAAAAAATAACAACATAATTCTCCCATCTCTGCAGAAGAGTTCAGTGGCTGTTAGCTAACATATTTCTATTTGAAGAGTGACTTTGGGTCCGACATAGCTGGACTTATTTAATTCCCAGTGATACAGTAATGAAATAAAGCTTGCTATGTTGAAAAGATAATCCATTTGGCTGGCAACCTTATCAAAGATGAACTAAGTCTAAAGAATAGCTGTGTAAAAATAGACACCACTAGAAGTATCACAGCAAAATAAATAGATCTTCAGTCCCTGGCTACCCATCCATATCAACTAATCACTTTTATAATCATCACTTATTTTCTTTTTACATAGAAATACCAAGAGGAAACTCTGTAGTCTCATTACAAACTGCTGTGCAGTTTACACTCATTGCCAAACATGTGCAATTAATGTTTCAGCCAATATGTCCTTTGTGTAAGCCTCTTTAACACAGAAGCCATTATTAACTCTCAGTATAACTCAGCATGACCTTCTTTCTATTGGGAAAAAGGCCAAGTCCCACACCTGTACAATGAAACCAGTCATGGACATTTATTGGATTATCTGCTGTTGCTGGCAGTAAAAGTAAAGCTGATGTCGAGACTGCTGCATGAACGGTTGTTGTTTCGTGTTCTGAGATCTCAGACATGTCGTGTTTATAGTTTCGAAACACTGATGGTCTCACGTCATCGGCCGCTCATCACAAGCCAGAAAGATATGAATATGCAAAACAGGAAATGACTTGGTGATTATTTATGGAACTTGAAGAACTGAGCTCTTTGTGTCACCTGCCAGCCAGCATAATTTATCTGCTTTTTATTTACAGTACAATTAGATCTTTGATTACTCTTGTGTTGCAGTTACTCAGCTTTGATCCAGGTATTGAATACAGAGTACTTTCAGTCCTTTCGTTTCCATTAAAGAGGGGTAAGCTGTTAAACTGCTAAATGAGTAAAACATATTGAACTGGATAGCTAGATGTTGAAAAGACGCCGATCCTCAGACCAGAAGCTTGGATCTCAGAGATTAGACGAAAAAAAAATGTGTCTAAGGATCAAAAAGCATAGCAGTTAAAATGCATCTCATTATAGGGGCAGAAGAAAGTTAAATCAATGGTTTTGTCAAACAGCGGGTGATTGGCAAGATGAAAGGAGCCTTCGATTGGACCAAAGCCACAAGACCGACACATTACACTTATCCTTGAAGGTAGACGAAACTTGAAAGTCACTAGTCTTGTGGATCTGAGTGTGAAAATTACTCGGTAACAACAGAGAATACGCTCTTCAGAGTATTTGCAGTGTAATACAAAAGAAAGCAGGAAAGCAGCTGTGCTTCCATGTTAAGATGAGATGAAATTTTAATGATCGCCATGGGGAACATTAGCCACATTTGGGAGCATTAAGATGAGAAGTGAGCTGGTGATGACCTCACACCAGCACTTTTCTGTAAAAGGAGTAGCTCTAATACCAATAATTGCTCTGCCTGATTTTGCTTCTTAAAGGAGATTAGAAAAAAGGTGACTGGCTAAAAAAAAATGTAAAAAAAACCACAAAAAAACTCATAACTGAAAATCATTTTGATATATAATTGAGGAAGACATTCCTCAGTGGCAGAAACCAGCACTAATAATTAAAACTGGAGAGCACAAACATGAACAACAGAGACAAGAGCTGATTTGCTGTCTTATCAACAGCCTTTTCAAGAGAAACTGCAAGTGGTTAGAGATGCTCACACAATGGAATAAAGTGGACACAACTATGTGCTGCACCTTCACGATTTTCACTAAGTGGTGAAAATATAAATTAAGTCAGGTTTCCAGAGAAAGAGGAAGGAAATTAAAAAGAAAACTTTCTGTTTAGGTAACCACCGCCATTTGTGACACCTCTACTTACTTTAATTTACTTTACTTTTACTTATTAGAGGCTCAGCTGCCTCTTAAGAGTACATTTGTTTGGTCCACCTTAGAAGAGACTAAAGATATCCTAAGGCAAGACGACATGGAAAAAAAGAAATGATGACTGCGTTTAGATTCTGGTTCCATCTTAAAACCTATAAGACCTTGGATCATTTAAAATAAATTGTGTTACATCAAGTAGATATTTCAACAATGAGGAGACTATTGCTCTGCACTTCGGACTTGAGCATCCCAGGAGCTTCCTCACTAATTATTTTCCAACTATTCCAATAATTTTACAACTGGGAATTATTTTTAACCATAACTACTCTAGCAGAACCCAGAAAAGAAAAATATGGTCCTGGAAATTAGCATAATAGGTCAATAATAGGACAAAATCAGCAACAATGACTGATTTAGTTTTTGATCATTTCTTTCATCAGGACTCTGTGGGAATGTTTGATCAGAATTTATTGATAGTAGCTCCGTAATATATTACAAAAACCTGGCCACTGACATCAAATGTTCTGAGCTCTGACTGGTGCACGGACTGTGTGACATCACTTTTGTGTAATCTGAGGAAAGCAAAGCACAAAGAAAAGAAAAACCTTTCATATAAAATAACAAAGGATGGTCATCATTTTTGAATATTTGAGTTTTCATACATTTTCATCCTCCCTGCGTCTGTGTGTGTTCTCTCCAGGTACTCCAGTTTTCTCCAGCAGTCCAAAGACATGCACAGGGTTAGCTTAATTGGTGATTCTAAATTCACTGTAGGTGTGAATGAGAGCGTGAACGGTTGTGTGTCAGCCCTGCAACGGATTTTTTTGTCTTTTGTCCAGGGTGTAACCCACGAGCCACCCTATGACAGGTAGGGATATGATCCCCAAAGATTTGAGTGCTTTCTGATATAAAACATATATTTTCTCTGTTTCTTTGTTTTGGGGGATTTAAAATATGTAAACTGAAGAAACACGTATAGCCAAAGATCCCTATGGTATCAAAAAGTCTTGAGTGAAATTCCTTCAAAACCTACAAAAATGAGGGTCAACATAAACTCTACGAGGTCAAAATTCTGCCACAGCTATTTGCAGTCATTTGAGATCCATTTGGGGTGAATCTCCTAAAAATAGTCCAAACTAGTGAAAATAGAAACCCATTTTAGCTGGAGATGCCCATTCCTAGAAGGAAGAACATCTATTTTCACTTACACAGAAAACATAACATTCACTAGAAAATGTGTTTTCAGGGCATCTAACATTGAAATATTGATTATAGCAGCTTAACATAAATGGACTAATGACTCCTAATTGAAGCATCCACATGGAAAATGCACTGCCATGCTAAATAAACAATTTCATCTCTTATACATATTACATATTGACCACTAAAAGAAACTAGGCTTTGAGGCCTCTAAGCATGCCCTGCAGAATTTAAGATAAATAAAACATATTGTATATAACAGTGTTCCTGGCTTTTAAGCGCTCCTTATTCAACGTCCTCTTTGAAGGCTGATAGAACAACAGAACTTTTTGTAGGTCAGAAAAATGTCACTTCGTTGAGACCTTCAACATACATTACAATGTCCTTATCAAAAGCAGTTCAAATATATATGATAGAGAGCAATTTTATAAACGTGAAGCCTGCCAAAAAATTGTAAATGTCACTGTTAACTCCCCCAGAGGCCTGCTTAATGTGAGGTCACATGGCACCGCAGTGGCATTTTAAAGGGGCAGAGATATTACGAGATTCCCCGGGACTTCACTTTTTTTGCAACACAAAGTCGAGGCAGAATAAACTGAAACAAACTGCTACTCACAACATGTGTAGCCAGTGTTGATTTTCAGTGTGGGTTGTTTTTCTGATTAAACGTTTAGCTTTAAATGCCACAACTAATAACAAAAGCCAGTCATGGGTTTGCAGAAGTCATGTCTGTGATTAACTTAGTCTGGAAAAACAAATTATTGAAAATGAAAACCAAGATCATTTTGACGCAAGACCAAAGCAATCAATAGAGTCCACCACACCACCTGCACTGCTCTCATATATTGATTGGTGTATGCGTGCACTTATCTTGGGGTCTGCTAATTTTTATAAATCTTTTTTTCCTTTTTTTCTGTGACCTGTTTTGTTGTTTTCTTATAGGTCAAGAATAAAATAAGCAGTAGGAACCATTAAACTGTAGTTCCCCTTCAAAACATTTAGGTTTTGATCATTTTCACCTGCATGATAACTTAGGAACTGTTCTTTGTCTTTGGGAGGTCCTTGAGGATGACAGTAATGTCAATGGAGTAATTGACTATACAAAAAATTAAAGGAACTCTTAAAAAACATCTCAGTGGGGGAAAAATCATCCTGGATATCTGTACTGATACGGACTAACTAATGTGTCAGGAATGAATGGATGCTATATCATTTGATGAGAAGGGAAATTATCAACCTTCAGAGGGCTAATTTCAAAGACATCTCGAAAATCAAAGGGGAAAAATGATGCGGCAGGCTTTCCCTGATAATATCGGGACCTGCTCATAATGAGAGAACAGATGGTGTTCTGGAGGATCTCCTCCCAGATCTGAACCAGGGCATCACTGAGCTCCTGGACACTCTGAGCTCCAACCTGTCAGTGTGACAGGTTGAAGGACTACTGCATATAAAACTGTTCAGTTAATACTAATTCATATCAGTTGATATAAGGACGAAAATAATGTAAATATGGTAAGAAAATGGTTAAGAGTTTATTATTTTTCATGTTATATTAATGGCTTTCATGTTACTTAAGAGAACTACAATCTATACATCTCTGATCCGCTAGTAAGCCTTTTCTGGGATCGATTAGTAGTGTCTCTATTCTCCACTAGGGGGCTTTCGCGCGTTCTCCTCACTGCAATAAACGACTGCATGAGAGACGCAAGTCATAATCACTCTCGTGATTCTTTTCCCCCTGTTTTCAGGGGTGTAACATCAGCCTTGGATGGGCTGAACCATAATGTTACAGAGGTGTTAGATTTAGGTCAGGTGAGTGTGGAGGGGCCTTCATCATCCAGGAATTTCCACATGAGGACAAACACCGAATTACAGGGGGATGTTACCAAGCCTGTAGAGGTCATACCTTCACTGACCTGCCTCACAAGACCATCACTGACCCGCCCTCAAACCTGTCTGTTGAACAATGTTATAAGCAACATAATGTTCTACACTGCTTCTCCAGACCCTTTCACGTCTTTCACATGTACTCAGGGTGAACCTGCTGTCCATCTGTAAAAAGTACATGGTGGCAGTGGCTGACCTGACAATTCTGGTATTCTATTGCAAATGCCAATCGGGCTCCAAAGTGCTGGGCAGTGAACACAGGGCCCAATAGAGGACTTTGGTCCCTGAGGAAAACATCATGAAGTCTGTTTTTGATTGTTTGGTCATTTTGTAGCTCTCTGGCCATGTTCATGCTGTTCCTCCTTGCACAAAGGAGCAGATACTGATCCTTTTTGTGGTGTTAAAGAACATTTGAGGCCTAGCCCATATCTCCTAGAGTAACTGCGTGTCTCCTGGAATCTCCACCACGCTCTTGAGACTGTGCTGGGAGAAAAAGCAAACCTTATGGCAGTGGTACATATTGATGCACCATCCTGGAGTAGTCTTGGTGAACTTGGTGCTCTACTCTGGTTAAAAACTATTCCTTTGAGCCGTGTGTATACAATTGTTAGCCCCAGAATTTACATCTGTGTAGATGATGATGCTGCACCATGTTCATCAAGTTCTGTGCTAGCCAACAAATTCTAAGTCATGTTTTGCTAAGCGTTCAAATTTTACTCAATGCATGCAAATCAGTTTTGCAAATTTAGCAGGTTATCACATAATTATTTCCCCCAGTGTAGATTTGGATTAACACTCTTTGCTATCAAGGTAGATAAGGGTCCTGTGTGAAGGATGAGGAAAGACAGAGGGTGAGAGAGCAAGCTGTAACCTAATGAGAGTTCCTCTGGGATGCAGTTTGAAGGTGAGCCCTGGTGCTGTGTTAGCTAGCAGGGTCATGCTAATGTTGCCACATTAGGTAGATTTCTCCTTTTAGAGCTTGTCTGGCTAAGTAAGTATGTGAGTGTTGAGATGCCCAGGAATGCTGACAAAAAGTGGTTGAGTCCTAGTCAGTTTTGGGCTTGACATGGTTCTCCATTGGCAGTGCATTAGCAGACCGCAGGGAGCTACGGACAGCCGGTCTACTTGCAGAGAGTGTCTGTTGCCAGATGGCGGCAGTGTCCAAAGTATGTGGTAAACTAGTCTGTAGGCCTCTCTTGCTGCTGCTAGTCCATCAGGCAGCCACAGCAAAAAGCAAACTTATTCAAAGAACTGAAGTGAAACCAAATGTTAAAAACCAAGTGTCTACTTCAGCCACTGCCTGTGCTTTTCATCCCATATTTTTCACACTTCTCCAATTCCAGGTGAACTCCAGAACCGAAGAAGCCTGTCTTCCTTCTCCATTCCAGCCCACCTGTTACCCAATCAGCCGACGCACAGTTGGGACACCTTCTGTTGGGGTTTTAAAGAACTGCACAGGACCACTTTTGTGTAGTTTCCCGAATTCTTTTATATGAGGATGAGAACAAACAAATACTGGTCCAGATGAGTTCAGTCAAACAATGATTTTATTAAACACACGCGTGGGGAGATGTACACCGTGGCATCATCAGCATAGATATCCGCTACAAAGCACACTCTTGATATGTCAGGGTTCAGCCCCTTCTCGCATCAGCAAATAATATAACATGCATTAGTTACAGTTAGTAACAGTTAGACAAGTTTCTGTTATCAGCAATTTATATATATACATATATATATATATATATATATATATATATATATATATATATATATATATATATATATATATATATATTACCATACAAGGCTATTTCAACTGTCTTACCCTCCAGATGTTTCCTGTTGATTTGCACTTCTTATGCTTATCTTTAGCACATTCTGAACTGTTGCTATGTAGGCACAAATGCAGTTACAAGAAAAATATATATCTCTCCTCTAAACTAAAACTTCATCTAGTCTTATTTGTGTCTGTAAGCTTGTTTGCATTGGCCTTCTTGCGCTCTCAGTCACTTACACAATATGTCGGCCTGAGCACTCACGCCAGACGAAGCTTATGACCTTAAATTGGACTGAGCGCCAACTCTTTATGAGCACATTTGCAATGTCTGTATAAAATGACTACGACTACACATTTAATAAAAGTTTTAATAAAATGCCACTAATAAAAGCCATGTTAGCAATGATATATTTTCTTTTATTTCCACAGTAGGTTGAAAACCCCTCTCCAGACGCTCTTCATATTCAAATACCGTCGTAAACAGATACAACCGTGGTACCATCAATCAAGCATTAGAACCTCGGCATGTGAAGGCATTCGCTGCCCTTTGTTCTCTACATTCAATGTGTCACATGTAATGTAGGTGGTTAGTAATTTGATTTGCTGTAGTTTCTACTAGGAAGCCATTGAATTCTTGAGAACCCCGGTTACCCTGGCTAGCATAACAATTTGATTTGGCACTACAAGCTTATGCTATGTCTTTGTCTTTAAGTAGTAACATGGTGTTTACACTGACTCCTACATTTGTGTGGCCTAACCTATTTTCTTATTTTCTTGGTTAAGATTAGTAGTATTCAGGGGTTGAGTTGTATTGAACTAAGAGTAATTGCTACTGGTATCACCCTAGTGTTATGTCCTTTCTTCTGTTGCCAAGCCAACTGTTAAAACACTATTATACTCCTTTCCAGTGCAGCGTGTTTCATCACTGACGTATGCTGTGGTGCATATCAAACAACTGGTAAGATGTAGGCTAATTTAAAAGCACTATTGATTTTTCTCCATTGTAACCTGAAGCCATGTTTTATTACTTTATCTAAATCAACATGTCCCTCTAGTAAAACTGGATCCCTACTTCACTGTCTCATGTTTTTACAATTTTAAAGAAAGGAAAAAAAAAAAATCCATCCATCCATTCGCTTCCGCTTATCCTTTTCAGGGTCGCGGGGGGCGCTGGAGCCTATCCCAGCTGTCATAGGGCGAGAGGCGAAAAAAAAAAAAAAAAATATATATATATATATATATATATATATATATATATATATATATATATATATATATATATATATGACAAAATACATTTTCTGTCTTTTTTATTTATTTGGTGTTCAAATCAATATAAAAACATTTTAAGAAAATACTTGAATAATGTTATCATTAACGTTTTGTATTGTTTTCTTTAATAACTAAAAGCCCTTTAAGATTAAAATTGTGACTAAGGTCTTTGCCAACAAATCGCCCTCGACTTTCTGCATACTGCCGTCAGAAATATATAATTAATTACTGGAACACAGATAAATTTGTTGCAGCTGACTAATCTGTCACTCAAGACCAGTCTCGGTTCCTACTGTGGGTGTAAAAGATATATTTAGAGTTTAAAAGTAGTCACTGTTTCTGCCGAGCCCAAATAAGTAGGTCAACACATCCATATCAAATAACATGCTGTTTTTAACAAGAATATATATACATGTACATAAGAGTCTGATTGTTAACATGCTGTAAAACTATAGAGGATACAAACTCTATGAACTTGAGAACGGTGGCATCATTAAGCTTGTGTGTTCAGCAGGTTCTTTATTTTATTGTTCCCTGCCAACACGTGAACTGATATAGCAGCATATCACACAGTGCAGCTGTAAAGTACCTTTCCTTGAGTACATACTATACATTACAACTGCCGTCAAGACTCTTTGATAAGACGATATGAACAATCCCCATTGCTTTTATACTGGTCAGGCATAAATAACCACCTAAAGAAACAAAGTCTAAAGACTTCCTGGCATCTGGTTAACAGGGAGGGCCTGTTTTTGGTTGTGTTTGCAACTCATGCTTTGTAGTCACAAGAAAAGTAGGGCAGTGGCATAAACCAGTCCAGGAGAATGCAGTCCATCCAGCTGGTAGCATGCAAACACAGTAACCAAGTGAAGGATCTGTTCTGTGGGGTATTTAAAGCTCCACTGACAGCCCTTTGATTAAAGGTATGTGGGACTTTACTTTCCGTGCTTGATGAACACATTCTTACTCCCAAATTGTCACACACAAAGTCATAGTCAGGACCTTTTTTGTGTGTCATTTCAAAGCACTAGTATTACCTTAAAATAGTTTCTGAAAATTACTATAAAGACTCTAAAGTCTCTGGACTTCCACCTGGATGACAAGAGTTTTCCTACCAAGTGTTGAACCACTATTCTTAGCCTGCGTTAGCTGTGTGACAAGTTGGAAATGAGACCGCTCTGCTGTATTTAATTACGCTGCTATTGCAATACAGGCTTACTGCACCCTACCTCACACTGGTTTTCAAAGGAGTTGGCTACAGTGATCTGCTAGAAAAACGCAAAGTCTCCGAGTTCTATTTTTACAGCTTATCCCATGATAAACTGTGCAACGTGGAGAACGGCAGAAAGAAAAACAAAACTTCTGCGAACGCTGTGGCTGCAGGTTTACCTCCACATTCATCATCTGGTCCCCATCACCGCCACCTGGTATGCTTGGATGTCTGAATTTGAACTATTTTAAGATCTGTGTTATTTTACTGCATATATTTCCTCATACTTTGAATGACACTTCTTCAGAAAGAAGAAATATCACAACCTTTCTCTTAAAGTTGAACTTGCTCAAAGTTCATGTATTGGAAATCATGTGCAAACTTCTGTTCTGACTCTGTTCACTAACTTTATGACTACTTTCTGCTTGTGCACACTACATTTTGGCATTTACTTTTTCCTCTGCAAATGTCACTTGTGGCCATTATATATATACAGTCAGCCTTGCTTTACAGTTTTTCTCACTTGCTTTGGCTCAGTTCTCAGATGATCCCTGATGCTGGCCACAGCGTGATAGTTTTACTCTGCAAAATATAAGCAATCACATGCAGAAAACAACATCTAACTGTCAAAATATAGTTGATCTAGATCCATGCAGTGTTTTGTGCATTTTCTTTTTATTTCTGGCATTATCCTGTGTTGTATGAACATTCTCATTAGCCTCCTGGTTAGGCAAGTGTGCATTGTTTACAAAGCAGGAAGTAACACTTTGTCTCCTAAAATGGGCCTCTGAAGAGCATTCAGTGTAGATCACATTAGCATTCTCAAAAAAAGAAATTCTCAGAAAAATAATAGTCTGATATCGGAGCTATTCACTGCCAGAGAGAACATGTGGGACAAAAGTCACTCTGAAAAAAATATCTGAACATTATGAACACCATGGTTCACACAGTCTCAAAAAGACTCTTTTTTTTTTTAAGTTTGGTTAGTTATTCAGTAACATAAGACTCTATTTTGACACATGAATTAAAGGTTGCAGCTTATCTTATCTAGTATTTTGCTGCACGTAGCCAGTGACTTTTCAAAAATCTTTCAAGAAAAGTGCCAAAACAATAGAGAAATACTCTAATTTCTAACATTTCAAGCCACTCTTTGCTGCAATGAAGACTTAATTCCACCTAGAAGTATGTTTTCAGGGAGCGTTTGTGCCTAGAAAATGATTGGAAAGGTTTTTAAATACAAATTACATGGATCAAAAAGCATTGTGTTAAAGAGCTCTCTCTCTAGCAAGTATCTGCAGTGCTGCATGTTTCACTGTTCTTGGCTCACAAGTAGTTTTACTGAGTTGCGCATCTGCTCAGTTTTGCACAATCATCTTTCTTTTTTTCTGCTGATGTTGGATTTTTCACAACTTAATTATGAGAACTATCTGCACAACAACTCGAAGAATCTGCTTTTTCTGAACACCAAAGATGAATGTGCACATACTTCTGGGTACCTCCCACTCCTGGTTGCAGCTTGCATACAAGGAACCTCCGTTTCATTTGAAAATGTTGTACACGTTAAGTTTGGTGTCATTCTAGCAGACGGTGACATTTATGTTCAGTTTCATAACCCATGCACTATTCTCAGCATCTCTAATGAACGTTTAAGGCAAAGCTCTAAACTATAGGTTATTTCTACCCTGAAACTTCTGCTTCAAAAAAGGGAAGTGTCCATGAATGTGTCTGTCTTCTTATAGAAGAGTATTCACGACAAATAGATTTTTTTCATTGCTGTCTGTTTATGCCGCAGTAGATTTGTTGAATAGGTTTTAAGATACAGAATTTCTACAATGATTCAGGCTTGTTTTGGATTTACGTTACTGTGAAAATATCAATAAAACAATCTGCCTTTATTTGATAGCAAAAGCATGGCGAAAATATTAAACACAGCACGATATGCTCAATTGATTAAACTGAAGATTACGCTGATACACAAAAGTCTGTGAAGTTATTGTATTTGATATGTATCCCAGAAGGCAGAAGGCACCCTTATACTTCTGTAAACAAGTCTGTGACAATTAAGGATATTCCTAATGCTGTATATTGAGCTTTTTTTTTTATTGTGTTTTAATTTTCTTAGCTGGACCACAGACAAAAATTACTTTGCCTTTGGCTTGCATTTAATTTCAGCACACATTGTCACAGTTGCACAGATGGCGAAGGCCTTGAGGAGGAAGAAAAGTGGTAGAAAGCGATCAATAGAAGTGAAAAAAAAAAAAACTTCTCACATGGCTCCCCCTTGTGGGTTAGGTGGAGGCATGGAGTCTGTAGTTGACACAGTGCAGTTTTGACTTATGATTTACATTTTAGACGCTCCCGTCTAGAGCAATTTACAGCTAGTGAACTGCTGGGGATTCACTGTCCTGGTCAAGGACATTTTCCAAGGATAGATGACTGTGGGACAGTCTAGAGTCATAAATTTAGACTCATAGCCTTTTTCAGTTATCCTGTGTGCAAAGTTTAATCATAAATTTGTTTCATTTCGTATTCCTCTGACACTCATATTCACATGCTGTTTCACCGAAGGGGTCAGCGCACAGCAGCAGGGGTTCAGTGTTTTGCCCAAGGACACTTTGAGAGGGATGAACAGCATTGATCTCAACGGGCTTTGCAGCTCATCTCAATGATCATACAGTCTTATGAGGACTGCCGTGCCTGGCCTCTTTCTTTCGCCTTGTGCTGGAATAAATCACCATCAATGCTGTGAACAAAAGAAAGGAGGTATCATCAATTTTTATTCACTCTGAGAGGTTACTTAATTGAACTAAATTTGGTCTGGGCTTTATGGCCATTCCCCTGTTATTTCCAAACTATAAAATGTCATCAAATATACAAAAAATATGCATGCCTGCTGAGCTGCGCTGAATTTAAATTAAGATTGGATTAGGATTATATTGGCCATCTTGTGGCATTAAGGTTTTCTGGGCAAATCTACTGCAGTCTCCTGAGTAAAATCAACACTGGCTCTCTACACACTTGAGTCAGGAAAGCTCGCTGCTGCAATTTGACACACTCCACAACGAGCATTCGTCAATACAGAAAAATGCCCTCTTTGCACACACAGCACTTGAGCTATGTTTTCCTTTAATTTATGCCACCAAAGGCATGCGTAAACAATTACAATTACTTGCGGCAGTCACAGTAAATCACTTTAAATCAGTATACTAAAACAACACGAGCAGATTTACATGCAAATTGGCCCAGGGAAGGTGGCGACATAAGCTTTTGAGGTTTACTGTGCTGCGTGTTCGAAGACTCCAGAATGTCTTGCAATTTCCATTGAGCTGTTTAGGAAATAAACAACACACATCCCTCCAAAGATAGCAGGGGTAGCATAGTATACAAAGTACTTCATTTGTAAAACTGCTCCAAACTTTTCATAAATCACAGCTTTCATCTGGAACCGGTAGGCAATGGTGTAACCTATTCTGGTACCAGGTACTCAAATGTACTCCATCTCCACTCATTACAGTGCTAGACTACCGTGAAGTGTCTCCAATAGTGAGCAGCAGGCCTGTTCATCAGAGGTGACGTACAAGTGGGAGCAGGGGATTGGGAGACTGATGGAGCTGTGATCCAAACACACACTCCGCACCTCCACAGCAAGCCGAAGGAACAGATTTATCTGAGCAGAATCAACAACAGCACTCGGTATACACAGGCGCCATGAATAATTAGCACTATAGACACAGTGAGCAGAAATATGGCTAGACTGCAAACAGCTCTGTGATACAGAAGAACACCAGAATAAATAGGCGCTTATATGGATTGACTTACTGTCAACATGCATGCATACAGGAGGTATTTTTGCACTGGAAATCCAAAATCCTCATGTGTTTGTGGGGGTGCATTTGGCTGTGAACAGTCCTTGAAAAGTGTTGTCTAGCGCGATGGCAGTGAGACGACAAACGCAGTAGCAAAATATCTTTATTTTTATTGATAAAATAAAAATACAAATCTGTTCATTAATCCCAAATATATACACATTCTTCTCATGATAAATACTGTACTTTTATCATCTCACTTGGAACATCTGTATGAACTGTTTACAAGCATTCATTTTCCAAAACAAGAACCAAAGGAATTATGGTGCTCCAGATGTCTGGTTGGAGCTTCCATATGCGCTCAGTAGTTTTTCATGTTGATTTCAAACGCTGAGCTTATTCATTTCAATATTAAAGAACAGACTTGGGGATATTCTGTGATTTGTATTCTTAATGCCAAATAAGTTCCAGGGGAAGAAAAGAGACTTTTCAATTTCTTAACCTGAGGCTTTGATTGACATATCCACTTTTTGTCTGCTAATAATAATAAAAAGGTCACAAACACATGCCCTGTTTTTAAAAAAAATCTTGCAACACATGCATACTAGCGGTAAATGGTTTTGCTGGAGGCTCGGGATGTGACATTTTAAACCCTTTGAACTTTTAGCCAGTACAAAATTTATGTGACACAATTCATTTCCAACTTTTTGTTACAAATTTGGTGCAACACAGTGCCCAAGCTGTTGGTTCTGTTAGGAGAAACAGAGAACTATATCAGTATTAAATAAAACATACAAAACAACACCACTGATATCAATTAGTGCAACTTAAATCATCAATATAAAATTATACCCTGAGTTTTAAAAAAAGCATAAATACCTAATAAAGCTAATAACGACAATCTTTCATTTTTAATGAGCCGTCTATGAACCCGTAAATTGTTACACTGCTTTTTCAGCAGAAAGTGTGGTGGCTCAGGTTTTTTGATTTTTTGTGCTGACCTCATTCGTGCACGGGTATGATTATTTTCCAAGTCATTTAAGTCGCATAAAAGCATTTAATTAATAGGCGCCCATCCATTTGGGGGGATCCCCCTCATAGTAAGCAGAGCATTATTTCCCAGCACCACTGGAGCGAATCCCTTTAATTGAGAAGTGTCATAAGAGGCATCTGTAAACAGAAGGCACGAAATAAATAGCTCCAAGTAAATCAAGACCACCCCTGCTGCTAATTTCATCATTCATGACTGCTCCCAGGGGCCGAGTCCATCTTGTGCAGGGTCCTTTCTCATTTATTGTTTGTCATTATTGGCTCAGGTAGTCACGGATATTCACGCAGCTACCTCGTGTGCATTTTATTTGGGCAGTTTAGTTGTTTAGTGCTGCTGATGAATAGATGAGAGGACATGAACTTCTTCAGGTCCTATGGATCACTGCACTTTAAAAAAAAAAAAACAGGCCCTTGGCAAATTGTGATACATGACCTGTGCTTCAGAAGTACAAAGCAGTCCAATAACTGGGTCTGGGACACAGTTATTGTATTTCCAAAGGTTTGTTGATTATGGAGCTTTGTAGTAAGTGTAATTTTTTTACCCTTAAAGGAGGTTCGAGCTACCCTTTTTAAGATAATTTCTAATATCTTTTCAGAAAACACTTCTCACCCCAGTCTTCATATTTTTTTTTCTATAAAAAAAATAACTGATTTCAGGAGTCAGTTATGACAGCGTTTGACAGCTTTTTAAAGTGCTAAACCCCGTGCAGTCAGTCTTGCTTGGTGGTATATTGGATCTCGTCTGTCGGCTGTTTGTTCACAGGACAGTTGCAGAGTGTAGTTTGCTGACATCTGTCATCATCTTGGTCTCCCTCTGTGAGCCTGTTGCTGGAGACACACAACAGGCCCTTCATTGCCAATGTGACACACACATACACCAAAAAAAAGCAGGACACCTGACACACTATGCTACTTTAAAAACTGCCACAATGTCACAAACACTCGAGACTAAATACAATTTTACGGCACTGACAAACACTGTCAACCCAAAAAATGCAACACTTTTTAAGACTGACTGTCAAGCATCTTTCAAAAAAGAGTGAGGCAGCAACTGTTGAGCAGACAGTGAAAGAAGGAGCAGGCCTCGTATAAATGCAAGTACACAGGAAGCAGGACAACACAGGCACAAAAGTGCACGTCAGAGACAGCCGCATGCTGGAAATCTGCAATATCAAACATATGGCATCTGTTGGCTGCTATTGTGCTGTGTCTCACACTCACCTGCCTTTGGTGAGCTAAGTGGGCAGGCTGCCCATGGCCATGAGCATGAGCGTGGCCATGCCTGTGTGCGGTGACATGCATTTGGCCATTCCGAGGTTGGTGATGATGGTTGGTAGGCATCACGGTGTGATGGCGATGCGCATCAGGTCGCTGAGCCACTGGCATATTAACTGGAGGTCTTGGGGGCTCCGGGCCTCTACCAGGGGATTTATGGTGTTTGCGCTCTTTAGGGAGCGTTTGAAACTCTCTGAGGGGGATAACAGGAGGAGGAGTTGGTGGGTGCTGATCCCCAGCAGCTGGAGCTTGAGTCTGTGGTCCGGGGTGAAGCAGGGCAGCCTGGGTCTGCTGTCTCCGATTTTGAAATGTCTGAGCCCTTGCAGTGTGGACTTTGAGTGCAGCCTGGGTTAGATTACTGGGTTTTTGCTGGGTGGAGGGATATGGGGCTGGAGCAGTGCCCCTTTGGGGAGCTTGACCAGCACCATGTGTGACAGGCTGTGTCTGTGTACCCACGCCTTGTGGTGCTGTTTGAACTGGTGCTGTTTTGTTTTGCTGAGCCATGTGTGCCTGTTGAAGATGATTAGGATCAGCCAAAGCTCTTGTGTCCGCACCCTGCGGTGCAGTCAGTCCCTGTTGTATGGTGGGTCCTTGTGAGACAGCAGAGTGGCCTACAGAGGCAGAGGGAGGCAGTGCCTGGGGGTTATTGCTGTGAGTGGCTTCCTGCCTGGGGGCAGACTGGCTACGAGGCGAACCTCTGATGTCTCGCTGAGCACTTTCCCTTTGTGTGTGGGGGCTTCTCTGTGTGCGTTGTGAGGACTCGTGCTGGGTTAAAATGCCAGAGAGTACCTGCTGAAAATCAGCCGAGTGCTGCCGCGAGCGTCTGTCAGCTAATGATGCATCTTGTCTGGGTGGAGTCCTGCTACGGGAAGCAGTTTGTCTCTGAGTTCGAGGCTGAGATCTGTTTGTTGTTCTTCCTTCGCGTATGGGAGCATGGCTGGTATAGTCTGTAGTATCACTGGTGTACTCAGATGATGTCTGTCCTCTGTCTTGCGTGCCGTTGGGATACGCTGGTGTCCCTCTGAGGAAATCCCAAGACATCTGTCGACGGGAGGAACTAGGAGTGGCCTCTTGTCTTCCAGAGTTCCTGTCAGACCTCCTGTGAGACTCTGGTTCCTGGTATGTTTGTGTGTTGGCATTCCTCTGTGAAGTGTTATTACTGTTATAATGTGTGTATCCAGTCGGAATAAGTCCTGGTTGATCTTGCTGATATGCGTTTACTTGAGCATCCTGGGGGTCACTAGGATAGGGTCTGCCACTTTGCATTCTGGGATTAGACTGCCCTGCAGGCATCAGGCTGTGTTGGATTTGTGAAGCATTATTATTGGCTGCATTGGTAAAGGGAAAAGAAATGTCTTGCTGTGTCTGTTGGCCACCAGTTGGATACGAGTTAAGATTGACATGAATGGCGGGCAACTGTGCATTGTTGTTCAGCTGGGTAGTTTGCGGCAGCGCATTAAGGCTGACATGAACCGCCTGCGGCTGGCCGCCGCCCTGGGCAGGGCCAGTCTGTATGAGAATGTTAGGATTTTGCTGCTGTGTGTTTGGGAGTGTGTTTGTATTCTGAGCATCGGTCTGCACGAAAGCCGGGTTGTCAATGCCATTATGTGGATATGAATTGGTGTTCTGAATAGCATTGTGTAGGAGTCCATTTGTGTGCGTATGGCCATTGTGTTGGCGTGTGTCAGAGTTACGCAGCCCATTTGGCGGCAGTGTCTGCAGGTTGTCAAGGTTTTGGCGTGCAGCTCTGTATAAGCGGTCAGAGTTGTGTTGATAGAGGGGAGGGTTGGGACCTTGATCCAAATCCCTTCTACCATTAGGCTGTGGATCTGGGGGCTTAATGGAAAGACACAGAAAAAGGAAAAATGGAATGAGAACAAAAAAGAATTATTAATAAATCAGATCTGTAGTTAAAATTTTAAGGGGCTTACCACAGGCCTTTGATTTGGGTTGGTCTTTGGAACCAGCGCAGTTTCCCTTTGTCTTAATGCTTTAATAAAACAAATAGCATTGCAACATTGCAAGGAAAAATTAATGGACTACTTTTAAAGTAAAGATGCTAATAAAGACTGTGATGAAAAGTGTTTTGCTTCACAAAATATACAATAAAATATTTAAAAGTGGACAAACACAAGGTTTGTGGTCATACACACACACGAACTCACCCTTCCTTCTTCGCACAAGAAAGAAAATGAGCACGATGAGGAGCACGATGATTAAGATGCCCAGGAAAGAGCCAATCACAATCCCCGCCACTTCCCCTCCGCTGAAGCATACGTCTGAAATAGAAGGAATGGTGTCACAGGGGGGAGAATTAATAAAGATAATGAGTCTGGAGGCTCTGACAAACAAGAGGAGGCAAAGAAAAAAAATGAGACAAGAGGAGGTGAAGATTCTAAAAAAGGAATGATAAAGTAATTGCAAAGAAAGAGGGGGGTGAGGAAACAAGTGAAAATAAAGGGATGAGTCGGGCTGGTTCACTGAATGACTTTGACCGCATTCTCAGCAGATCAATCTCCCAGGATACTTTCTGTCCCTCTCCTGTCGTGAAGACAGATATGAGGACGTAGTCCAAAACTAACTGTCATCATAATCAGTCAGAGAGAGGTCAGCGTTCACCATAACTCACCCACGACGGCAAAGACTGTGCTCTGGGTTGACGTGTTTCCAGTGATGGCGTTTCTGGCCGTGCAGGCGTATCGGCCGCTCTGATTTTTCGAATAAGTCTGAATGGTGAGTGCCCCGCTGTCCGGCGGGCTATTTGTGATAGGCTGTCCGTCGAGTTGCCAAGAGAAGAGCGCAGGAGGCAGCGAGTTAGACGTACAGGTGAGACGTGCCGTCTGTCCCACCACCACGTCCCCTCCCCCGACACACTGCTTCGGGGTGTCCTTGGTCAGCACAGGGGTGTCAGGGCCATCTGGTTTGTTGATTATTAGAGGGCAAAGTTATCAGCACCCGAAACATTTACTTCACAAGTACAATGAGGACAATTTTATATCTCAAAAAGCAAAGGCACGGATTATATGTTCAGCTAAAGGAGTTATCATTTTGTCAATTTTATTTTAAAGTCATCGAGATAAATCACTCTGGTGAACTGTCTTTAATCTTGGCTGCAAATTATTCAGCTAATGGAGTTTTGCCATACGGAAAAAATAAGAAAATGTTCTCTCTAAAGGTTATTTTTACATGTATTGCATGACTTGCATGCCTCACAGTATAATTCACTCACTGAAGTGGCCGCTTTTGTATTTTTCTTCTTAAAACATGATTATAAGCTAGTACGAATCAAGTACGACTCAAATAAACACTGTGTATGTTGTATATCGGAAATATGGATAGAATTTCTCCCACATGATGCTTGAAAACCAGGTTGTTTCAAACCGCTGTGTATTCCCAAGGACACTTTGGCAGGTTCAGTGTCAAAAGGACTGAACCACCAAGAATGCAGTTAGTGGGCAAATATTAACTACTACCCTAAACTCAGCTGGTCTGATGTCAGCACAGCTTAACTGAAGAAATGCATTAATTAAAAAAAAGATGGAAACTATTGTAAATATTTGCTTGTTATAGTTTCCCACATGCAGGCTTTGCAGATTTATGGTTGATTTCTGTTTTTGATTACTGCCCAGTTCACCAAACTGGGAAATTGTGGTTGAAATTGAAAAACTGGCCTGAATAATTATTGGAGAAAAAAAAATAATCAAGACATAAGGTGACATTGAAAGTAATCATTAGCTGCACTTTTAGTTTTACCAGCTGTTATCAGTCTACAGTAGAGCAGCCCCTGTTGATGAATACGTCTGTGGCTACAGAGGACGGGATTTATTTCGGACACACAAAAAATACACGTTAGATCTTTGAGGACACCAATCAGAAGCATAGCAGTTGTAACATGAGAATTACTGAATTACTGATGTGCTCGAGACAAAGCCAGAAGCACAACAATAAGCTTTTGGACAATGTTCTGTGCACTCTGAGTGCACTTCAGCATACTGTATGCAGTGCAATGGGGGTAAGCAGATAAGCTACTGCTATTTGCAGTGGCTACAGCAGATTAGCTTCCTCTTGTCTTAATCACTACAAACTCACAGTAGATAGTGAGGCTCTTTGTGGCAGTTTGGGCACTGACAGGGTTGCTGGCTGTACATGTGTACTCCCCCGCATCACTCCGTCTGGCTGGGTTAATGATGAGAGAGCCACCGGAGATGGTGATCCTGGAGTCAGCAGTGACTGTTGAGCCTCCTTTGCCCCACTGGACTGTAATCTCCGTCCCAGCAGTCCATGTACAACTCAGAGACACATTTCCCCCCTCCAATGGTACTGAAGGCACAGACAAACTCACTCCGGCTACGGCATCTATGGGAAGAAAAATAAACTTTACCAAAGAGCCGCAAAAGCAGAAATGTCGAGAAAAGATTTTAAAATTAACGACTACTATAGGTATGAGCCTGAGTGTTTGAGAGAGAAAGAGAACGAGAGGGAGCTCACTTCAAAAGTTGGAGTGACAGAACAATAGAGGGCAGCTTTATGTATCTGTTGAGGATAATTTATTGTAATCAAAGCAAGTGAGAGCTGAGAAGGGACACCGTTCAGATAGAGGCACAGATGGCGAATAAGGGGGCAGACGGTGTGAGTGGTACCCGAAATGCCTCTTGGCGAGTAGCCTAAGTTAAATAACTGGAAAAGGAGAAGAGGGGGCATACGGATGGAGGAGGAGGAGGAGGAAGCGGTGACTAAGAGAGAACCGCAGCAGCTACAGCAAACAAACAAAAACATTCGAGCAACTACTAAATAACTCTAATCACTCCTGTTTTTGCAGATCACCTGTGAATCAGCAGCAGGATTTATATTTTAGCATTTTGGCTGCCTTTCATTTCAAGAGGAAGCTATGAACGAGTAAGTAGGAGGCTGAGAGTCGTGCAGAAGGACTCGGCTGTTCCATGACATGAACTTGCTGTGGTGAGTTTGGAGAATGTGACCTTTCAGCAATAATAGACTAGTGCCTCTAACAATTCGGTCTCTCTGGCACCCTATTAGCACTGGTGGTAAGAAGGTTGAGAAAATCTCTACATCATCCCTGCAGCGTGGGCAGCTGACTGAAAATAAAGAGAGACCCTCAGCTGTTCGGGCTCCATTACAGTACTGAATATAAATGAATGCAAATACAGTATGTACTGTATGCAAATGCAACGCTACATTAAGACCGCTATAATATCAAACATCTAAGAGCATGAATGCTGCATATTGAATGAGTTTTAATTAGCATAAAGCCCTGAGCCACTGGTTTCATCCCCTCCTCTTTTTTCATTAATTTTACCTCGCCTACTATGGGTCACTAATTTCATTATACCTCACAGCCTAATTCTCTTACTTCCCGAATCCTCCCTCTTCTCTTTTTACTCCCTGGTATTCCTCCCTAACATTATCGCTTCCCTCAAAACCTCTCTCCCCCCACACACTCTACGAGCCCTCCGCTTTCCCTTCTCACCCCACTTCCCAACCCTCTCTTAAATCAACTCACAGGGGCACTTCTTTATCTCTTACCAAACACTCTCAGCTGTACTGATCCGGTGTTCACAGACAGGTTTGTGCTAGAAGTGGGAAGCACCGTTGCCTGGTAGCTCCCTGCATCCCGGAGCTGGGCACTTCCAATTCTGAGCGTGTTGGCAGTGATGGAGACCCTGCCCTGGAACTGTGGTGGTGGTTCAACCGTTGAGGTCCCTCCAGCCCACACGCCCAAAGGGTTGTTCTCATACGACCATGTGATGGTCAGGACACTTGGTAGGTTCAGCAATGTGAACACTACATCAGTACCAGTTTGAGACAACACTGGGTTTGTCTGGAAATTGATCACCACCGGTTTCTGACCCAGTACACCGACGGGGAGGAGAACTAAACAAACAAACAAACAAAAAAAGAGAGATATTAAAGATGCAGTGCTTACAATGTTTATCATTTCAATTTAGGGTGGAGGAAATGTTTTATATTTCAAACAACGTGCAGCAGAACCTGATAAGAATGTAATCTTTTTTTACGAAAATAAATATACTAGACAGTGAAATTAGCCGTCATCATAATAGCACCTGAGGACACATGACTGTTTACATCAAATTTCAGGGTAATCCAGGCAAAGATAAGCATAAACACGGTGTATTTTTTAAAATTAAATCAGTGCATCTCAGTGTTTTTGTTTTGTGACCTTCTGCAGAAATTAGAAGAGTCTAGACAAAAGAGTCTTAGAAAAAACTAAGGAATAAAATCAATGTATGGCCTTTTTATTTCTTCTTTCCTCAATAATGAGTCATCAGTTCATTCAACAAACAAGTAATTTAAAACCAACATAAACAGCAAAACGGTTCTCATACTTTGATGGTGACGCATTATAGTGTCATTTGAGAAGCTGTGGCTTCGACCAAAACCAGAGGCAGATGGCGAAAGTTCAAACAACCGCCTAGCTGAAAATGGAGAGCCAGTTTAACTATTGGGAAGAAAAGTCACCCTCCAAAAAGCCAGGCGAAAGCAAGGCCATCCACTGCAACAGCCCACATTACTTAGATACTCCCACAAGGGAACGGGTCATGTTCAGGTCATTTTTCACTATGAAAAATTGGTCAAACTTATGTCTGAGCTGGATTTGGTTTCTGTTCTGTTTACAGCAACAACAAAAAAAGAAAGAAAAAAAGAGAAAAATAAGCATCTAGTGTTGGTTACAGTAGCAAGTACTGAAAAGAGGGGATTCTCTTGAAAGTTAAAAATGCTATTAACAGTCCGTGGGCAAATACACTCCCACTTTAGTAGGTACAGCTGTTTAACTGCTCATTAATATCTAATCTAATCAGCCAATCATATGGAAGTAACACAATGCATTTGGGCATGTAAGCACTGTCAAGACGACCTGCTGAAGCTCAAACTGAACGTCACAGAAGAAAATGTGATTTAAGTGACTTTTAACATGGCATGGTTGTCGATGCTTGACTCACTGGTCTGAATATTTCAGAAACTGTTGATCTGCTGGGATTTTCCCCACACAACCATCTCTAAACTTTACAGAAAATTATCCAAAAGGAGAGAATATCTGGTCAGCAGCAGTTTTCTGGGCAAAAATATCTTGTTAATGTCAAGAGGTCAGAGGAAAATGGTCAGGCTGCTTGGAGCTGACAGGAAGGCAACAGTGACTCAAATAAGGACTCGTTATAACCAAGATATGCAGAAGAGCATCTCTGAATGCACAACACGTCAAATCTTGAGGCAGAAGACCACAGAGGATGCAACTCCTGTGAGCTGAGAACAGGAAAATGAGGCTGTAATTCACACAGGCTCATCAAACTTGACAACAGAAGATTAGAAACACTGACTGATGTAACGAGCTACAGTTTCTGAAGCAACAGAAAAGCATGGATCCGTTCTTCTTTGTAATAGGGTGGTGATGTTTGTGTAGTAATGCGGGGGCTCCTTAGCACCAACTGAGTCAAAGCCGACCTGAGCATTGCTGCTAGTGTACCCATTTTCTGATGAGGTTAACATGTCGAAAAGCTCAAATCATATCAAATCATCTCCAAGAATATGATAGTTTGTTCCCTGTATTAAAATAACCAGATCTCAATTTAACAGAGCACCTCTGCAGCAGATCAGGAAATTTGCATCACGGATGTGCAACCAACAAATCTGCTGCAACTTTGTGATCATATCAATATGGTCCAAAATCTTTGACGAATGTTTCCAGCAGCTTGCTGAATCTGGAGAATTAAGGCAAGTACTAGCATAGTGTCTGGTGTGTGTCTGCATGTTTGTGTTACCGCGATATAATAATGCAGATTGGTGAATAAGAAGGGGAAAGGTGTGGGACACATCACTGAGCATTTTTGTTTTGGGAGCAGAATGGAATAAAACGGTACGTAACATTTCTAAATTAAAATAATAATAATGAAAACTGAAAAAAATGGTATTTACAAAAATGTTTAGGTTACAGAGATGCACATGTTTTTGAGAATGAAAAGAAAGCATCTGCATTTTCACTTATATGGGGTTTTGGAATACTTCTAATAGCATAGTATTCTTAAATTTGTAGTTTTACTCCAAGGATCTGAGTACATCTTTCACCACTGCAGAGGAGAAAATCTATAGATACACACAGTGGGCTCAGGGGGTAAAAACCCATTAGTAAGGTACACACTCTTTCCTTCCTCATGGATTTCACACCATGATTTTTGGATTGTAAGTGATCCCAAACTAAACATCTATTTTGTGTTTTTGTTAGCCTGACTTATTGTAAGCCATGTCATAATCATATTTGCTGTATCTCTTCACAAAATCAGTGGTGCATACGCGATTTTTTAAGCAACTACGTTCCAAAGAAAAACTGAATTTAAGTTCTTCTGCTGTTTGCATGTTTGTCAATTTGAAATCTGCATGGGAATAAAGAAGGAAATATGTGCTTTTGTCTTTAGCTACCATTCCTCTCTGTGTGTGTTTTGTGTTAGTATTGCAGATTGAAGCTGGAAAAGCCCTGCTGAATTTTCAATGCCTTTTTTTTACTGGCATATAAAGCTTCTATGCCACAACACACCAGCCAATGATTTATAGTGAATAAATCAATATGGTCCTGATAAGTCTCGCTGGACTGCCTTTATACGATTTTCACAGGAGAGCAGAGAATAAAATGACACCAGTGAAATGGCCTGTATTCAGGTTTCCCCGCTGATTTGTTAAAGACAACAAAAGTGTTTTAGGCTTTTAGGTTTGTTGTCTTCTTAAAAAAAAAAAGTCAGAATAAAGGCTAATGAGTCAGAAGTGAGAAATGATAACGAGTGAAGCAGCCCAGAGCTGATGCTTTCATGTGCGGTTGTAATGTTTTTACAAGGCCGTTTTTACAAGGGCACCTAAAATAAGATGCATTTATGGCATCATTAAGAGTTAGACTTTAATAAGTAAAGCCTGTCTAAGAAATCACTATTAAAGTGATTTAGTTGGATACATGGATCTGAAATGAACTGCAGCAAAGAGTCCAGAGGCCATGCCAATTGCAGCAAAAGTGGAGTGATGATGAAACTTTCACCTGCAAACTTGTACCCAAAGAGGCTGCACTTTAAATCTGTGGGTTGCTCCAGTGGGTGTGGCGGTTTCTTTTGACAGTCCTCGTTAAGTCACTTTCAGCTGAACAACATTTCTGAAGATGTAAACTAAACAGCTTCTTGTTTACCAAAGAATTGATCAGAAACGCATCCACCAAACCGCAGGCACAAGAACTGGAAAAGTGCTTTCATGAGCAGTGTAGGTTGAATGAGAACTGTGTAGAAGCAGCTGCCGATAGCAGCAAAATGAATATTTAATCATATGAAAATGTTGATGATTATTACTTTAATAATTATCTCTCATGCATGAAGAACAGCCCTTAGTTAATGAACAAATTAAAATATAATTTACATTCCTGGCGCTAATTCGCTTTCAGAAGCTTGTTGCCTGATCTTTTTTGTTTTTGAGCAAAAGGTTTTCACAAACAGGAAACACAAGGCGCTAAGTGCGGCTGGCATTATTTTATATTTTTTGCTATCAACAAACCCCGTGAAGAAAAATCGCGTTATTCTGCCTCTGAACCTTTTCTGGGCTCACTTGTTCCTGCTGAACTCATAAATCTTTAAAAACATTTCACAAATACATAGCATCACTCCCTCTCTCTTTTTTTTCTTAAAATACAGTAGATCTAAAACAAACAAAACAACAAGAAAAACAGAAAAAAGGAAATGTATTTTTTTTTAAATAAAAATAACTGAAACAAGAGCAAACTTCGCCTTTCTTGGGACTTTTGCAGGCGTTTGCTTTTTTATGTCATGTTTTCAAAACAATAGCCAGGTATCGATGCTACTAGTAGTCCTATTGTTCATATTATTGTTTTCAAAACCTGTAGACTCGCCCTTCCCATTAAAAGAAAAAAAGACACTGTTCGTTGTGAATCACGAGATGAAAGCTCAGATGTTTGAGCCTGTAAGCAGGCCCTGAAGGCATCACGTCACTTAGTCGGAGCAACGACGGGAATGCAGCCGCGCAGGTTTAAGAGCGGTTAAAGGCGAGCTTTCTGCTTGAAATGCAGTTGTTTTAAAACGTGCCTGGAATACCACGGCGTCTTTTCCCTCCACTCTCAGCACAGACTCAGTCGAAACTCTTTGGACTTTACAGACTTTTGTGAGCTGTTTGAACCTTGCACGCGGGACATGAGGAGAGGTGACTGTCAGTGCAAATTGTTTTACCTGCCAGCGACAAGCTGATAAGGAGCAAAGGTTGTCTCATGTCGTCAGTCAGGCCAGTCTGTTGGGAGATTAAAGCATTAAAACCTTCACTATACAAATATATATATATATATATATATATATATATATATATATATATATATATATATATATATATGCACACAATAAATGTATGCATGTGTGGATATTTTTAAAAATCCCTAAAGATATTCTCTCCGGTAGCTGGGATAGGTGTGGATATTTTTTCCAATAAATGCTGTGTGGACATTTTATCATATTGTTACTGTGCTGGCTGGCTATACATCTAGTTCGGTTTACATCTGATTTATAAACAAACAAACATAAACATCTTAAATATAGTATGTAGTATAGGTTATATTATAATAGGCTTACCTCTGTATAGCCCCTTTGTCCACATATTAGTTTTGTGCTGTAAAGACGAAAACACTTGTCGGCTACTTCCTACATTTCTGTTCATACCTGTGACGGACACGCCTGTTTTCTTAAAGAGGACGCAGTCATTTGTTTGCGGTAGAACGGTCAGTGGGTGGGAAATAACTTTGAAGTAACAGCTGTTGCATTGAAGCGACAGCATTTGGAGAAAGTCGATTCCCTTCACATTCATCATTCATCGGCATTTTCCTTCCGGTAGGTGATCTCAGGTCAGCACAGTGGTTAAGATGCAAGACTGAGATGCTTTAGACGTGTGCAGAGGAGGGCTACCAGGCAAAGGATATTGAATATGGAGCTGCCAGGCAATTGAAAAAAATTAGACCACAGGGGAGATTTGTGGATGTAGTGCAACAGGTTGACAAAGGAGAATGTAAGGGAAAGAGGGTGAGATAGGAGATGATCCGCTGTGGCGACCCCTATAGGGAGCAGTCGAAAGAAGAAGACATGATCCCCTAGAGCACCAGATAAAATCATATAATTGCACCATCTTTACACATTTGAGTCTTTGATTCAGTTGCTTGCTTGTGCAGTAACACATTAGCAAACTGAAACAACCCCAGCAAGTAATTCATTTGCATATGGAGCCAGAAGCTTATAGATGATGTCTGCTGAGGAAGAAGAAGGAAAAAAAGAAAAGAAAAAAAAGCTGATATGAGGGCTAACAGTGTTGATATTTTTCAGCTGTTGTATTAGTGCCACCCACTGGTTAATTCCAACTAACAGCACTTTTCTGTAGACTCAGTGGGGGCCACAGCTGTGATTCCCATGATTATTCGTAAATCCTTTGCAAATACAAATGGTTTTATAATCATTTTTAAATCGCTCATTATATCCGTGCCCCAGGATGTGCTCCCCAAAGTGAGAAACTGTGGAGCTAACCTCTGAATAAGTGATGTCATTATGCTTCAGTGCTCTAGTGGTGTAAGAGACACGTGTGGCAAAACAATCTCGTGTCAGAGCTGGTTCGGAGGCTGTTGTGGCGCTTTCGATCAAATCGTCTTGTTTGATGGATTCATTTGTATCCGCTCGCAGTTTTTTTAAAACAGCTAGCGATCAGATTTTAACACAAAGCTAAACTTTCCCAGAGAATGAAATCGCTGGTATTCCCCTTAACGTGCTTGAAGAGGTTTCTCAGTTGCAAGCAAGGGACAATTATTGGAAGAAATAAAAACAGAGTAAATCGTGTATTAGTTCCTCTTTACAATTCAACACCAAAACAATGCATTGTGTCTGCAGGGCAACTAGTGTTCGTGCCGGATAAGAAGCCCGCAGTACAAAACCTATTTTGTAAGAATGCGTTTCAACATTGTCAGTGATTTCCTTCCAAAGAAAGCCATTTCTTTTTATCACTATTAACAAACAGCTCAGAAGCAGCTGTGTGAAAATCTAGAATCAAATATGCTGTATTGTCCAGGGAGCGTATGCACAGGCCCAGGAAAGGAGCAGGGTGGTGCTTATAATAAAAAGGGGGTGGTTTTACAATAGACAGTTCAACTTATTTAAAGCACAAAGCAGAAAAGAGCATTGACTGTACAGGAAGTGGTGGTGGGGTGGGAGGTAGACTGTTGGAAAAGAAAGTGACGCCTACGTGACACACAAGAGTTGGACATGACGAGAAGGCGGAAAAGGCCAGAGAGAAGAGAAGAAGCTCCAGAAGACATCTGGCTTTACTGCTGTTTCAAACTGGAATATTTCTTACAATGGCAAGCGCTTTAAAGGTATTGCGGTGTTTTGGGCCATAATTCTTCTCACTGAGGTGAACTGCGCTGCACTTTAACCTCTGAGAAAGTCAACACAGAGCAGAAGACCTCTGACTCAACTGTGCTGTCTGTCTCGGGTTTAGAAAGGTAGGTGAGTCCCGCTGCAGAGGGTTTTGATGTGGATAACTTCAAGGTAAACAAAAAGGGGAATTCTAGGTTATATTTAATGCATGCAGGTTGGGTTGTGTTCTTGCACCGTTATCTCTGTTCGCTCTCTGTGTTTTGCTGTAGCAGCTGTGCTTGAGGGGCTTCATTTTAGTTTTGGCAGCAGATGTGTCCCGGTTTTGTTCCAACTTCTGATTTTACCGCAGTCTGCAATGCCAGTACTGTTGTTCTTTGGATACTTCACAAATAAATTAAGAGGGGAGAAAAAAAAAAGAATACCCTAAACATTTGGCTTACATTTTTTTTAATAGAAGGACATGCTGGCTGTAATTGTTTTTGCTCTCATTTTAATTTCACATTTTCTCTGGAGGTGGTGTTATTATTCTTGCTGCAGTGGCACCCCTGCTGCCTGAGTACAGAGGAAATTGTGTGCCGCTGCTGAGGTCATGGACAAATTCCTCTTTCTCTACTCTCCGTCTACATCAGCAGGTGTTATGGATCTACAGTATTTCCTGTGCTGGAGAGTTGCCCCACTGTTTCTCTTGAGTAAGCCTTTTTTGTTGTACCCGCCATATTAATGATTTTGTCATTAGGCAAAAAAAAAAGCAAAGAAGGGAAAAAGTATTGCTATGTTGCTTTGCCCTTTTTTCTTTGTTCAAGCTGAGACAGTGGCACAGTTTCTGTTCCTCAGCCACACAAAGAATGATCAAAACAACCCTAAGACGTTGCACTGTTACGCAAAAGTGCCTCTTGCGTTAATGACCGCACTTGCATTATTTACGTTTCCCCCATCCTTTGCCTTTCAAGTTAAGACACATGATTAATAGCTCTCATGGTAAATGCACACAGGCTTACCAGGCTTTGACACAGATTTTAGGATATTGATGTGGTTTGATGGATATCACATTAGGCATGGCTGTCATGCATTATAAATCATAACTTGACATTATTTGACAGCAACTAGCTATAGTATATTCATAAAGCACATACAGAGAAGGATGGCGATGACATATTATGTTATTGTTTGTTTCATTAGCTTTCTATTTTGTTCGTACAATGCAAACACTCCAGAGGCAAAGGTCTGATTGAATGCTGCAGGTCTTCATGGCCAGCGCAGTAGAAATATGCACTGTATGAGTCATGCAAGTGAAAGAGGCACAGAAGACGATGTAATAAAGAACAGTGCGATCTTTGTTCTCAGTGCCATGTGGGCTCCATTGTATGTCAGTGCACATCCTCAATGAAGAGCCGGTGTATGTAATCCCCGGATCCAGCCTGGATCTGAAAGCCCAGATCAAGCGTGGATACCTGGAAGACATCTCCACAATAACCTGGGAACACGAGCCGGAAACGGGGTTTAATATTGAGAGAGTGACACTGGCCACGTGCTCTGGCAGGAGTCTCAAGTGTGCTGGTACGAGGCCAAATGTCCGTGTGAGCACCGAGCAGCAGGAGACGACACTCCAGATTAATGGATACACCACAGCGGACAGCGGCGTGTACATTCTGACTGTGACAGATCGCCAAGGAGCCAACACCTCCACACAATGCATCGTCAGGGAATACGGTACAGTATGACGGTCGGCACGTGAGAGGATTTATTGTGACAGCCTTAGATAAATCCCCTTTTGTTAGTAAATTATGTGCACAGTCACTTTAGTATGCTGTCCATTGATCCAGGTCCCCACTCCACAAAGGCTTGTTGTAACAGACGTTATGGAGAAATTTAAAGACACTGCTGGTACAGTGCAGGGATACACAACTGCTTGAGTGTTAAGATGCTCTATATTTACTATAGTTGATCATTTAATTCAAATTATGAGCATTTAAAGGTTGTAGCGTAACCCCTCACTGACTCTGGTTCTGACAGAAGTTTCTTCCTGTTAGAAGGGAGTTTTTCCTTCCCACTGTCGCCAAGTGCTTGCTAAAAGGGGGGCGTTTAGTTGTTGGGGTTTCCTCTCTATTAATGTAGAGTCTTTACCTTACAATATTAAGCACCTTAAAGTGTCTGATGTTGTCATTTGGAAGCTTATAAATAAAACTTCAGGTTCAAGTTGACTTCCTACCAATCTCGGTACCTCCAGGAGCAGCTGGTCAGCTGACCTCAGAGACCGACAGGGTGTGTGGAGATGAAAAAGCTCAGAGAGGCAAGGCGGGGCAAGACTGTGAAAGCATTTAAAAATAAACATAAGAATTTCAAAACTCTAAAAGACACAGGCAGGCAGTGCAGTGAGGCCAGGACAGGGGTTATATGCACTCTTTTACGAGTTCCTGTTAGGAGTCGTGCAGCAGCATTTTGAATCAGCTGCAGACGTGAGAGCAACGACTGACTGACCCCCACATAAAGTGAGTTACAGTAGTCCAGGCGGGAAGAAATAAAAGCATGGCTCACTATTTCAAGGTGCTGCCTCGAAAGAAAAGATTTTACTCTTGCCATTCGCCTTAAATGATAAAAACTGGACTTCACCACTGCTCTGATTTGGTTGTCCCATTTAAAATCACTGTCCAACTTAAAACCAATATCAGTAACAACAGGTTTAAAATAAACTTCCAGAGGTCCCAAAGATGCAGAGTAGGACTCACAGGGACCACTGGGTCCAAACACCAACAACTCTGTTTTCTTTTCATTAAAATTTAAAAGGTTTAGAGCCAACCAAGCTTTAATGTCATCTAGACATGTCATGAGAGGTTTTATGGAGATGCCACCCTTCTGCTTCAGTGGCAAATAAATTTGGCAGTCTTTGGCATACCAATGAAATGCGATCCCATGCCTTCTAAGGATAGAAGCCAGAGGCAATAAATACAGTAAAAACAGTAGTGGCCCTAAAATTGAGCCCTGTGGGACACCGCATGACAGAGGAGCTGAAGATGAACCGAGAAGGCTGACAGAGAAAGTTTGATCTGACAAAGAAGATTTAAACCAATTAAGTGCAGTGCCACCAATACCTACTACATCACTTAATTGAGAAATTAGAATATTGTGGTCTACGGTGTCAAAAGCAGCAGTTAGGTCAAGCAAGACAAGGACAACATGGTTACCAGAATCACATGCCAGAAGGATGTCATTAAAAACCCTTAATAATGCAGATTCTGTGCTATGAAGTGTTTTAAAACCTGACCGAAAAACCTCAAAGATGCCATTATCATCTAGAAAATCTTTCAGTTGACTAAAAACAATTTTTCTCTAAAACCTTGGAAAGTAAAGGCAGCTTGGAAATAGGCCTATAGTTCGCTAAAACTGTGTGATCAAGGCCAGGTTTCTTAAGCAGTGGCTGCACTACTGCATGTTTGAAATTTGCAGGAACCACACCAGAAGACAGACTGCTGTTAATAATTTCAAGGACATACTGCCCTATACTAGGAAAAATGTCTTTAAAAAATTGTGGAGGAAAAGGATCCCGAGGGGAACCTGTGGGCTTAATATGGCGAACCACATCCTCTAAAGTGGAGAGCGTCGCAAGTTCAAACTGAGTAAAAACAATTTTGAATAATAAAAGCTGAGGTATCCTGTTCAATTAAACCTAAAGCAAGTTAGAAAAAGTAGGTTTTTAACAGCATTTTAAAATGATTGAGAGGCTGGTCAGCTCTTATTCGGAAAGCTAAGTTGATCAAAAGATGAGGAGCCACCACTAAAAAGGCTCTATCACCTCTGCTATTAAGCTTGAATCGGAAATATCTTAAAGCAGTTGGTTTGTAGACGTCAATGCTCTGGCAGGATTGTAGGGTTGCAAAAGTTCAGTTAAGTAAGGTGGTGCTAAATGACTGAGACTGAGAAACATGTAATAAAAATTTTAATTGGATCTCGAAGTCTGCGTAAGGAGCAAGTGTAACAAGAATATAGGTGATCACGTCATTTCTGTTCTGTCAAAAGGCAAACTTCTGCATTTTGCACATCCCAGAGGCGATGATGAAATGACTGGTCAAAGTCAACATATAAAGAATTACAATAGTTTAAACAAGAGAGGTAATAAAAGTGTGAATTACTCTCTCAAAGTCATGCATCGGGAGAGGCCTTCACCTTACTGAGATGCCTTAGTTTAGCAACAGAGCTCACCTGTTTATCAAATTTTGAAGCACTGTCAAAACGGTAAGAAGCTATAAGACCAATTAGCAGAGAGATACCCATCTAACATGTTGGGTTGCCCAAATAAAATATCTTGCTTTGGTTTTGTTCAGCTTGAGGACAACAATGGTGGGCACAATGAAACATTATAAATAACAGGCAATAAGTTAACTACAAAAAGAAGTGTATGGATTATCTCATAATAAATATTCATTAACAACAGACCTAATTCTAGATGATACACAACAAAAAGTTTTTGCACAGTAATGAATGCAGATAATTAAACACTGATGTCTTTGAGGAAAGAATATTACCAGCAAGCTACTGTACATTTTTTACTGTGTAATCCATTATTTTGCCTTTAACAAGAGACAAGAGACTCATGAGAGGGTATGAATTTTTAAGTATAAATCATTAAGTTAGAAGCGTTTTGATGGTTATATCCACTGATTGTAAAATTATGGTGTAATTACATCCATGCGTCATACCTCCACCTGGTACTCGTTTAAAGGTTCAATACGGCAGCAGTAAATGCTAAAGCAGCAGTAAATGCTAAAGCAGCAGTAAATTAACATTAAGACGTCCCAGTGTAAAGACGTGGGAACAAAAGGTCCTACTACATAGTGGGGCTGCTGGAGAATATACCAACAGTTAGTCGAAATATGAATATAAATGTTGTTTGCTTTAAATTATTTGAATATGTTGCTGCGGCAGTTTATGTAAAACTCGGCCTCTTTACATGAATCTCTCTGAGTAATTACATGAAAGAAAGAATACATCAAATACTCTCCAGCTGACTCTGTTGTGGCCTTTCAAGTGTTAACTCCAATAATTACCAACAGTATAACGAATGCGCTTTAATTTCACAGTAGAAAGCATTGTTTTCTTCTGTTGGTAGATGTCTCATTTAATAATGTAACACTTGGAATTAAATTTGCCTACAGGCTCCACTTTCCCGGTCTTTCTTTTTGTGTTTGTCCCTCTAGACGAATCCAGTCTCGCCGTAGCTTCTGTGCTTTTACTCTCATTTGTCTGCTCTAACAGTATCAATTCATCAGCTCCACTCTCCTCTACATCTGCTCTCTCGGCTTCCAGGGTTTTCCATCATCCCATTCTCCAACATTATGCCTCTCTCTCTGATCTCATTATTGTCTCTGAAACTGAGCCAGTTTCTCCTGACAGCATTAAATGTCTCTCATGATTCTTTGTCTGAGACCCTCTTGGACAGCCGTGTGCCATTATTCTTATTCTATAACAGATAGATGCCCACGGCTGAGCACTTCATATATCCTCTTGTTTCCATCCAGCGCTGCGTTCTTTACCTACATACTTGTCACATATTTCCATATTTCACCTCTGTTTGTCTGTCTTTCCAGAGGCAGTCCACCACGTCTCCGTCAGCATTAACGTGTCCCACTCCTTGCTTGTGTGTACCGAGGCCTGGGGGACTGATCCCAGATTCAGCTGGCGCCACGAGAGTGCCGACATCACCAAGGCGGTGGGCAAAGTCTCCAACAATGGAACAATATTAATTATTACCATGTCTCCACTCTGTGGCCACTTCACCTGCATTGTTAGCAACAAGCTCGGCCATAGTTCCGCCACCTACACTGCAGGTACTGCTTTACCTTTTTTAATCAACACTTATGACATTAACAGTGGAAGTGTAAAGGGAAATATCCCCCCCGCAGGGATGAAGCCACTGATAATTATCACGTCTTGGGTCTGTGGGTTATTTTTTAGCTTGGCTTTTGTGGTTCACTGTCGCTGTTCTTGACTTAATTTCCAGCTGTTGTTGTCATAAAAACACTGAACTCTTCCTGTCTGACATCAAAAGACAGACACACAAAGTCAGAGTGAAGCTGATAAATGTGATCCAGCATTGAGCAGCTAAACAGATAATGGAGACCATAAGAGGTCTAAAAAGGAGCGTGAACATTGGGTTTTTGAACTCTTAAAATATTCTAATTATAAACTTTTTTTGGAGTTGTTTTTACAATTTTGAGATGGATCTATTTACTTGAACGTTTCTCTTAAAAATCCTCTACATTAATTTGATCACTGTCTTGTTATCTTGCAAATTGAGACATGCATAAATTTATCATAAAGCAGTTGAAAATCATCTATGGCTAGTACCAAGCTGTGCATATGTGTGAATAAAACATTTTTTAAGATATTACAAATGCTGCATGATCTATAATACATCATGCAATAGACTCACATTGCAGTAGACCACTTGTTTTTTTATGTGTCAACAAAATGCTTGTAATACTCAAATTTTATCAATAATTTTGATAAACTTTGCACAAAATTAAGGAGGTTTGTGTTTGGTTGATTTTTTTTTTTGTAACAGTGCTCCTTGGCAACAAATCTTTCCCTTAAATGGCATCACGTTTGTAAGAAAAATGCGTTTGTGGGTTGAGCAGCAGAGTTGAGCAGTAGAGTTGAGTATGTGGGTTGTGGCCATGAAAAACTTGTCAGAGCTATTTGCGATTGGCAGAGAAAAATTGGAAAGTTTTTAATGGACACAGCCCACATACTCAACTCTGCTGCTCAACCCACAAACGTATTTTCCTTACAAATATGGCGTCATTTTAAATAAGCAGGCTTTTCAAGGTGTACAATTTATTGGCAAGAAATAATCTACCAAATACAAATTTCTTTACTTTTTGTGTTTATATATAAAAATATACTCTCATGGACTTAAGTCAGAGTTTTCTTTGACTTGTAATGCAGCACTTTTTTCATGGTCATACTGCATTTACTTGGGATCTAAATCCACATTTCTCCACATGAGATTAAAAAACTCAATGCTTGATCCCCATTTGGCTGGAGCAGGCGGTTCGATGTAAAGGTGGCTACGCCTGTTGACACTTCATTTAAAGCCCACCGTGCTGTGTCATGGATATTCAGGAACCGGACTCCTGTACATAATGCATTGTGTCTATTGAAGCTGTGTCCTGATTGCGCTTCTGTTCTGTTCTGTGTATTGTATCACCGGTGGTGTTTCAGTGATAAAGGATTTTCCAGAGTGAAATCAATAAATCACTACCAACACTACTGCCACTGCCGCTACCACCGCTGCTAAACAGGCAAGACAAATGCAATTCCTCGTATCTGCCAAGAGGCATGATGATCCAGCGACAGTCAGGGTATTTTAGGATGCCTCCTGTTATCCCTTGGTGTTCCAGTCAGTTTAGTGACTGTGTGGAGTTGTTGCAGGGGACCTCTTTGCCCTCTAAGAACAGCCATGTCAGATGACCTCTGTTTTTTGTTGTCTCTTTGGGTTTGTTTTTCTTTGTTCCTCCTCTCATCGGCTGTTTTTTCCTGGTTGACAGCACCTTGTGAGACCGAGAACAGAAGTGCGACGGCAGCTGTAGTCTGTCTCCTGCTCCTGCTGAGTTTAGGAGGAGTGCTCACATTTCTGCTGTGGAGGTACGGTAAAGCACACAGTCACTGGCAGACACAAGCACAAATCTCATTTCAGGCTATGCTCAGTTGATAAAGCCATATGCAGCAAGAAAATAAGACACTGGTAGTGGATGCTTTAGAAAACGACAAGGAAAAAAAAAAAAAGGTGATGGTACAAAATGAAACGGCAAAATGTGACACGGTGTCTTCCCACACAATACTCTGCAAACATGAGGCGTGACAGGCCAGCCTGCGTCTGCTGACAAAACAATTGTCATTTTTACTCGAGCCAGTGTACAGTTTGTCACTGTTGCTGCACTAAATTGAACACTTGGTTTCTTTTCAGGAGGTACAGGCACAATAACAGAGGAGAAAGGCTGCACGAGCATTTAGATGACACCATCTAAAAAAAAAAAAGGGCCTGAGCTACATTATGCTGCTCAGGTGTCTCAGAGAGGAGAACAGGAAGAGCACTGGCCTACGGGGGAGGGCCTTCCTGTCCTATGACCTTTCACTGCACTGAAACAATGTGAAGAGTGAACCGCTTCTGGACAGATAAAAAAAGTGGATATGTGGATTGAAGGGCCAGCCTTATACTGCCTCCCGCTGGGCTTTACCTGAAACTGTTTAATAAGCATTCATTTTGTAACCTTGTGTTAACTAAGCACTGGATTGAAATGTACTGTAAAATATTGCCTTTATGCTGAAATCCCTCTACGTAATGTGATGGAAATCAACAGATCACAAAGATTGTTTAAATTAACGGTGCTTTTTGTTATTTTATTTCCTTCAAGCATGTATTTTCACAGATATGCGACAAGCTTATCAGCCTTCCAATAAAGTTTGAAAGCAGGATTTGGCGTCTTTATGGAAAAAAACAAACAACTCTGTGAATGAAAACTGTAATCACTGATGGTCATGTGATTATTAATTTGAGGAAAAATAGTATTTGGTTTGTCTGAAATACTTGGAGAAGCAAACATTTGATCCTCTTTGATACTTAGTAAAAGCTCTACTTGAATAACACCGAGAGACAAAAATATCTTTTTCAATCCATGTGATGTTCTACTGTGGAATAAGAGAGTAAGCCCTTGGCACCAGAAGCTACTTTTACCCCCTTTAGCTAAAATACATTCTGGCAGGTTTCTTTGCATAATTATCCAGACTCTGACATCAGCTTACTGAAAATTTTACCCGCCTTCCATGCAAAATTCCTTTAGAGGCAAGATCTTTAAGAGTTTTCATGCAGTTTTTGTGGTTTTCAAATCCCTCCATTTCCTCGTTTTGAGTCATTCCCTGGTGGACTTGCTAGTGTGCTTTGGATCATTATCCTTCCAAAATACCTACTTGCTGCTTAATTTTTCAGGCGAATGGGCTAACATTTTATTCAAGTGCAATTTAATATGATGTAGAATTTAGAGCTGAATCAGTGACCATGAGCTGCCCAGTCCCCGAGGCAGCTAAGCAACTCCGGACCATACTTCATAGATGCCTCGTGGTTCTTATCCTGAGAGGCTGTCTTTGGTCTGCACCAAACAACTCTTATCTTTGATTTGTCTGTCCAGAGCACATTATTCCAAAAGGCCTGGTCTTTGCTCACTGTCAAACTGCAGTTTATCTTTTGCTTGGCACACCTCCCATACAGGTCAGATTTGTATAATCATTTTTTGATTTTAAACACCTACAATGATGCCAGCAGTTTCAAGAGTTACCTGCAGATCCTGAGATGAAAATCACATTTCGTTTTTTTGTTACAACTGAAATTGGGGGCTGAAATTGCTCAGGTAGCCGTGACTGGACAAACCGGCTGTGGTTTGAAATCTATGCCAGCTATAACTGATTTTCCTAAATAAATTTTTTCAAAAATCACTGCCAAGCTTATAGCCATCTACAATCTTTTTTTAAGAGGCTAAGGGAAGAGCTTTCCATATCATGACATGATCACGCTACACATTTTAACAACAAAAAGAACACCATATCAGTGTGTGAGGTCTAAATTAAACAGGTCCCACCTGTCACTACTTAAGGATATTCTAATCAGCAGAACATAATCTGGGGCACTGATTATACCTTTATGTGTTTGAAGGTGTGATAAAGGTAGAGGTGTACTTCTTCCATGTGACTCATCCATTTTTGTCAGGTACTCTCACTTTCCACCACAGTTCAAAGACATGTTTGGTTGGTAGTCCCCCTGCAAGCCTACGGGTTAACAGGATAAGTGGTTAAGAGGATGGATGGATGGCCTTTATTAAACCAAACACATATTTATGCACAAATTTATTATTAAAGTAACCAAGAAGCAAAATTCACTCAAATTCAGTTTTATTTATATAACACCAATTCTCATCAACAGTAACCTCAAAGTGCTTTATATTGCAAGGTGAAGAACCTGCAACATTAGAGGGAAAAACTCAACAATCAGACAGCCTGCTATAAGCTAGCACTTGGTGACAGTGGAAAGGAAAAACTCCACTTTAACAGATACGTCTAGCAGAACCAGCCTCAGGGAGGGGCAACCATCTGCCATGACTGATTGGGGGTGAGGGGAACAGAAAAGAAGTCATGAAGAAGACGTCATGTAAAGAAACGGATGATAAAAGTGTAAAATAGTAATAACATAAAAGCCTGATGAGTACATATGAGATTGTCTAACAAGAGGCAACTTGAAACCTCTGGATTGTTTGTTTTAGGTAGTGAACACAGGTTGAATCAGTTCCTTCGGTCCAGTGGAGGTCCCAGCCCACTATGAGTTCAACTTGTGTGATTAGGAGAGTAAATTTATCCTCTGGGATTCCTGTTAGGTTCAGTTTTGTTTTTGTTTTTCTTCCTCTGGCTGAATGAAGTGTTCTTGGTGTTCATCCAGAAAGCTGATTGTGTGTGCAAAATAACACTGTGGACACATAATCAGTTTCACGGTACACCCATCACACTAAAATCCTCTAACCTCCAGCAATGTTTTTGCCGTGCAGTATAGTGAGTCACACTGAAGGAAAAGGAACCAGAGAGCCAGAGGTGAAGAGGAGGACAAGTTTTATCGGGTGTGGGAGGAAAAAAACGCAATAGAACATCAACATGAAAGTTTCGGTGTGCCTCTGGGACTGTTAGCCAAAGAGTTTCTGCTTTCTATGCCCTGAATATTTCAAAAATATCAAAGAAAAGTCATTCCATTTTCTACAAAAGTCCTCTGTATTGCTAAATCCTAAATTTAAACAGGGATATTAGCTATTAGAGCTTCCAGCTCCCTAAAGCCATATCCAGAGGTAGAAAAGATAATGATGACATATTATGAAAATGGAAAGAAAACCGGAGTTACAAGTGTAGAATACAAATCACACTGCTGAAGTCAGACAGTGTGCACCTGCTTTCTTAATATGCCATGCTGCATGAAACCGAAATGCAGGCTTCACAAGAGTCTGCGAAATGCAAATGTACCCAATGTATGAAGTCTACATAAATAGACTGGACTGGCCTGTGTGCAGAGAATGCATCTGAAGAGCACTGAGTGTATATACGTGCACAAAACGGAGGAATAACATTTCTCAAATAGCTCTCTCACTCAGATTTGTGCTAAAATCCCGTCTGTCGCTAACCCATTAGCACTACTTCCATTGTACTGTTAGCCTACCCTGTGCTACCTTGCATTCGTGTCCCTCCCGCTAGACTACAGAGAAGATGAGGTGCAGGAGAGGCACATTCATCATCAAGTAGAGAACCTGAATGTTACAAAGCTGAAGCTGGATGTACAAAAAGTGAATGTGTTACAAGACATCCTCAAGGTTGCATAGATCCAAAGGTAATGGAAAGGTTTAAAAAGGAAGGAAAAAGAAAAGTTACCCTGGGAGATAAATCTTAATGTATCATACAGTTTAATGTTGTCTAAAAAGTGAATGATAAATTTATCAATTTACTGCCTCTATAGCCATAATCCTCCAAACAACCGGACCCACTTACTTCAGTGATGAAATCTGCTCCTGTATTTGTCCATCACACAAGGTCATCTGATAAATGTGGCTGAAAATGGGTCAGTGGGTGTTTCTTTTTTTGTTACTGAAGGTATAAACTAGTAATCCATTTTCAGATTTCCTCTTAGTGATGATGAAACTTTTCAGTAAGAGGGAAGAGGCTTGTGGTTGAGAGACAAAAATAGGCACATCTAAAAGGACGCTACAGAAACAGACTTTATGGAATTTGTTGAGGAAACAAAAAATATCACCAATGGAAAACTGTAAAATAACTATAATAAAATTGCTTCTGTTCTAACATTTTGGCTGCCGTCATGTTGGCTTTTGTTGGAGGAAGAATTGACAAAATTTTCAAGCTTCTTTATCGAGGCTGCGATACTGCATCAAACAGGCACACATATCTGCACATTAGTGATGAATAAAACACTAGAATTACACTCACCAAAACTTGAAAAGTGCAGTTTCTTCGATAGTCCGTTAATTTCTCACATAATCCCTCCAAACTGCATATATTATAGTGAGGGCATAGGAATGGAGGAGTTGAAAGAGGAGAAAAGGAAGGGACATATAAAAAGCAAAACCATCAAGCGTGTCCTTTCTTGTCCCGTTGAGCGTTGGGTGCTGTGCATCTGTGGTCCACCTGTCTGCACAGAGCATTCAAACCTCAGTCGCTGTGATGGTAATGACCCACACACCTTGGCTCGTGTGACCCTTAATCGCTCACGTAATCACGTAATCAATAGTGGGTCAACGAGTTACTCTTACTTTTTCCCATAATTCTGCACATTCATGTTTATAGATGGGACCAGCCAGTGAAGGGCCAATGCCTAGATTTATAATCTAGGCATGCTATGAGCTTCTTAACCTTTTAAACATCAGTTTGACATTTTAGGGAAAGAGGCTTATTTGATGTCTTGCTGAGTAGTAGATAAGAAGACTGATAGCACTGTCATATCTGCAAAGTAAATATGAATCCAGAGAACAAGGGAAGCTGCACAGAACTCATTGAAAAGCTTGCACTTTTTAAATATTTTTATAAAGTGATTAAGAAAGATATGAGTTCTTTAGTCAGCTTAATAGGTCCTGGTAGGTGGGTCGGCAGACTTCATTAGGCTTTGCATGCGTCTTTCTGTCAATTTGCCCTTGAAAATGAAGTTAAATTCTACCATAACCTGATTACAGGACAGCGCATTAGATAAAAATGCATTTAAGGTTTTCAGCAGATTATTTTTCCACTGAAGAGAAAATGACATTGGGCCTTGACCGTCACTGCAAGTTAGTGTCAACCATTCTAATCAGGGAAGGTGAAAGGCAGATTCGCAGTGATAGCCTTACTTTTTGTAGGCAGAAATAATTAAAATTTACAAAAAGTAGCGGAAAAAATAACAACTCACACAGCTAAGTACAAAAATAAAAATTGCCTCATTTGAACTGAAAACCACCAGCTGCTGGTTGTAAACAAACAGAAGAGTGGTATAGATCTGTCTTCCAGCTCAGAGCGAATAAATGCATTTTCCCAATTATCATTTTGGCTCCAATTTAAAAAGAGATGTCCAGTGAATCAAAGTGCATAAAAATTGATCTACATTACTTATTCCCTTTCCAAAATCTATTAAGAAAGGTTTCTGGGCAGACAGTCAATTTGCATACTCAAAGATAGTAAAGCAGTATTATTAAATCAATATTTGCTGCTGACAGCGCAGATGCCAAATCTCATGCTGGGATGGCCTTCTGCAGTTTGTTGATTCTCTTTCACAGGCTGACTTCTGATAATTCCCTGTGCTACCAGGTCGTTTGTCATTTGTGAGGCAGGAGACATTGGTGTGTGGCCTGGGAGTCAAATGGTTTTTCCCTGCACATCGTACACACTCCTAACAGAAGCACCGAGGGAGGTTAGAGGTAAAATGAACACTCAAAATACAGCGCTGAAAAATAGATGTCAACACGATGTGATATTTAAAAAAAAGAAAGAGGAAGAACTTTACAAATCATGGTAAATATGGGTCTTAGCCACATGTCTGCACATCCTTGTGTATTCTTTTTTGTTTCTGGTTCAGCCCTCACCCCGGTTTCCTTCAAGTGTCTGACCTCGAACAAATACAGACACCACCTTCACATCCTTTTGTACACTCTGCATGAGCCCTGGCAGTGAACACGTCTCTCCATCTGTTTCTCAGCCAACCAGAATTTTCCTTGGTGAACTGTTCCCACTCCTGGTGAGAGGTGGAACTGCAGGGTAGATTCTATTCAAGCTGGTGATGAATGCAAAACAAGAAGATGGACAGACATGATTAGTAAAGTCCCATCTGCAACTGAGACTGGATCCTCGAGGTATTGGATCATATTTCCTCATACAGTCGCTGCCCTGAAGAAGACCAACAATGTGTGTTTTAAATGAAAGAAAAGAAATATTAGTGACACTCATTCCTCAGACAAAAACATTTGTGTTACATTTAAGTGTTAGGCCACAATTCATTTCACTGTTTTTAGACAAAACATCACACTGGAGATGTTTTGTATACACTGCCCATTTTTTCTTTTCTGTGCCCTTTGTGGCACACCATGTTCTACATCATTTTTTTTTTACCAAGCAAGCATATCAGCAGGCTTGCTTCTTTTAAAAAGAAAACAATACACTTCTAACAAAACCTTGTTTTTCTTTCTTTTTTAGCTGCTGGGTCAAGGTGTTACGAACAGCATCTAATCACTGATAGGTGATTAAGGAAACCTGGTGTGAAGACAGAAAGACGCAAACTAGAAAAACAAGAATATCAGACGAGCGAAATGCCAGCAAAGGGCAACAAAAAAAAAAAGATTTATTCCAAAGTTTTTAGTCAAAACAATCGTTAATGATAAGAAAGATGAAAGCGATATATTGTAAAAGAAGAGTGTAAATCTTATTCAGTTATTCAGTGAGCATCAGTGCAGCTCCAGGGTGGTTCAGTCAGACTGTTTCTGCATTTAATTTCCCTGTAAACTAATTTATATCAAGGGCTTTATCAAAACTGACATCTGATTTCAGTTGGTATTTCTTTTCATTAGAATCTGTTATGGAGCTTATTTGATAGTTCTCACTTTCTAATCAAGTGCTAAATTGCTGGCGCATCAGGAGTTGGCTCTGGACAGTCAAAAATGTAAGAATTATAACCTGTAAGAGTCTAAAATACTGTTTTTGGTCAACCAAAATATCTTTTTGGGTGACAGTGCCTCAGTTATCCTATTTTTAGGTTAAAATGGACAAACTCTATCAAAGAACCTGCAAAAGTAAGCTTGTCAGGAGCTGTTTCTAGTGCAAAATGAATCAGTATTTCACTTGATAAAGAGCACGACTGCCGTTTAGTGAAACTGCTAAATCTAGATTGCTAAATCTGCAGTTTCTGGATTGTTGGAAGAAAAAGTGACTGCACTACAAGATGTCTAACACACATACAAAATTCATACACTGCTATCAGGTTTACAGTATGTTGTTCTCAGAGATAGCTGTAAAATTCCACTACCTGCCCATCATTTATGAGAAATTACAAAGTCAGCAAGAGGCTGGTGAAAAATCGAGGAGCATAAGGAGTTCAGTGCTACACTAACTCAGTCAGAGGAGAAATTCCATCCCCTCCACAAATGAGTTTATCCCCGACTGTAACTTATTCAACATCCTCCGAGATGTTTCCATTATCTCATGGATGTCAGGTGTGTCATTCTGATCCTCTCTTCTTCTTCTTCTTCTTATTTTTTTTACCATATTTTTTGCTGGACTTGCAAAAGTTCAGCTCTGTGAAGCATTCTGTGGATCGAAGTTACAATCCACTGTCACGTAAAGGTAAATTAAGGACGCTAAGGTAGCCAGATCCATAACTCAAATGACGATGCATTGTAATTATTGGCAAACATGTTCACAATATCCTTTATCTGCCTTTTTTTTGTCAATTTTTGGCTTGTTCTGTTGCTTCCATGTGGTCAGAAAACAAACTGTTGTGACCATTTTTTAACACTCAGGTTAAGTTTAACCCTAAATCTAATTTGTCAGATGCCTGATATGGAACACAGGGATCACCGATTGACTAAAAAAAAATACAGCAGGATTTTCTGGTCGGCATTTAGTGTCAATTAAGCCTTTAACAGTTGGTTTTGTCACAGTCCTGCTGTAACATCATGAGAGATGAATGTGTTTTCTCTCAGGCAGAGAGAAAGTGTGACAGCTGCATTTAGGCCCGCAGAGGGGCGTCTGTTTGACTAAACGGCGGCTCTGCCTTATTTAAATGATATACGGAAATTAACACCATCATTTTGTCGATTTGATATAGTTGGGCGCACAGGGACTGACAGTTAGGAAGTGAGCATAATAAGTGTTTAGTCCCACCCTGCAGAGCGCCTGATTTCTTGCAGAGAATCCATCTCGCCATGTTTTTAATGATGTTGCGGCTCAGAGATGATCATTTTCTGTTTTATTGTTGTTCTGTCATCAGGCTGCTGTAGCTTAATGCTTCCCCAGTTTCTTCCAACCGATTTTTTTTAATTGTTTTAAATGTGAAGAAACAAAAAATATGATAATAAATTTGTTATGTAGTTTAGGATGGGTATAAATGACAACTTCTCAAATACCAATCAAATAAATAAACCAATAAATGAAATTCTTGCTGTCATAAAGGAAAATGTGCAGTAAAAAAAAATTATAGTTAATGTTACAAGAGCTCAGTGTTGCTCTAAATTAATGCAGACTGTGCATTTTTGACACCAGAACAAAGTAAAATGGGGGAAAAAAAGTAAAAACGTGATTGGGATTTCCTTTTTTTCCCACCAAAAGTATTAAACCAACAAGCTCATCATTTACAGCTAACAGGGAAAATCTTAGTAAATGCAAAAAGAGTTGCATGTGCAGATTACTGAAGTTCCAAGGCTGGTGCAATAAATGCATGCATAAATAAATCAAATAAAACAAAATAAACCGTCTGCATGAAGGAATGCATTTCAGTGAGTTAGCAGGGTGCTGCTTTAATTCCCACACAGGTGTTTTCAGTCACTGTGGTTAATTATACCTCTGCTCAGGCAGGGCTGCCCTGTTGGGAATTACGTGAGATCAAACGTCATGTACCAACATTAACTTTAAAGACATAATTTATGTCAGGGGAAGCACACAATCAGATTTTTAGCTTGTTCCCGTCAACGGATATCAGAGCGAGTAAGTGATAGCAGCTACGTTACCATGGCTGCGCAGAGGCATCAGGAAGGCTTGTCAATAATCCTTCCTGTTTACAGTGTTTTTCAGGCACTCACTTTTGTCCTCATGAAATTCTCAGCCTGTTAGTGGGAACAGCATTTCAGAGCAAAGTTTATAAGTTTTGCTGTGCAGTGAAAATGAAATTATCTTTATATACCCAGTAGGAACGCTGGTGCTTTTGCAGAGATGTAGCAATTTTACTTATTTTCATTTTGTGTTGAAATTCCTGTCGTTGTTTACCAGTGTGTAGTTTTTCATTCCAGGGCAGATTGTTCATTTGGTATTAAATACAAAACCCTGACTGCTGACCTTCTGCTAAAATACTGAAAATTTATGAGAAAAGGCAAAGAATTTGGCTTTTGTCGACACATTTAAAAAGTTAACATATTTGGGGAAAAAGTTTTTTTAAAAATTCAATAAAAACAAGTTATTTTGGTCTGGAGACTTTGGCAGTGACAGAGAAGAAAAACAAACTGGAGTGGCAGAGTTGGGGGTGCTATGAATTTCAATCATAGTGACCAGAACAGAAAAGATTAGAAATGAATAAAACAGCTCAGAAGACAAAGTTGGAGAGGCAAGATTGAGATGGTCTGAACATGTGCAGAGGAGGGATAGCGACTGTATCAGACAAAGGATTTTGAAGATGGTGCTGCAGATCTGGAGGAAACTAGGAAGACTATAGAGAAGATTCATGGATGTAGTGAAGGACTGGTGTGACAGGAGGAGGCTGTAAGGGGCACGGGGAGATGGAGGCAGATGATCTGCTGTAGTGACCACTAAAGGGAGCAGTGGGAAAAAAGGTGGTGGTGTGGTGTGTTCGTATTGTTACATATATTCTACTTTGGTCAAACTAGAAGCAAAGATCTATGACTTTTTCAATCACTCCATCTTATTTCCTCAGGTTCAACCAGTGAAATAAAATATGAGCTGGTCCCAAGCAAACTTGGCTGCAGCAGAGGGAGATTATATTCATCCTTCTCTATAAAATATAAAACAATATATAATGTGTAGGCTGTGAGGGACCTACACATTTCGACAGCATCCCGGTGTTTTCTTAAGCACATGGTGGCAATATGTGATTTTTATTACCCACAGCATTTTCTGAAATTCCACTTATTACACATTTTTTAAAAAAAAAAGTTTCCCAGTGAGACGACCAAGATAAAGCAAAGCATTTTTATTGCAAGTATTAGTCAAAGATACACTTCAAACTGAAGCAAAGCAACACTAAAAAGGCCAACAACCTATAAGAGAGAAAGAGTAACAAAAGAAAGACAATTAAAACTGAAAGGAATACAGCTGTTGGTACAACACAGCCTTTTGCAAAAATACAGAGGCTGAGACATGGATGATCTGGTGGTGAAGGTTCAACGTACACGTCAGTTTGCTGGTGCCTCACTCAGAGGTATCAGAGCTCAAGATCTTTAGTTTGAAATAAGACTGACACAAGAGTGACGATGCATCGGAACAATCAGAGTACCCAAAATGTTTGATATCCTTGGCCACTCTCAAATAATCTGTCTTCAAAACCATTAAGTGTATACAAGGTAAACGGCGTCAGGAGCCTAATCTCTTCAGCAGTTTTTGGTTTGAAGTCATTTTGGAATGCTAATGTAATGAAAACAGGTTCAACATCAGATAGCCATGGGAGTAAACATTACGGTAAACATTGAATAAACCAAAAGCCATTCGGTTTAAAAGGACAGAGGGCTTTTCTTGCTTTGGAAGATTGACAACACTCAAAAGGTCAATGTCTCTGATCCTCCGATGAGGTGAGGGACAACCAACAGATAATTAAAAGAAAAAAAAAAAATCATCACAACACAATTCATCCTTGGTTCATTGTACAGGCACAGGTCTCTGTAATCCGGCACAGTGGGGAACCGCCTGGTTCTCGTGTAAGGCCTGCGTCAAACTGTTCTTTGGATCCTTCTTTGGATTTGCAATCAGCGACAATGAGCTGTGTCAACCGAGCAACGAGCTTACAAAATACAGGCAAGTGCATAAAATCTAATGAGCATACGTACATATCCAAACTGCCCTCGGGCTGTAGGCACTGCTCAACAGGTAACACCAAATACTGAAAAGGGTTTCCAAAGGCAGTTTGACCCAGACCTGGCTCCCGTTCTGACATCAGTACATATTAAACAGAGCAATGTTCATTCATCAGAGCGCTCTACGTTGTGTAGCAATGTTAGTGGTTTACATGCGAGAACAGATGAGTATGCCAGTTGGAGATATCAGGGTAGATCAAGTACGTAGGCTAGTTTTCTTGGTAGGCCACCCGACACAGCACAGGCATTGCAAAAGTCACACAGATTTCTATTACATAAGGACGCACTTAAGGCTGAGGCATGTGTTTTCCTGTGGAATGAGACCTGGTCCTGCTGTAAAATATTCTGGCACAAGGAAAAACAAAACAAAACAAAACAGGAGACATTTAAAGAGGAAAGAAGCAACGCCTTTGCTAAAACATTTCACTGTAATTCAATGAATTTTGCCTTTCAACATCCTTCCTTCTTTCCCCCCGCATTTTTTTTTTTAAACTTATTTTACACTCTACTACTTGCTCTGTACTGGCTCAGGGAATTTACATGGCTAACGTACCAATTTAGCAGCTTGGGATGAAAAGTCAGCTATTCGACACAAGTCAGTGTGGTTCAGAAATGGTTCCCTTCGTCAGAGATGAGCTGCAACATGTAGGGGGCTGGCGTCTGGCCTTCACGGGTGGTAAAAGAAGATGGGAGGGTTAAGAATATTTGGAAAAGGAAGGAGGAGGAAGTCGACCTGGAACAAGTCAAAATCCGCCGCCGCCGCCCTTTCCTCCACCCCGCACCCCCCTCCATATTGTTGTGCTTGCGTGTCTAGGAGAATAAGGCGTCAACATGGAAGGGGAGGGGCTCAAGGCTTCTCCCTCCTGGCTCCACCCCCGCCACGCTGCAAGATTGATGCGGACACTCCAGCCGCTCGAACGGACTCAATAAATACACCATAAAATATTCCGCATATATATATTTCATATATATATTTAAAGAACAACACATTTAAATAGGACAACAAAATAAAAGTCGGCTCAAGAACAATATTTCAAAATTGGATAAGTGTTAAGACAAAACAGAATATCTTTTACAGTTATACTTATTTCGAATCTAAAATAGTTACCGTATAAGAATATCGCAATCAGGCATTACTCAAGCATTATATATCATAAAAGCAATTTGCAGTTTTCTTTCATGTAGTATAACATATGCAGCATACCAAGGTAAGTGAGGTGCAGTGTTTTTTGAGATTTCTTGTAATAGAAAGATTTCACCCCCTGGACTGAAAAGGTACCCACAGAACTACAGACCATACTCGGTTTTTCAGTCGAATCCCTACCGGCTCAAGACGAGGATACTGCTGGGCACTCATTCCCTCCGACAGGGACAAGACACATGGCAGGGCATTGCTCTAAGATGAAAGAACGCCATGGGGCTGCTACTAGGGCTGGGCATCTTGAGACAAGTCTCAATACTGACACTGGCTCTGTTCATTTCATTTCTGAACCAAATGTTTAAAAAAAAAAAAAAGACACCTTTCTGCCTCCTCACACATGTTGCTTTCCCTCAGTGCAAAAAAAGGAAAAAGAAAGTTCTAGCCTGCTTCGAAACTCCGATTCCAAAAAACCAGGAGGTACTGATGAGTGACGTTTGTGACACCCAGCCCTAGCTGTAACAAAGTGTCAAAAGTGGCAGTCCTGACGAGAACACGCCACCTGAGAGCAGGCAGACTCTACCGAGCCAATAAAGTCACAAGAGCATGAGGCACACTTTTAATGGCCGACTGCCTCGTTTGGTAACGCGCATCCCTTCGTCGTCTCCTCGTTTACGCTGAGGTCTGGATCCTCTCCTCCTCCTGGGCGGGAGGAAGAAGGGGACTGGAGGGACAGAGACTGTGGCAGTCTCTAAAGTGCTGTGCTATGTTTGCCATTCGTGGGCTGGGCTGTGTCACACCCCGCTAGTGTCAGCTATGACTCCCAACCACCTCGCTCCGCCAACCCACCCAAACACACATTCCACTGTACCAACAACACCATTGGTCCAAGACACTAAAAATGCACTAGAAAGCAAGAGCTCAACCACAACCATTTACTTGGCATAATGTCTTTTACTATGTAGGCTTAATCTTTAAATACATGAAAAACAACTCTGCATTGCCATCTCAAAAAACAAAAAACAAAAACCATTTACTGTGAGTATGTGTGTGAGAGAGAGAGAAATGCAGCAACTCCTGCATTGCAATGTGTGTTTCAAAAGGAGATTCTACGTCTTTGATTTTTACATTTCATCTTTCAATTTACAGCACCATCAAGAGGAAAGGCACTTTCTGTGGACTTTTTCTCGCTACCTTCCACTGCAAATATAGAGCAACCAAAATGAGGAATACTGATTGACGCCTCGAGACAAAATACACCTTTACTTCGGTTAAAAATTGAGGCACCGGCCTTTTAAAGTTAATTTGTTACATTTTCTTCACCAGGCAGCTAAAGACGCCAATTCACGGCTCTCATAAACAGTCGTCGTAGCGACCCTAAGTGAGAGCTAAAAGGACACCATCGTGAGATTAGTGTACCTTTAGTTTAAAGTCAAATATAACGAGTCATTTCTAGCAGAACTGGAAGGACAAACGAAACCTTCCCACTTTTGTGTAGCACGGCTGTGTGTTGAAGAAAAATCGGCTGCATGAATAACATCTTTGTATCCCATTAAGCATTCGCTTCCACAGGCCCCTAAAAGGTCTCGCTCATGTTAGGTCATTTCTCTGCTAGCTAATATTTGCAAAGCCGAGCTGATGACATTTCAAATGTAAGCGAGGCAAACACATTTGCTATGTAAACATGTGTTCAACTGCCCTCGAGGGTGTAGTTTATACACCACCTGAACATCTATTACAGACAGCAGAGATATAGTGAGTCAATCAGCCCACCAAACACACACACGTCCAACTTCCATATAACCTGCCACACCAAGTTCTCACTGATGAGCTTTGATTCCTTCCAACACACAGACACACAGACACACACACACACACACACTATATCCCTCAGTATTGTCCTTCAGCTTTAACCTTCCTTACACCTTGCTGGGGGATTGGATGAGATTGTACGGCCGTGGAATGTAGACCGAGGGGAGTAAATGTTTGGAACAAAAAAGAAAGAGCGCTAAAATAAGATAACGAGCTTTGCCACATCGCAGACTTACGTCTTTGTATCTGTGTGCACGTGAAGTAGCTCGAATAAGGAAACCAGTCTGAGGAAAACAATGGTGGTTGTAATCCAATGTAAATCCCCCCCCAGGGTTCTAACACAAAGGAATGGAGAACTACTAAACCTTGTTTCTCTATTCTTTGATCACACGTGTCTTTGAAATGGATCACCAAGACTTAAAAAAAAAACAACACATGCCCATTCCTTTTACTCTCCTCTCGATAAGGAGCAGGCATCAGCACCAGTTAAAAGAAACCCGAGAAAATTCAAGAGCAGGAGCTCAACATATCAATCGCCTTTTTTTTTTCTCTTCCCCCTCCTAGTCTACTGTTTGTTGTTACAATAGGTTTGTAATTTCTCACAGCTTTTCTGAATTGCTAAGACATTAAATCCCGTTCTCTGAACCAAACGGTCCATGTTTTGCACCCGTTTAGTCACTCGAACTCTTAAACCTTAAACACGTTTCACCGTGTTAGACGTCAATTAGGAGTTTCAGCTTTAAATAAGCAGGATCTGGGGCACCAGCATAGCTCACCTGGTTAAGCAGGTGACCCATTTTTTCTGCGTTAAATATCAGCACACTAAGATTTCTCCTCCTAATGTTTTGCGTCTTGAAAAAAGGAACTCCCAGAAATACACATGCAACGGGTTGAGTTGCAAAAATCTCTTTTTCACTCTGGCGTGACACAGCTGAACAGATCACATGTTCACTTTCAGTTACACTTACGCTGTACTGTTATGTGCTTGTTTCTTAGCCTTTTGACCTACTTTATCCACAGACCCACAGACACTGTGTAATCCTGTACTGCTTGTATTTACAGTGGGTAGTATTTAAACTCTATTAGAGTTATGCTTTTTATATGCATTTATTGGGATTTGTTCCTGGAGCTACACAGCCAGAACGCTGGATTTTTGGATGTAGCGTAATGAATGCTCAGCATTGTTTGACTGAGTCTATGATCTACAAACATTGTTTGGTTTACAGTTTGAGGTTATTGTTTGATACTTCCAGAAGAGTCAGAGGTTTTGTGAATGTTGTTCAGTCACAGTATGAGAAAACAGGGGATCCTTTTAAGAAAAGAGTCTTAGCAATTGTGAAAAACTGCGATAACAAAGGCATTCGGGATATAGCATGTTAACACTTTGTCCTCTCTATGAAAAACTTTGTTTGCTCATCTACAAAAGAAGAAGAAAAAAAAGAAGCATTCAAGATCTTGCAAGTTTTTTTTTTCCAAACATCAAAGCAAGAGGCGGTTAGAGTCCACATCCCTATCAATAACAGTATGACAGTCCAAACACACATAACTAGTTTCAAGAACCCCAGCACTGTTCACACATACACTATACGTTATACAGTGACACAAGAACAAGTCAACAGTCTATTGCGATAATAAAACTTTGTTATACTTTTTTTTTTTTTTTTTTTTTTAAACCATTACTTGTCATGATACATTTATTACTAAGATTAATAATTAGACTACATTTTTTTCTGTTAGCAAAAATAAGTGGTGTGCATTACATAATTTAAAATCTACAAATATACTTTCGATCTGGCTTTTTAAAAAGGCTTTCAGATACTAGTGAAATCATGAAGGCTCAAACCCACTGGCTTCCACACTGAAAGGCTAGCCTGTGAAAGGCAGTCGAATGCAACAGCAGAGGCAGGACCACACGTCTGCCGTTGTACCGCTTACAAGTTCTCCGAGTAGATCTATCCCGAATAAAATCATAAATCTATAACTCCCCTCAACAACCGCAGCAGTGGAGCCTTCTCGTCCTTCAGTGAGTGAGGTTTACAGTTTTTTTTCCCCCCTCGCCTACATATCCCGCCTGCTCGTTTAAAGTCTCGTATTGAGGTTCAGCTTCAAATTCTAATTCAGAGTAGCACCGCGCCTGTGTTCACTCCTGAAACACATGCTTCTTTTAGTGCAGATAACTTTTAAAAACACGTCCCGAGCAAACTTCAGGTCATCAGCATTAGAGGAGCTACGTGGTGACCCGTTACCCAGATACACGCTTCACACTAGAGGTCGTCCACTTGACTCCTCGGCTTTGTTCTGAAGCCAGTCCCAACTTTGGGCCGGTCGCGTGGGCAGGAATTAAACCCAAACTCAGATTTAGGGTTCTAATCAATCTAAAACAAAAAGAAAAACAGTTTGGGAGAAGGCCAATTCTGTGCCCACGAAGCCAGCCCAATCGCCTACAAACACACTGTAGCAGCTGGATCCATGTCTGGTGAATATTAGGCAAAAAGACAACTTGGCCTACTTTGCTTGAATGCCGCTCCAAAGCAAAGCTAACAGCTAACACTGCTGTACAGGCAAATACAATAAATATATTGATCTTAGGTTAATTTGAATGAGATGTATAGAAAAGTCAGTAGACGGTTATTGAGAATAATAAGAGGCATCGGGTGAAACTTTCTTGCTTCACGCTGTCTGGTTGGTGTACGCTCTTTGATCATTGTACCCCACTGAAACAACTCATACAGCTTCTGACGATTACACACTTAACTTCCAACAGGCACTTGAATACTACCTCTTTATGGCCTTTATACTCCACTTTGCTGCTGTCAAGTGAAAAGCTTTGTAATTCTTAGGAATTAAGAAAAATCAATCTCATTAGCAAGCTGACGATCAGGAATTCTAAAATCATGCCCACTGATCCGAAAGTATTCTCAAACCACGGAGACGCACAAAGTCCTTCAGTTCAAGTAAAAACACGAAAAATCACCAAAACTGCAGTTGCACCATTTTTTTTTTCCTTTCTTTTTGCCCAACAGAGAGAGCAAACTCATACAACATGCAGGTCATTCAGCTCACGGAGGAGCGACACATGAAAGTGCCTTGCAAGTGGCAAACTTCTCTCCTTTCAAGGACACTCGCTTTCATATGAAATGTGAAAACTGTACTTTTGAGTCGCTTAAGTCCCCTAAAAATCCTCTTCCCTTCGTTCGACTGATTATTGCACAAGAGGAAACCATCGACATCATCTGTATTTAGCCACCGTCTTAGATACAAGGGGGGAAAGGCAAGATAAAGCACTGAGAGAAATGAATGCAGGGCGATTTAAAAACAAAAGCTAACACGATTAAATCTTCTTTTTTCTTTAAGAATTAGATTCTTAAAATGTTTCACATAATGTAGAAGAAATATAGCAACCAGACTCAAATAACAGTGTCAATAATACTTTAAATACAATCCATGGATGGCTGCAACTCAGCAAATTGATATATAATATAAACTGCCCTCCGTTTAAATGTGACAGCTAACCTTCAGGAATAAATCCGAAACTGATCTGAGACCACTGAAACTGCTCCTCTTTGTGACTTTTAAGGGGCAATATCCCTCTTTGCCAATAGGTGGCAGTGCGCTCAAAAGAACATGTAGCTCTGTACAAGCAACTGGTGGTATCGTGCCCACACACTAGTGAAAAGTGACAGAACAAGAAAGGAAACAAGAGGAAAAATAAAAGATCAAACTGGGAGGACCTCTGGTCAATGAATTGATGCTTCAAACTACATCAGACACCTCGTAATAACTCCAGAGTCTGAGTCCTTTTTTTTCTCTCTGCCCCTAAACTTAAGAAAAAGAAATAGGAGAAAAATCAAAAAAAAATTACACAAAAACTGACAGAATGTAAAAGTGCTGCTGCTCAAACTGACTTGAGGTACTGAAGAAGGCAAAGAAGCAGATTTATCAAAGACTATGCCAAAGAAAAGGAAAAGAACAGCCACAAACTAGGCCACAAGTAAAGGAGACAAAACAGGGGACGAACACATAGGAGGGGTAGTGAAAACCGGAGGGGAGAGGGGGCCTAATAAGGGTGAAAATAAACTAGTTGGCTGGTTTAATATTGCATAATAGTGCTGAGATTCTCTCTTGTTTGTTTGTTTTTTTTTAAAGCAGCTTTTGCATCCTCAGTCCAGTGTGGGGGTGCCTCTTCCCCTCCCTCCTCCCTGCTTTCCTCTGCACAGTGTCAGGTCCGTTTTTGATTAGGCATGTTGGGGGGGGGGCTGGGACTTGCACCTATGAGGATCCCTTGACTGGCATGCCAGGTGTGCATGGTTGTGTGTGTGTGTGTGTGTGTGTTAAGAGTGGCAATGGTTGGGGAGAGTTGGTGTAGCTCAGGCGAAGTACATGGTCCTCAGGGTGTCGTGGTGGATCTGAACAGCTTTGGCCAGCGCCTGGGGGTCCCGACCGTTACTCTGACCAGACACATGGCTGCCCTCAGCGCTTCAGAAAGAACAAGAAAGGACCCGTTAAGATGACTGACAAAAATAGGACAATTCATCCAGCACATGTGAACTCTAGCAGCTTCACAGAGCAAGTTTAAATGGGAAGAACGCTCTCCTTACCTGTCATGTTCTTTGTCAACCAAATGATAGCGGGCACGAAAGGCCACCAGGTGGGCATAGTAGGCTGGCGCAGGGATGGAGACTGAGCGGGTACAGCGCACATAGGTGTGGCACAACTGGTAGGTGAGCAGCTGGAACTCGTCAGCGGTAAAACAGTTGTCGTCCCACAGTACATGGTAGTGGGAGGGCCGACTGGTGCCCTGAGAGGGAGGTAAGCATTAAGTAAGATTCAATACAAAACTGGGACACAGCTGACAGGAAATACAGCCCAGAAAACTCAGGAACATCACCTAACTGTGCTTAGGTATATGAGATATGTGTTAAAAAAAATAGATACATAAAACATTAATGCTGCATGTATAAATCAGCTAACTCAAGCAGCTTCTGCGTCTACAGATCTGTAGTCTAATCTTCGCGTTTTGAAATAAGGGACATATGGGATGGCTCCACGCCATCTTAAATATACAGACTGCAAATTTTAGGTACCAAAGCTGTTAATAACACATTTTCCTGGACAAAGCTTCAGCTGCTGCTCTTTTACATGATAGTTTAGGTTAAATAATTGCACAATTTGCCATGCATGGGGGGCTGATAAGCTACTGAGGTACTGGATTAGCAAACCCCTAAAAACTAAATAGCTCAAATATAGTTAAAAACGTTTGAGAAGGAAAGTTTTATTTGCTTTAACTGTGTCCTCTTTGTCCACCCATATGCTTTGCTATGCTGAGGTTCTTCCACTGCACAAACCGCACAGCTATAAGCTTCATGTTAGTTTGTTTAAATTGTGATCTAGAAAAATGCATCTGCTTCAAAAAGAAAAAGAAAACACATAAACTTTAAAACCGCGTGTGTTTGGTTTATTCCTGAATCCTATTTATTACTTATCTACAAAAGTGCAGACGTTTATGTTTTTTTGAAGGAGAAGGAGATGAAATACTGTAGACAAATGGCAACATATGAGATGGAGAAGAGGTTGGACTGACCTGTATTCCAGCGTGACTGCAGAGGTAAAAATCGAACTCGTAGGGATGCGTGATGTCTGTATCCACAGTAGTACCAGCGGGAATGTTTCCACTACGTCCAACCTTGAAAAGCAAAATTAATTTCAGTTACCCTCAATACTAATGCTTTTTGACTTTCAACTTGTTTTCCCCCTTTTTCACCATTAAACAAAAAAAAAAAAAAAAAAAAAGCAGATATAGCAGGGCTTTTAATGCACTAAATGATGTCGGAAACTAAAATTTCTGATGATTAAAAAGAAGAACTAGCTGATGGAGAGACCCAGGCAAAGGTTCGCCAAGTGCTTTCCAAACAACCAATTAAAAGCCTAATGCCCCAGGGAGCCTAATGCTCTGTAAGAAGAGTGCGAGCGCTGAAAATAAAGGTTGTTACTGGCTGGGTCTCACTCTCGGGGCCTTGAGTGCCACTCCAGAGCTCTTGGTTTGCACTGGGCCCTAATGCTTTAATCGAATGTAATTACAGCAGTCAACAAAAGGTAATTGAAGAGGCCCATTTTCAGTAGTTAATGTTCCAACATAGAACATAAAAAAAATACAGATGAACACATGAACACACCATGTTGACTTTAAGCGGAAACGTCATACTAAAAGAGCAACAGCATGAGCTGGTGTGCGGTGAGGACTCACTCTCTCGTTGCGGTCGGCACAGAAGAGGCGTGTATGGTGGCGTTTTTGCACAACAATGTAGGTGATGCCTGGCTGGTACTCCTTCTCCAGGCTGATACAGGCCTCACGAATGGCCAGCAGCTCATAATACAGCACCTGAAGAAGAGGACAATTAAAATAATATGAAAATATCATTTTTGGTTGTGTGTGCTGCCATATGACCCAACTTCAAAAAAGTTATACAACTAAGAAATTTGGGAATACTGTTATTGACTTTACTCATTTGTGATTAAAAGTATTTATGGAATACACAAACATGTTCTTTACCAGTATGCCTCAGCTACAAAGATTATAACGTACCCAAACTCAGTAAGAAGCCAATTAACGTCTTGAACAATAAAATGACATACTGCAGAATTCTACCTGGTTTAGTCTTTTTTTCACATCTTTAGTAAAACCCTGAGTTTAAGATTTAAAAAAAAAGAAAAAAAAAAAGTGGGACTATACCTGTCTGAACTGGCCTTCTGAAACTCCATCCCTGTAGAAAATGATCCGTGTGGGCTTGTAGCGGGTTGACTTGTAGAACTGGATCAGCAGTTCCCGCACCATAGAGGCCAGGTCCTGGATGACCTCCTGCCTGGGCCTCTGGACTCGTACGGTGGCACAGTACCTGCTGGGGTGGGCGTCCATACTACCTACCACCTGACAAAGAGTTTGGAGCAGAGGAGCCATTATTAAAGGGGAATGGATTTTATGTGGAAGGGAAAGTGACACATTATTCATAGAAGTGTCAGCATTTCCTCCTCTCTTTGCGTTACTAACCCACTGAATGTTTTTCTGCATGCAGATCAGTACGTTTCAGCCCTGATCCAGGGTCAGTGCTTCCACTAGCCCTTTCTGCTGCCTCCCCAGTCCTGTCCCCTCACTGTAATGAGGGGACAGGACTATTGTTTTGCACAGCTCAAAAGATCAGTTGAGCTGTAAGTCAGGGTGTCTGAAATTTAACGTTTTCTTATGTGTCTCTATGAGTTTCTACAAAAGTGTGACCATTCATTTGCTAAATCTGTAACTTGATTCATGCCTTTATTAGTTTTCTGTTTGCACTCAGCGGTGTTTACTATTGTATGTTTAGTTTTCTCTCCCAATAGGATTTCACCCCCAACATCACTCACACTTAGAGAATGTGTCTGCTTATTAACATTTGGGTTTAGGGCTACAGCAAGTCTTCTGTTAAATATTTATTCTTCAGAGTGGGATCAAAGCCCAAAATAACTCTTAAGCGTTTGGATTTATTGTCTGTGAAGACTTTATTTGACTTTCTGAAAGATTATCACTCTTGCCTTTATCCATTACATCTTTTTACTACTTTCATGTCGCCCCCTAGTGAGAGCTGTGGTTGTAACACGCATCAGGGAAGAGGAATCTTATCAAAACAAAAACTACAATTTATATATTTAACTACTGGAGTAGGGGGACATAAAGAAACTAACTGCTGCAATAGAAGGCTTCTTCCCATCTCCGGCTGGTGGATGTGTAACATCTGCTCCCAAGAAGATAACTGGCTGTTGAAACACTGATGGTCTGTGGATCGAGAGACAGAAAAAAGGATCAAAAACACTGAGGTAGTTACATAACAATACACCAAGTGTCATGTCACCGTAACCCTTAACAAGAGACTTTATTTAATAAGACATCTTAATATAGCATTATAACACTGCCATATAATAAGAGGGAGACCGCAGCTCACCGTTGGTGAGGTACCAGGATGTTGTTGATCCCTCCCAGCTTCACATTGATCTTGAGGCAGAGGTTGGAGAGAGTCTGCGGTGACGTCTTCACCACGTTCTTAACCTGAACACACTGAGTCGCCATGCCCAACAGAGTGTCTCCCACACGCTTTACCTCCGCTGTGAGTGATGCAAAAAACAGGAAGTCAGAGGCAGACACACGCACACACCCCACGCAAAGATTTCAAATCTGTATTACAACTGAAAAATTTTTTTGATAGACAAAGAAGAGGGCTCATAACTCCCACATTCAATCACAGTATTACTAATATTAAGACCAACAAGTGTGGGTTCAGATCGTAGTTTACTGTTAAAATGTTATCTTGTTTCTTTTGTTGCCATTAAAAAAAAAAATAAAAAATTCCAAAGCAACACACTGACATATTTATGCCTACTAGTATCAAATCGTACGGTTGCATCAGTGTGCACATGTACCACAGCAAATAAGATTAGAGAGAACACCCTTCACTTCCCAGAATTATTTGCATTACTTTGAATTTTTAGGTGAAAAGGAAAAAACATCACAGTGAGATGCAAACTCTATAAACTTCGGTTGATAATAGGTGCCTGCCAAGCACAGCACACAAACGATGGATACACAGCTCTCTGATAGCAAGAGTGATGCTGGAGATAAAGACACGGCAATGGCCAGCCTCTACTTCGGTTAAGCTGTCAATTTCAGGAAGTGAAAGATCTTGTTACTGGAAAAGTAGCGGAGGAGATGAGACTAATGCTACCTCACTATGAAATGAGATAAAAGCAACACAATCAAAAGGTAGCTGGGCAGTAGGCAACACGTGCCCTGATCTATAAAGCTAACATCTGCAAGGAATTTAATTGCAGTGTTTATTTTTGGGAATGCAAAAGTAATCTTTTTATAAGTAGGCAAAACTTGTAACAAATGACTTTGTTTGTCGGTACCCAACACTGCTCTCGACTCAAATATAATGTCTCATTTTAAGCAGTTTTCTAACCGTAGACAGGAGTTTTTCCCGGCAGGATGACGATTATGAGCTGCAGTCCGGCATAGGTGTTCTTCAGGTGTCTGAACATGGGCTCCACGCTGTCTGCTCCCTGGGCGTATTTACAGAAACACGGCTGGCCTTGGATGGGCATCCCAGCATCCTTTGAGATTTTACGCAACTGGTCTGTGAAACCCCTGACATGAAGAACGGAAGCAAGCAAAGAGTAAACAATGAAGACAACTGTTTTTGTAGAGCTCCAAGAATATAGCATCTGAAGATGAGCTCAGGGGGAAAAAGAAAAAACAAAAAACAGTGCCAAGTTTTCTCTGCAAAACATGAATATTGTATTGAAGGCAGTTAGCTTAGCTTAGCTTAGTCATTATGTCTTAATGCCCAAAAACAAACTAATGTCTATTTATGTTGTTGTTCATCCTAAATTCGTGTCTCAAAACTGCATTTTGAAAGCCTGAACAAATCTGAGTACTTGAAACTCCAGCTGGAATGTTTCCACAGGCACTGTAATTTCTCAAGTAGGTGTTAAAATCCTTTTAGATAATAACAGGAATGGGATTTTAGTGTTTAGAGTTAAACACTGCTTCTGTCTAACAGAACGTGTACTGTTCCACTAGAAAAACAAAGACATCAAAAGGAAACATTAGGCCTCTTCTACAAACAACATGGCCATCCGTGTTCTGCTCAGATGATCAGATTCTTCTAGTTGGGTTTTATTTGAACCAGAAATTATGAATTGATTGTGCTCTGCAGTTTGGGAAGGCACCCGTAAACAAATGAGCTCATTTCTAACATCAAAGCAGCTCAAAGGTACTTTTTGTAATCACCCTCTTAAAATTTTAAGTGAATTTTCTTTCACCATCAGGGGGCACTGTTTCGTCAGTTTGTGTGTTAAAAGGTGCTGCCATTCTTTTAACTTTTGAGAGATAGATAGATATAGATCTCTCGCTCTCTAATATATATATATATATATATATATATATATATATATATATATATATATATATATATATATATATATATATATATATATTTTCGATACAAAAAAAATGTTCATGCCTTTTTAATTTGTCATTTATTAAAATTATAAATATATATTTTAACTCAAAAGTACAGTTTTTAAATTTAATGTTGCTGAAACAACAAAGTAATAAAAAAAAAAATCTGATTGAGAAATCACTCATCTTTGGAAAAGAGAGTTTATTACAGAGAAATGTCTCTTTCCAAAATAAAAGCTATACTATACGCTTCTTCTGGGGTATACTCTCAGCAGCATATTAAACATATCAGGTCCCCATAAGGAGAATCATGTGCTAACGGCTGTCTAAATGACTCGGGTAAAGTTTGTAGCATGCGTGCTTGTTGTTTTTGTCTGCTTCCACTTGTCTTTGCACTAGGATGATGTCGGAGTAAATGTGCAGTCATATTCGTTGTGTTCCCACTAGTGCTGTCAGCGTTAATCTCGTTGAAATGACGTTAACGCCACAACACGGCAAATCTCCGTTAACAAGTTACCGTGGATCGCCCTGTGCGTGGGGCTGGACGGCCAACACGTTAACGAGCTAACTGCGCTAACGCACTAGTTCCCACCAATGTAATTGAGCATTGCGTGGCACATCCGACATACTGTTTTACTTTTGTCCATGACGCGCTTAGCTTCAGGGTCATACCTCACATAAAAACCAAAATAGTTCCAAACGCCAGATCTGAATGAGGATGGGGGAGGTTCAATTTGCCATGTTGCAACGAGCTTAACTTCTGTCTCGCTAGCTTGCCCTGCGGTCAGTGAATGTGCGTTAGACTACTCCGCCTAGGCTGCACTGTCGAGCGCAGATCCACTGAGCGCTCAACACAGACAGCATCGTCAGAAGAAAAGTTGATAAAATAAATTAAAAATTTTGTATTGTTCATACATATGCGTACCGAACCGAAAGCACTGTATCGAACAGTTCAATATCGATACGAGTATTGTTGCACCATATTTTTCTTGTTTACATACATATATATACATATATATATATATACATATATATATATACATATACATATATACATATATATATACATACATATACATATATACATATATACACATATATATATACACATATATATATACATATATACACATATATATATATATATATATATATATATATATATATATATATACATATACATATATATATATATATATACATATATATATATATATATATATATATATATATATATATATATATATATATATATATATATATATATATATATATATATATATATATATATATATATATATATACACACACACACACACATATATATATTTTATTTTTTTTAATTTTTTTTTTACCTAATTTCTGATTCTGTTGATGTTTTAGTTAATTTTGGAAGATTTAAACCATTTTTCAAAAACAAACTTAAGTATTTTAATGAGAAAGGCAAAAAAAAGACATGATTTAGAAATGTTTATGATGACATACTATAAATATACTGCACCGTGATGTGATTGAGCGTCACCACCATATTCACAGTGAGACAAAAGAACCTACAAAGGAGACCACTGGGATGAGGAAAAACATATATTAGCACAGGATCTCACTTGAGGATTTCTTCTCGACACTGCCTTTGTGTGGCGAAGCAGGCAATGGCCCACATCTTGATCTCTACCCCGGTGTGGAACTGCTTTCCCCTCATGTCCCACACGCCATGGCTGGGCGTGGCTACAGTGCGGTTCTGAAACAACACTACAATCTCAGGCGATGTATTTGCGATTATGCAGAAAAACACTCACACACATTCACACTCCTCATACAGACTCAACAACCACATACAGGTAAACGCAGTTTCGGAAAATCCACACAGTCCAAACGCACCCATGACCCACACCAAACTTGTACATAAATTCACATTTTGACAAACACAGACTCCATAAAAACAAGCTTTTTTTTGTAAAATTTAACTTTTAAAATCTTAACTTGAAATCTTACTGCAAACCCATTTGCACTGTGTGCTGCAGACTGTAGCATTTACGATGTAATTTACTGTGTGCATAACATTTAGTAAAGTGTGTATTTCTGTGTCAAAGGTTTCATTATTACGTTACAGTTGGTGCTTTCCTCCAAGATAAACAGAAAGATGTTAATCAACATTGAGGTTCAAGCTCAATAAGCTGCTTCTACTCTTTAGCATTAGCAATGTTTTTTGCTCCGTATCCAATGTACTTGAGGAGCGATCCAATCATGAATTGGGTGATCTTTTGGATTCAAAATAATCTTTGTTGCAAATTATTAAAAAGTTAAAATGTCCAATTGACCGCCTCAACATCGTGAACTTATTAAACGTTTCTAAAAATTGAAATAAAAGGCTGCACTACTGAGACTGAACCACAAAGACCAAAAACGGTGACATCATGGAGCACACACAGAAGCCAGTGGGTTAATTCCCCCATAGAGAAAGTGGAGTAAAGGCTGCAGAAGGGGAGAGCGTGTCAGACAAACAGAGAGAATGGGCGTGATTTAAAGGAAGGGTACCATAAAGTGCTCTGTGCTCACCCTGCCGCCGTACTGCAGCATGGGGGCGGGTAGCACTCGCCCCGTCACGTGGGCCATCTCGTCACGCACTTTGAACTGGAACTCCTGCACAAAAGGGTCTGCCTCATAGTTGGCACTGCGCACCTGGAAGCAAAGAGTAGTAAAATTAGGCAGGGTCAGGCTAAGGTAACTTTTGACAGCATGACTAAAAGCCACCGCAGTGCTGTGAGGGTGTGCTATAGAGGCAAGCATTCTCCCAAAGTTTCTGCTGCTGCTCGCACACTTACAGGGGGGGGTTTGCAAATTAAAAGTAACCTTTGAAAAATCTGCAATTAAAATGACATATTTTTCTCTCGCCTTTAAATGATTAACACATCACCACCACTCTGCCTAAAGATGACTGAAAACATAGGGGATACACGGATCTGTGTCAAGTAACAAAATCTGATCGCCTTTAAAGCTCAGTGTTTAAACCTTATACTCAATGTGTTAATATAAAAACAAGTGTTAAACACACTAGGCTATCCACAACCAACCTCGAAAAGCTGGTTGTGAGGTAGAGCTGTAACAAAGTTAGTCTTAAAGTGTTCATATGATGTTGATGCAAAAGGAAAAAAAGACTAAATGAAAATTACTGACATGCCACAAAATGTCAAATGTCAGCACTTCTGTCCAGAACAGGACCCATGACCACAATAACCAAAAGTATTACAGGATCCATTATGTAGTTCTGACAAACACAGCTTATCTGCTTGTTTTGTCCTCCTGCAACATTCAATCTGTTATTCCAACCACCGTGTTCTTTCAGTTACGAGAAATGTTGCGTATAATGAAAATGCCAGCGCAGTGACATCTACAATAATTTCCTGTGGGCAAACGTGGCCATTTTGCTCCACAGTCAACAGATAGCAAGACAGGGTTTAATAAGGTAAGGGCAGGTATTACATGTGTGCTGCTGATCTGACGGTGGCCAGAGGGAGTCACTACATAGTTTGTCATCCTCTCTCTAAACAGTATGCTGCAGACACTATAGTAGCTCCACATTAAAGCTATTAAGATTACAACATTTTGTTGAGCCTGCAGTGACCAAATGTGATATAGAAACGTGTAGACCTGCCTCTGTTCACAATATAAAATGAGAATGTAGTCGAGGAGATTATAAGACCCATAATTTAACACAAAAGGTGAACAGTACAGCAACCAAGTATCAACAAGCCTAACAATGCACCCAGTCACCCCTGACCCCCAAAAGAGGCTCTTACTTTTGACCTCTAATCTAAACTCAACCACTGGGAATGCATTCTTGAAGCACTACAGAGGGATGAAATGCTCTGCTGGTTTAATTTTAACAGCAGTAAACATAAATACATCAGCAATACATGCAGCAGTATTACTAATAATATACTACTGAATTAAATTTCAAGCTACCGTTGCCTAATAAAGCAATACAAAATGTGTTAAATTATATCACTAAAATATATTAATATTATTATTTGATAATAACGTAGTGTGAGGGGGGGGGGGATAAACTGTAAGAATAAAACTAAAAGTTCAAAATCTAGGGCCTCCTTCACATTTTTCCAAGGTTGTCCAGTGGGCCAGATTGGAGCCTTTGCCAGGCCAATTCTGGCCCGTGGGCCTTATGTTTGACACCCCTCTTCTCTACTGAACAGACAATTCTTAAAACACAGCCTTTTATTGTAATTTCCTATATTCAAACCGTGTGCATGTAGAAGACAGGAGAGCCGTATTCAGAGGGCATTTCCAGAACTCACCAGCCTGCTGATCTCCTCCTGTCTGTCAGGTGCAGAGCGAGCTGTGGCTTTGATCATAGTGGAGGTCTGATTATCTGTCAGCTTCTTGATGCACCGTTGACCAGCTACAATATTACACACCTGCAAGGAAACAAAAGCAAATAAGAGGCTTTCCTTTTTTCTTCTCCCCCGGGCAAACCGGAGCTTTTTCTCCAGCTGCTCTGGGAGCTGCCCACCAGACCATCATGCTTGATTTAATAGTTACTGTCAGACCCCCCATAACTGAGTGGAAATGCAGCTTCTTTTCTCTCACCTCTAGGGGCAGGTAGGTGTGCTTTTGCTCCTGGCCCACCTGTAGACAGGGTAAATGTGGATATTTGAGCTGCAGGTTGTACTTCTCCCTGAAGTACTGGGCTACAGTACGCTCTACGGTCTGGCCATTCTCCAGCTGCAGAGGGAACCTGCAGAGAGGAGAGTTTTTGTCAAGAGCAATGCAAATGTTAGAAAGAGCTATTTAACTGCTAAAAGTCTTAACATATTTTTTTTATTTGTTTTTAAATAGATATTTGGTTTATTGTCAGTTTCAGGATGAAAGAAATGGTTTGGGGAAGTGAGCAATGACTACCAAGCTTAGATCCGCATGTGTTTTTGTCAGGCTTAAACTGACAAATCACTCTTTCTGTGATAATTTCCCTTTTAAAAAAAAAAAAATCAAACTGTAGTCATGGCACACAGAGCAGTTCAGTCCCGACACTGCAGCCACACAGCTGCCTCACGAATGGATGACTAACATCGAGCGCATGGTTGTCAGATGAGTCAGCCATTATCTGGTTTGTTTGGTGGCGATTCGGTGAACACATCCTCTGGTTTCCCCTGCCTTCATCTCACTCGCACACTGTTCGCAGTGGCTCCTATTCCCTTGCCCGCCCCAGAGGCTGACTCACGTTTGATGGCTGGCAGGTCGACGGGTCACGTTGCAGACGCGGTACTTCCTCCGCATGGTTCCACAGTGCGTCACCTCCACCTTTAAACCTGGCGAATAATATAAAGTGTTACCATTAAGTATTTGCTTTTGTATGAAGAGCTGTGATTTGTGGCGTCCCAGTTTAATCCGATTTGAACTCAACTCGTCACCTTTGATTTCTTTGGTGAATTTGACCCTGTGCGAGTCTGTGAGAGGCCGAGGCTGCTCGTCGATGTTGTGAATATCCAGCACTTCACACATGAACTGGATCACTGGCTGGGCTTTGTAGAAGGCTGTGGCAGACACTGCAAAGGCAAAAAAACCAACTAGTGTCATTTAGGAACAACAACAACAAAAACAAAACCGAAAAATGAATATGACGCACTGCAAACAATATCTAACTGAAAGAGAGAGAAAGAGAAAAAAGTTATATCGAGTCAAAAATCATGTTTTGTTTATTACTGGACAGGAATCGACATCAGAAAAAAAATAAAAGGCTGTCCAATCAACAGAAAGAACATTTAGCATTACGTTCTTTTTCTTTGCCAATTTCCCTTTTCAAGTTCGTCTTCTGGTGCACCCACGGAAAACATCCAGTACAGCCACCATTTTTACAGCGATTTCGAAAGTTTCATGACGTCAAGAAAAGCTCGTTACCTGCACCGAATTTCCTCTAAGGTGCCAAAATGACACCAGCCTTCAATTTCACTTTCAATTTGATGAAGACAAAGAAGTCACAGGAAACCAAATTTCGTGAGCAGAACAAGTGGTGACACTTCTGCCTTTTCAGTGCACGGTTAGCAGGCAGTGGAGGTATGTGCCAATGGGACACTTGCAGCACTTCCCAAAGAAATTGTTTTCAAGTGGAGATAAGAATAAAAAAAAATAAAAGCTTAAATCAAAACATGACAGTAAAGGATCAAAATCACCGTATAAAGACCAGCTGAGCTATAACAGCAAAGAAGACTCCAAAAGGAACAAAGTGTATTCCTGATGTTCATTCAAAATGTGCATGGTAACCACACAGCGCAGGAAGCATGATTCATGCAGAAGGGGATGTGGAGGCTACCTTGCATTAGCACCTTGTGTATAAGCACATAAAAGTAGCTGTGAGATGAGAGGGGGAAACAAAAAAAGAACAGGTATGACAAAACTAAAAGCCAGATCAAAGGAAACCCAAAAATGGACACGGGGAGATGGAGAAGTGCGGCGGTGAGGATGAGAATCTTGAGAAGTAATCTAGTGATGCGTTGTCATCAACATCGTCTCTGAAAACACTAAAAACGCACATCTATGACGCTTAGCTTACCTTCCCACGCATTCTGTTTTCATTATCTATGCGCAGAAGTGTCTGAGTCACCGAAGTAAAAGAAAACCTTTAAAAACATCTCACTGCTCTGCAATTAAAATAATTTCATTTACACTCACTGGCTAGTTCTTTAAATACACTTTGCTTGTATCGGGTTGGACCCTCTTTTTGCCTCAGAACTGACTTAATTCTTCACAGCACTGATTCAACAAGGTGCTGGAAACATTCATCAGTGATTTTGGTCCATTTTTACATGATACCATCAAACAGTTGCTGCCGATTCGTTGGTTCCACATCCATAATGCGAATCTCCTACTGCTCTATTGGATTGAGATATACGTGAACTCATCGTCATATTCAAGAGACCAACTTGAGATGATCTGAGATTTGTGAGATGGCATGCTATTCTGCTGGAAGCAGCCATCAGAAGTATACTGTGGTGATGGACATGGTCAGCATCAATACTCCTGTAGTCCAAGAAAATATCCCCCCACACGATTACATCACCTGCAGCAGCCTGAACCAAGGATTTATGGCAGGACAGATCCATTCCTTCATGTTGTTTTCACCAAATTCTGACCCTACCTCCATTCAGGGGGTAGGGTCAGAATTCTTCTGCTGTAGCTCATCTACTTTAAGATTCTATGTGTTGTGTCTTCACAGGTGCTCTTCTGCATACAGAGTAGCTATTTGAGTCATTTGATTTGAAGCCGTTTGTAAATGCTCCATTGATGTCAGACTCTAAACACTAAAGAAGGCTGAACCATGCTACACTCAAAGTTAATTCTAATGCTCATTTTGAACCGCAGCAGGTCGTTCTGACCACGACTAAAGTAGTTGCTGACATGTATTTGGCCAATTAGATTTTTGACATTAAAGACCAGTTGAATAGGTGTACCTAATGAAGTAGCTGTTGAGAGTACTTACACACTATTTAAGGTAGGCTTACTACTTTGCTTTACAGCTATACAATGCAACATGTGAATGGTTTGCAAACAGTCGGAGTTCTAGTTTGCTGATGAAGAGCAGACAAGACACTTCAGGTGGCCAAGTGTTCTGTACAAGAGGCCAAAGAAGACAAAGAAAGAATCAGAGAGCAGCAGAGATGCTCCAAAAGAGACAGCGGCTTCAAGCACTTAGAACTAAACAAAAGCTGTCTCAAGGAAACGCTCCACACAGCTACCCTCCTGACCCCAGAAACACCCACTAGTCTCATATATGTAGGCACAACAGCACAAGCACACACATACATGCTTCTCTCCGTCTCCACAGCAACAAACTAGTCAGTTCCCATCCAGCCAAGAACCCACTTTCCTCCATGTTCCTTAGGCGCTCTCTCGCTCACGCTCACACACTCTCTTATCAGCAGCCCTGCCAGACACAATCTCCAAAAGCCTCCTGCGGTGTGCATATGGCAGGACACATTCTCTGCCATCCCCTCTGCCACATATTTTTCCACAAATAACAACAGATTGAAATTGTAGTGCATTGTCTCGTGTTATGTTTCTCTACTGATAGGAAGCTCAAGCTAGAGCCAATTATTGATTTAGATTTTCAACAGTTCTACTCATTTCCAAACAACCCACATTTAGCCAAAAGAATTAACTCAACGCTAACAAATCGAATCGGTTTTCCGGTGACTGAACATAAAACGGCAGGAGTTTCGAGGTTGGTTGCCTGACAACACAAGAGCAAAAAGCTAATCTTTAAGACTATGTTCACACTGCAGGTCTTAATGCTCAAATCCGATTTTTTTGTCTGCTTGTTCACACTACAACTAAAATGTGACAGCAAACACGCTCTAGTGTGAACCCTCAAAGCGGCCCACATGCGCAAAAGAAGGCGTCACACACAACGCGCTCTGTTTAGACCAGACCAAACACTATTGTTTGACTGATGGCCGTTAATACAAAGACTTGTTTCGGACTTTACGTTTCCCAATTTTGCTTTAAGTTATAAAGTTATTTTGTTATTTACATATGGCCTAATTATTATCCTTATTGCAGTTTTAGAGAGGAGCGGTGCTTCAAAGGATAGTTGCAGATTTCTGTCAGAATCTGCAGATTATATAGTACAAATAAAATGTTCACGTTTCTCCAACGTTGTCTTCCCAACAGTTTCACTAACATCTACACTGGATGGCCAGGAAGCATTCACGATGTCTTAGCGGGCGCTTCTCCGGCGCTGATAATTGGCGTCTGTCTTGTGTCAGTGACGTAAAAGACGGATTTAATGCGACATGACCATTCAAACAGCAGTCGCTTTCTGAAACATCAGATATGTATCGGATTCAGTACCACGTACGAAAGTGACTCAGATGGGATTTGAAAATATCGGATTTGTCATACCATGATCGGATATGGGTCGCACAGGGTCCAAAAAGTCAGATTTGATGCGCTTTCGCCTGCAGTGTGAACGTAGCCTAAGTTTCTCTTTAGACTACAGAAGGTATTCATGAAAACATTTGGCCCCCAGTACAGCATGAAGTGAGCCTGCCAGACCCCATAATTGCTATTGAAACAAATAAAGTTTGACATGCATCTATTAAGAAGCATGTCAAAGTTTTGTCCAATAAAGTCATTACATTTCTTCAAATAAAAAGTGGAAAGATCATGTGCAAAAACTCTAAAAACTGTAACATGGAGACTTGATATTATAATCCAGCTTCCCCAGCTGCAAAAGTGAAACGGCAAAATTGATTTTGTGACTGTAAACAACCAAAAATTGAATTACAAAGAAAAGGCTGTGGGGGTGTTGGGCATTTTTCAATATTTAGTAATATGAGGAATATGGACTTTACTCTTTTGTTTTTGAGTCAAGAATTTAAAAAAAAAATGATGGCAAGGAAAACACTGGGTTTTTGTTCTTACCGTCAATGTTTAGCATCATCTTCCACATGGCAGGGCGCACAGATTGGTGGAAACCAAACCAAACTTCCCTCCCACCTCCCAGAGGATGGTCGTAGCCTTCTGGAGCAGAGAAGAAGGATCGGCCCACTGGAGTGTACCTAGATGCAGAAAACGGGGAATTATAAGTTCGATATTAAAGGGAACCCAATCATACTCATTTCCAGCTCCACAATTTTTTTCTGGGCTCTAGTAGAGTAGCTCTATATATGACTAACAGGATATAAATCTGCAACTTGATGCAGTCTGACCGTGTCTGTAAGGAGGTGTTTTAGCAATTCTCCCTTTAAGCCACCTGTTAATCAAGCCAGCTTTCTTCTGATTGGCTGACAGTTGCAAACAGAAGATTAGAAAAGTAAGTGACTGAGGCCAATGCTGTGTACCTGAGATAGCAATATTAAGATATCCCCTCTCAATTACATCATCATCATCAAGAGTCCTAAAGCAGAGCATTTAGAGCAGCCTGAATTTTTTGGCTCATATGGATTAGCATACCATGATCTCACGGCTATGCCTGAAAAACAAAAGGTCAAATAGGAGCAAAAGAAATCGGTGTTGAAGATGAAAGAAAAAGTAAAATTAGCTTGAATTGAGAATGTAGGTTAATATGAATTTATGCGGAGTCACATTCAGCTGCTGTTCAATATGGCCTGAAAGTACATCAGCGAGATGAGAGGGTGGTAACATTGCCCGGACCCATTAACCTCCTATTACCTGCCCAAAAAGACTCATTATGTATTGTATATAGGTCTCATTCGTCTTTGCAAATCCTACATTTGCAGTGTGTCAAAATGCCAATGTAATACCGGGCTGCCAGAACCTGTGAGCACAGCTAAATGAAAGGTGTCGATATTACCACTTTTTAATAATGCTTTGAAAAAGGTTTTCATTACAGCTCTGGCAATATTGTGTTCAACTGTGCTTTTGCTGAGCCTTAGGGAAGCGATACTGAATGAAAAGGTGGTAAGGTGCTTGTGAGCGACCGTGTCAGCCATGTTTGATTTCCGCTGGGATCGGAGTGCTGATATTAGTGCTACTAGGACAAAATAAATACATTGTATTTGCTATGAGTATCTCAGGGATTGGGTTTTACAATGTCTGTGTTTGGTGACTGAAGATAAAGCTAAAGAAAGTACAGAAAAAAGGTAAAAGTAAATTAAGGATGAAAACGTTCCTATTTTAAGTTCATTCCATAACTTTATCTGCCAGTTATCTTACATGGTATTATAAGGAAATCATTCAAGGAAAAAAAAACATGACAGCAATAAGCAGCTCACTTCATGGAGGGCAAGTTTCGCAGTACTACGTCCACTGCGTGTACAGGGTTGGTGCTGATAGGCTTGTCCAGCTCAAGGGGTTCAGGCATGCTGCGGCCAGTCAGCACCTCGTGGAGCATGTGCCAGCTGACGAGAGACACGAACTTAATGGAAACTTTGAAGGGCCGATCTTTCCCTCCCTCTCCTGGGAGAGTGACATCCAGGTCCACCTGTGGGCCAAAACAAAAGGAGTGCAGACAGATTGATGCTCTGAACATTGTCTACGTTCTTTAACAACTGCAGGGATGCATCGTTTCTCACTTAAGGTGATAATGAGCAGCTGAGATTGTGTGTCTGAGTGCAAGTACATTCAGTTTGCACTGAAGAAAAAGGAGCGTTTGTCTCCTTTGTGTCTGTGTCTTTTCTGCAGCTCACCCCCGTGGGTGCCACAGGCAGTGGGTTGGCTGTGTACAAACTCTTCTTTCCATCGTAGACTGGCCTGCGATCCCCAAAGATTGTCACCTTGAAGTGCTGCACCATAGAGTCAACCACCTCCCTGCACAAGATGAACACAAAGGATTTGCAGTTGTTCTGTCTCTTGTAAAAAAAAAAGTGCATGCCGACAGAAGTAACAGGCACAACTTTACACTGTGTGCTGTGAGCTCTCCACTGGACAGAAGCGGCAGTTGGCAGCTATAAGCCAGGCTAAAAAAGCTAGCATTAGATTTTGCTTTCATCCCGTGCCCCTCCTGTACAACGCAAACAATATCTTCTGTGTACAACAACTACAGGTACGCTCTGGCAAGTGCTTGGTCACTTCAAGCTGCTCAATATTTCATGATGGATTAGAACGAGAAATGTAGCTAATGTAAATATTGCATGTGAGAGGTTTTCCAGAAAGCAGCCAGTGGATCAATCTTACCTGTTGACTCGCCGTGGGCACTTGTCAGGCTTGATGTCCACCTCGTAGAGGTAGACATCCATCTTGGGGATCTCCACCTGGAAGCAGTTGGCCAGCAGCTTGATTGGCTTCCCCATGGTGCCATAGCCAGGCCGCCGAGGCATGGAGAACAGGGACTGGGCCCCAACGGCTCCTGAGGGGGGGGGGGGGGTAAATTAAAAGATGATGTGAGGTTGATACACATCCTGGAACCTTTAGCATTTAATGACCTTTAGTTTATCTTCAGTAAAGTCTAAATGGTGATTAGATTTAGCAATATACAGGGAGTGCAGAATTATTAGGCAAATGAGTATTTTGTCCACATCATCCTCTTCATGCATGTTGTCTTACTCCAAGCTGTATAGGCTCGAAAGCCTACTACCAATTAAGCATATTAGGTGATGTGCATCTCTGTAATGAGAAGGGGTGTGGTCTAATGACATCAACACCCTATATCAGGTGTGCATAGTTATTAGGCAACGTCCTTTCCTTTGGCAAAATGGGTCAAAAGAAGGACTTGACAGGCTCAGAAAAGTCAAAAATAGTGAGATATCTTGCAGAGGGATGCAGCAGTCTCAAAATTGCAAAGCTTCTGAAGCGTGATCATCGAACAATCAAGCGTTTCATTCAAAATAGTCAACAGGGTCGCAAGAAGCGTGTGGAAAAACCAAGGCGCAAAATAACTGCCCATGAACTGAGAAAAGTCAAGCGTGCAGCTGCCAAGCTGCAACATCACTGGAGTGCCCAAAAGCACAAGGTGTGCAATACTCAGAGACATGGCCAAGGTAAGAAAGGCTGAAAGACGACCACCACTGAACAAGACACACAAGCTGAAACGTCAAGACTGGGCCAAGAAATATCTCAAGACTGATTTTTCTAAGGTTTTATGGACTGATGAAATGAGAGTGAGTCTTGATGGGCCAGATGGATGGGCCCGTGGCTGGATTGGTAAAGGGCAGAGAGCTCCAGTCCGACTCAGACGCCAGCAAGGTGGAGGTGGAGTACTGGTTTGGGCTGGTATCATCAAAGATGAGCTTGTGGGGCCTTTTCGGGTTGAGGATGGAGTCAAGCTCAACTCCCAGTCCTACTGCCAGTTTCTGGAAGACACCTTCTTCAAGCAGTGGTACAGGAAGAAGTCTGCATCCTACAAGAAAAACATGATTTTCATGCAGGACAATGCTCCATCACACGCGTCCAAGTACTCCACAGCGTGGCTGGCAAGAAAGGGTATAAAAGAAGAAAAACTAATGACATGGCCACCTTGTTCACCTGATCTGAACCCCATTGAGAACCTGTGGTCCATCATCAAATGTGAGATTTACAAGGAGGGAAAACAGTACACCTCTCTGAACAGTGTCTGGGAGGCTGTGGTTGCTGCTGCACGCAATGTTGATGGTGAACAGATCAAAACACTGACAGAATCCATGGATGGCAGGCTTTTGAGTGTCCTTGCAAAGAAAGGTGGCTATATTGGTCGCTGATTTGTTTTTGTTTTGTCTTTGAATGTCAGAAATGTATATTTGTGAATGTGGAGATGTTATATTGGTTTCACTGGTAAAAATAAATAATTGAAATGGGTATATATTTGTTTTTTGTTAAGTTGCCTAATAATTATGCACAGTAATAGTCAGCTGCACACACAGATATCCCCCTAAAATAGCTAAAACTAAAAACAAACTAAAAACTACTTCCAAAAACATTCAGCTTTGATATTAATGAGTTTTTTGGGTTCATTGAGAACATGGTTGTTGTTCAATAATAAAATTATTCCTCAAAAATACAACTTGCCTAATAATTCTGCACTCCCTGTACTCCTTAGAAGATATTACATTATTCGCTTGGAGTTTCATTTTTGACACAAGCAATTACTTATTCATTTAAAAAAGAAAGAAAGAAAGAAGATGCACGATGAATTAAAAGGTACTTTTCTGTTTTTTAATAAACAAACATGGGGAAACAAACATGCTACACTCAGTGAAACCACATCTAACACTTAGAACTTAATCCTGCATACAGAGGAAAGTCTAGAGATGATGCAGATACGCAGGGAAACATCTAGTAAAGAAATGAATAGTAATGACTGTGTACTGAATACTGTCATACCTAAAAAAAAAAAAAAAAAAAAGAGAGAGAAAAAACCCACAGACATGTAAGCTCTTTGACATGTGCTTCATGACACATCGACTCACAATGAAACATGTATTCGCCTCATTTTAACTATATACAGAATGTGAATGAGGAGGTGCATGAGTCACCAGATGAAATACTCTTGATGATGACCAACCTATTCAATGATGCAAGACAACAGCTTCTATCATAAGAAATCTCTCATCCAAATAACAACATAAAGCATCAACGGAAACACTGCGAAGAAAAAGAAAATAAACAAACTCAATATTGTGACTTCACATCCCTCCGACATGACTGTCGTCACATTTCAGATGACTTTTAACAAGATCTGCCAACTCAAGGAGGAGCAGGAAAAACAATGATTCAACTTTCTCCTGGAACTGTAACAGCACCGCGCAATATTAATGAAGGCTAGTTGTGTAGCACTAAGAGAACGAAAAACACGTATTGGGCAGTTGACCTGTGTGCAACACAGATCACACATTTGGTCTTAAGAGAACATGCGCACACCAACACCAAGACCATGAGATGTCTTTGACATGAGTCACTTTGATCCAGAAACGGAGCGTTCTGTTCAACTTAATGCACCACGCTCATGTCAGGGCTATTTCTGGCTCTGCTGAGGCTTGCCTTCACACGGCCCAAACAATTATGCTGATGTGCCAATACACTGTTTGGATTCAACTTATAATGCCACAGTTCACTAGGATATTGTTATACAAGAGACACTTTTACACAAAAACTCCAGAGAGACTCGCTTTATGCATGCCTCTTCACAACCACTTTTTTCAGTTTTCAATGCCTGGGGCTCTGCCCCCAATGTGTCACTGAAACATGAGTCATATTACGTGTGTGATTCATTGCACATTTCTGTCATCTGTGGGTGATACTGGGGTTGAGGGCCCAGCTGAAGGGAAGTTCATAAAAACCTCTCCACAACAGAAACAGAAACCTTCTGTGACGAATCAGCAGACAACGTGAGCTTGTTTATTTACAGTCGGGCTTTGGAAGCTGGTGCTCTCTGCCCTGCTCAATTTTTCAGTTGCTCCCCTGGTGGGCTCTGGAGTGAAGGCTAACAGGGTTGATGGAGGGTAAAAGCCACTTGTTTGAAATAGCTGCTGGGGTAAAATGCTGAAAAAGAGAAGTCTGGAATTCCTGTCGTGGTCGTCTCTCCCACACAAAACTATGTGCACACGTACTTTGTAATGGTAATTCCCTTGGGCCCCTTAGTGAAACTTGTGAGGTAAGCCTGATTTGAGACACACAGGCGAAACAGAAAAGAGGAGGAAGACATTCTGATCAGTCTGAATGAAAGCAAGAAAAGGTGTGTGCTAATTCCACAAATTCCAGTCCTTGATACAAACTTCCAGAAGCTCTTCATTAATAAGAACGCTTCTTTTTTGTCACGGTCCCAGTGAGGTTGGGAAGTTTTAGAGGGGTGGCAGGGAGTGGTAGGATTATAGCAGGCAGAGTTGGCTTTTTCTAGCTTTCATCTACCTCTGACTTCCATTCAGTGTGAGTCACAGAGCCACCACAGGCACAGAAACACATACTTGAGCATCCTGTTCCTGGATTATGCAGTGAGTGAATTACAGTAGCAATGATGGGGTCTTGCGGTGAATAAAAGAAAAAAGGAAGAAAAAAAAAAAGAAACGAAGAAACAAAAAAAAAAAAAAAAGGCATACCAAGAGCAACAAGCTGTGGCATTGCACACACAGACACACACCCCTACCACTTACTTTTGTTTCGATATGAAAACCACATATGGATGTACAGTAATTTGTAGCTGTGGTTTTGCACCGGCATGCTGAAAGAAGGGCCTTGTATTTCCCACGTTACACAATTAGTTACTATTTCTGGCATTTCGCACAAATGTCACGTCTTCCTGAAACAAACGTTTAGTTCTTTGAAGCTAAACGTCCCATCAACCTGCCTCCTGCAGTCATGCCGTCGTGGCATCGAAACAAGTTGTGCCGCTGTAATCAAAACACCGGTCCCATCACTGTGGTATTTGGCTAGACGGCCTCTGCATTCTTTAGCTTCCTGTGAATCGCGATTATGGGCGAGTCTGTCACTTTTGGAAATATCTTGTAATGGTGCATGCAAAGTGAAAATACTTCAAGCTTCACCTCAGTTTTTGGTCAAATCTCCACAGAAACAATTCAAAAAAAACTTAAGTTTCCTTAAGCCCCAAACTTCTTGTGCACAAAAAAAAAGAAACCAAAAGATTTTTTCCTTTTATATAATCTACTTTGATTTCTGCAGATGAATAAAACCTGCCAAAGCATGCATTTGCAGTGATTACTGCTTGCTGTGAACATAGGTGGGACCTCACAACATTACGCGCATGGCAGGCACCATGCTGTGATGCTGAAAATTTACCAAGCATGGCACACAGATGTGTTTTTACAGCATTTTCCAAATAGCCACCCTGACCCCGATCATTCAGCAACAGGCCAAATATCTCTCCCTGCATCTTTCTCTCCTGAAAGCTGCATCTCAGTTCCCTCCACAGACAGACATAACAAACGGAGTTATCGACAAAAGCAGGAACGAGAAGGCCTGAGAGGAAAGTTTAACTGGGGATGGAGGTGGAGTGACCGTGAGAGCAGTACAAATCTCACGCTTTGTTATAAATTTTTTTTTAAAAAAAACACAGTACCAGTATAAAAGATTTAGAGGCAACTCTCAGCAAGACGTTCATGACAACTAAGTACTGATATTTTTATACGATGACTCAGACCTTGACAATCAAACCTTGGGGACACTTGGGGCTTGCTAGGTGTGTGGGAAGCTGTACAACCCACAACACGCAAGCGTGCTGACACTAATTTACAGGAACATCTATAGAGGAAAAACACGAAATGATAATCAAAATATGCAGAGGGCATTAAAGTCTTCGACTGCTGGCGGAGCGCCTGTTACAGTTTGCCTGATGTACACGTCTGAACCACAGGCGTGTACATCAAAACGGTTACCAAGTCTTTGTAGACTCAGCATCTGTAAGCGTTCGAGGAAACCTCCGCAAGTTGAAAAATACTACGTGTATTTGTGCACTGTGCACTTTTAGGTAATTACAGGAAGGACGTCTGAAACAGAAGAGAGTAGATGTAATCTATAAGTATGTTTTCCCCCAGGCTGTAATGTGCAAAGTAAAAGAGGGCAAAAAGTCCGAACAAAAAAGAAAAAAAAAAAAAAATTCTTCGTTCATTCATGTATTTAATTTTTTTGGTTGAGAAAAAAAAAAAAAAAGAAAAGTTTTTTAAGCCCCGGGATCAATTATTTGTTTTAATTTTAGGGCAGTTATTTAAGACAATGAGTGTGCTAAAGACTGGATTTATTTGTATTTTTTCTCTCTCATAGCTTCGTCTGGGTAACAAACCTGGATTCAAATCAACTGGCCAGCTGGAGCCTTTGTGTGCAGAGTTTCTCCCTGCTTCTGCGAGGGTTCTCTGTGGGTACTATGGCTTCCTCCCACAGTCATGCATGTCAGGTTATTCTTAGCAACACTAAATTGGCCCTAGGTGTGAATGTGAGAGTGACAGATTATAACCTGGACAGGTCACCAATCTACCTCTTGCCCTATGACAGGCATAGACTCCAGCCCAACTGCAACCCTGAATTAGACAAACAGAAGAAAATGGATGGACTGCCACAATGCAATTTTATTTATGTAGCAGCAAATCACAATAGTTGCCTCAAGGCACTTATATCATAAGGTAAAGACGTTACAATGATAAAGTGAAAACCCCAAGAATCAGATGACCTCCTATGAGCAAGCACTTGGCGACAGTGGGAAGGAAAAAAAAAACAAAACTGCCTTTTAGCAGAAAAAAACCTCTGGCTGAACCAGGCTGACGGAGTAGCAGCCATTCGCTGCAACCTGTTTGGGATGAGGGGTCAGAGACAGGGCTGAGATGTTAGGTATCTCCACATTTTAGAGAAATACTAGTGGCCACCAGTGCTACCCCTCAGCCTCCTAATAGATATACCCATGGTATCAATTTGAAACTGCCACATCACCTTGTTCAAGTTATCACAGTCACAAGTTTTTTTGGAAAACGTGACCTCTCACCATGACCCTGAGGTGAAGTTCACTGAGAATCTAACTCGTCCAAGATTTTTAGTAGACATACCTATGGTATCAATTTGAAACTCCTACGTCGCTTCCTTCTCGAGTTATCACATTCACAAACTTCGGTGTCCACGTCGCTTGCCCACCCGGCACAGTGACGCCAATACCCCATCAGCCTGCAACGGCTGGGTGGGTAAAAAGTAATACAAGGCTTTTCAAAGTGAAAACCAAACACCTAACAAATGACAGTCCGTCCCACATCGAAGTAGCATTTTCTGTTAGCAACAGGCTCAATGACAAATGAATGACCATTTCCATTTTTTCTGTGCTTGAAAAATTCAGAACCTGAATTAATCTACCGTAGTTTCACTGATAGCAGATTTCTTCAATGACATAAGTTTTTAAATATTGTTTTGAAAGACTAACATTAACAAATGTGTCATCCACAATTTACACCATGTTTAAATATAATAAGTTCCAAAGACAGCTGTGAATCTTGACAGTTTAAGCTTTCAGAGAACAGGTGGTAATTTGCTTTATTCTTAATTTCTTTGCACACCAGACATTCTGCAACACAATTCATCTCTTGCATGTAAAGCACGCTGCATTCATACGTCTTTATCGTTTATCATTATCATGTTTTTAAATAGTTTCTCATTCATACATCTTCAACATCTTCACTTTAGCACTATGTGGCACTTGTAATGTGTAGTCACGTCGAACACTGAATGTTGGTCACAGTGACAATTTCCATGTTTGTTTTACATGAGAGTGAAGAAAACAGGACGATTGCTTAAACCGATTCTGCCAACATTATGTGGGGTTCATGTATAAAAATGGCTTATGTGAAATGTTGCTACAGCTTAAGCTAATCTTGCACTTCCAATTAACCCAGATTGCCTAATTGAGATTAAACCTGGTTTTTTTTGGTCCCATTTCCTCTGAATTTAGACCTATTTAAGAGCTTATTAAAGATTACAGTGAGCATTTCTCTGAATGTGTTTAATTTGTTCCCAACTCAGCTCACGCAAAAGCACTTCCGCCTCCTTTTACATCGTCACATCATGATGAAATAAATAAGAATCCACACGCAGTCATTGATATTAAATTAGATGCCTTAGCGGCTTCTTTGTATTACTAGAAAACCTTTGGCAAAGACAAGTGAAGATATTTGGTTTTATTAATTGTAAACAACGCTACTGAGCCATCAGTGCCACACTGCTCTGCAGTGGTGCACATGGAATAAGATACAAGTAAACATTATATCACAAACCAATAATTGAGATGCCTTTCTTAGAGTATGAATATTTTCAAGAAACATCTCAGCAATGTGAACTCATTTCACTCCGCTGCTTTGCAACACAACACAGTCACACTGTACACAGTGGGCTCAGAGCCAGAATAACTAGCTGGTGAGAAGCTCGGCTGACATCCAGTCCTTGCTAACTCCCTCAGCCACATCCCCCAGTACACAAACGTCCACGCTACTAACGAGTGCACATGTCCACACAAGCCCACACACCAACACACACACACACACACACAATACAGCTGTTGTGTTTCTAATCCGGAGAGGCCAGCGCTGTGGGAACAGGGAGAGTGCTCAGAGACCAGGCACAATGGCGTCAGTCCCAACACCCAGATCCTAGAAACACACACACACACACACACACACACACACACTCAGACATACGCAGAAAGACTGACAGCAAGGATTGATGCACACCATTCACAGCCAGACTCCTCCCTTCTTTTTCCACCCTCATCAATCTCAAGAGTGTTGCATTTGGCACCCAAGGGAGTCGCTGCCACTCTCTACCACGGATAGACACCAACAAGATGCCACATACTGACAGGCTGACGAGTCCCTGATCAGACATGAGAACAAACTGAAGCAGAACGTGAGCTAAAGAGTGGATGTTAAAGTAATTTATTAATTAAAGTAATTATTACAAGAATGCAATGGATTTCAATCATTAGTACCAACTTTTTTTATCACTCAATTCGCAGATCCATCCATCTTCTTCTGCTTATCAAATTCAGGATCATTGGAGTGCTGGAGCCTATTCAAGCTGTCACAGGTGAAAGGCAAGGTACACCCTCGCATTCACAAATGCAGATTAAAATTCAAACTTGCAAAGAACAAACCATACACAAATATACTCCAGATACATCACTTCCTCTGCAAGCAGTCAGTAATAAAATCTGAGGGTTTTTTTCTGAAAATCACGGACGCAAAATCTTCCAGGTAAAAGAGGAACGAGACCATCCAGTTCATTATCAGTGCACAGTTTACAAGCCTGTGTGGAGGAATAAAATGAAGGGACTGGTGTTTATCCAGAGCTTTTCTAATCTGACCACTCAAAGCAGGTTACACTACAAGCCACATTTTGCCTTTTCACAGAGATTCACACTGCACTTAAGTGCTCAATCCACCTTGCATTCAAGCTGACAACCAATTTAGAATAAGCTACCATGCATGTTTTGGAAGTCATGGTAAAAGGCTAAATAGACCAGCACTTACATAGCACTTTTCTACTCCAAGCATTAAAGCCAATACATGTTATGTTCATCAATTCACACATAAATACAGTGCTCTTAAAAAATAAATAAATAAAAATAAAATGTAACCATCAAGAACGCGCTCACACTTCAGTGGATGCACTGGGCATTGCGTAGCTTACCCAAAGACACTTTGAATTGCAAAGTAGAAGGGCAAGTAAGCCTGGGATTGAACCACCAACCGCCTGATCAGTGAATGACCTGCTCTACCAGATCTCCAGGCATTTTTTTGTGGAGCCTGAATTTTCTCCCTGTGCCTGCAAGCTCAACAAAGAAAGACAAGGAGATCAGGAGGTTCACGTGGGTAACTGTGAATTCACGATTAATGCTGAACAATGTACACCAACCAACCGCGTTTAAGCCACTTCCCTAACATAGTAACGGTTCCTCTTGTATCTTCAAAACAGCTTTGACCTCAGGAGATATTCTGTGGTGGATGGGACACTGTTGGTGGATGTAGCTCAAGTTTGTTCAAGCTAAACTCAGGGAAACTCAATCAAATTGGGATCTCGAGAATTTGAAGGGAGAGTGGGTGCCAATGCCTTGTTGGTAAGAGCGTGTAACAGTGTTTAGTTGGGTGTTATGTGCCAAAGTAACGTCCACGTGAATGCCAAGACTGAAGGTTTCCCTCCAGAATATCAAGATGTACAGGTTTTAGGGTAACATATGCTGCCATCTACGTGACGCATTTTTTCCAAGAAAAATCAGCAAGAAAATACCAAACTACATAATTTGCATTCCAAGTATGTGCAGAGAAAGAGTTTCTGTGCCAAACTGGCCTGGCTGGTGTTCAGAAAGGTCACAGACTGATAACATTCACCAACTATGAAACTGAAAGAGAGGGGAAAAAACTGAAAAAATTAATACATAAACACGAAGGCCCAAAATTATTAAGCAACAATTAAAAATGTACCTTCAAAACTGTAACAACTGGTTTTGTTCCAAGAAGAGGTCAGAGTAAAGTACCCCTTACCCCAACTTTTTATAAAACATCTTCTTGTCATCAGTTTTATAGCTTTTAAATTTATGTTCATTAAGTTCCATATTGCATTTCGTTATCTTTGCACCATTTGTGATTAAATACTGGACAAAACTTTGAGAAGGATGCAGGTGAGGGGATTTTTAGGGGGGGTGAAGAATCATTTATTATGAGAAATTTCTTCTGACTCACTGGCACTGGGCCGTCTTACTGACTCAGCTTACGCATATTTTATACATACATTTATTCATATGTAGATAGATGTGTGTACTTACACACAAAAATTCCTAGCTGTGTTAAAATGACCGTGAGAATTTATTCAGGCAGGTTAAATGGGGCTTTCCGTTTTACTAGTCCAGGCTGAGTGGAAGAGTGGATGGAGCAATCTAATACAAGCAATCTAATAGCTTAACTACAACCGAAACAGAGCAACACTTGATGTTGTGTTAAAGTGTTAATAAGAACCGGCTTACATTAAAAGTTTGTTTTAAAACTGGACTTTAATAAATAATAGTTAATATAATTAGAGCTAAAAGTTTTGAATTATTTACACAGTTAACACCTTGATACAACCGAGGCAAATGAAATAAGCATCAACATATCGTTTAGCCTCTGGCCATGTACGCTTTTCGTTTAGTCTAATTTCCCACATTTATACAAAGAGAGTTCAAAATGCCTGTTTAAATTCTTCAGCTTAAAGTTTTAGACCTACTAAATACATGTCTGAGGCCAAAGGCCAACAATCAGAAATGACTGACTTCTGATCGTACTGAAAAATTGATGTAGTCCTCTGTAGTCCTCTAACATATCAGCAGAAGGTAGAAATGAAGGGAATCACTGGCCTCTTAAATGACTCCCTCTGGTTCTGCTGAATTATTCTGTCATTACATCACCTGAGAAGCATTTAAATCAACCTCCTCTTTTCCAAACAAATGCACCTCTACACCTTACGTGACTGCCTATTGACAGCTCTCTTGTCAATGCCGAATGGAATAATAATGAAGATAGTCTGCTGGAACTGATTAACCAATATACTTCTGTTTTTTCTCCAGTGAGCTCAAAAACAAAACACACAGACACATTTCCCTATCTCAGTCACCACCCGCCCCCTTCTTCCTCTCCAAATCACCCCCCCAAAGAAAAATGAGCCCCTTAGAGCTCCCCCCAAAAACAGATCTCAAGAAGGGGGGAAAAAGGGGGAAGGTGGAGGTGGAAAAGAGGGCAAGGTGACACATCACAGACCTCTAGCTTTTCACAAAATGCACACCCACTAGCTGCAAGCCCAAAACATGTGTCATACTGAGTTGCCGCCCAGTATACTACTGCAACACATGACTAACACTTTTTCAATGAAAATAAGAGGACCACAGCATTTAAGGGATGATGTTAAAATGGTTCTGATAGCTTATTTGTCAGATTTTATTTTGGGAAACGCAACAATAGAAGTCAAGAGTACAGCAACCTTTATTCTCCTCAGTTGAGGAATGAACAGACCAAAAACAGACCTAGCTTCCGGGTCGCAAAAATGAAGCAGAAGTGCCTTAAACCCGTGTTTTATCTGAATGCCACCAGATGGAAACAGCTATGGCTACAAAAAGACCTTCTGTCCTGTAGAAGCATATGGGAAAAAAGGTCATTTGCATTGACCTCTAAACATTTTCTTCCTAAGTTTATGGTCTCAGTCAAATTAAACCTATTTTATAAATCTTTTAACAGTCAGATCTAACCCTCCTCGTCGCATCTATTTTCTGCAACCAAGACAGCAGCGGTGGCGACGCTCAACTCCGTTAAAATGTTCCAACAACAGCCAACACTCACCATTTCCATATTACATTAAGAGATTATATTCTGTTTAAAATAAAGAAAGATGTTTTTAGGAAGCTTTGGTCAATAAAACAACAGAAAAAAAAAAAAACTCCCTCCAAAACAACTAAAAAGCAATGCTAAATTGCATTCTCCATAGAAACCAGCAACAATATGCCAATGTTAACATTATGGGTGGCTGGGGTTTTAGACGGGGACTGCCTATTGTCAGCAGGCTGCTTGAATGAACTGAGCATTATGAGGAGAGACTGCAAATCAAGTACTAAGCCCTCCCTCGAAGCCGACCCCACTGTCTGCTGAAAATCCACAGAGAATCAACGTACAAGGAGAATGACAGGGAAGGCACAGTTTCCCACTGGGGCACAGAGAAGGATACAGAAGCAGTAACCCGGGAGGGAATGGGGGTGGTAACTGTGTGAACTTAAAGAAAAAAAGAAAAGAAAAAGAGCGGGAAACGAATGCACGAGTGTGAGAAAAACAAGTGGGGAACGAAACGAAGAGAACAAAAGCAAGACGGTGGTGCGACAAACACTAATTTCCCAGAGTCGTTCTTCATTAAACTAGTTCATGTCCTATTAATGTGTTAATGGACAGTAAAACCCACTTCCAAGGCTGCCTTTCATGTGAAGCTGACTCATCTCCAGCCAGCTCAAATCCCACCTGGTTACTCGGTGTAGTGTGACAGCTGGAAGGTGGGGGAGCCCCCCCTGCTGTACTGTACGTGCTGTCTCATTGTCTTCCAGTAAATCTTTCAATATGCCCAGTATGTTTATATATATATACAGTTGTTTCCACTAAAGCTGTTCAAGGAATCAATCTTTAATTTCAAACTCTACTTTTGCAGTTACTAAAGTGAGAAAACCAAGATAAAACCATTACCATGCTCTATTTTGCGGGGCAGTAACTCTCTTGATTTGCTATTCAGCACATCTTTCCCCCCCTGTAGTTTTGACCTTTTCATAAAGTCTATCTGCTATTTTTGTGGCAGGATTACTTCAGTCCACAAAGATCTATTTCTTTAGTTTTTCACTTGACTTAAAGGTAATTCATTTAATTGAACGCAAGTTTCTTCTTGAGATAATTTCCCCCCATAAGCGAGCAGCCCTATGAGCAACAAGTCGTTAGGATTTTCAGAATGACAGACTTAATCATTTTGCTCTCCTCGAGCTGTAACACCTTCATATGAGGGTTTTCCTGAATGGGCGCCGTTAATGCACTCCGCTGAGCCTGATCAGCCCCTACACGATAAAGGCCGTTACTTTTATAATAATACAAAGGTTAGAAAGATTCAGAGTTTTCTGCATTTCCTCATATAAAATGTTTTACAGTCAGTAGCAGGTTATATTTATTTGCAAACAAATGTTTTAATCTCACAGAGAAACTAATGTAGGCTAATGTAGGCTAGGAGATCTATTTGAGAGCGTCAACATTTCCAAGTTTATAGCCAGAGAGTTGCTTTTTACATTTCTGATGCAGCTGGCACCGAATTCCACAAAGGATGAGTTTACTGTGCAAATTCTGGCATGTAGCTCAGGAGGTCGAGAAGTCCTCCACTAATTGGAAGGTTGGTGGTTCAATCCCTGGCTGCTCCAGTCTGCGTGCCTAAGTATCCTTGGACAAGATACTGACCTGATCCCGAGTGTGAATGGGTGAATGAGGTATGTTGTTTTGAGTGCTCCAGTAGAAAAAAAGAAAAAAGGACTATATAACAACCGGTCCGTGTACTTCATAAGATTAATTAATATTTCTTTCTCTAGAGAGGGGTCAGAATAAATCTGGGGAACCGTCAAGTTGGATCACACTGGCTAATGCAGGTAAACAGACCAAACAGCTGGACAGCCTTTTTCTCAGCTGTTCCCTTTAGGGGACACCAGAGCGGATCATCTGCCTACATCTCCCCCTCACCCTCTTTCACCACATGAACTGTCGCTGTGGTCGTCCTCTTTTCATCTTGACTTTCACCTCAGTCTTCCACACCCTTTTCCTTCTTTCAGCATCCCTCCTGACTAGGATACTACTACACACTACATAATGTTGTTAAAAATCAGCAACACAGTGGAAATTACTGAGATCAGGTTACTGCTACCTTCATAGAAGTTGATCTAGCATTAAGCATGAGAAGAAAGATGACGGCTGGAAGTGACAGGTGTCATATTTGCAGATTTTGTTGTTGTTTTTTAATATATTAATCCCATTTGAAGCGGACTGAGCTCCTATTTTCAATTTGCTGCTGGCAAAATTTAGGTGCAAAGCAATGTGTTTGATGTGATTATTTCCTTCTGTGCCAACAGTTACGTGAGAGATTGATGACCGGAGAACAAACAAGAGGGTGCACAACAAATCACAGCACTAAAGCAACGTATTTCCCAAAATACCCACCGCTTATTTAAAGGCTCTCTTGTATAGCGCCACACAAGAAAAACCTCCATCATACTGATGCATTTTAAATATAATCTGTGAAACATCAGAGCTAGGTATTAACAGCTCCACATGGGTATCATAGCACGGGAAGATGTTGGTGTTGCGGTTTGGTGTCTCGGTTTCAGATGTGTCACACCCCCAGTGCCACTGAAACCTTCAAATCTCTGCATTCTGCGTGTCAAAAGAATACAGATTACTTTAAATACGAGTCCTATATAACTGTGCCCGTGATTTGAACATTATCACTAGTTCTGGCTTAAAAACTCAGCCATAATGTAATATTACTTCAATATCAAGTGAGAAAGTGTTTGGGGACACGCTGTGGAGTTAACGCATCAAAATGGATTTGATTTATTTAAAACTCAAAAGCCTTCTACTCATTACGCCCTTGGTGCTAAGCTCTCCAGAGCCATGATTTCCATACCACATAAGCTGCTGCTCAGACCAGTTCTGGAGAGAAGAGTCGCTGTCAGTTTCTAATTCGGCAGGCAATCCATTCGCATTTTCACACCACTCTCCAAGCCACTGACTAACTGACTGACGGAAGACCCTCTTTCATTTATTCACCCAGACAGAGGTGACTGCAGCCGTCAGTGATATGGGATTGTGAACCAGTATGAAGACCAATAATATTAATACCCTGAAGCCTCAAACCTGCACATTAAAACTACCTCTGTTTATTTGTTTGTATTAATGCATTAATGCCTTCCAAAGTGAAAGCATGAAGCACGCTCTTTAATACACTTAATGTTAGGCTGGCTAGCAGTATGCTCTGCATGAAATTGCAAATCGGCTAACTTTTCTTCTTTTGGGGAGGAGGCAGATTAAACATCCTGTTTAACTGGGAGATAACAAGCTAGTCATTTGGCCTGTGAGAACACGCCAAGTTTATTCTAGTTCAAAGGGCACACTGTGCATACACGTTTTACTCTACTGTAGGTGCTCGGTTACTGGGAAAACACCGTGTGGTCCCTTCTACTAGCAATGCTGGGAAGTGTCCCACCTGAGAGGAGCTGAGATGATAATGAGACATTAGGCAGCAGAGAGGGATCTCCTCTGAAGAGGAGGAGGTGGGCAGTGAACCAACTGCTGTATCATGTGTCAGTGGCTGATCAAGAGTACCTAGCATTCAGTTTATGGTCACATAAGTGGAAAGCTTCCGTTACAGATGAGACAAAGGCCAGGTGGTTCAGACAGTTTAACTGCCACTAAGACCAAGAGAAAGAGCCTGGATGCAGCCAGGTGACAGCATGCATCTCCAGTGACATTCAAAAGTGTGCAATGTTACATAAGGTCACAGATAAAAATGTGTTATAACAGTGTTTAAGGCCAATTTAAAACAATTTTCTCTGGCTCAACAGCCACAACTGAAGTTTGGCAACTCCCTCATTAGGAAAGGTTAAAAATGTTTTAGTATACACAAATCTGGGGCATGACAAAGCACATCTTAGGTCGTAGATGCAGGAAGAGGATGCCGCTCCTAAAATATACCGAGGTCAGTTTGGGGTCAGTTGTTGACCAAGACCTGGGGGGATTGGAAGGCCAGGCCAGAGTTCACCCTCTGCCACAAGCCACACTGGGTTTGAAGTCTTCTATAATGCAGAGGCTCATCTTCAGCAGCTGTCCCCACATCTGACTGATGAGTTTGCGCTGAGATCTCTCCTCATCACCCGGCAGAGATGTGTTATGGACAGGTCAGTATTTAACCTGTGAATGCAGCCTGGTATGACTGGCGATTTTCAATGAAACCATTTCAACTGTGACGCATGTTTAGGCAAATTAACTGCAGGGCGGACAAAAAGAAAAACTCCCTGGTTACGGTTAAACGCCTTCGGCTGAAGAAAGCCCCACATCCCGATGTTTCATTTCACCGACGCTAGCTAATAATATTACGCTTCTCAGGAAACGCGACTCTTACGACTACCGTGAAGCACCAAACGAATCAGTAAGGACAGAATAAATTACCTGTAGTTCCGATTTCCATTCATGAGGTCAATGCCCGGTTCACTTCCCGGATCACAGTTGTCAAACGTTTGGGACTCTTCCTCCGTTCAATCCGGTGTCTCCTTCGGCTGTGCACCGCCTCTGCAGCGCTGAGTGGCCGAGGGTCCTGGTCTGTCTGTGTCCTGTCAAAGGAGGAGGAGGGGGGCCTCCGGCACGGTCACTTCGCCGGCCGAGGGTCTTCAGAGTCTCCACAAACCGCCGTTTGCACTCGGTCAACGTATCCAATCGGATTTCACTGCCACGGCGAAAGCTGCTGGCTGCTCAACGCGGCGCTGTGGCAGTGAAAACCTGCTAGTTAGCCAAGTTAACTCACTAGCCAGGCTCGAGTGGGGGGGGGGGGGACAGTGGTTTGAGGAGCTGTCAGGATATCATCACAGCGGGGTCACGGAGTCCAAATGAATCCCTACCGATATCTGATCATTAAAAGAGACGTCATAAATTCGTATCTACAGCAAAGCTAACGTCGGGAAAGCAACCCTAATTAGCTAGCTGACTAGCTAGGCTGTCGGAGAGTTGGAATTCTGTCAGACGACGGCTACTTTTCCTGCGTTAAAAACAGCTGCTGATACGGGCCCTTCTCCCGAGGGCCGTACACCCACGACGTCGTCCTCCGTAGTATGCGTTCAGCTGCCAAAAGTAAAGCTGTCAACAGCGCGATGTATGCGCCGATAAGTGTCACGATCTCCAGTCTGGTTGACAGATCAACTCTGCAAGGCTTCGGCAAGCCAGCTAAATATGGTGAAGTTGCCTTTCTGACACCGACAGGAAGAGGTGGGCCCGTGTCACCAGACGTCAGACCGCCAGCTCCGCCCTCACCCAAAGGTAACCCCACCTTTTGAATGAATTAGTTTGAGACTTAGGAGGTGCATTTTTTCTTCATCCACCCATGCATTAATATCTAAGAATTATTAGTTAAGGTGGATTTCAGGATGTTATGAGAGTAAGCCTTGATAAATCCCATTACTTACTTTTCAGACAAAACTGTATTAAACGCACAGTAAAAGCAAACAAAAAACGCAACAAGAGTAATAAAAAACAATTTTATTTTCTTTAAAAAATAACCCTCCCCAACAGAGTTCCCATACTATCACATACAGAGCCAAAATAATATGCTTCCACGTCCTTTCATTCAAATCTATTGGGAAGTGCTATGACAAGGACTGTTCTTGATCAGTGGCTTCAATATTGCTTAGTCAGACCGTGAGGCTGCGTGGAGGGGGAACGGACTCTCCCGTGTCCACATGATACATTTCCAGGGTGACTGCCATTTCGTCTCCCCCCTTTGCAAGGTGCTTTGTGGCTTCAGTGAGTGAAGAACTGCATCTGGTTTCAGTGGTGTTGGGGAAATGCCCCCAGGTTGATATTTTTCCTTTCTTTCTTTCTTTCTTTTTTTTTTAAACGCAGAATGAGGGGTAGAAGACTGGCCCCGACTGTGAAAAGCCCCTCAACTGCTGGGCCAAAATACATAACAGGTTAATATTATATATTCATATATACAAATCACCGTGGACACAATGAAGGATCAGTAAAACGGTGTACAAAGGCATTTTGATTATGCAAGTTCATAAACATGATTTAAAAATCAAACTCATCTGATCTCTTATCTTTTGATCCCTTTCGACTCAAAAGGGGGTCTGACCATCAGACAAGATTTGAGGCGCTTAAAGGGCAACTGAGGTGGAATTTTGGGACCGTCTCCACAGTGCCCTCTTGAGGATACACTCTGACACTAGTCACAATATTCATAATAATAATGACAAAGGAAAAAGCAGTCTTTATAACCATTACACAATCGAGGCAAAACGACTGACAGGCAGTGGTGAGCGCGAGGCTCCTACCTCTAAGAAAACCAAAGTAAGGTGGCTCAGAATATCCAGTCATAAAAAATAATTACATGCATTTTTCTTCCATAATTCCAGAAAGTGACTAGATGTAAAGGCAGGGCATGTTAAATAGTCGTAATAGAGGCCCACCCTGTCAAATGTAGCAATCCCCTAACTGTGCTGCCCACGCACACAGAGCACCAATAGGGATTGGCTAACACAACATAGGGGATTGGGGCAGGGGATGCTGCAGGTGTGTTATGCGACGAGTGAGAACAGACGGCAAGGATAAAAGGTGATGGCGGAAAGGTTGATGAGTTTGGCTTAACGTGGGAATGGGGGGAACAAGTGCATTTGATCAGCTATGTCTCTGCATGCTGAGAAGGAGACTGAGAGCGCAGGCATGTGTGTGCTTCTGTTGTAAATGCCTGCAGAGGGGAAGAGCTCTGTGTAAAAGCGGGACAGGCGCAGGATAGGTTGGTACAGTTAGGCAAAGAAAAGCACGGGTGGATGCGTGGAGCGCGCCGCTTGGTGCCATTTCCACTGATACACGTTGGAATGTGCAGACGGATCGGAGCAAGGTCAGTTGCTGAAGGCGACTTCAGCTTTGCAGCACTTAAGTGATCATAGACTATATTTGCCTGCTTTTAAATCTACAGAATAGTGTTGACCTTGCCTATTGCCTTTGTTCTGAAAGCTACGCAAGTGTGGGTGTGAAACGTTCAAATGTAGAGTGTAAAGTCTCGCCAACGGCTAGTTTCACCATTTTGAAGTAAAATAAAATAAAAGTAAAATTTAAAAAGTGCCTCGTAAATTCTAAAAGAGCGATGTATAGAGAAATAAAAGATTATCTTCCTGTTTGAGTGCCCCCTTTCCATAGGGTGGCATCACTTTTGGCTGGTTAACAATGCTGGTTTAGGTGCATGGGGTGCAAGTATATTAGATACACACTATGCAAATGGTCCCTCTACTGTTACGCTAAACTTGCCTCTAAAGGCGAAATCTCTAAGGGACTGGCCAACCAGGACAGAGTGTGTGGCAGGACTCCTGTCCTGGATCTACAATATGCTACACCTGCTCTTTCTTTGTCTGCTATAATATAAAGACCAGAGGGCTAGCCTCGCATGTACTAACAAACTCTTTATGTGCAGGACTGGTGGCACCTACATGCTAACACTAAGTGCTAATGTACCATACCCCGGACTCCTCAAGGCTGTTTAAAAAAAACAGTTTTCAAAAACATTAAAAAACATGAATGTAGTTCATGATAACATTAAAATGATACATGTAAGTGTGCGTGCCCAGTACCACCTCTAATGAGGATCCCCTCTAACAAGGGGCTTGCAATACTGGCATCCGGCATTTGGATGGGTAGAGGCAGCATCGTGGTGGCAGTTAAAAAAGTTTTTAGGATTTTTTTTCTCCTTTTTATCGCCTAGTTTTCTATTTTTCTCCCATCCGTATTGCATACTTACATACATAGGAGTGTGAAGGTAGCATACAATACAATTACATAATACCCATGATTTAAAAATTCAACTTAAAAAGATCAATAGTCCCGGTAAAGTAAAAATAACAGTAATATTCATAACCTTTTGAGTGCATGAGGCTGCAGAGTCTACCTGTGTTTTACAGGAGAGGGGATTTGTGTTTCTTGGATTTGAGTGACTGATTGCTGTGAAGTATGTGTAGTGGGCAATTGTAGGGAGTAAGGGATGGGGATGAGGTGGTGCTGGTGGGCCGTTTGCCCACTCAGGTAGAAATGAGGTGGGAGGGAACGATGGCGGCGATGGTTGGTGACGCTCAGGCGAAGTACATGGTCCTCAGAGTGTCGTGATGAATCTGAACAGCCTTAGCCAACGCCTGGGGATCCCGACCGTTACTCTGACCGGACACATGGCTGCCCTCTCCACTGCAGAGAGACGAGAGGGTGATGAGAGAGCGAGCAAAGATGAGTTACACATTTCATGTCTTGATAAGAATAAAATTGGCAGCAGCAGCAGACCAACAGCCCCACTTGCTGCTGGTCGTGGGAGTTGTCAGTGACAAACTGTAGACAGTATAAAAGATATATGTAAAAACTGTGATGTCATCCACTGGTTAGCGAAGTCCTGTTATCTTGGTGTTTTGAAACTGAGCATGACTAGGGAGGGATGGACTTGACTGTGAATGACTTGTGATTGACAAATCATTAGCCAATGCACACACCCTGGATAATCCTTAATTCTGCCTCTAAGAATGGCCATAATTTACAAAATTAACTTCAGTTTGACCTGAAACTACCAACTGTGAAAGTCAAGAAAGTGCTTACTGAGGCCACAGAGGGAGCAAGCTTACCAACCCCCCAACAAACATCAACCAACCAAGAACGAAGACATGCGTAGTCTATCTTTCGTAGCCACACTGACCTGTCATGTTCTTTGTCTACCAGATGGTAGCGGGCACGGAAGGCCACGAGACGAGCATAGTAGGCTGGGGCAGGGATAGAGACTGAGCGGGTACAGCGCACGTAAGTGTGGCACAACTGGTAGGTTAGAATCTGCAACTCATCAGCTGTGAAGCGATTGTCGTCCCATAAGACGTAATAATGAGACGGTCGGCTGGTACCCTGAGGACAGAGGAGAAAAGGGCAATTAAAGTAACAATCAATTTTTTGTGTAAAATAACTGCAAGGTTAAAAGAAGTCAAAGAGATTTGTTCTCATTATATTATAATAGAGATTTCTATGGAACAATGAATTATAAATTATAAATACCTGTATTCCTGCATGACTACACAGGTAGAAGTCAAACTCGAAGGGATGAGTGATGCTGGTGTCCACTGTAGTCCCTGCAGGAATGTTCCCACTCTTCCCAATCTGTCCAAAGATAACACAAGGAAAAAAAACAGGTAAGCAAGTATGAAAACTTAGTAGGAAACAGAAAAACTGAAGGGGAAACAAAGAAAGTTTACCCTTTCAGACTTATCAGCACAGAAGAGGCGTGTGTGGTGACGTTTCTGCACCACGATGTAGGTGATACCAGGCTGATAGTCCTTTTCCAACTTTATGCACGCATCTCTGATGGCCAACAGCTCGTAGTGGAGAATCTGCGTGTAACAGTTAGCACTCAGATGAAAACATGTTAAAATAGATTTTGGTGGCATTGTGTCATTAAGATCGCAGCGTCCCACCTACCTGAGGCAACTGTCCCTCAGGAACACCGTCTCTGTAGAAAATGATTCTGGTGGGCTTGAAGCGGGTCGACTTGTAGAACTGAATCAGCAGTTCGCGCACCATGTAAGATAAATCTTCAATGATTTCCTGCCTGGGTCTCTGGACGCGCACTGTGGCACAGTATCTGCTGGGATGGGCATCCATACTGCCTACCACCTATTAGAGGGAGCAGGAAACATTGAAAAAGGAATTTAACATGATAATGTGTTGATCACTGATTTCACTCTTAATATGACTTGCAATAAACGAGCATTAGGTTATTGAGCCCCTTGACTAAAGTCATCTCTCAAATAAATACACCTTTTGTCACTGAACATTCTTCATGACTTTTTACTTTATGAAAATCTGTGCAGTAGTTGTAGTTGTAGTATTGATTCACAGACATGAGTCATTTTTCGTCGTGTGCATATTTGAGCATTAGCATCCCCTAAAGGCTGCAGCTGGGAAGTGTGCGAGGCTCAACGTCAACCTTTTATTTTCCTTCCCTCAAATCCTTACACGATACCACAATGACCATTTCTCACCAGTTTTCTTCTCAGCTCGTACTGTTAACGCAGACCTGCTTTCCTCTCCTGTCCTTGTGACTCAATTATTCGTCATAATTGCTAGGCAACAACACAGCCAACCATAGGCGAGCTGAGGTCAAGGGCGGACGAGAGCTGACGTCATTTCCTTTTGAATGTGAGTCAGTGATGAGCCATTTGTTTCCCTTTATACCTCACTAATTCCTCTCGTACTCCTCCTTTTTTCTCTTCGCTCGGCCTCATGTGCTGTGCGTCAAAGTCCAAACAAAGCGTCATATCGGCGCTATGTGCTTTTCATGAAATGGGCTGTACATGCAGGTGGAGTTTGAAGCAAACGGTACTATGAGAGAACCATTGAATGAAACCCTGAATCACCATAGCCCGATCAAATAGCCAAAACATAACAGAATAAGCCTGTTTGTGTCACAGCCATCTCAAACTGTTCATCTGTTAAAGATCAAAAACAGCAGTCGGCTGAAATCCAGAAAATAAAAAATGAAATTTGAGAACAGAGCACGTGCACGCTTATTTCATTACACCACTTTATAGCACTCACATCGCTCATTATAGAAAAATAGGGTTACTTTAAACACCTAGTTTTGTTACCTAAGCATTGCACCTATGGCAACTGATGCACCATCTGGACTGCCTTTTTTAACATCGCAAATCCCCGCTGACTGAGTTACACTTCTGACACATCGACCAAACATGAGAAAAAGTACCTCGAAACCCGCTGCTCACTGTTGCATATTGTTTCAATAAAAACTTTTTTTCAACCCGCAAACCGTGAGAAAATGTGCCTGAAAGGACTTGACTTTACTAAAGCCACAAAACAAACCTCAGAAGGGCGCTAGTTCCTCCTCAAATTAAATTACAATATAGTAAAAGGTTATTACAGATTTTTTTTTTGTCCAATGATGTAAAAACTAATTAGCTTTAAGCTCTTCTTTTCTGAACCTACTACCTAATGTTGAGGTATTCTTCTCTTACCAGCATTAATGAGCACAGTGGCCATCGAGTCCCACTGTCACCAAGCAACCACAAACGTGCGTTTTTTTCCCTGTGGCATCTCGGAGTCATTTGCATTATTTACATGCCCTTGCTATTTTTGATTTGCCTAAAAAAGGAGTGTCGAAGCCAACAAAGCAGCTGGATTGCCATCACATCCCAGAGAAACATTTTAAAAATTTTTATGACTTTTAGCTACTAGAGTACTTAACAACTACTGTACAGTCAATATATATGGTACAAGGTAACCAGTGGCTTTAAGAATAATAAAGACCAAGTATAAATCCATTTGTTATCTAAAGGTCTTTGTCCTTAAATGCAGGTATATAATGTTAATTAATGCCAATTAATTCTGTGTATGACTTTGACTTGTTGCTATATCTACACCAAATGACAACCAATGCTATAGTTTAAACCTAGAACATTTCTTATCTGCTTAATTAGAAAGTCTATTTTTTCCCCAAACAAAAACTAGTGCTTCATTATACTTATTCACATTTTTAAATAACTCAAATGTCTTTTCATCAAGTAACCAACTTTAGCCAGTAACAATGAAAAAGGCTGTTCATAAGTTACCAGAGCCAAAAGCACACCAGTATTTCCCACCCATGGGTTTAACCTGCACGCCTAGATTTGAAAAGTGGCCAGGCTTTGTGACACACCGTGGTTGCACATTCCCTTCCTTTTCCTGAGATTGTATTTAAAATCATCTAGTGTTGTTTAATGAAGGCGTAATCTCCGAGACTTACAGCAGTAATGGAGGGCTTCTTGCCATCTCCAGCCGGGGGGTGTGTGACATCTGCTCCCAGGAAGATAACCGGCTGCTGAAACACTGCTGACCTGAGACAGCAAATGGAGGAGGTGATGCAAATTACACACGCTCATAAAGGCAGTGAAGGGCTGCTGTTGGTGAGTCATATTACCGAAACGTATTCAAACGATCACCATGTCATCCAGCAGGATTTTGATAGAAAACTCAAGTCTACTGCCACTGTCAGCGCTTTACACCTATGTGTCAGCATCACCCATCACCTAACTCAAGATACCATAAATATGTGCAACTAATTAAAAACGGGTCAAACAGAAGCTCACCGTTGGTGAGGCACCAGGATATTGTTGATCCCTCCCAGCTTCACATTGATTTTGAGGCAGAGGTTGGACAGAGTCTGCGGCGACGTCTTCACCACATTCTTCACCTGGACACATTGCGTGGCCATGCCGAGGAGGGTGTCACCCACACGCTTTACCTCCGCTAAAGGAAAAAGTTTGAAAATTACTCACATGAAAAAACAAAAACAAAACATGATTCTAGTTTATTGGGAGCTTTTTAATACTCCCATTTGACCAAATGCTTCAGGAGTTTTTTGACTACTTTGAGCAACAGTATTTCATTTGTTTTGAGAAAAATATGGCAAACCACATATATCAAATACAAGTTACCATAGACAGGAGTTTTTCCTGGCAGGATGACGATGATGAGCTGAAGTCCAGAGTATGTGTTTTTCAGGTGTCTGAACATGGGCTCCACGCTGTCCGCTCCCTGGGCATATTTACAGAAGCATGGCTGGCCCTGAATTGGCATCCCAGCATCCTTTGAGATTTTACGAAGCTGGTCTGTGAAGTTCCTGAGATGAACCCACAGATGAGTGTTTAAAGCATCTCCGAGATAACGTTTTTAACTTATTATTTTCTGTCTTTGGGATATTGCATATAGGATGAATAAACAACATAAGAGAAGGATTGTTTTTCTTCTGTGCAAAAGCTCATTTAAAAATAACTAACCTTATGAAAGAAACAGCCATGAGCAGAAATTATTTAATCCCCCTCCCCTTCGACAAAATCATCTGCTTGTGCTCATTAGTACTTACTTGAGCACCTCTTCTCTGCACTGTTTCTGGGGGGCAAAGCAGGCAATAGCCCACACTTTGATCTCAATGCCATTATAAAACTGCTTCCCTCTCATGTCCCACACTCCCTGGTTGGGTGTAGCTATGGCACGGTTCTGTAAAAAAGAAAGGACCGGGAGAGACAGTTTAAGCCAAATCAGGTCACATTTATAGCAAAAGTACAGAGAGATGACAAATTAAAGCAAAAACAGAGTTTCCAAGGTCAAGAGCTTAGTGTGTCTACTAACAAACTAACAGTCAGTTACAGAAATTCACTCATTTTCCTCAGTCTGTGATCGACATGTCAAAACGAGTCTCTTCCTGTGTGAGCGCCACTTGAAGCATGACTGGAGATAAAGGATACTATTCTTCCAAAAGTGGAAAGCCCTGTCTCAGAAATTCTCGAAATCCTGCATCAGTATTCAGTTGAGAAATGGGATATGATCCACATAGACTAATAAACATCAAATAATTCAATCACTCCTTGTGCTCTACCCATCTACCCTATAATCATCAAAGAGATCACTCTAATCTGCGCCTCTTTATAGGATAAAAGCGATCACTCTTTGTATTGATTTGCAGTAAACCCTTCATCCAAACCATATAAGCAAATCACACAGAGATCACAAAAGAGCCACCACATGCCCTCACCAAAGGAGTCAAGCTTTCAAACTTGTCTTTTAATTTGTCAACACTCTGCTCTGTGTGAAACACACACAACTAAATGGCTGCATTCTTGACAACATAAAAGTCGATATGTTCAGGTTGACGAATGAACCGTGCCTTACCCGTCCTCCGTACTGCAGAATAGGGGCTGGCAATACTCTGCCCATCACCTCGGCCATGTCATCCTTCACCTTGATCCCAAACTCCTGAATGTACGGGTCCAGGTTGAAGTTGGCATTCTTCATCTGTAGAGAGTAAAGGACTTGTATTATATCTCACCGTCTCCACCTTGTACTATAAATCACTCATTTCAAAATGATGCACGGCCTCCATCAAACGCTTCCCTCTGCAACTCACCAGTCTGCTGATCTCTTCTTGCCTGTCCGGTGCGGAGCGAGCTGTGGCTTTAATCATAGTTGAGGTCTGATTATCTGTCAGTTTCTTGATGCATCGTTGACCGGCTACAATATTACACACCTGGAATGAATACATTCAGTCATTAATGTGTAAACATTGGCTGTCCAAATGAAAGAAAGTTTTTAGTCTGTGTGCATGGTTGTGTTATCTTTTAATACCCTCTATGTCGATATATATCGTTACCTCTCAGACGGCCAAGCTATTTAAGGGCCTAAAATGATAGGCCATTTAACGTAATGTGAAAGCTTTACATTTATACAGTAATACTTTTTTATGTCTCCAGTTGCGTTTATGATCCCTCTACTGTTTTCTTTATCGAAGACAGATACCATTGTTATACAAAAAGGAGCTCGTGTCCATTAATGACCCATGACCTGTTTGCCTTGCTGCTCTGGGCATTAAGTAAATGCCTCAAGGCCTCTGCAGCAGTAAATCTTACTACTTCAGCAGAACTAGCCATGGTCTATTGCCAAATGTGACATTTTATTAATTAGAAGTGCAAAATTACAATAAAATCAAGCCCACATTAATAGTAAAAAACACACATCTATTTCAAGAGTCAAAGATGATCCCACTCGGTCACTTGAAGGTTAAATGAAGGTATGTCGGCAGCTTTTTGAGTACGTAAACATAACATGTATTCTGATATTGATGTATTTGCCAATATTCTTTACATATGTACACGTGGGCAGTTTGTTGGGATTCTATTAAAAACCCCAATAAAAAAGTTTTGGAGGAATAACAGTCATTAATACACACAAATACAGACAGAGTCATGATGAGCTAGTGTTGATCAACCAATATACTGGTCATCCTCTACTTTAAATGGTAAACTTTTTGCATTATAGTTGAAATATCACTGAACACTTCCTCACCTCCAGAGGCAGGTAGGTGTGTTTCTGCTCCTGCCCCACCTGTAGACAGGGTAGGTGGGGGTATTTGAGCTGCAAGTTGTACTTCTGCTTGAAGTACTGAGCCACTGTACATTCTACTGTCTGCCCACTTTCAAGCTGAAGGGGAAACCTGGTACAGAAAAAATGAGAACATGAGCATCATGTCAGTGTCATCACCCGATCGCTCTTCATTTGCAGGTTTTGTCTGTTTCTGTCTGTTATTTCTGACCAAACCTGAAAACGTGCACTCACTGTCAAAAACAGTAAGAGATTTCCCATTTAAGCTACTTCCTTGGTTAGGTTCATAATAAACAGAGGAAAGAATAGCAGTTTTTTCTTATTCTAAAGAAAAACACTCCTCCTTGAAACATAATTAAAAATCATTATTTCAGCATTAAAAAAATGTTTCAACGAAATACTAGAAATACATGTTTATGCATAAGGAGGGACTTTTTTTTACCATTATCATAGAGCATTTCTACAATAGGAACTTTACAGATGAACAAGAACCTTCTGTAAACCTGGATGGAACATTTACCTACATTTCAGCTAAAGAACTAAGATTAATTTAGCTCCTCTAAAACCGTTTTAATTGCTTTCCAAACAAGCAAGGACAAATTTTGGTGATTGGTCCAACATGTGATTGCTGCATTTGTACAACTTCAGTGAAATTAAACAAAAGTACTTTCTTCCAGTGACATCAATATAAGGATGAATACCTAATATATTCTAATGTATTACTATAAAATAAAATAGCAAGACGCTGTCAAGTTGGGAAATAAATTTGTGTATTTTCTATGCCAAAAACAAAAAGCAAAGTCTTACGTTTGGTGGCTGGCAGGACGTCTGGTAACATTGCATACACGATACTTTCTTTTCATTTGGCCACAATGGGTCACCTCCACCTTCAGGCCTGCCGACAGTAAGCGGGGCAACACAAATATTAAGTAAAAGTGTCGGAAAGGAAGAGCTTAACGTGTGACCTGCTGTGATGAATTGCTTGGAGATGGTGGCACTGCCAACAAAGATAGGAGGCCGAGCCGAAGGTGGCAGAGCTAAAGATGTTACGATTTTAGCTGGGAGTGACCAGGAATGATAGAATTACAAATGAGTACATCAGAAGGACAGCTCATGTTAAGCAGTTTGATGAAAAAAGGCTGAGAGGAAAGACTGAGATGGCTTGGACATGTGCAGAGGAGGGATGGATTTACTGAGACAAGAGTGTTGAAGATGGAGCTGCAGGGAAGGAGGACATTCAGAGGGTTGGTGAGATGGAGGTTGGAAGAAGAAGAGGAAGACGACCAAGATACACAGAAGAGCATCTTTGAATGTCAAACCATGAAGCAGATGGTCTGTAATGGGCTGATATAGTAGATGGGCCTGGTTTCCTGTTCTTAGCTACTCCTGTCAGTTAAGAACAGGAAAATGAGGCGACAGTTCATACAGGGTCACCAACATTGGACAGACAATAGAAGACTGCAAAAACATTGCCTCGTCTAATGAGCCTCAACAACATTGTCAGCAACATTTAGATAGATGTCAAATTCTGATTTGACATAAACAACATGTAAACATGGATCTATTCTGCCTTTATCAACGATTCAGGCTGGTGTAATGGTGTGGGGAATATTTTAGCACAATTTGGTCCTTTAGTACTAAATTGTGCTAAATTTAGTTATTATACATTTTACTGAACATGTCCATCTCTGTATGACCACAGTGTACCCATCTTCTTGTGTGTATTCAGCAAGTCTATACTTCAAATGCATAGAAGTATCAAAGTACTTTCTAGTGTGTGAATGTGTGTGTGAATGGGTGGGTGACTGGATGTGTAAAACGCTTTGGGGTCCTTAGGGACTAGTAAAGCGCTATTCAAATACAGGCCATTTACCATTTACTTTCATTATTTCTTCGGAAGGTACTTCCACACTTTTCAGTAGCCCACCTTTAATTTCCTTGGTGAAGCGGACCCTTTGTGAGTCAGTGAGGGTTTTGGGTTGCTCATCAATGTTGCGAATGTCCAAAACCTCACACATGAACTCAATTACAGGCTGGGCTTTGTAGAAAGCCGTGGCAGACACTAGAGGGAGACAGAGAGCAGAAATAAGTCAGAAGAAAGTACCAAAAAACAAAGGTTTCAGAAGACTTTGCCACTTTTTCTTCACAGCTAAATGAGTGTTAAAAACAGCCCATAGAAACAAAAGCAGCAGTGTAAATTTATAACTTAACTTTTGTAAGATACTCATGGCTCAGCTTTTCTCACAGAACAAGTTTTTCTTTTCAAAATCCCCCCCGTGTTTCTGCCTAGTCACACAATGTCGGTAAAACCCACTGAGATCACTGGCTGACTACACACACGCTGGTGAGCCTGTGTTCAGTGACTCACCATCAATGTTAAGCATCATCTTCCACATGGCGGGACGCACTGATTGGTGGAAGCCAAACCAAACTTCCCTTCCCCCACCAAGTGGGTGGTAGTATCCTTCAGGTGGGGAGAAAAATGATCGGCCCACTGGTGTGTACCTAATCAGAAGGGGTGAAGAGGTGGAAATCAATGTTCTGATTCAGGGCATGACCGCAGCATGAGTTCATGTCTAGTGATGTGGATGTTTCAGAATAGGTCACCTCAAGAAAAGCAGAAAACTTGCAACACCCAAACAAGAGGTTTAAGGCTATTTTTCTTTGGATACTATATCACTGATCTAATATCTGTGGCTTCATGACTTCCTTTTGAGCACTTTCAGGTTAAGTCTTCAAGCCAGTTATCACTATTACTTTGCTTAGCATTGTTCAGCGGACACTTTCACACAGGTGTCAACTAACACGTGTCTTTTATTTAGTAATTCTGATGCCTGGAGCGATGATGATCTGATGCTTGTGGAGGGAAGGACTCAGTAAGCACCGCTAAGCTGTAAAGTTAGAATATCACAAAAAAATAATGTGAAAAAGAAAACGTAATTTTACTAAATGTTTTCAGGATGCACAAAACTCTTAGAAATAGCTGATTATCTGTGTGAACAGACTGTTTGACAGACTGTAAATACTGGTGTGTGTTGTTATGAACCTATAAGAGAAACTTTGATATACTCGACCTCATAGAGGCCAGGTGACGCATGGCCACATCCAGGGCTTGAACTGAGTCAAGGGGGACCTGCAGTCGGCCACTGACTAGAGTCTCCTGCAGCAGGCGCCATGACACCTTGGCCAGCCAACGGATGGACACCTTGAAGATTCGATCCTTTCCCTCGCCAGGAATCGTCACCTCAAAATCTACCTGAGAGAGAGAGAGAGCAAAAGGTAAAGAACAAATGAAATAAAGACACACCTGTAGCAACAAAATGAAATCCTCAGGCTGTGCAGTAAACTGTAGCCCTTTTCAGGTACTGCAGAATATATTATTGGAAGCTGACATTTCACTAACCCTGCGCTTGTATGGTTTACATTTTTTTGCATATTTTTTGCATGTCTCCATACCTGTAGGTGTGACTGTATGTCATGATAAGCATGTGAATGCTTATGGAATTTACTTTCTAGGCAATAGCTGGAGACACAATTCCTCACACCTGTATGGAAAGTATAAAACTATACAAAGCAGTTTGGTAGCTGGGCTGTCTGTACCCAGAAGTGCAAAATCCTAAATTTTCTCTAAATAACACATTACAGTGTTAAAAAGTAAGTGCAAAAAATGCTGGACTATGTTTGGGGAAGGAGCAGTGACTTCCTGTCTTATTACCACAGACGAGATCCAGAGATGCTTTTGGAAAGATGTTTTTCTAATTGCCTGAGTCCGTCAGGGGCAGTCAGGTGATCTGACCCTATTCTTTACACAACAGATATCTTCTAATCCATTTACTTAAGGCAACCAAGCACATTTCCTAATCAAATAGATCCTTTAAGTATAGAAAATAACATGACTAATTACAACAAATACATACATATTAAATGCTTTGCTGTTTTATAGAAACTTTTGACCTCTCAGGTAATCAAGCCAGGGTCATGCCCACGGACAGATGAGGAGGAATCGAACCACTAACCCTGCTATTAGTGGACAACCTATCCTGCTTTACCACGGTATCTTTTTACCGTCATTCAAATATTTGCTTTCCTGTTAAGAAACTCAATATATCACAGCTGAACAGGGCTTAGGAGAGACTTCACTGAGTGACTGTGTAACACAAAAAACCACTCCAAACATTTACCTTCTCACTCCCAATAGGAAGTGCTAGCACAGTGTAGATGTTCTTCTTGCCATCATACACCGGCTTCCTGTCACCAAAGAGCTGGGGCTTGAAGTGCTGCACCATGTACTCCACCACCTCTCTGTAAACAGCAACACATGCAAACATGACATGAGATTAATGTGCAATAAAGCCAGAGCAAATCCCCCTCTGCCAGTTAAACCTCTTCCCTCATCAGGATGCTGCTTTTGTCACGAAGAGGTGCAGTTATTGAGATATTGATATAGAGTAGGCAGGATACAGCTGGTGAGTTCAATATCTGGTGGTCACAGGGGGAGAAGCAAGGACAAAGAGCATGGATGCAGGTGGTGGTGGGGGGGCTACCTTTGAATGCATGGTGCCTTGACCTTCACTCAAGTGTGGGGGATGAGGAGGTCTTTCTAAAAAGGAAAGGTCGAAGGGCTTGACCCTTGCATGCCTTCTTGGACCCTTTGTGTTTGAGCTCCATTTCCTTCTGATTCTAAAAGATCCTCTCTTAATATCAGAGGAGATGGTACTAGAACACTCAGTGCTCAGGGATCCTCATTTAGAGTTTGGATTTTCTGAGGATCTACCACTAATAAAAAAAAAAAAAATTACCAATTTGCTTCATTTATTTCTGTTTATGGCCATGACCTTGTTAAAATGAAGGACAACAAAGCTCAAGGGCTCTCTTTCCGGGTTCCGCGGACGGCCTCTGCTGAGGATTTTAACAAAATTTCATTTGCGTAATCAAACATTTTATGAGGGTACTATTATGTTTTAGCAGACAGAAGTAAAAACTATCAATGTATTTTAGGTTTGAGTTCACCAAAGTTCCTATTAGGAGACATACAAAATTAATTCATATGTATGAGACTGTACTTAGGTGAACCTTTGATGCTTTTTCTTATTTTTTGTCATATGTATTGTTAGTGTAGTGGCTGATCATAATAATCGTGGCTAAAGTTTCAAATAATACATTTGGTGTATGTAATTCCTATGAGTCAAAAGCAAAGATTTGAGGCTGCTCTAAATATTCAATTCAGTGGGGTTTTTTTCTAGTCTGGGCACCGTGTGACATCAGTGAGAGGGGATATCTTAATATGGTCATGTCCGGCACACAGCTGTGGCTGTGATCAAAGAAGCCCCACCCACCTGCTGCAAGGGGCCTGCCAATCAAAAGAAAGGCGGCTTAAAGGGATGGAGGCCTTAAAAGGAGAGTTGCAGTCAGATAGATGGAGGCTTATTATGAGGAAAACATGGTGACTCAGTGGTCAGTGTTACCCTGCAGAGGCGTTTAGCTTCACAACCCAGGAAAGACTCCTGCATGTGGAGTGTTTCCAGTCTGACAACATAAGTAAGTCACCGCTAAATAGTGAACTTCATAAAATGAGTTAGTACCAAATAACTCATAAACCTTTACCAAAATCATTTTCTTTTATTTTGTAGTTGCTGGGATCTGTGCAGTGGCTCGCTGAGACTCATGGGTAACACCTGGGTTGATTGCTTACCTGTGTACGTTTATCGCCCTGACAAGTCAACCACTCTTCCTTATCCGGGTCATTAATTTTTTTTGGTCAACTTAGAAGGCTGAATATTTAACTATTTGTTCTTATGTATATTTATTTTTTGTGTAGGTCATATCTCCTCTCTTTGAGGAACAAGGTAAAGACCTAGCAGAAGACTGCTGCAGAGTTAATAGAGAATCACAATTCTCTTAGGAGCCAAAAATTGGATTGGACAGGTTTTTTTTCCCCCATCATATACCTGCTGACTGGTAATGCTAGAGGTGCCAGTTTTCATATAAATGTTGATGATTCATCTGACTATAAAAAGTGGAAGAACAGCTCTATCTGATTGGAGATGGGAACAATTGGTTTATCCCTGTAGCTTCTGCTTATCTGCCAGTCCTCCCATGATTTCTTGAAACTACTACAAAGCTTTATTGTTGCTGTGAAAGGTGCTAGTTACATGTACAAATGGGCATTTTCAAGCTCTGTACCTTGCATTTCTGTAATGCAGACTTGCATGCACAATCCAGGAAGTCTAGTAATCCATGTATTCATCATTGGTAGGAGAAAGTGAAAGTCCTTTTTATGAAGCTTCTAGCTCTGAACTTTACTCCCTTTTCCTGTCTTTATGTTGCTGAAATGCTTCACTCAAACTTTTCCTAATTCTATCATTCATTTTAAATGCTTACAGTGATCATATATACTAACTAGACAAGATGAAAAACACGAGTGTAGAGATGACTTGGTGAAGTCTGCCACACAACCATTCTAGTTCAAAGTCCAACACACCTCTGAAAACAACAACAACAATGCTGTCACAGTTTAACACAGCAAACCTTTTATAGAGGGGGTGTGTGATGGCTGCATGTGAAGCCACATGAAGTCACGCACCAGTACTTGGACAACATATTTTACATGTGATATGCATTGAAATACAAACAGATAAATGATGACACAATCTTTGATTTTGCATAACTTCTGTTTATTTAGACTTTGTTGAAGCTATGTTGATTTCCCCTTTGGGGTTATGGTAGGAAGGGCACCTGGTGTTAAATCAAACATACCTGTGACTTCAGCACTCCTAAATACAGGAAGTGCAACCTGGAACGTGCAATGTCCCAACGTCCCTGTTCTCTAAGCTGGTATAATCAGTCAGCATACAAGTTTCCCTTTGTCAAGTCAGTGCAGTTGGGCTTTGCTTTTATTTAGTTGGTTTGATGTTATGTTTGTTACTTTCTGATCACAAGTAGCTTAGTACTCCACAGGTGACCTCTTTAGAGGCTGATGTAAAAATGGAGTGAATTTGTTTTTCAGTCTAGAAATTGTTGGCATTTACAGCCATATATTTGATTGAGGCTTTAAGCCAGCCCCTGATGTATGACTCCACATATAAGACAACTGTGGAAAGTGAAGGTCAATCCCATCTTGTTGACAGCCAGCACAAAGTCAGACGGATGACACCATCTGAGGATGGTATAAAAAGCAGAAATCGCTATGCAACGTGAAAACCCCCCCCCAAAAAAACAGGCCTTTGTGAAAAGAATGAAGTCACCTGGATCAAACATAATGAAACATATGTATACTGTAACATTTTTCTTCACAGGGACAAGACAGACCGTTCACAGGAAGCAGCTCTTTGCTGAGCCATGGAAAGTTTGCAAGGTAGAAAGAGCACACTTCTCTCCTCAACTTTGAAATATATATATTTTTTATGTACACTTTATTTCTTGGATTAAAGTAATGAATGTGACAAATCACATTAGTTTTGTTATAACTAAAAACAGGGCCAGTAAAAACATGGACAGGGACTACAGGTTTCATGAAAAATACTAAAGCATACAAATACTTTGTAAGTAAACTAAGTTACTCCAATTTAAATAGGTGTTATATGATACAGGTGATATTCTTCCAATGTTTGCATCAATCATTTGGCTTTAAGCTGCATCAGGAGGCACAACGTTCAGCTCAAGCAAGTTGGTTTCAGTTTTGATTCAACCATCTGTCCAGTCACCAGCAGGTAAAGAAGGTAAAGCTACTGCAGGAAGGAAAATTGTCTTCTGCCTAATATAAAACTGAAACCCATCCAGAGAAGACGGTAAATTATTTATTTTACTCAGTTCTACACAGATGCATTACTTTTTGTGCTCTTCATGTTCCTCAGAGTTGTAGTTAAAATGACTTTCATAGCAGCACAACCTCCTGTTAATGTATGTGCTGTCAGTTATATAAATATCTGACACATGCAAACAGATACAATTTTTTGAACTTGATATCTATTTATATGCACCACAACTCCATACTTATTTTTCTCACATAAGGTGATGTTAAAATTAAAAGAATGTTGCTTTGGCAACACTTTATTATTTTTCCAATACAAGAACCCCAAATTAATCATCGTAAATAGATAGCTGTTGCAAAGAAATACATTTTTCATGCTTCAAGTAGCTGTTATCGCTGCCTCTTCAAAGACAACACACACATTACTGGTTGGTGGCTGTTGGGCTTTCATTATCCAATTACCACACAGGAGGCAATTCAGCTACTTGATGACTTCTTCAATGCATACCCAACTGTTACAAATTAGTAACTTTGTTATTTGCTTATAACAAATGACAACTGACAAGTGCTGATCTTTTCCATTAATGTGGGACATCAAAGAAAAGAAATGCAGAGAAATATTGTGACTGAAATCTGTTACCTGTTGACTCGTCGTGGGCACTTGTCAGGCTTAATGTCCACCTCATAGTGATAGACATCCATCTTTGGGATCTCCACTTCAAAGTAGTTGGCCAGCAGCCTGATGGGCTTGCCCACGGTACCCATGCCTGGCCGGCGAGGGGCATGGAACACCTGCTGCAGGGGTGGGGGGAAGACCCCCATGGGCACTGGACAGATACAACATAGGCAGCCACAGACAAAGACAGGTAAAAGGGAAAAATGTGGTTCAGAGCAAAAGGGGTTTGAATTTGGAAAAGTGCACAAATACGAAGCAACAGACAGGAAAAAACCAAAGGTAAAGCAAAGAATCAACGGTTAAGTGAGGGGGTGGCAAAGGAAGCAGTGGTGAACAGCAGAGGACAGGGCAAGGAGAGCATGAGCCAGGAAGGAAGCGTAGGCAGGGGAAAGGAGAACACCACAAGAGTCACTCGCAGGAACAGGAAGGCCGGTAGAGGGAAGATAGTTTAAAAAAAATAAACAAGGAAGATATTAAAAGACAGATTGTGCATTTGGGGGCAGCAAAGAGAGAGACACAGAAGTATGTACAGTAAGGTGTGATCGAACATTAACAACAGTAAGAGCAGCCACATGAGGTCATATATGGAGTGGGGGGGGGAGGGGGGGGGTGTTTAAGAGAAAAGGGAGAAAAACATGAATAAATTAGTAAAATATTTCCTTAAGTAAAAGAAAAAATGACTTTAATTTTGCTGTTCACCAGTTATCACGAAATCACGATGTCTGATCACATGGTTACCATGCAAATTATGAACTATGATAATCAATTAAATGGATCAGAGTCATCCAGCTTCTTTATGTTTAAGATTTTTTTTAACTGAATTCTATTGTAAAAATCTGTATTTTGGGGATTTGGGTTCATCTAAATTTTTCAGAAGCATCACTGTGAACACACATTTGATGCTATATGCATATCATTTAATAAAAGTACTAAATTGGGGGAAAAGAGATTAATTATGTGACTAAAATGATAAGTGTAGCAAGGGGGAAATAAACAGCAGCTATTTTGAGAATCAATGATTTTAGACATTCTGCAAGAAAAAAAATAGTGAAAAATGTCAATTATTCTTAGCTTCCAGTTTTCTATTTGCATATTTTATCTGCTTCTTCTTCTATAATAAGAGAATAAAAGAAATTTCTATAAGCATGTCTGTCTGTTCTTCACTCACTACATCTATTACACACATAGATCACATTTATTAACATCAGTTACACACTACCCAGGAGGGCACTGCACTTATAGTAAGATTTGAACCAATACACCCAGCATCTTAATGGTCGTGGGTTTTACTTTCAAAATAAAACTACTGCCTGTGTGCAAGAGACACTTCACATGTCCATTTTCCTTTCGAGTTGGTTAAGTTTAGCTCCAGCTTGTATATTCTAGGCCTGAAGCAGTCTTTTTAACAGTATACATTATGCCCATACTAGTTTCAAAGTTAAAGTCTCATCAAGTCAGGAGGTCTAACATAGAGGGGGTCCTAAACTGCTTGCTGTGACTCCTGCCTGAGAGGGGCCCACTGCCTTAACCTCTGGGTCCCCAGAGAACAGCCCTCCTTCACCAAAACAAAGACCCCAGCTGCCCTGCGCCTCCATCTCGCAGACACAAATTCACGGGTGTACGACAGAGGGAGCGCCCTTGCTACGATGAACACACTCATACACACAAACACAGGGGGCCCCCCTGTACATTCCCAGCCTCACCATGGAGACACCAAGGCAACACAGTATTGTCATGGATATCAGGGGACCCGTGTATGTGTATGGCTGTTGGAGGAGATGAGAAGAGGCAGGGTGCTGCTGTGGTCATGCTGAAGAGACCTTGGCCTTTGTGGTCCTGAACTGAGCATGTTCCCACATCATGGCAAGGCGTCGGCATCCTCAACTGGAAAAGCTCTGCTTTAAATAGCCACTCCATCACATGTTCACTATTCAGAACATGCTAAACGAATCGGAAGAGTAATGGCCATAAAACACTGTTTTCTCTTCTTAGCGTGTATATGACAGATTAAAGGAAAAATCAGAGTATCTTAGACCATCAGAACAACTTTTATACATCACTGGATTGGTTTAACAAGATTAGTGAAGGGATTAGACGTCTTTCATTCAAAATATATTCCCTTTAATGATTGTGGTGGAGCAATGTCTAACACTTCAAACACAGGTCTGACGTAGGTGTTCAATTAGGGGTTCAGTGGGATCTGGTGACTGCAAGTAAAAATCTCAGGATATGATTCACATCAGTTTTACACTAAACTATCCAGTGAGCCCTTGTGCTCTACGGAAGGTAGGTACTGTCATCCTGGAAGAGATCACTGTCGTCAGGACAATGATTAACAGATTAAGATGATATCTTAGAAGAAATCAATATTGATTTTCAATGTCTCACAAACCATGCCAGCAGCACAACTGTACCACGTAATATCCTCAGTGTAGGGGGTCAAGTATTCAGGTTTTTCCTTTAATCTGTCACCCATCCGTGTGTGTGTGTGTGTGTGTGTGTGTGTGTGTGTGTGTGTGTGTGTGTGTGTGTGTGTTCATATGAATATCAAAGTGTAGAATCACAAGTCCCTAAAACACATCTGACAAGCACTGTAAACACAGACACCAGACATGTGGTGCCCGCACGTACTTTATGTGCAAGAAAGCATGTACGCGTGTGAATGCGTGAGTGTCTATACCGTGTTTTGATTGTTGCGCACGCACACACAATGACACACACTTCGCCCTCGTGCCAGTGAAGGCAGATGGTGAGAAGCGGAGCCAGCCCTCTCACATATCCCAACACAATAGCAGTCTTTCCCGGGCGGTAAGACTTAAAGCGGAGCTTTGGCGCTGCATCACAACATGAAGACACTTGCTACTTGAATCCTTTACAATGACGTAATAAGCAATAACATCAAGTCACATGGGAATGACTATTTTAAAGTCATACCTGGGATAACACGTCTGTTGTTGTTGTGCGTTTCATTTTGGCTTCCTTTGCAGGACAACAAATAAAACAAATAAAGGATCTCAATGTGAACTTTTTAAACAACTCCACATTAAGTTTGGTGGTAATGGCAAAGATGTGTGGCTGGTGATGCTATACAAATACACACAAAACAAGTTAAAAAACTAGAGAACAATTAAGCTCCAAAAATACAAGATACTGGCTTATAAGCTAAATTATAAGCCAAGTACACAAATTACAAGGAAGATCCATTTAGGCATCACTTGTGTTGGCCAAATCAGTTGTGTGTCTCCAAGTATTTGGCTGTTGACCGTGAGCCAAATGTAACCAGAAAAATCTTTAAAAATAGAAACCTGAATCATCACACTTGAAACACAAAAGGAGACGTTGAAATAAGGGGCCTCTAGAGAGACCCCCCCCTAAGAAATTAAAACAGGCCTATTCAACTAATTTCAAGGTTCAGGATCTGAAATGATGACGTGATTTTACCATCAGGCCTGCTTTGCATAAACACAAGCCTGAAGATATCCAAAGAGGATTCAGGGATCGTTAACGAGTTCATGTCAAAACATTTTGCATCAATTAAAAAATACAAGTCTTTATAAAAGCCATGCCTTCAACAAATTTAAGACATTCATGGTTGCATTATTAATGCCGGGCACTCAAGACGTTCCACAGTAAACAGACTTTAGACCTGGGCATAAAGTCAAGTCCAGTGAGTGCTTTAATTGCAGGTCTCCACACCTCAGTATCAAACAAGAAAACTACCAAATGAAGCCCATCTCTGATCTGACTGGCACTGATAAGTCTGCAGATACAGAATCAAACCGCAACACATAAATATAATGCTCTGCATGCTTCTCTCAGTCTAAACACAGATTATGTCATCTCGAACAGGAAGAGGAGATAAGCCTTTTTTCCTCCTTCTTATTTCACATAGATAAATAATTCAGTTATCGCTGCAGATGGTAGGCCCGAGGTTGTCTTTAATGTGTGCATTTAAGGACACTGTGCTAAACTCTCTCTTGACAACCTTAACTATATTAGCAAACGTAACCTGTCAGTGAAAGGGAGGCTGGTCTGTTCCGTGGGGCGTGCGGGTGCAGCCAGCTGCTGCTGCTGCTTGAAGGCGGGCTTCACCTCGTCCCTCCTCACCAAGATTCCCACGACCTCCCTGCCCCCGCGCATGGCTGAGGATATTGTCAGACTCCAAAAAGGCTCATTTGCAGCTATAAATCTGGACAAATAATAACGCTTTCTATGGAGTGCAGTGCATGCAGACAGCAAGACAGCTCCTCTCCATCTCACACCCTCTCTTCTCTAAACGTTCGATGCAACAGAGAGGCTTGACACCAAGCATCCTCGTACATCCCCCCCGATGCTAAGGCCAAGCTACAGTGTCTAGTTTTATCAGCTGCAGTTTGGCCCGCAGTATAGACCCGGATTGGTTGCATTTAAAACCACTTAAGTAAAAATAAACCTACCAGCGCCAGACGGTCCCGGCTCCATCCCATTCACTTAGCCGCGCGGGTACAAGCTAGCTAGTCCGGGGGGTGCTGTGGCCAAACCGCCGGCCCCCTTCAGGCTGGAAGCGTCTCAGACTTCCAGCCCCCTCCTCTCGGCGTGCAGTCTTCTCCTTTCTCGGTGTACCCCCGCCCCCTGCCCCTACCAGAACCCCCCCAGACCCGCAGAGGAGTTAAGGCTAACGCCGATAGCTGCCAGTTGCTCGTCTGCCCGTTGACCCTATAGCCAGTAACGGCGCAGCTGCAGGGCGATGCCGTCCTATTTCAAACCACTCTTCCTCGGTGGCGCAGCGGGATCCTTCCCGGTGCTCTGATTTAGCCGATGGTCCGCGGCGCTGTAATTTCTTGCCGTTCTGTTGTGCTCCTGCTCACCGTTCAAGCAGGACTCTCCAGCGGAACAAAAAAGGCCAGCCCCTCGCCCCCCTCAAAAAAATCTGAAACTTCTTCTTTGCCATTGGAAAGTGTGAAGGAAGTGTTGACGAACTTGCTGTCACACCCCAGAGGTCGAAGGTGGAACTACACTGCAGATATGCAAATACAGCCAAATTATGTCTCACGTGTCAGAGACTGTGTGCTCAACGCTGAGGTTTAAAACTAATGATCACTCGTCTTAAAAAATACAGCCAACATATTCTGAGTACATTTTAAAGGTGCTACATCAGGGGTTTGATCAGTTTAATCTCAAAGGGGGAAGATCAGTAAAATTATCTATAATAACAACCTAGAGCATAATAACCTATATATCTGCTGGTGTAAAGAAGTTAAAGAACATTGTGAAACACATTTATTCTAACATTCTTTTATGAAACAGATGATTGAAAGTCAAAGAGTTCTCAACTTCAAGACTTTTCCATCACATGCATCAACCAAAGCAGAAAGTGGACCATTTGGCTTCGTCATGTTCACATTAACAGCTATTGCAGTTGTGCCATTAGCAATCTTGAAATATAACATTTAACCTTAATTGATAAACTTGTGAACCTACATGCTTGATATGTGAACACCAAGTCTTTCACTTGTCTTTTTTCATCCTCTTTTAGAAATTGTCGCAGATCAGTATTGCCAACTATACATTTGTCTTGGTTTATGTTTATTTTAGTAAAGGGCTTAATGATTAATTTATTGATCTGTAATTACTAATTTTATTGCTGTTACATATTTGCTTTTTGAGGCATTAATAACCATATTTTAATCTAACTCTTTAATCCAATATTTATATCTAAGTCTTTAATGCTTTCATGGCTTGCCTTTGTAAAAAAAAAAAAGAAAAAAAGAAGAAGAAGTAAAAGCACGAGAAAGAATACTTTATTTTTTAATAAATTACCATGCAGTGTTTATTCTTTCAGTCCTACATTGATTATTTTGTACAGGAAAAAAGAACAAATGTGCACATTTCCAATAAACTTTAGGGGCTAGAAATAAAGGAATGAATGAATGAGCTCCAACTGAACATTTGAATTCTTACAATACAATATTACAATAAGGGTTGATATATTTATGAGAATATCTAAAGAATTAAATGGGACAATGGATATTTATTACATTTATTGCCATTATATTTTTTCTCATGTCCCACACGTAGTTGGTTAGGTATGAAAATCACTTAGGGTAGTTGAAATTCAACATGCTGACATTTTAAATATATATTTTTTCCACTAATGACGTAAAACCTTGTTTTTAACTTGATCAATATAATAGCTGTATTATTATATCTGTAATATTGTATGAAAGTCTTGAATCACCGCTCAATTTGTATGTTTTTCTATGAAAATGTGAAATAGGTGCAACAATTTATTGAAATGTGCAAACACGCATGGAAATCCAGCCCTTTAGGCAATGGAAGAGTTTGTACAGGTTTATGAGCCTGATAGTTATAATTGTGTAGGACCACCTTTATTTTCCAACACAGCCTGAACTCTGTTAGGCAAATATTCATGTAATTTCTTTAGTAGACTTCAGGAATAGTTCTCCAAGCTTCTTAAAGGACATTTTGAAGCTCTTCTTAAGATGTTGGCTGTTTTTTGTTCTGTTCTCTGTCAAAATATTCCCACACTGCATGGTGGCTCAAAAGCAGAGAATACTTTTCTGCATTCATAATTCCATCAATTTTGACAAGATCCCCAACACCACTGGTTGTAATGCAGCCTAAAACTATAGCCTGCACCAGCAGATAGCTGCAGACTGTTGTACTGCTCTCCCGACCTCCTCAGTACTGACAGTGATTTGAACCAAACATTTTACAATTGGATTCGTCGCTCCATAACATCTGTTTCCATCGATTTTCAGTCCAGTTCTTATATAATATGGCACACCTCCGCCTTTTCTCACTGTTTCCATTCGTTAAGAATGGCTTCTTGACAGCCACCCTTCCACTGACATTATTGCTGATGAGGTCTCAGTGAACAGTAGGTGGATCAGCTGAAGGGCAAGGTGTATGTCTCAGGTCCAGTGTCAGGTGTTTGTTGGATTTTTTCCTATTTATTATTGGATTATTATATTACAACCCCCCCCCCCCTCTCAAACCCCTGCTGTGTCCTTGATGTCTTTGGCTTTTTATGTTCGATTTAATATTTTTAAAAAGACATTAAAAACATTAAATGTTTTAAAAATAATAGATTTTAATTTACTTGTCATGCCTTAGTTCATATTGTGGTGTTTTTACTTCAGTAAACGTTGAGAAGATTACTTCCCTTTAGTTAAGGAAATCACAGTCAGTCCTTTGAATGAAGCGTAGCGTGCGTCCATCCGCATGATTCAAAAATCTACTAACTGCTGACAGGAAGTCGTCAGCACGCTCATACGTCACTTCACTCCAATACGGAAGAGGTCGTCATCGTTAAGGCTGTGAGTTGGAAGGTATGTGAAATGTGATAAAACGATCGCAGTTTGTGAGTAGAACAGCTCGTGCTTCAGTAGTTTGAATGAATGAAGCACTGTATGTGTTTCCTGGGCAACGAGGGCGCCCGTCAGTCCTTTTCCAGTCTCGCGGCGGTTTACTTCCCTGCAGGTCTCGTGAGCCGGGCTTGCAGTTAACGGTAAAATCCATAAGTGGCTGCAAATGTAATGCAATATCTTCTAAAAATGGGACGTTAATGTGGGAACCAGATGCCTTCCCTTTCGTGAAAGCTAAAACTTGGTGAAGTTTTTTTTTTTCTTCTGGAAGAGGGAGTGTGTGCGGTAGGAGTGCTCTTTGAATTCCCCCCCAACCACCTTTTTATAAATAAATCTTTCTGTCTTTCGGCAGAACGGATATGTCGTGGATAAAAGAAGGCGAGTTGTCCCTGCTTGAAAAGATTTCTGCCAATATCCTAAAGGTAAGCTGTACGTTATAAGTTGACTGTCTTTTCCAGCCTCGCTTTTGTCGGTCTTCTGCCTTTCTGTGACTCAAAAATCACTTTTATTGTCACATCACATGTGCTGGTACACTGGTACAGCGCATACGAGTGAAATTCTTGTGTGCAGGCTTCACAAGCAACAGAGGTGTGCAAAATATAAGAAAGGGAATCTGAGAATTATAAGAATGCATATATGTATACCAAATATGTGTGCCTTGACAAAAATATCAAGTATGTCATTTCAGAGTATCTGGATGGAAAATGGGAGTGACAAACTGAGCCATTTAGAAAACATCAAACTATTTATTTATTTGTTTGACAAGGTTAAGTTTCAGAAAATACCATAAAGAAAAGCTTACAAATAATAATAATAGTTCTTAATTAAATATCTAGGGGCATGAACTGGTGCTATTATCTGTAACCCCTGAGGGGGCCACAGGGAATGACTTATTAGTTATCGTTCAAAATGCAAGTCCTGGGTTCAAAATGCAAACATATTAGTTGATGGTGATGGGTTTGTTTTTTTTTTAATCTGGAAATTGCTATGTTTCGAAAAAAAGTTGTACATGACATTTTTGTGATAAGATATCAGCAGATATCTACATAGCATTAGACAGTGTTGGTCTTTTATAGATTACCGTAGAATGCATTAATGCTTTTTCTTCTGCATTTCTTTGGACTCTTTTGACTGTTGTCGTCCAGGCAGGACCCATGCCTAAACATGTGGCCTTCATTATGGATGGTAATCGACGTTTTGCACGTAAGAAAAACATGGAACGGCAGGAAGGACACATGCAGGGCTTCAACAAGCTGGCAGAGGTGAGTTTGGGGGTTTCGGCTACAGGAAACGCATGTCACATGGGCAGAAACAAATCGATGATGTGTGTCAAAATGCTTTGTCTTCTCCACACCAGACACTACGTTGGTGCAAGCATCTGAACATCCCAGAGGTGACGGTGTATGCCTTCAGCATTGAGAACTTCAAGCGCACCGAAGATGAGGTGGATGGTTTGATGGAGCTCGCCAGGCAGAAGTTTGAAAGGCTGCTGGAGGAACAGTGAGTTTCGAGCTGAGTTTTGCGCTTTGCTTGTGGTCACAGTTTGTACATCATATGATTCATTGCTTCCTTAAAGTAAAGTTTAGAAAGAGTGACATGCAGCGCTCAAGCATAAATCTGAAGTTAAAGTAAATGAGGGTCTGTACATGAGAAAACAATTTTAAACCAGTTTTGACGACCTGTTTCCAGCAGAGGCACGAGATCCTTGGAGTTCACCTTTAGGGTGGGCTTGTTTGGAAATCTGTTGTTATTTGTTTGTTTGTTTGTTACTTTTGGTTCAGACAGACACAACAACAGTGTTGACACAGAAACATTTACTAATGCATCAGACACTGAGTCAGATACAGTGTGCTAATGGTGGGATGGCCAAGAGGAAGCAAGGGTAAATAGGGAGTCTGTTATTTCCACTGGTCTCTTCAATAGTGCTTACTTTTTCACTGTAGTGTAGTATGTCAAGCTCAGACTAGTCTACTAACGTGGATTCTCTTTTCATTTTGCTCTGTGGTCATTGTGGCGCATGTACTATTTATTTATTAAGCAGCTGATGACTGCTGCAGATACATTTTCAAGCTAAAGTGGAGGTCTGTTAGTCTGCAAGCCATTTCTCTCTGTTTCCACACAAGTATGAAATATTTTACAGCTGACTTATTTCTTCACTTTGGAGAAATAAAACAAAGAGCTTGTTGACTAATCCATTGCTGAATGTTGCCCTTTAGTCTGTATTTGTTGCACACAAGACTGTGGTATAAGTAGCTCGCTTGTTCAAATGCCATGTTTTGCTCCTTTTTTTTTTAATCTGAGTAACCTGTCTAAAGAATTTAACACTGTAAAAAAAATCCCCTTCTACTGGATGTTGTATTATGTCTATCAAAATTTGGACAAACTTGATTATGAGGCTGCTGGCTGTTTATGATACAAGGTTATTATTTTTCGAACGATTGACATCCTTATGACAAACCACTTTTGCACAGTGCTGGACAGCAGACTGTTTCAAGTCCACTGTACACACTGAGTACTCAAAATTCTCTGGAGTCTCCTTTGTGTTTTTTCTGGGTAGAAAATCCAGACAGACAAGTTTCAGGATCCTGAGTAGTCTTTCTGTATATCCTGTTCATCTTCATGCTTTTCCTATAAATGTCTTTCGGTTTTGTTTTGCAGTGAAAATCTAGAGAAACATGGCGTTTGTATCCGAGTGCTGGGCGACTTGAATATGCTGCCACTTGACCTTCAACAGCTTATTGCCAAAGCCGTGTTCACAACCAGGAATCACAATAAGTATGCTTAGTAGCTTGTGTTTTTCATTCATCGCTGTGCATGATATCCTGTACATTAGAAGTGACCACAGCACCACAAATTCTTGTTTTGTAGGTGTTTTGTCAATGTGTGTTTTGCCTACACATCAAGATATGAAATCACCAATGCAGTCAGGGAAATGGCATGGGGAGTAGAGCAAGGCCTGATCAAAGGAAGGTAAACGAAACAGCAATGAGTTCATCTTGTCATCCTTTGTTAAATACTCTGTAGAAAGGTGTCCTGGAGAGCCATTGTGTTAACAAGCTCTTTGTGTTTCTGTGATGTGTAGTGATGTGTCGGAGGCATTGCTAAGTGAGTGTCTGTACAGCAGTAACTCGCCAAATCCTGATTTGCTCATCCGCACCTCTGGAGAGGTGCGCCTCAGCGACTTCCTTCTTTGGCAGGTGAGAGTGAGATAAGTGTCATCAACAGCTAATAAAGTTCACCATACACAGTCCCAATCAAAAGTTTAATACCACTTGAAAAATGGCAAAAAATCATATTTTGCATGGTTGGTTCTTAACAAGGTTCCAAGTAGAGCTTCAGTATGCAACAAGAAGAAATGGGAGTGAGACACAACATTTTTTTGAGCATGCAGATGATTGAAAACAACGCTTAAAATGAAACAGGCTGTTTTACAGTTGATCAAAAGTTTAGGACCACATGCCTTTAAAAGGCCAAATCTGTCCAAAAATGAGGATTCATTGTCATTTTCTGTGAGGTAGTCATACTGTCGTCACGTTCTGATGGCAAAGGCAAAAAAAACCCCCTTTCCCTTTTTGAACGTGGTCAAGTTGTTGAACTGCATAAGCAGGGTCTCTCACAGTGCGCCATTGCTGCTAAGGTGGGTGGGTGCTAAGACAGTCATTTGGAATTTCTTAAATGAGGGTCATGAAACACAAAAGTCAAGTGGAAGATGGTCCCGATGGTTTCCAACAATACTGGTGTGACGAGATGTTTTGGATGGAAACACACTGTTTTCAATTAGTTGCATGCTTAAAAAAATGTTTTGTCTTACTCCCATTTCTTCTTGTTGTATGTTGAAGCTCTACTTGGAACCTTGTTAAGATCCAACCATGCAAAATATGATATTTTTGCCATCTTTCAAATGGTCTTAAGCTTTTGATTGGGACCGCATTTCCCACAAACCTCATCTTCATTTAGACTGATTCTCTCCTATTGATCTCTAAGCAACTCTAACACTTACATCATATAAACTATCCAATCTCCCCTCAGCTCTTCAGTGAGGTGTTGTTGTTATAATTCATTTTAAAATTGTAAATATGATCAATTTATTTGGCTCCATACCACAGGGCTGTAAGGTGACTGCAGTTGCTTACTACCTGTAAAGCATTCACTTGATCCAAATGTTTTAGCCACTTACAGGCCAACCTGGCCTTTATTTCAAATGCTCAAGAGTTCTTACAAATTAGTCATTTGCAATCATTTGCATAGGAATTGTTTGTTTGAACAATTCCAGTAAGGATGTCCCTAATTTGAGAATGTTGCAATATAAAGCCCATTGAAATGACTGTTGTTGCCAGCTGGTGCTGCATATATAAACTTGAATTGATTTACCCTTGAAGATGACTGTTTTTCTATGAAACTATGAAAACAGCAAAGTAGGATTTCGATTTATGCTTGGTTGAGTCTTTAGGGATCATGATGATTTAGGAGCAGGGTTTTTCCTGGCTCCAAACGACAATCTGAATACGGCTCAAGTATTGAGATGGTACTACTTTATTTAATTTCTGGCCTTTTAATAAACAGGTGTGTTTTATTCCAACCCCTTTTATCGCAGGAAAGGGCTTGATGAGTAATGTTTTTTTTTGTGAATTAAGAAGAAAGTAACACTGGTGGTTGGACGTTTTGCAGGATGTATTAGTCATTCTTGATGTTAACCTTCAAAGCTGTCTGTTTGTGAAAATAATCCAGCAAAACTGTCTGATGCCAAAAGAAACCAATCTGTGATGAGTGTTTCATTGTATGAGTACAGTTTATATTTAATTCACTATCAGTGTTTTTATCTAGTGACCATCAGGGATGGTAAGTACTTGGGTTTTACAAGAAAAAAATAGTCTTGAACAGCTGAAACAGACTCTGAGAGAATTCTTTGTATGTCCTCTGACTTGTCTTTCTATATATATCTTTAGTGATTTATTTGCACGTAAGATTTTCTTCCTACATTCCTTAAAGCCTGTGACAAGTCTCCCTTCCAGTTTGGGGGTGCAATCGCTGAAAGACAGTATTAACGTAATGACTGGGTTACAGCACAAATTGTAAAAGCTTTATTTTGTTCTTCCAGTTTTTCCTCAGATACCCTGTAAACTTGTATTGGTTTTCGTGTGTGCTCTTTCTGCAGACCTCTCACTCCTGCCTAGTATTTCAGTCCGTTCTGTGGCCAGAGTACTCATTCTGGAACCTGTGTGAAGCCATTCTGCAGTATCAATTAAATCACAAATCCATCCAGGTAAGGATAATACTGAGACAGAATTAGGGTTTACTCACACTGTGTGAGCCATGCGGCGTGTCCAAGCGCGTTTGACAAGAGTCATCACTCATGTTAGGTTAAGTAACTAGTTCAGGTTCACTCATGGAATTTCAGTCTTTTCCCAATTAAAGCTATCTCCATGAAAATCTGCATTTAGTGATGAATCTATAATGTGAGAGAACCCTGAGTCACAGCTTCCAAGAACTGCCCCAGTTAAACAAACAAATGTGCTCTCCCAGAGTGATTTTCAAAAGCACGTGTGCACGTAAGAAAGAGGGAACGAACATGAGAAAGGAGTTTATTTGTTTAGACCAGGGATGTCAAACTCATTTTACATTGTGGGCCACATACAGCCCACTTTGATCCAAAGTAGGCTAGATCAGTGAAACTCACTATAAGAAAAAAGAAGTGCAGTCTCAACAGTATGTGTCAGTTTTTCGTGTTTAGTTTGAATACTCCATAGCTTTTTGTCCCCAGAGTTGGAAGGGCTGTATAGAGTGAGGCAGTCGAAGAATACGGTGTGTTTTTGGGGTCATAATGTTTGTTATTTTTGGCCTCCTTTATTTCCTTGCTGGGAAGGATCTAAATGTGACTAAAGGTCCTGTATAACTAGAATAATATTATTTAGAAGCAGCACAAAAATGTACTTTCAGATGTCTAATATAACTGAACCATACCGCTCTTTTGGTTTTGAACCTAATTGGACTTAGCTGTTTGGGTACTACTGTAGTTATGACCCCTGTCACCCACTATCGGCCATGCTCTGCTTTTCATTAATGTGATGGCAGCTGACTGTGTCAGCTCCATGTTGCACCCTGGTCGCTGTTATGACTGACTCAAAGGCCGCAGCAAAGAAGAATAAAGAGAGAACAAATATTTATTTAACTTAATAGGAATAAATGTGTCAGTATCAGTGGCTTAAAGAGGTGTATGAACTTGTTGGCAAATATGTTCAAGTATAAGTGCAAACACAGGGAAGCAAGTGAGACACTGGGCATGGATACGGTGCATGATTATGACTGCATGTCTTCCCTGCATTTTTGTGAGTTTTTTGGAACAGCACTTCCAGCTGCTCCCCCCCCACCCCAAAGGGATCACTACAATGGAAAGATCCCCATGTTTGATTTGGCACAAAGGTTGCAATGTTTCTGATGAAACCCAGAGCTTTTGGACAAGCACTATGAGTATACTAGATTGTGACACGCTGGCACTTGGTTAGTTGTTTTGGAGAATCATAAGCAGCAATAAGCAGCTGTGTTATGCATCCCATATCTGAAAAGGGCCTATGTTTTGGCTGTGTGAGTTGCAGGTTCATCACTTGAAAATGTTAACCGTAGCAATTAATGTAGATCAGTGTTACTTTGTGAAACGGATTGTTGTTAAACAGGCAGAGAAAGATTAAAGTAACTCCTGTATCTATGTATATATTTAAATGTATGTCTAATTTGGTGTGTTTGTTATTACAGAAAGCTAGAGACCTCCATCGAGAGCATCAGGCTCTGCAGCAGTTAGAAGCAGATCGTGCTTGTGTAGCAGAGCTCTTGCAGCATCACAGCAATGGAAAGCCCGTCGATAGCCAGAGAAGACAAGAGGCGCTACTACACTACACTTCCTGCCGGGAAGAACGAGTTCAAGACTTCCTAGAAGCACTGAAGCACAAAAGAGACTCTTTCTTTTCTGACTTATGCAGTGGATCCTTGTTGGCCTAAGAATACATAGAAGAACAAATCCTCTGAAGCGGGGACGAAGCCTCTCCTATATCCTCTTCCCAAAAGGGCTTCTGTGGAAAAGGGAAGAGCAAGCAGTAACTGGGAGCGGTTTTATTTTGTTGCTGATTCATATAAGAGGGCAGTTTTACCCCTATGGGGCTGTAGAATAATCCTGCTATTTATGATTGTAGATTTAAAAACTCTAATAGGTGGAAATGACTGGTCAAGATGTAGTTAAATCATCGTATAAACTGTCAGTTAAATGCATGCCGTTGAACGGAAGGTCATTTTATGTGAGTGAAAGCCACGGATCCTGTGTTTCGGTTCCAAAACATTCGTCCACAGAACTTTTAAATTGTTGTTGAAGCATAAAGTGTTGTTTGTTGACTGTGATTTTGATTACATAACTATATTTTGACCAGCTTTCTGGAACAAAATAAAATGATTACTGTATGTCAGATATGATTAAATGATGTGAAATTCTCTGTTTTGTACTTACATACTACAAGTCTAAGCTTTTGTCTCCATTTGGCGTCCAAAATATGGTTATCTATTGTCTTAACTTGTGCAGCAAAAAATATGTGTGTGGTCCATGCTGCTGATATATATGGACTCTCAGGGGGAAAACTGGTGATGGTGTTTTATTGGATTAACGAGTCGTTTTTGCAAGTAGATGACTTTCAGCACATAAAACTGTACCGATATAATTTCTGCTGCTACCTGTTGGAAGTATTGAGCCTTAAAGCTTATCAACTACTAATACGCTATGTATTGCAAAAATTTAAATAACTGCTTGTAATTGCTATTCTGCATCTCAGTTGGTGGTATAACACAAGCAAAGAACCACTTTTACTTTTTTTCCAGCTGGATGTTTGTTGGGTTTTGTTTATTTGGGAAAAAATTGAAGAAAAAATGTCCCAATTTTATCCAAGAAGTCCTCAGTCCTTAACTCACAAACTCAAATGCAAGACATCTCTTCATCAAATCATCATATTTGAATCTTGTCCCTCCAGAGGAAACACTTCTAGGAATCAATTTTATTTAACTTGCATCATCTATACACTGACAGAAGAATTGATAAACTTTGGTAGAACTAGAAACACCATACTATAAACATACTGGCCCACAAAAATATGCTTATGTACACATACATAGGTATAAGCATGAATTTATACTACTCATCAGGCGTACAGTACTGGAATATTCTGGAATATTACTACTAATGCACAGACATGTGAACAGTATTTTAGTGTTGAATAGGTATCTTACTTTTAGCTATTTAATATATAGTCAGATAGCTTAAAATTCACTAAACATCTACCAGTTACAAATTGTATATGTCTGTATTAGTATTTCTTCACACAACGCTTGGTTTGACCCTCAATCCCTCAGGTAATAATAATAATGACTAAATGTTGATTTTTGGTTTTACACAGGGCTAAAATTACAGTCTTACATGCCCAAGCCAAATAGATATATTCATCCACCACAAGCTGACAGAAAGCACCATAGTCTAATCTTCACCCGCGACCGTGTTTTGCCTCAAAGCTATGACATCAACGTGATTGGTCAGTTGCAACGCGGGGATGTTAGATACACCATAAAATTTGGTTCTGGTGGACTTAGTGAGCAAAAATTGTTCAGTTTATCCGATAGACGGTGAGAAAAGGTGCAACGACTTTGACGCGCCATTATCTGCGTATTTCTTTTTTCGATTACAGCAGAACGAATCAGTCGTTCATACAGCGCCACCCCGCGACTATAATCCGTATTCCTTCAAGTTGCCGTCTGCCTTTTTAACAAATGGGAGGCGCCTCCAACCCACGTGACGCCTTTCTATCCAATGGCGAGATTCGAAACACAAAACTGGTTCAAACCGGTTTCGTTCTTATATTTCAGTGTATAAACTACAAGAACATTCGTTTGCATTATACATTCGCCATTTTCCGCTGTGAGCGCTTGGTTGGCGTCTGTTATCGCTTCGAAAAAAGCCATTTTCGCAGCTGTATTTTCCTGACATTTTTCTTCGTTTCCCGCTGAGAACATGGGCAAAGCAAAGGTAAAAAAAAACATGAATTTAAATTTAATTTAAGTCTGTGCACTGGAATCGTTTTCGTAGCATTAAGTTAACACAAGACTGCGCCTGATATTTCTGCTTAAGAAGAACGTCATCATCCCTAACAAGCGTTTTAGCAATGGCGGTCTGACAGTGGAGAGGAGCGCAAGCATCCTCCCACTCGTCGAAAACAAAAGTTGAAATTTTTGCTCATGGTTTAAAATTATTCTTATGAGTTAAACGCGCACAGTTGCGTGTATTTTTGTTAATTTTTTGTCTTCCAGCGCCAAACTCTGGTTAGTCCAGCCGTTGACATTGCGTTGTGCAAAATTTCTGACACCATCTTTTTTCCCCCCCTCTCTTTGGCAGTAGGCAGGGCACAAATCTTGCTGTTGTAAACGCAGTAACAAACTTTCGATATGGACAGTGACTGTTTTTCTTTATTCTTTTTCTCAACCTGCGCGTCGATGCTTGAATGCATAACTTGGGATCCGAATTAATGAAGATAAATATGAACTGCGCCGTTATCAAGCAATCAAAATAAGCTCGAACGCAGGCTGCAAATTTGAGGAAGGAGTTGGGGGAGGGGAGGTGGCGATTATTATTTTTTTCCGCTCAGGTTTTGAATAATAAGTGCCAGCCTGGTTCTTGCATCGTCGTTTGAAATGGGTTTGTTAACAGTAGTAAATATTTATTAAAAACGTCAAACACGATTAGATTGCAGTTTGAAAGTGCGCAGCAGGAAAAAATGTATAAATACAAAAATAAGATTTTTTTTTTTGCACGTTTGTGTGCGTTTTGTCGTATTTTGAATGCATTAATTTATGGTGCAGTGAGTGGCCATACTATTAAAAAAATGCATATTTAACGATTTAAAATTAGATTATCACAACAGGATTGTTTGGGGTGTTTTTCGATGAAAATCTCAGTCTCATCCGTGATTTTTTTTTTTGTCTTCCTTGAAACCTCTCCAGGCATTCGTTGAGCTCCATTTGTCGTGTAGGTACAGATTAGTAAAGTAGTAATCTTATCAGTTTCCCAACAGCTGTCTGTAGGCGCGCACTGATACAAAACAAAGGAAGCTGTCAGGGCGCCAAGGCGGTGTCATGGTGACAGGACTGCCCAAATTTGAATTCAAATATGCGCGGGAAAGCTCTTTGTGAACTTGAAAAATCAAGAGCAGTGTTAAAAAAATGTAATATATATTAGATCTTCTCTGAACATTTTTATATTAAAACAATGTAAAATAGTGCACACAGAAAATTAAAAAAAAAAACGTTTTGTGCTATTTAAATCTGTATTTATTATTATGTCGTTTTACTTTTCAGTTTGTAATGTTTTCCCCTTCCTTGTCTTACAGGCACCTGCTTCCTCTGAGGTTTGTCTAAAATGAATATATTTTTATATTGTGTTGATGCAGCAGTTGCATTTAGAATTTGTGGGTAAATGCTTGTTTTTGGTGTATCGTTTGTATGTTTTTTGCCACTGATATAATATATTTTGTGCCCTTATTTAGGATGATAAGTGTTGTACTTAGTTAATATATTTATTCAAACTCTACTCCCATTTTCATCTCTTTTTTTTGCTTTTGTTTTAACTTACTTTTTGCAATTGCATACTCTTTAAAGGTCATGTATAAACAAAGCTATTAATATTGATGCAAAATAAGACACTGTTTGTTTTAACTTTCACTTCCTTGTGGCTCTACAGCCTAAGAGAACCTCTGCACGGCTGGCATTAGTAAGTTCTTTTTAAACACAATTAAGCATTTTTAGATGTACTCAGTATATTTAATGTGCAGTATCCTGTAGTTTTTGTTAAATGTTCACTATTTTTTGTAAGAAGCAACCACTTGAAATTGAAGTAGTCTATCATGTGTGTATTAAATTTTAATTTTACATTTTTTAAGAATATATTAAAGGTTCTCTTACACTCTTACCTAATGTGACATGAGGATGTAGCCCATGATCAAGAAGTTTATTAACTTGTAATAAGCTTTTATTACCTAGGATTTCACGGATCTATATTCTGTTATCTCAAACTGATTTAAATATCTTCTTTCTTGTCTTGTAGAAACCGAAACCTGCAGCAGTGGAGGCTAAGAAAAAGGCTGTTGCAAAGGTATAGAACCAAAATCTTGCACGCTTACTATGGGGGAACAGCTCTGTAAGATGTTTGCCACATGTTTGCTTGATTCATTTCTGTGATTAATTTGTTATTATCATTTTATTTTCTAGAGGGCACCCAAAACAAAGAAAGCCAAACCCGCTGAGAATGGGAGCACCAAGGCTGAGGTTTGTTTCTGTTACACTGCAAATTAATAAATGTTAGATCAAACAGATGTTCTTATATTTTCCAGGTCGTTTCTCCTTTTTTTTATGTTATCTTAACTTATTTGCTTTAATTGTTCATGAGTTTAGTGCAAAGGTAAATTTGAAAAAAAAAAAAGAAGAAGATCAAATGAGTAAAAAAAGAACTAGATATTAAAAAAAATGATGTGTATGAGTTCTGGAAACCTGTTATTGTTTTATTTGTTCTCATAATGGATACGTGTTGCAAGGACTCCTTTTAATATAATCAATAAAATTAAGAATAAGTTGCCATGTGACTAAAACAATGCAGTTGACATTGCTGTTGGCGTGTTTTTTGTTTTTCTGTCCGCAGGAGCCCAAGGCTGAAGCCACTGAAGCCAAATGAATAGTGGTTGATGTGCTCACTCTGTGTACTTGGTGATTGTACAGTTTTAAATAAGTATTTTTTACCAAGTTTTATATTACAAATGTCATTTATAGTTTTGTTTTTGGCTTGCACTTGATGTAACAAAATTTTGTTTTCACATTCATATCCATTTTATATCAATTTTAAAAACGGATACCGTCCATATCCTGTAGTCGTGGCATTTTTTAGTTTGTCTAATCCAGATTTGTTTTAAACTTCTAAACAACAGATGTAACAGCTTTTCCAACAAGTTGGATTTTGAATCTAATTGTAAACATAAGGCAGCTAAAGCATAAAATCTTGCAGGAGAATATGAATTTGCCGCTTATCTCCTTGTAGTTTAATGTTGAACTAATAAAATTATTGCTTTCCAAATGTTTTAAAAACATTGTATGTTGATGTAAAATGCCACAGACAAAAAAAGAATACTGTTATTAGGTCAAAAAAAATGTTTAAGTTTGATGCGTCCCAAAAAAAATGGCTGATGTGAACCCAGTCATCTGATAAAAACTTCTGTTAAGTTATGTTTCTGTTTTCTGCTTTTCTGACTCCAATGGTTGATCTTAATGTTCTTGAATAAAAATTTTCAAAATGTCCTTTTTGGGGTCACTGTTGAAATGGAAATTCTCGATGAAGGAACAGAAAAATGGAAATGCTGCGACACGACGTTTGAAAAGGTGATGCAGCGACCTTGAAAAGGTTTCATCATAAACAAACTGCAGGCTCCACCATTTTGGCAGGACATCCATTTTAGTTTACATCCATGGGGTCTCGTCCCTACTTGTGACTGCTCAGGTATTGCTGTTAGGCTTGGCTTTCTATTTTCAACAGGCTAGTTAATTTTCACACTTCTCTATGTGGAAATGTTACTGGTATAATTTGTAATTTAATATAACTTGTTACTAAATTATCACCCAAGGACTGGCACTTAAAGGTTTTAAATATTTATTTAAGGTTGTCATGTAAATGAAATTTTAAGCAGCTGCTAGTGTTTTTTTTGTACCTGTTTTGGGTATATTTAAACTTGTTAGCACTATAATGAGAGAAAAAATAAACCTTAAGACAAGGTGATCTCATTGCATTAACCATTAAAATACGCAAAGTGTGACGTGTAAATGTTTATTGGTAACTTGAGCAATCATTAATGTAGAGCGCTAGAAAAATATTTTATTCAAGTGGAAGTTATCTCACAAAAGCCTACAACACATGGGCCTTAAAGCTATACACTAAATGAACAAATGCCACATTTGATCACCACCTTAAACACAACTGTATATTACTGTCACCTAAAAACTACATAAACTTAACGAATACAAAATTTGCCACTTAAAGTCCAATAAACAAAAATAATCAGTGTATAGTCACAGATTCATTTATGAAATTATTGCATTTACCTTTAAACTTAAAAGTACCTTTTAATTTTGTATGTTTTTAGCTTGTTCTTTGCTCTTCCACATTTTGTATTGGAGTGAGTTTTAATTTTCACTTCAATTGGAATATTTTACATAACATAACATAACTACTGGATGTTGATGCTTCAGGGGTTTACACCTCTGGATATCCTCATCATTGTCTTTGCTCCATAGCACCAGCAGGAGTCAGTGCCACATCACCACAGAGAGATGAGGTGCATATCGTTGTTCCTGCGGGGGTCTCCCTCTCCTTTGGCCTATACAGCTCCTGAAACTCGGTCAAACATGACGCATTGTTGAGGGTGCTGACGTATCTCTGAGGATGTCATCCCTTTTTTTAGGCTAGTGTATTAGTGCTTCTATACAGACAAAGCAGCCAATGATAATAATATTCAAATATGGTGCAGGTTTAATCTTTCTTTCTTTTTCTTTCTTTCATTCTTAACAAGCAATATAGAGCAAGGCAAAAGTACAGTTGATTTTATTCGTTTAAATTATTCCAAAAATATGTGTAACAGGATTACCACACTTTTCAGAGTAATGCTCAGTATTCATTGTTGAATACAAATCTGTACAAAATACTGGCTTTTGATCTGAGAGACAGATGTTTTCATGGAAAATGGAAGGTTGCTCATCTACATCCTATGCGGTGTATTAATGTTTATGCCATGCATCAATTTATTATTATTATTTTAGTCGTCTTCTCTAAAGAGATATGCTGTGTTACAGTGGCTTGCAAAAGTATTTGGCCCCCTTGAACTTTCCCACATTTTGTCACATTACAGCCACAAACATGAATCAATTTCACTGGAATTGGAATTCCACGTGAAAGACCAATACAAAGTGGTGCACACGTGAGAAGTGGAACAAAAATCATACATGATTCCAAACATTTTTTACAAATAAATTACTGCAAAGTGGGGTGTGTGTAATTATTCAGCCCCCTTTGGTCTGAGTGCAGTCAGTTGCCCATAGACATTGCCTGATGAGTGCTAATGACTAAATAGAGTGCACCTGTGTGTAATCTAATGTCAGTACAAATACAGCTGCTCTGTGATGGCCTCAGAGGTTGTCTAAGAGAATATTGGGAGCAACAACACCATGAAGTCCAAAGAACACACCAGACAGGTCAGGGATAAAGTTATTGAGAAATTTAAAGCAGGCTTAGGCTACAAAAAGATTTCCCAAGCCTTGAACATCCCACGGAGCACTGTTCAAGCGATCATTCAGAAATGAAAGGAGTATGGCACAACTGTAAACCTACCAAGACAAGGCCGTCCACCTAAACTCACAGGCCGAACAAGGAGAGCGCTGATCAGAAATGCAGCCAAGAGGCCCATGGTGACTCTGGACGAGCTGCAGAGATCTACAGCTCAGGTGGGGGAATCTGTCCATAGGACAACTATTAGTCATGCACTGCACAAAGTTGGCCTTTATGGAAGAGTGGCAAGAAGAAAGCCATTGTTAACAGAAAACCATAAGAAGTCCTGTTTGCAGTTTGCCACAAGCCATGTGGGGGACACAGCAAACATGTGGAAGAAGGTGCTCTGGTCAGATGAGACCAAAATGGAAGTTTTTGGCCAACATGCAAAACGCTATGTGTGGCGGAAAACTAACGCTGCACATCACTCTGAACACACCATCCCCACTGTCAAATATGGTGGTGGCAGCATCATGCTCTGGGGGTGCTTCTCTTCAGCAGGGACAGGGAAGCTGGTCAGAGTTGATGGGAAGATGGATGGAGCCAAATACAGGGTAATCTTGGAAGAAAATCTCTTGGAGTCTGCAAAAGACTTGAGACTGGGGCGGAGGTTCACCTTCCAGCAGGACAACGACCCTAAACATAAAGCCAGGGCAACAATGGAATGGTTTAAAAATAAACATATCCATGTGTTAGAATGGCCCAGTCAAAGTCCAGATCTAAATCCAATCGAGAATCTGTGGCAAGATCTGAAAACTGCTGTTCACAAACGCTGTCCATCTAATCTGACTGAGCTGGAGCTGTTTTGCAAAGAAGAATGGGCAAGGATTTCAGTCTCTAGATGTGCAAAGCTGGTAGAGACATACCCTAAAACAGCGGTCCCACGGACCGGTTTATGCCCGACAATATTTTCACGGACCGGCCTTTAAGGTGTCGTGGATAAATACAACAAAATAAAACTAGTACCGGTACCGAAAAAAAGATTTATTCATAACACACGTGACCCAGGAAAACCGAGTAAACGATAAAAACGATAACAAAATAACGCTGAAAACCGATAAAACCCCTGAAAACCATACATTTCACACCTGAGCCTCAACTCTCGCGGCCCGGTACCAAACAACTCACAGACCGGTACCGGTCCGAGGCCCGGGGGTTGGGGACCGCTGCCCTAAAAGACTGGCAGCTGTAATTGCAGCAAAAGGTGGTTCTACAAAGTATTGACTCAGGGGGCTGAATAATTACGCACACCCCACTTTTCAGTTATTTATTTGTAAAAAATGTTTGGAATCATGTATGATTTTTGTTCCACTTCTCACGTGTACACCACTTTGTATTGGTCTTTCACGAGGAATTCCAATAAAATTGATTCATGTTTGTGGCTGTAATGTGACAAAATGTGGAAAAGTTCAGAATACTTTTGCAAGCCACTGTAGGTTAGATACCACAAAAAGACAGCGTGGACCGTAAACCACATGGATCTGCAGGAAGCCAGGCCAACAATAAGAAGTCCATTAGCGACCACAGAAACAGCAGCTCATAAAACAACTCCGCCATGGGATCCATAACTGGCTGCTTGGTTATATCAGCTGATCTACTTGCCGATTATCAGGGAGGTGAAATGTTCTAATGTTTTAATTTTCTGAGCTTTTTAGGCCCCTAAGAAGAGATGATAAAAAAAAAAGTCAGAAGTTTCATCCTCAAAAAGTTATCTCTTAATTACGTCTCCTTTGGTAGTTTGCTTGTTTATCACCAAATATACAAAATTGTTTTCAGCAGATAAAATACAATGAATGCGTTAATGCAGGAAAAAACCCTCCATCCTGCTTGTTGGGATCATATGTGGTCATATATATAATGGCCTCCCTACACTGTTAGGTAACCACATATGTCACATCACTTAACTGTTATGTCACTCCTGGACGATGCCTTGAAAACTATGTCAGTGGGCAGCACAGACAGCAGGGTGGGCTGCAACAAATCACCTAAGATAAGGGGTTAGACAAAAGGGCGACACTTATTAAACTGCAACTGAAGATGATTAATAACACAATGGAAACCACAGGTATATTTAACCATGCCGCAGCATTTTAAAGTTATAAATCAAATTTAATGAGATAAGCCCACAATTTTTCTGCTCCAGAGCACATATGACACAAAAAGATGGAGAATGAAGTTTTCCTGCAGCTGAAGTAAATTAATAGCTTACTGATTTAAATTACATGGTAAATCGACATGTGCTTTCTCTCCCAGGTAAGGAATGCTTGTGACCCCAGCCACCTCGCACAGGAGATCATTTATTCAAATCACTGGTTCAAATCCAAATGCAACTGAATCCTTCTTAACTTTATCACCTTCTACAGTAGTGATGTTCGATTCGTGAACGAATCGTTCAATACTCGAGAATCACTTTACTGACTCGTGAATCATGATTCACAAGCCCAACTGACTCACTGACTCATCCCTGTTGCTGTTAGCAAACTAATTCCATTAGTGGAAATATATATAGCTTATAATTAAAATTGTGTGTGTGGGGGGGGGGGAACAACAGCCAGTTTCTTAACAAAAGCATTTCTGCTCTGAACTGGAAGAAAAAACCCTGAGTAGAAGCTCACATCAAGAAAATAGCTCCTCGGTTCACAGTAGCATCGCTCTGCTAACATGCTAACAGCACATTTGAGCTACTCACCCCCTTCCTTCCTGTGCTGAATCATAGAGCGAACGAATCACTCACTCACTCACTAACCCCCTCCCTCCTGTGCTGAATCGTAAGCGTAAGCGAATCACTCAGGACTCACTAACCCCCTCCCTCCTGTGCTGAATCATAGAGCGAACGAATCACTCACTCACTCACCCCCTCCCTCCTGGCTCACAGCTTCTTCTTCTTCTTGGTTGGCAACCAATGTTAAGGCACATTACCGCCCCCTGGCTCACAGCTCAGTGGACATTTAGATGAGAAAATATATATTTGACACATTTAAGGAAAATACTAATAAAATACAAATAAACAAAATAAATGTTTATTAAGCAATTTTGATAGGAAATTGCTTAATTTTAGAAATGTTTTTGCTCTTTTTTGCTCTATAAAATAGTTGGGTTTTTTTTTAGAATCATTCATCTTAGCAGTAGGATTTACATGAAAAGAGAAACAAATTAAGTTTGAGTGAAAATGTAAATTTTTTGCACTCTCTGGTCAACTGACTCAGTGAATCAAATGACTCAAAAATCCAATTCACTTTGGTGGGTGACTCATTAAAACTCGATTCAGTAAAAAGAATCAAATTTACCATCACTATTCTACACTGCAAACACTAACATAACAGAAAGAAAGTTACAGTTTAATTATGTCCAATAATGTGAAATAATGACATTATTGTAAAATAATGTAACATAAAAAATATCCGACTGTGTTAACCAAAATGACTCAGTGATTAACTACAGTCAGTAAAAGACAGGCTTTCATGTTAAAGCTGATTTAGTTCTGAACTAATTATCTCATCAGACTTATTTCCCTTCTCTACCTCAGTGGTTTTCAAAGGTTTTCCTGTATGTCCCACTTCAAACATGGAAAAGTATTCAGTCCCCAAACCTCCAAATTTCCATCCATCATTAATGCAAAAAAAAGAAAAAAAAAAAGAATAAATAGGTTGTAGAATCTCTCTGCACAGCAACATCAGCACCCCTCCACCTTTTTTGGTAAACGTTTCTTAAAAGTGTCTGTGAAGGTTCTCAGTCATCCAGGTCATCGTAGTCAAAGGAGCTTGCAAAGAAAAGCGTCTGGACTTCTTTAAGTTTACTTGAAGACGTTTCACCTCTCATCCGAGAAGCTTCTTCAGTTCTAAGGTCAAATGGTGGAGAGTCCCAGTTTCTTAAAAGTCATATTCATTTGACTTCATATCACTCCATATTAAACCTACAGCAGCTCTGTGGGGCCTGCTCTATAGTTTGACAAACACTGAGTACCAGATGAAGACAAATCAAGACAACTTATCTCTAAAATGTTTCCAACATTTTTCTAAGGGTTATGCATATTTCATGTGACAAGATATAAGGTCATCAAAATTAGATATGATGACTCTCCTGAATGCCCTCATTTGTAGTGTTTTAGGTCATTTTTCACCGATAATGTCAACAAAAGCACCTACATTTTCAGTCCACCTACATGGCAAAAAGTACCCAGTTTAGAGATCTTTTTTAAGTGTTTGACCTGATATCAATGTGATTGTTCAGAGTCAAAAAGAAACTTTTAATCCAAACTTGTTCAGATTCTGACTGCCAAAAAAGCAAATTTCACACTAATCACAAAAGCTGAAGTTGAAGTAGATGTTTTAATCTGACAAAAACATGCAATAAAACCAGCATGTAGTGAAGATGATTGTCATTAAACAATCAAAACAACTTTACGTCAGTCTGATTTATAAACATTTTGCAAATGTCATATACGGTATGGACAACAAACACTTAAAAAAATCTACAAAATCCGATTTTTTGTTCTTTCAACAATTATTTAAATATGAGGGATGTTGAGCATATAGACATTTTTATGCTTTACTTCACAATTTTAATACCAGCCAGCCTATATATTACTACAACCTCTCCGTTTATTTAGTGTTCAAACCTAAAAATACCCCGAAGCGTATGCTACACATGGCATGTCCGGGTACCTCAAGTCTGTTTTGCTGTTACATAAAACCAATCCATAAATCGCAAAGACAAAATGTTCCAGCGCTAAATACGAGCGCACATATAGCGGACGAGCCCATTCCTCCTAAACGTGGGGGTCTGTGCATTTCACGTGCACATTGGCATGTCTGTCTCACAGTGCCCCACCCCCTTCCATACCGACCACATCCCGGCTTCCTATAGACTTTATAAAGTGCCCACAGTGCGCAATTTATAAAAACACACGCGGGCTGACTCTCCCCGTACTGCGCAAACCCCCCGCACAGCTGCAGGTGAGCACGCCGATCTTCAGTCCATACTTTTAAAAGAGGAAAAAGATGATGATGAATAAGCGTCCACGACGATCACTTTGTGACATAACAACTGGAATCGCCGCGCTGTGTCGGTAAAGCTGTTTGGCACTTTTAATTCGCGCAAACTTAATTCAGTTACGTTTTTGACTTTTCACCACGTGTTCACAAACACGGAGCGAAGAAACATCTCCAAAGCAAACAGCTGATTATTACCTGAGATAGTGGGCTAATTAACATTGTCTGAAGTTAGAAAGTTGACTGAGTTTGTTGTGGCAGCTTATTGCAGCTGATTTTTTTTTTTTTTTCCAAAAAAGAAAAACAAAAAAAGTTCTCAGCGTCTTATGAAAACAAAAACTTGCTCATGAAGCAGCGCCTGATGAGCAGTGTGACATTTAAAACGCCTAGAAGGACAGTTTTGTATCTAACAAACTCATGAGCATGAATAAGGGTGAAGATTTTGGATAAAACTGTTACAAAAGACATTGTAATCTAAACTGGGGGGGGTAATTTAAATTCAATTCACTGTACGGTGTGGGTTTTTTTTTTATGCTGTTCTTTTTATGCTGTCAGTTTGTGTGCAGGGCCAGCAGACACTGACATTTTTGTTGAGTCCTGGTCTTGCTGGAGTCCTGGCATGTGTACATTTTGTACCTGGACAGTATAGAAGCTGGAAAATCCACTCACCCTTCCCTTTTACACTATTTTCCATGGTGTTTCTTTGAAAGGGACATTCACTTTTAGATTTAAACAAAGGATTTTTTAATTTTTTGTGAATAACACACAAAGTATTCAAAACCAAAAATCCTTTTTTTTGTTTTTTTTTGTAATTAAACATTTGTGAAAGCTTTAAGTTTCTTTTAGATGTTTCCAGTTGTTCCATCACACAGGATCTTGTTCAGCAAATCCACACAGGCATGTCAACAATATAATATACTCCTGCCATAGTGATGAATGTAGTGGATGACCAGACAATAGAGTGGTTCAACTGCTTGATCACAGTCGCGTTGAGGATTCAGTCCTGAGCTGCTGTTGCATGTCAGGAGATTTTGACTTGGTCGACAGTTCTGCCACACATCTACCTCCGTCCCTTTCATATGTTTCGCTCACTCACAGTAGATCCCCTGCTGCTGGGGGGGGGGATTGAGCTCCAGTGGGCAGTAAATTGTGACATGAGGCGGGACCAAGACGGGAAGAAAGGAGAGTCTACAGGATTTCATTGGCTGTTTAGAATAAAGTACACAGTGTACCCAGCAAATGTTTGCTGGTCCTGGTGAATGTGTGACACTAATCCAGACTGACACCGTTCAGGTTTTAGTACCGATATTTGTGGGAAGCATGAAACGATGGAGTCAACCTCTTCACGTTTTTTTCCCCCAGCTTTTACTGTTCGAAAGGGGAGATTTCTTTTGTGCGTTGTATTGCATTTTTTGGGTCTACTAATTAGACTGAGGCCAATAGGGAACACATCAAGATAGGATGTCCATGAATGCACTAAATACTCTCGTGTCAACATGCCTCAAAGTCACTACCTGATTCTGTTTGGTATTTTTGAAACATGGTCAGAAGTGACATGAAACCGGGAAACACCCTATTAACCATTAAGACTTCAAACAAACATGAATACTTCACAGACGAAGTGCATGTAGCAAACCACTCCTAAACTCTGACTCAGCTGCTTATCTACGCTCGGAAGCTCCTTGTGTCTTCTTTCCCATGTACAAGCAATACATGTATATGAGGGTGTGTGCGTCTGTGAATGACAAGATGCAAACATTTGAGTTCCCGGGAATTAATGGAAATTCAGCAGAATATCCTCATCGGATCAGTTTGGAAATCTCAATTGAAATTGCAGCAGTGATTGAAATTAGTCATTAAGAAAGGTGTTAAAGTAAAGGTTAATTAATACTGGAAATTTAAACCCTTAAAATTAATGTCATGCACTCTCATGTCAGAGGCTACATGATTGTAAACAACTGTGTGCTTGGTGAAATGAGAAAATTATGTAACGCAAACAGTCACAGCAGGAAATTAAAACGCACTTAAATTAACAAACGTTAATAAGAGGAAATTATGTCCCAAGTTTCCAACCTGCACTGCTAGGAGCTTCTTGATGGGCCTTCCGGAGGTCTATGACATTTAATATTTGCCCTAATTGGAGATTAAATATCCACAGCAAGCTGGTTATGTAACAAACTAAACTTTGACATGTGACCTCTGAGATGGAACTGTTTTGCTGTCTTTCGATTTGCTACTATTCTCTTTACATTTTGTTGACTAAGTGAGCAAATCCTGTCCGGCAGTTCTTGTTTTGGAAAGACTGTGGAAGGAGTGTGTGAGGGTTTTTTGGGGGAAAGCAACCCACTGAGAGTAATGCGGTGTGACAGCGGTGAGTCTGTGTTGGAAAGGGGGCGTGTGCTCGTAGGCGAGCCTGAAGATCTGGTTGGGCAGGGGCTGTATAAAAAGGCGGAGCGCAGTGCAGAAACTCTCTATAGTTCAAGTTCATCACGGTTTGGCATCTGTTACGGGTTTTTAAGCTGAGAAGTAGAAGGTCCCGCTGGCCAGTTGGAGTGAGATTCTCGACGTTGTTTTTTTGGAAAGGTGAGAACCCCCCTCCAAAGGGGTTTTTATAAGACACAAGGACCAACTCTTAAAGCTTGGATTATATTTTCCTTTTTTCTTTTCCTAAGGGGTGTAACTCCAACCAGGTTGGCGCATTAATCCTTCACATACTGAATGTTTTGCCTTCTCCACAATTCCTTTCCTTAAAATCCCCACAGCCTGCAGCGCAGATGCATCTCAGAGAAAAGTCACTTTGCTGTTTCTTTATGAAGCAAACACTTGTTGGTTTGCTTCTTGTAAGTCAAACCTTTTTGTGCATCATTATGCTGAGGTGGGATTTTTTTTTTTTTTTTTTTTTTTTAAGATGACCTAATGTCTAACCATCTCATATCCTTACACCTTACTCCACTTTGTAGAGTCTTTTCCCTTTCTGGTGTATTTTATTTTTATTTCTCAAGCTACGTTTTTGTTTTTTTTTAATTTATTTATTTTTTTAAATGTCTTTGTTCGACTATTAGTATCCAGTTTGTTTTAAACCAGCCCTCGCACCTGTCACATATGGGATTGTCCATATGTGAATGAACGAGATTGTCTTTCTCTTTGTTGCGTCTGTTTCTGATGCAGCTTGAATAGAGGCTCTGTTGCTCTGGTCCAAACATCATAATTTAATAAAGAGGTGGTGCTGAGGGGCATTCCTGGTAGAAAGCAAAATATGAAAAAAATCTGTGCCAAGAAGGGCAAATCAAAAAGGATTCCAGATGTGAAACGATGGATTTAAGCACAAAGAAAGTGCTTCTCTGTACACATGAACGTTTTTTGTACCGTGGCTTCAGGCAGGGGATGTACCTTCCTCACGCATGGATCAGATGGTTTAGCTTTTTTTGCAAGCCAATCTTCTACTCTCCATCTTTTGGCAGCTACATCTCATTTTGAAATTCAGATCTTTGTTATCTCATGCTTTTCTAAAAGTCGATTAATCCCAGACTCTCAAAACACAAATGGAAATCCTGTTCTTGTTGTTTTTTATGTATTAATATTTCAAATTTACTTCTTCGTAGGTCTTGAACCAGCCCAGCTCTTGCATCAGCTTTAACCCACCTCACACCCAGTTAGCAGACATGATCATCAGACTGGGCAGGCTGACACCTGGATACTTCCGTCTCCTCCAGGTATGAACTTTATGTTCTGTCACTTTATTAATGAACATATTATTGATAGGTACTTTACACTGATCTCCATCCACTGAGCCATCTGCAGGAGTAATGTGGCTTTTTAAATCCTTTCAAAAAACCTCTTGTGCAAGCTTGATTGGACTTCACCTTTATCCCCCCTTTGGTCACCCAGTATTCATATCGTCTTTATTTCATGCTTACATAAGCATTTACATTCACTTTAGACGAGGGGCTCAGTGACCCACAATCTGCTTTCAACACAAACGTAATTAGGGGTGACACTAATCATTGTGATACCATATACTCTCGGCTTCTTTTGTTCCACCCGCTGTCGGCATAATCCACGCGTCCCTTGTGTCAGTTCGTACGTCTCGTTAGCTGTGGACATTTTGTGTTTGCTTATGTGCGCTAATTTGGAAACAAAGCCTTGTTTCTATACCAGAAATGATAAATGTGTCAGGGTTTTGTATGAGATTTCACTGGTCTGACAGAAAACTTGCTTTGTTAAAGGAGCTGTACTAGAGAAGGGCAGCTAAAGGGCGTACGAAAGCACAGACTGCATTTTTTTGATACTGGTTCTTCATTTGTGTACATTTGCTTTATGTTGGGCCATTACGTAACGTAATTCTAAATCAAACTATTATGGGCTATCTAGCAGTTGGATGTTAGATTTTATTTTAGAAGATAACTGGTTCTTTCACAAAGACATGAAACAGCCACTTAAGCTTGTTATTAGGTATTTGTGTTTTACACTGTGGTTCATAACAGCATTTTTGAGAAATCAACTTCAACCACATATTGACTACTGTTGAAGATGAACAGTGAAGTGAAAAATCAAGTGTCGAAGCTCTGAGAGTATTTGCTGGTTATCCTTCCTTGCTGCAATATCTAAGAATAAAAAAACAAACACTATGAACTTGTAAAAAGTTACAGCTAGCTCTGAAAACAAATGCTATTTGTGGGCTTTGTCCTCTTACTGGAGGCCACATCTTGCCACGTATATTCTTTTTAACGAGTGAAGGATTTTTAAATTTCCGAAGCCGTATAGGAATTCAAATGATCCTGGAGGTGGCTGTACATTCAGAAGCTGTTTACAGTACACACCATCCAATGTAGGCATCACTTCCTAGTATTTTCATTCCTGGTATAGTTTCTTTTTACTTCTTGTTCCTCTTTGACTAAAATCTCTTAGTCTTGTAAATTTTTAATCACCGTTTCTGAACATTGGGTCACATGGCACAGAGCTGTGGAACTGAAGTTGCAGATGTTGGGCTTTTTTTTTTTTTTTTTCTTTTTTTTTAAGTATGAAGTTTTTTTTGACCACTGCTCTCTGACCCTTTTCCCCTTCTCTGCAGAGGCAAGTAGCAGGTCAGGTGCAGGCGCAGCCACAAGACCGTACTGTCAACCAGATAGCCATGATGCTGGCCATCATGGGCCTGAGTTTGTCTTACTACAGTGCCAAACAGATGACGGAGAAGGTGAATGCCCAGCCTGCACCCTGAAGAGGCTCGACTGCCGGTGCCATTTGTCGAAATAATGGATGAACCAATGACAAGTGATGGCGGTGGAGCGAGGAAGTAGAAGTCGAGACACAGCAGTGTTTCTGGGGACCGAACTTTTCTCACCTCACAGTCATAATCACACTTTGAATTTCTGGGATCCCTCACTTACCACGTGCAAAACTTTCTGACCGGGCACTGAGTGTTTTCTACTCTTTCTGTTGCCAGGACTTTCAGGATTTATTGGGATGGGTCACTCTGGGTCATGTTTGGACTCTTTTCTGTAGACTGGTTTGGGTGGGTGATCAAAACCTTGACAGCTAACTGGACCTGACTATTAGTTATTACCAGGTTAGATGCTTGCAGAATGCTGTCAGTGCTGTTCTGAGCTATAAAAAGCAGAGAAACCTAAACTGTGAAACAAGCTTGTTCAAAAGGAATTTAATGATATGAGCAGTAATGCCTTTTTAAGGGAATGCTAACTGCAAGTGAAGTTTACCTGGTAATGAAGGGAAGACGGGCTCAGAATGTGGATAAAGGGTTTAAAAATGTAGCTTTAAAAAATTATTTTTTCCTTTGACCCAAAGAACCTTGCATAGCCCTGTGAACAGGGCTATGTCTATACACAGATGTCTATACACCAATTGGCCACAACATTTTAAAGTTTTGTAGGTAGGTTCTCCTCATGTTGCTGAAACCACAGTGGCTGGAAGTGGATTCTGTGACTGATGCTCGTTCCACCTTGTGTTTGTTAAGTTGTCCCCAAGAGTTTTTGCGGCACGTCGGAGCACATCGCTCTGCTGGGGGCAGTCTGCTGCTGTGGGGGGGTGCCATTAATATGAGGTAGCGCGCTTGGCCTTCAACAATGTTATTAAAACTAGGAGCCAAGTCAGAACGTAATGCTGTAAACATATGATCGAAATGATGTTAATCCTTTCACCTGCCAGTGGTTTGAATGTTGTGGCTGATCTGTGTTTATAAAATTGTGTATGCCAGGTGTCTGAGATTAAGTGAATATTTGCACAGAACTAAAGAAACATGTACATGTTACAGTGGATATGCAAAGGGACTAAACTCTACTTTTTTTTCTGGTTGTGATTTCACTGTTTTAACAATACTTTGTGAAGTCCTGTGTGCGACTACCTTGATTAGCACCCTGGCTAAGAACCCTCCTTCTGGGATGTACTAATTTTAGTGCAGACTTTACTGAAATGCATGGTTGTGCAGAACTTTAATCCAAACAAATCTCACGAGTCCCTTTTGTTTTTATGAATGTATCACTTTATTTTCGTATTGACTTAATAAAGCTGTGAATATTTTAACATGTACACTTTGATTTATTGAAAGAAAAATAAATTGTTCTTGGCACAGTTTCTTCTGAAATTAAAATGGTGGCGGCAGCGTACAAACCGCTGTGAGGTTGGCACAGGGAGCTGCACAGCTACAGCATTTCCTGCAACACAGACTCGTGTCATCTGCACGCAACAGGATGTGGTCACTCATATGTAATGTCTCCCTTTTTAAATGAGGCAGCTATATTTTTTTTTTTCTTTGCCTGCTAGTGCAATCTAATGTTATGTATACTTGTGGTTTTGTAGATTAGCACGCTAGTCAGTTGGAAACCTATGGAATACATGCATTTGCATGTTGAAAAATGCAGAACGTATGCTGGAAACAACCAAGTCTTTGAGCTCCAGTTTTCTGTTGTCCTTTATACTGAATCTTGGATGATGGTCAAAACAAAACCTTATAAACCAAAATCTTCATTATAACATGGTGGAAATGTTTAAGTTCCTCAGCAGAGGTGTGCTGGCCATTGGTCAAGTGCAGCCAAACGTGACAGGTTAGTCACACAGAACCGACCCCTCAGTGTCTTGGTGCTCGATTCGTGCCATGCTACATACAACAACAAATGTGAGTGCGCTACATTTGCAATTGCTTTTCTGCACGTTCTCCCTTTCTCTTGCGGGGTGTGGAGGGTATAAAGTGCGCATGCCTGCTCACAGGCTGATGTGATGCCCTGTGACAGGCTGAGAACTCGTTGGGCGCCACGTGCACCCTCTGCCCCCGCCATTAGCTCCTCCTCCCCACGTTACTGGGGAAAAATTTCACTGATGCTAGCATCAGGACACGGCCCTTAACGAAGAGCGCCTATTGGTTGACCGGTAATGCGTCATCAAAATCGGTTCTGAACCACTGAGACAAAAGAATGGGGATAGGGTCATCGGTAGCGAATGTGGATTGGAGGATGATTATTTGGGATGGAGGTTGGGGGTGGGGGCGCGTCCTGTTTTAACAACTAACAAATCTTAATTAAAGGCACTTTGGATTATGCTCAGATAAATGACCCCAATATTCCAAACCAAGTGAAGTTATTTAGAAGAAATAGCTTTGCAGAGATTTGTTTTAGGGCAGAAATATATTCAGGAGTTGGTGACATTCAAAGCAGTAGTGCAAGAAATTTAAATGGACTGTGAGGCTCATCCTCAGATAAAAATAAACTTTTATTATGAGTTCAAAATCTCTCAGAAAGATGAACTCCACTTATAGGTGCATGATATTTCAGTCCTGAGCTCATCAAGTATATATTCATTCTCTCATATTGCTAGTGTTTTTTATGGGTTTCACTCTTGAGATCACAAGCAGTGTGTTTAATTTCACTACATTTTTAACACGATATGCAAAGAAGCTAAAGTGTGTTATTCCTTAAAAAAAAACAACTAAACCTCTTGTTCGAGGCTTCCTTTAAGACTAGATCTTGTTATGAGTATAAAGCTAAAGTGTAATTTTGTTGTATCTTAGGCTAAGGGCCTTTGAAGACCCCCTGTTCGGTTATTTTTAAATAAACAGATAACACACATGAGTTTATGGTAACTAAGCTACTAATGCTAGAAGGAAATAGTCTACTAAATATTTTATGAGAAATACCTACTGACACGAGTAGGTGTGTCTTGTGAATTTCTAGTTAGACACTCTCAGGTTAGGAAACTGCAAAAAAGAATCTGAAGCCACAATTCCAGCTAACAGTTTCAACCCAAAAAGCAGTATTGTAACTATATTTCCAGGCCTCATTATCTTATTTAGCTTCTACACTGTATATAAAAATAAATATAGCCAATGTAACTTTACACTGATGTCTCAACAAATATATTTGGACTTTTTCTGGTGCCATTTTAGGAGAGCAAATGGTGAAATGCTAAGTTATCAGCTAATGCTAGCAAGCGCGGTTAGAAAACTGCACCCATAGACTGTATGGGTGGATAGCACAGACAGAGATACCTGCTAATTTGTGCTAAGTGACAAATAACATACTAGAATTTCAGTCATGAAAACAAAGTCTTGCTGTAAAACCCAGCTCTCAGGTCCAATTTCACAGCAATGAAGCCTAGCAAACAGCTGCTGGCTACAGCTGCTTGTGCCAGCACTCACCTGTCAGTCAAAGCAGCCACTCCTCCAAGTTTAAGTAATCAAGTTCAAATGGGTGAGGTATACCCTGGTGACATTTATCAAGAAGTGGTAAATGAGCTGTAGAGACCCAAACTGGTCTCTGGAGATGGCTGTAAACATGTTTCTCTGCTGTAAATGAACATTTTAACATGGGAGTCAGCAGGGTCTTTTTTTTCTGGTTGCTCCGTGATTGGTGATTGTCTTCAAGACTTGAAACATCACAACAGAAATGAAATACTGAATGCAGAAGTGTTGCATCATTAAATAAATCTTAAATTAAAAAATGAAGCATTATTATTAAAAACCTATAATTTAAAGGTTGCAACAAGTTGGATGTCTGGGTGTAGCTGGTGCAGAAATGTAAAGAAATGCTTGTAATTAAACCATATTATAGTCATTATAGGCTGTGTTGCACCATAAACCTCTTTTGTGCTCAGATATTCCTTGCAGATTTATTAGACGTGTGAAAAGGTGTAAACACAAAGCTCATCACAGTGCAGGGAATGTGCGCAGACCACGTCAGGTCACATCTATGGCAAAGTCAGGCTGGGGAGACGGCAGCATGCACGTGCCTGGCTGGAGCATGTGCTGGATGGGGGTTCACTGTGGGGTGGCCTCTGGCCGGGGAGCCACTGTTTTGACTCCAACGTGCAGACTGCAGAGAACACCGTGTCTCTCACATGCCACACACTCCCATCCTGCAGCACATCATCAGCATCCATTTTTATCTAGTGCCCCACTGAAGCCTTCAGTCTAACTATTTATTTTTTGGGTCACCATAAAATTTTGTCTTTTTTTAAAATAAAAAAATATGAATTATATTTATAAAAAGGGGCTTTTCATTTTTTTTAAAATAAAAAGACCTGTTTAAAAATGTAAAGTGATTAATAGAAAACTCACCTATTTTGATAGGTTAACAATAGAAGTTTATGTCTCTCTATCTCAGCCTTTAACCTTCCTGGTCAGTGATGTAGGACGTCATGTTCTGTCTCTTAATCGCTCTCTGCTTTTTTTTCCCCCCCTGTGGATCACATCTGGTTGGGATTTACTGCAAAGCTGCTTAACGCTCAATTTGAGGGCTGTTTGTTTCTCTGTTTCTGGGCTCAGATGTTTTGTGTTTTTTACCCACAGGGTTTATCATCTTTGTGCTTTTATCACTTTTATGTGATGCCACTCCTTATAGAGAACTATATAAAGAAACCCGGGTCTCGACATCTGCCGAACCTGTTTTTAGTGAATCGGTTTCACACCAGTGGGTTTTTTACATGCAACCCACTGTAACAAAGCACACAATGCATAAGAATAAAGGAATTGAAAGCAACTAATATCACATCTCAATCAAAATTAACAAATTTATTTATGAATGGGAGGTCAGAAATCAGTTTACTACTGCTGGTGAAAATCAGAAAAAACTATGGTGAGCTGTAAAATTGTCCTTTGGGTAGCAAAAAGAAGGGTCTACCTTTGGCAGGTGTGATAGGTTAAGTCAAGGAATCAGGACAGTTACCCACCCTGTGTTATAGCCTGCATATACATGCTTATACATGCTTATCAGGACAGTCTGAGATCTGTAACAGTCCAAAGTGTTGACTTGTCAGAGCAGGAATCGCAGGGATCAAAGCATTTTTTAAATATCAGATCTGGCTGGTGATACTGTAAATGCAGTGTTTATGCTTCAATGAGCACTAAAATTGAAGTTAATCTTACTATGATGATCATAGTGTGAGTTTGTATGTAGCCTATCTCCTTGGTGGGTCAGTGTGAATGAAACACAAATCCAATTCTTTGGATTTTCATCTATATTATGTTCATTTCATCATTCAAAATTTGTTTTTTCTTTGCTTGCTTCTAGGAAAGCTTTGATTGCAAGTTAGATTTTACTGGCAGAGGAGAGACACCAAGCGTGTTGCGAAAAAGCAACACTGATTAGTCAGATCTGTTTAGTTGGATCTGAAAAATCATTTTGGTTTGGAAAAAATAATACAATAAAGAGTAAATTATGCTGTTGGTGTGAACAGTTGCATTAACAGTAGGTGAGTCTGAAAAATATTTGTAATGCACGAAATAGTCGTACGGATTTTACCCGTCCGGTGCGTAAAGGCCTGAACATGGGATGAACAAACGTGCTAATGAGCATTAGTGTGTTGAAAATATGTTTCGGACTCACCTAATTTTAGTGCAGCTTTTCACACTCACTGGTAAATTCACAGGATAAATTTTTTTTTTTTTTTGAAAAAAAGCTAGATTTTTCTTTTTTTTCGCAAGTGAATAATCACATTGGACCAATCAGCACCAGTACTGAATACAAAAAAAATCATGCAAAGATCATAAAATCGGCTCTTTTGACATCTTGACATAGCTACGTATGACATTGGCCATGATACAACTTGATTGAAATTCTCCCCAGCTGCTGTGTGCTCGTGAGATTTGAGTTTGCATCAGAAAAATTCTGAATTTCATGTCTTTTTTTTCGCAAGACGTTTCACGTCTTAAGGCCTTGATTGTGGCTTGAAGTGTTGTTCATGTCTTGTTTCTTGGGGACACTCATATGGAATCACAGTTCTTTTTGAAATCATAGGATTAAGCTGTGAACACAGAGATATGATTTTTATTGCTGACAAAAGTTGCATAGTTTTGATTCTAATTTTATTAAAACAATGTTTATTTTTTTAATCTAGAAAAAAAGTCTTTTTTTTTTTACACAGGCTAAATATCACCAATCGCAATCCTTTCCTGATATAAGAATACGATTGAGTTTAGTTTCAAAATCCGCAACTTTTCAGATGTTTCACAACAGAGCACATGGGGATGTGACGTGCCACGGAGTGTGTCATGCAGAGCCTGCTGCCAAACTCAGAAGGAAATAACTGAATGTGGAACCAGAAACTTGTTACACCACAACTTTTTAACACTGTCACACAAGTTCGTGCCTGCACTGTCACAGAAAGATAGGATTTAACAATCCAGGGTCTCTGTATAATTTTGCTGCAGGGCTGTAAACAGCTTCATCATTAAGTTATTATAGATGTGTAGTAAAATGGTACAAATCTGAATCTTGAAATGTAAATTTGCTTACAGAAGTGACAACCTCGGTGATTTGTTGTGAACGTTTTAGTCGTATCACTGATTTATTTTAAAGAATTATTATAAAGATTTATTTTTATTAAACCGAGTTCAGACTATTCCTTTTGTTGATCAAATCCACAGCCAGAGGTTGTTGTTTTAACCCCAACATGGTTTGATGAGCACAGTTTGTGTATGAGGGCAGCAGAGCCACTGAGCTGCTGATTTCCTGACTGTATTGCTGGGGAATGTTTGTGAGAATACCACAGAGCCAGAGCTGGAAATAGGCAGCGGTTTGGGAATTATACACTCTCGCTCGCTCTCTTAAACGCTGCATACTCTCATTATTGTCTCCCTCTGAGAGTTTTTTTTTGTCATGTGAGGTTTCACAGATTATTACTGTGGAGATAAAAGGCGCTTTCATAGATTTTCTTTTATGAAAACTGCCTATTTGTGAGCTTTATGTGTTGGCTTTTAATCGATTTATAAGTACAAATGTTTCTGTAAGTCTATTTTCTTGTAGATTATTATTTTACTTTGCCTACTTTATCTTATTTTTCTTATATAGTAAGTAAGTAAGTAAAGTTTATTTATATAGCACCTTTCACAGGCATGTGTCACAAAGCGCTTTACAAGGTAAAAACACAATACCGAGAAATGTAGACATGTTTTTCTTCTCTGTTTTAGAGTTATAGCTAAGGTGAGCCGAATGTTTTACAGTCTCAGAGCTAAGCTCATGTTTCCCAGCTATATGTTAGCAATATATGCGATCCTGAGGGCATGCCTTTGGGCCTTGTTACCTTCTTTTCAAAGTTATGACATGACACATGACTACACCTCTCTTGTTTTACCATTTTTAACTTCTCTTGAAAATACACAGTTGATTTAAAGCTCGAATTTATCTGCAACTGATTTGAAGAATACACAAATGTATAAATGAAGTAGAGCATTTTGGCAGAAAAGCTAGTTAACGGTAATGTGATGATTATCTTGGTATATATTTACACATGTAATTACCAGACTGTGTGGCCTTAGACATTTAGATTCGTTATAAAAAAACACAGCAAGAACTGGCAGTGTGCCGGTTATTTATGCAGTGAGTTTGGGTTAGATGTCTTTGCTCGGTCATATTTGGGCATTTATTACTCATTTGTTGTCAGTCTGTGTCCAGACTTTCATGATAGGCTGAGGATTTTTGGTCCAGAAACATACTTTACATGAAGACATACTGTGATCTTGTTTATATTAGAGAACAAAATGCTTTAGCTTAAAGTTTGACATGTTTTCCTGTTCAGAGACTTTCCCAGTGCCATACAATGGGAGAAATAATTATTTGATCCCTTGCTGAATTTTTCTCACTTAAGTTTGCTCGCTTACCAAGAAATGAAAAGTCTCTAATTTTATAGTATTTCCATTTTAATCGAGAGAGACAGAATATTTACCAGACGTCTGGAAGTTAAAAATTTTCACACAAATTTTTTTTTAAATTGATCTACATGTCACTGAGTGAAAAAAGTATTTGTTCCCCATGCAAAAAACTGAGTTAATACTTGGTGGAGAAACCCTTGTTGGAAGCACAGTGGTAAGATGCTTGTTGTAGTTGGTCTCCAGGTTTCCACTCAGCTTAGAAGGGATTTTGGTCCACTCATCTTTACCAAGTTTCTTGGTTGCTGCTTCGTAACTCAAAGATTTTCTATAGGATTGAGTTCTGGATACTCCATGACCTTAATGTGGTTCCTTCTTTAACCACAACTGCCACCCTGCCTAGACCTCTTGCCTCTCAATTTCAACCATATATAAAATTTTCTAGATCTACCACTTGTTTTTAGTCATTGTCTCGCTGGAGGACTGATCCTATCTGTTCTGACTGATAAAGGAGAGTCTCGTCCAAAATGTTATGGCAGTTGGCACCATCCATTGGCCGCTCAAGGCAGTGGTCATCCTGTATGCTTAGCAGAAAAAGAATCCCAAACCTTAATGTTTCAATCTCCATGCTTGACAGTAGCGATGGCATTTTGGGTCATACCCAGCTTCTCTTTTTCTCAAAAAACAGTGGATTGAGTTCATGCCAAAGAGTTCAGTTTTGATGTAATCTAACCACAGCAATTTCTCCCGAAACGTCTCTGAATCATTTATATTGACTGACAAACTTAAGACAGGCCTGTACTTATGCCTTCTTAACAGGAGGACCTTGCGGGCACAGCAAGATTTCAGTCCATTACGGTGTTACCGATTGTGTTTTCAGTGACTGTGGTTCCAGCTGCCTTCAGATAATTAAAAAGCTCCTCCTGTTTGGTTTTGGGCTGATCCACCAGCAGACTTTGTATGGAGCTTCAGGCCAAGAGCGATTGATAGTCATTTTTATATTTCTTCCATTTCATTGCACCAACAATTGTCAACTTCTCATCAAGCTTGGTCTAGTAGCCCACTGAAGCCTTGTGAAATTCTGCTGTCTTGTCCTTGACGTCCTTTGACAACTCTTTGGTCTTGCCCATGGTGGTGGAGAGGCTGGAATGGGGGTGTGCTTTATGCACCTAGTGAGTTGAGATCAGGGGTATCTGTAACTGGTTGATTGTAATTCTGGCTGGGTTGTAGGGGATCAAATACTTATTTCCCTCAATGACGTGCAAATAAGTGTATAACTGTTATGTTATGTGTATTTTCTGGATTTTTGGTTGATATTCTGCCTCGCTCCATTAAAATAAAACTACCATTAAAACAGAGACTGCTCAAATAATTATTTCCCCCGTTATTTCTACCTGCTGAATCAGGGTAAAATTTAAGTCCTACAGTGACTTCTGTGAATTAATAACAATGTCCAATCTATTTTCACTGTGTCAGCTGATTATACCTGCATCTTTATGGACTTTAATCTATGCGCTTGCATGCTGGAGTGTACTGTACATAACAAAGCTGTAGTCAAGAACAGCTTTGTAACTTGGCTTACATTAAATGTCTTGTTTTCCCTGCCACACCAAGTCGATCATGTCCAAACGAAAGACACGCTCCTCTGTTATCTCCCCAGCCCCTTCCCCATTTCCTTTTCTGTCACTGCTATATCACACAGCACCTGATTTAGTTCCAGATACACCAGTAGCTGTTCCAGAGCTCCACGCCCAACACTGCTATAAAGAGAATTCAGTGTTGAATGATAGATGTTACGTCCTAATCCCCTCATCTCATTCCCCTGATCCCCTGATCTTTCCATCTAATCTTCCAATGGGAGCAGCCCCCTCTACCTCTTCACTGATACTATTAACAGGCTATCGCAGGTTAATTTTGGAGGCAACATTTAAAGACAGGTGTGCATGGATATCTGAGAGACGGGTGTTGCAAGAGGCGCTGCAGAGGCATGTGGTGCTCCGTACAAATGTCGATTGTAAACTGCGAAGTTACATCTACTTGAAACCGCGAGGACACCCAGCACCAGAAAATTTACTGCCAGTGCTCGCTTGTGAACTTTTCTGGATCCGAGTGGCGCCTCGACACCCCAAAGAGCTGTCAGATAATTGGTTTGGCAAGGGTGAGCGAAAGAAGTTGTTTGAGCTCCATCATATGAGGTCATTTGGCTCGATTGCATAACATGATTCACAGCTCTGTCATGTACACTGGTCATTTATTTATGCTTGCAAACATGCTGCCATATAACCCCTCGCAACAAGCATATTTATATATGATCACATCTGCTCACACACACACACATATGTGTTACTGTATATAAAAGAAGCCAGACCTTTTCCTATATTACTTTTTAGTGCAGCTACAACCAATTTCATGATCTGTGTGCATCTATATTTCTATCAGAGGATTACATCTGCTTTAAATCTTTGAATGAATCTTTTGACTCTTCATGTATGACTGTGAATGTTTTTCTTCTTGGCCAATAACTTCAAGCCAGCTGCAGGGAAACTACCTTCATCCATGCATTCAAAATCGGGATTAACCGCTTCACAGCCGGTTTGAACAGGTTATATCTAGTAAAAAAAAGTATAAGTGGGCATGCATCCACATATACAGTTAGACAAAAGGGTTGGACTTTCTCACCGATGTCCTCAGGGGATTTTGTCAGTGTGTAAATAACAAACTGTTGCACGTACTGTACAATCAGACATAAATATATGAGCATAGATGTGACTACAAAAATATTACTGAAGTAACTATCAAGCTTCATAGAGATTCAGTATATCTGAAATACTTTAGGTTAAAAGTCTTGATTGTGATTTTCATGGTTGTCATGGTTATGATTCTGGGATCCTGGTGCAAGGAAAAACCTGTGTGGATTTAATTGCAAGAGAACCACTTTTCTAGGAAACACCACTGTCTTTCAACATTGAGTCATATTTCAAAGGTGTTTCCCAGCTGTCATTTCACAATGCACCAAACCTTTTAAAAAGTTAATGAACTGACGTTTCGAATCTGAACTCTTTTTATGTGGAAGTGTGGTTTCTGCTTTGCCTTGCTTAAATAACTGAGGTTTTCTTTGAAAAAGATATCATCTGGATGGTAGTACATAGTGTATCAGTATATTGTTTAACACCTTTGCAGATGTGGAAGTTGGCCGGGTGCACTAAAAGCCACACCAAAACAGTTTGCAGCTTTGGAACCTTACGTTATTTACTCTTTTTGATAAAATAGGTTACTTGGGATTAGAGCTGGGTTCATTTCCACAGGTACTCGTACACACTGGACTGGTCACCAGTCAATCATAGGGCCAAAACAACACACATCCACTTTCTCTCACATCCACCCCTAAAACTAGTTTCAAATCTCAAATGAACCTAACGTGCATGTCTCTGGACTGTGGGCATAATTCCCTGTGCAATTCACAGGGAACACATTCAAGCTGCAAACAGAAAGGCCCAATCTGAGCAGGATGTTGTGGTAGATGACAGTGCTAAATTCTGCACTACTGTGCTGCACCTCTTCACTGTCTCCACACTTCCTCATTTGTGGAATATGATTAGACTGCAAACTGTGTGCTTTTTCAAATGCAATGCCCTTTGCAATCACTGCATGTACTGCTAACTGTGAAATCTACCTGCAGCATTGCACAAGTAATGAGAAAGTTAGAGGTGTACTTTCTTCAAAAGTGTCCTTTTGTATGCATTTTTGCTAAGTTGTTAAAAAAATGTGCTACAAATAACCTTGAGAGTTCTTATGTAAACCAGGAGCTTGATGCCAAAATGACGATGATGGAAACATAACGACAATACGAGCTTGTTTTGGAAGGTAAGAAGAGCTTTGAAAGGGCATTTTATTGTGTGTTACACAACTGCTGGCACGACAGGAAGCAACTGCACTGAAACTCACACGCCTGCAGATCCTTGTAAAAGAAACATGCAATGTAGAATACAGAAAAACACGTGGATGCACAATTTTATGCAACGTGCACACCGCTGATCAATATCACTGCTGATTAAAAATAACAAAAAAACTCGTGCACACAAGCATTTTGCCTGATGTTGCGGTGCAAAGTCAGTGTGTTTCTTCTTACAGGTAGCTGTAAATGATCAAAACATGCCTGTTTGGTTACTTGTAAGGATTCTCACTGATTATTTTGCTTGCTTTTTGGTGCTATACTTTATTGTTTAAGCTTATGCAACTCACCACGCCTTACTAAGAACCCGTGTGATCTATTACATTTACATTTAGCCATGTTTTCATTTGCATAAACAAAGCGTGCATTTTGATTCTACCCGACTCATTTTAGGAGGTTAGAATGTTTTAAAAACAATTATAAATTATTAGGGTCCTTTCAACAAGAAACGTGTAGTTTCTTTCTTATAAACATCCACTAATTTACTCAAACAGTGTTTAATTTTTCATGATTTTTTTCATGTATTTCCCCAATTTGGGAAGATAAGCTGTTTTGATTTTTTAGTAACCTTTCCTCAATATTCTGTAAAAAAAATCTTTTACATATTCAAGCCTTTAAGAGTTAATCAGATGAAAGTAAGAGACGTTGAGGGAAGTCAGTTGGTGGCTGAATTATGTACGGCTACCTCTGGCAGAGACAGTTAGCTTAGCTGTAATGAGTGGAGATGGAGCTACCTAAAATCAGTTGGTAAGTTCATTAATTGACGGGGAATATTTAATTTACTATTTCCTGCAAAAAAAGAGGACAGTTTTACACACGTGTCTTATGTTTTGGCCAAGCAGCAACTTCATTTCTAAAAAAAAATCAAGCTAATGGGTAAAAGTTGAATGCTTACTTGAGGCTCCAAAAGTGTGTCGACCCCCACAGAATGAACATATTTACTGTTATCCTCCGGGCCTTTTGACCTGGGGTTTTTAGTTTCCAGAAATTGAAGTCTTGTTTATTTTTAGGTATCTTTTGTTTACTTCTTAGTTTTGTATTGTTTTTTTTTTAGATTTAGCGTTTGATTCTTGGTAATTTCTTAGTATCACAAGCCTTTACTCCTTGTAATCGTTTATATGTTTCCCCTCTGTCTCATCTCCCTTGTGTCTTCCCCTTTGTCCAGTCACGGCCTGTGTGTCCTTGTTTCAGTGTGGTTGTTATTCACTTCTTATTTTGCCTCCTGTTTCTTTATCACAATTCCTTTAACTGCATGACTGTTCTCACCTGTGTCCCGTTACCCTCCTGTGTCCTATATCCTGATTACCTTGTGTGTGCGTGTATAAATAGGCCTGTTCTTCACCACAGTTTGTGTTTCAGTGTCTCTTTGAGGTTTATTCTTGGCATTGACTGAATTTTTTGGGTTCTTGTCACTTATTCTGTTTATTTCAGTCTGTCTCAGTGTCATGTGTTTGGGCCCTTTTCTCCTGCAAACATGGCAGTTAACAGTCTGGTACAAAATATTAATATGGGGTATTTTTTCATAATTTTGATCACCTCCTTAAATGAAAATTTTGCATTTGTACGTCTGTGATGGGTGACCTTTTTGTTTAGTGCTTTTCTCTTGGTTGTCCTGAAAGAGATAACTGGCAGCTGCCATACTCTGCAGTGTCTTGTAGCAAGTTGCACCTCAACCAGATGCTTTTGGCAGCCATCAGTAAGCTTAATACTGGCTGGATATTTTACAGCTCTTATGTTGGACTTTACTATTTCCCTAAGTCTTGCTAACTCCAGTGAGTGCTGTCAAACAAACCCCTTTGTATGTTGGCAAAAAGAAACTACCATTTGTAGTCAATAACGATCAATGAGATGTTAATAGGCTTTGGCCTTTTCAAGTATCCCAGATTTAAGAGAGTGTGTGCACATGTTTGAGTCTCTATGTATACTTTTGACCCTGTGTGGATTAGAGAACATCTCAAATTCTAACGTGTGCACCGAACTCACAGATGTATGCTGTGAATCATTCCATGCTGGAAAAATAGCAGCTGAAAGAAATCATTACAATCCCAAAATTACCATGACATTCACGCCTGTGATGAGTGGATGTAAACTGTGGACCAGAACTGTACGTTTTCGTGTGGTCATTTCCAGGCCATCATTGTAATTTCTCTTTTTTTCAATATGACAGGCTGATTTCTGCTGATGCTTCTTCTTCACCTCGTATTAAAAAAGCCATTAGACGTATTTTTCAAAATGTCAGATCTTTCAGTTAATGTGCTGAACTGCATGAGCAAGAGAGCATAGAGCGCTCGTGCACTCTGACCTACTGACCTGCACACGGAGATTTCGCTGCAGCAGTGAACATCAGCAAATCACTCTCAGAGTTTAAAACTGAATGTCAGATCCTTTTAGTCTAAAATTCTCAGCTGTGTTTGCCTTGATCTTCAACACTGCAGTTTATGACTCAGGTTTTTCAGACACTGCACAGAATAAATATAGCAAAGAGCCTCTAGGTTCATGCTCCCCTAGAGTAACCAGACATCTTTGTTTTCCCAGGACGTTCTTGATGCTTGTCACCAGCTGAAGCCGTTCAACCACATGTCACCATTTTTAAACAGCTGTAAAATGAAATAACATTTTATTTAGGGAGAAACAGCCACTAGTGCATTAATCTGTCTTTATACTTAGATCTCCTTTGGTGTAGAAACATTTTGTCCGGTGTGCATTTACACATGCATCAGCGCTATAGCTCGCAGATCTGCGCACACAGAAGTGGAATTTGACTTTTCCCTTCCAAGTCGCTGCAGGAGGCTGAACAACAAACTCTTAAATAGACTCATGGCAGCGAATATGAGTATCTTGTCTTGTGACAAGATACTGTAGCTGGGGAGGTTAGAAGAAGGGAGAGCGCAGATGTGAGTCAATGCCTGCAGTGAAGGGCATTAACTCCAAAGTAGTTATGAATGTATTTTTTTTAAAGCAGGTCAACCGGTTCACCTGCACTGACTTGTGGGTGTTTTTCCTGAACAGCACATGTTCAATACACATGATCGTTTAAGGGTATTTTTTTACACCTGTACTGAGTGCAACAATACGCTGTAGTGCAACGTCAGGACTTAGATTTACGATACTAATTTAGTGCATCTTTTTCTTTGAAAATATTTTTATATAAAATCAGTAAGCCTATGAGATAACAAAATGATGCCTTATTATAGATTGATGTAACAGGCCAGTGTCAATAAGTACAAATGCAGTGAAATGTTCTTTGCACAGGCTCTACAATGAAGTTACTCCGGGACGTTTTGCATAAATATACACAAATATTTTGTCATTTAACTTTGGTTAAGGACAATTAATAAAATACACAATAAATAATATACTACATACCTACAGTATGAATGGAGGTTAATTAAATGCGTTGGGTTATAAAGTAAGAACATCTCAGCATTAAGATGCAAACTTCTTTAATATCACTACAGTTAAATTCCTGTATGATAAAATGAAAAGGGGATTATGATATCAGCTTTACAACAATGAGAAGCTTGACAGAGGAAACCAGCTTTAAGCTTAGTCACTGAAATGAATGACATTCCTGTGTGGTGGGATGTCTGCTCAGACAATAGAGCTTCAGCATATCCAGAGCCTTTTGTTTAGCTTACATATATCAAAATCTTACTAATTTCAGTTGGCTGTGATTTCAGGCATTGCAAAGGAAAATGTAGCATCATGCACAGAAAACTTAATGTGGTGAAGCATCTCCTGTGCAGCTCCATTTAGATTATTAACGATGCTGCACATCACTTGTTAATATCTCTGATTTTTGAGAGGCTTGCATGTTAACACTGTAGCATGCATGCAGAGGCAGTATATGGATGACATTCAGTACACTGTGTTCTGTACTTTGTGTTCCTAATCTCTCAAATAACCCACTGAAGCAGGAAATTATTTCATATGTCGCCCCTCAGTGGTCAAAAGTGATATGATACGCATATGGATGAACTCAGGGACCTCCTGCAGACCACACAGTGTTCGCAAGAACCGAAAGGAGGCAGTATTTATCTAGCTCCACATAGGTAAACCTTCTTTGGTATCATGAAATCAAGAATAGTAGATTTATTTTCATGTTTTTGTCTTGCTAGCTATTCATGAGAGTCACATAGGTAAACTATTGTGAGCACTCAAAGTATCAAAACCGGCTTTAGTCCATTTTTATCGGTTTTATGCTTTGATGATAGAAAAGACCAGTTCCTGTCTTTGGGTAGCCACCCTCTGTTAAGGAGAACACGCTGAAATGCAAATATACTTCTCTCTGAAATTCAAATGCAAAATAAACTGCTCTGAGACAAAGACCTGTGGCCTAAATTTAGGTAGAAAGCTTTTCTGGATTGTGTCTATATATACACAATACAAAAAGTTGGTCCTCTGTCAGAAGTTGATACAAATACAATGGGCCTAACAGAAATTGGAATTAACTTAAATGAACAGTGCCAAGAAGGTGAAATCAACCACCAGAACCCTGACTTCAGCCCTTACCTGTATTTATTTATATAGTTTATTTGCAATGCAAATAGGGTGACTAGTAAAGCAACCAAATCCTATTGTTCCCGCTTTCAATAACAAAAATCTATTTGATGCAATCACACTCTCTACTAGTAGGTATCCTCTTTATATTGCATTGTATTCTTATTTATTCCGTTTTTTTGTGCTTGTGTGGGATAAAATCACAGCCTTAATCATTAAGCATTTGAAAAAAGGAAATGAGTGCGACTTCAGGATTCTCTGAAACTAATGTCCACCATTGTTGAGGATTCTTGAGCCACCTAGTGGTGATCTGAGGCTGTCTGTGTTTAATGTGGAGAACCGATAGAGGAGGTAATAAACTTATTCAAATATATAATCAAAATGAATTTGTAGTTCTATTTTTCTTCTTTCGGCTGCTCCCACTGCAGATCACCTGCCTCCATCTCACCCTACCCTCTCCGTGTCCTTTCCCCATAAACCTCCTCTGTGATCTTTCTCTTTTCCTCTTACCTCACAGTTCCATATTCAACATCCTTTTTTCATTATATCCACTATCCCTGCTCTACTCATCTCGACTTTGCCTCTCTAACTTTAGAATTCTTGATATTCAATGGAAAAGCCTCCGTGTATCTATTTTATAAACCACTTATCCAGTTCACGATGAGGGCTGGAGCTGACTCAGGGCCACATGCAAAGTATACACTGTGCAAGTTGCCAGTCCTTCACAGGGCTGGAAAGCCCCAGTTAGTGCTGTGTTTTTAAATAGTCTAAAACAAGGTTAGGCAATTAATTTTCCTATGGACCACATGGAAAACTGGGACTGTTGTGGAAGGCCGCACACCAGTAAGCTGAACTCAGTTCTGATCAGTTTTAATTTATTTATAAAAATGTATCTTGTTATAAGGTTATAAAGAGATAAAAATGATAACTGAGCCAAGCACCTGTGGTCTAAAAGCTTAGGGGTATTATCAGTGCAATGATCTGCAGCTATACGTGTCTATTTTCTTTTACAAACAAACTGAATTGAAATGTAAGGGGTTAGGAATGTAAAATATCACAAAAACGTTCTAATATTTCAAGCTTTTATTGAAGTACAGTACTCAGGTAGATGGATTTGTGCTCGTATTTCTCCTCTGACAAGTTTATTTCAGAAAAATATGTCTGATGTAAACGTCTCAAAACTGTAGTTTGAGGAGTGATATGCACTTTAAATCCAGATAGAGTGAGACTATGTTGAATCAGCCTCATTTCACCAGTTTATCAGCGACACCCAGATTAATTTGATCTATTTTAATATCCCGACACATACTGGTTACAATACTCTCCAGCTTTCTTTGTAATGCTTCAAAAGATATGTAGGTCATAACATGTCAGTCATACATAATAATCTACTGCCTGTGTGTGCTGCGGTAACTGATAAATCCCTGGGTGTGACCTTTCCCATCTGAAACCTGAGCTCCTCAGGCTGCCCAAACTGGCTGCTGTTCAAATTACCAAATTCCACCCGTCTTTATGTGTAGATGTGTCGTCCATACACTTGCATTCATAATTCACGCCGATCGTATGGATCTACCCGACCTTACAGCTTCATTACTGTGGAAGTCTGTATGGTAATCAAAACCAGGATCAGGAGGGCAACAGAACAGCATAGGTCAAATTTCTCTGCTGATAATCAAGATCATGATCAATCCTTCCCTGCAGCGATCGTTTATAGCGATCAGTTATGCTACTGATGTTTGAGTTTATCACCACAGTTAAAATTCTGTCCGTTTGAGCCAGGTGAGCAAACCATGGCGTGTTTCTGTAGTCGGCTGTTTGTGTTGTGGCTGGTGAAATCCAATCTGTCATCAGAGCTTTATACTTCTCTCTTTATCTACATGAAACTAGCCCGCTTGGGTTGCCAGGCGACCAGTCACAAAAAACACAAAAAACCTTGCATGGCGCCTGAATTTGATTGGTGTTCGTCTCATCTGTCACGGCAGCCAATAGCAGCGCCAGAGAGGAGGACAGCGAGGAAGTGGCCAGGTGACAGTGAAAGAGGAGTTACTTGTTAATACGGATGGTATAAAGATGAGTTGCCATAAATAAAGCAGACATGAGCACCTGTGTGTAGCGTTAATTCAAATGCAGTTCAGATTACAAGCGACTGTTGCACGTTTTTACACAACCCCCCTCCAGCTCGCTACTTGAATAAGACGGGACGTGGAAGGAGGGGGAGGATGTTATCAGAACATGAATTTCTCAAAGCTCTGTGCTCATGTACACAGAATAGATCAAGGTGGAGATGTACAACCTTTTACATTTGCATAGCACTGACAACCTGCACACCCTGTGTTCAGGGAAACATTTGCAATTATGTTTGCACATGTAAACTGCAAAGATCATAAAGACATTTTAGATTTCTTTTTCACTTTTGAACATTTATTAAGCGGTCTTTGGTCTAATTTAATTAAATACTTGTAGAATTTATATTATTTTATTTACCTTTTAGACAGTAGTTCCAACTTTCTTAAAAACTAGTTTGTATTGGTGTGTTTGTGTGGCAAGGTTATAGGAGCCATCCTACCAGCACAGGATGACAATGGACCTCTGGCTCTGCAAAAGAAACCCTCTGAAATATGAATGAGGAAATCCACACCTGTTTCCAGGTAACCAAGGCAGTACCGTGACGCTGACAATTAGTGTGTGTGTGTGTGTGTGTGTGTGTGTGTATACCTGCGTAGGCGGATGCACAAGCAGCGCAACTTCCTAGCTTTACCTGTTCAGACACTCTGTGGGGATGAAAGCAGCTGTCAGCCCTGCTGGCTTAATGAGACAGACATAATCTGACCAGGAGACGCAGCATGACAAAGTTTGGGCCTCAGCTCTGAACAAGTTCCCTGCATTTATAATCTGCTGAGAACGTTACGCATGGAAACAGGCCAAAGTCGGCCCAACTGAGCTGAAGGTGGACGTGGAGACTCGGTGGAGGGTGGAGCGCAGAGGCATCTTCACAGGTCTTGCCCTCAAGTGTTGAGCATCTATTTCTGCAAGTATGAATCCAATGTGGAAGGTTTATAAAAGCAAAGTGCTGAAGACTATTAATCCCGAATATGAGGAGGACACTGCCGAGGAGGTACAGAATATAGATACACGTTTCTCCACATTTGCTCATGTTACTCATTAATTTGTTTGTCAGAAACACTTTAAAGTACAAGAAAGCTGACATAATTGTTGGCACGGAAGTCAGAAAGTCAGCTGGTTTTGTTTTGCTGATCATTTCTTATTCATCACAGCGTTAGATGAGCTTGCAGGGCTGATTTGTTTTCCATGCAATGGGAACTTTAAGACAGATGTTCGGCCTGGGAACAGCAATGCTGGCCTTAATGCACGCTGGCAAGTCGACTCTGATGAAACTGTGTTTACTGACATGTGCATACAAATCTACGTGCATCAAATCTACTTTTTTATTAGTTGCTGTTAGACAAATGTGGACTTAAAATGAAATCCAGATACATAAGAGCAGTCGCAGCAATAATAAAACAGCTTTTAACCAAAATACAGGCAACACTGCAAACAATATGGGATGTTTTCAGCAGTCATCGAATGCCCTTTTGCTTGGTATCTTCTTTCATAAAATCATTACTGAATCTTGGTCTGTAGTCATATTTCAGATGCCTGTGGTGACTCAAGTAAACATAAAAACATTTTATCGCAAAAAGAAAGAAGTCAGAGAAAGGACTAATAGACGATTACACTCATGTGTAACTTTCTTAGTTTTCTTTTCTACCTTTTTAAAGCTCTCAGAACGTCTTGGAGTTATGCTGTGACCTTTTCCAAGGGTCAGACATCCGTGCTGTAAATGAAACGGTTAAAACAAGCTTCACTTTGAACACATGCAGCAGTAAAATAAGGATTGTACCTTGCATCAGTAACTGTAATTTTACTTTCTTTTTAGTGGTTTTTGTTGGATTGGACTTTTCCCACTGATCATATTCACGGCAACACCTGCACTCGATGCAGGACTTGGTTCTCGTGAAACAGTGTTGCGTTGACCCAGATCTCCAGAGAGCTGAGAAATTCGATCCTGCACAGGAGCTGAACAAACGGATTAGTTGGCATTCCAGTGAGTGACGGGCTGACAGGCGGACGAGACAGATAGCCAGGTTCCTCACTGGCGTATTCAGATCTGCCAGCTGACTGCTTCACATTGTGGCCTCTTGAGCTGCCCGGGCATTGGCAAGGACGACAGGGAATCCGGAGAGATAGTTTCCATCTTGATAGATATGCAGAGATGTCATCACTGCTATTTGAGTTGCCATTGCTTCACACGAAATTAGAAGAAATTAGAGACTGCTAAAGCGTTTGACTATCAGTCTTCCTTATGTCAAAACATCCACTGATGTGGAAATACTACTGTTAAGTAATTAGTAAGTTGGTCAAGAGATAAAACAAGCAATTAAAACACAATGTGCAAAATGTTAAAGTTAGTTTTAATAAAGAAATATTAAACATTTTTCTATGGTGGCAATTTATTTTTAGTCTCCAGTAGTTCATATAATAGTGTCATGTGTGTTTAAGCTAGGTCTGCTTCAGCTTGCAGTACCCACAATACGCACCAGATGGCGACTGCTGTGCACAGATTCTGTGTTGTGCATTAAACTCAGACAGTTTGTTGTGACCAGACTGGGAAACCGCTGTGTGTGGACAGGTTAATGAAATATTGTTCTGTTTACTGGTGTTGCAGGTCACAGAGGTGGAGAACGATATGAGTCCAGTGCAGGAGGATGAGGGGCCCAATGCTGTCTCCCAACTGGCCAGGAAAGTATGTGAACCCTGGCAGCGCTTGTAAATCTTGTAGGGTATTTTCTGTCCGTTTGCTAATCACACAGGCTTCACAAATACTTTATAAAATGGTCACAGATGCAGTGAGTAAAGTGAGAATATCCATGCAAAGGTTCATGCTAAGCATATGTCTAAAGATATGACAGAGGAGCGTTAGTCAAGTGATATTTGACAGCACTAAATCCCTACTTTGACCTCTGACCTTGTCAAGATGCAGGGGGCAGGAGCTAAAAGCTGGAATCGGCTATCAGCGCTCTTCAACAAAGATGATGAACACCAGCTCCTAGAGGAGACTGAGTGCCCCCCTGTCGCTGACCAGTGAGTTTTTAATCGTCTATCTTCTCACATGCATTCATGAACATTGATGTTGCTGGTGAAATAGAGCTTTACACTTTCCAACTGAGATCACACCTTTATCAGATTTTGTAACTCATAAGGTTGAAGTTTTACTTTCGTTGCACTGACCCAAAGAAATGTTTTGGCCAAAATTGGTGTACAGACTGAACTGAAAGGGAAAAAGGAGGTTTAATAAAAAACAAATAGAAATGAAGATAATTATTGGAAGACATAAATTCTTATTTTCTGAAAATCTAGGATACTTACTGGCCAAAATCTGGCTTTTTTGTCTATTTCATAAAGTAATGATTGTTTGATTAATCACTATTGAAGCCCTTCTTATAAAGTCTCTGCATTTACATGTAATTTTAAAACTTAAGTTATTTAAAATCTAAAAATCTTCATCAGTTGTTTCATAATTTAAAGGACCTACTGCTTTGTCTAAATTCTCAGTCCGCTTGCAGCAAAGCCCGAGGAGCCTCCGCGACCCACCAGGCGCACGGGATTCTGGGATAGCTTTGCATCCAACTGGGCAGCCAAGAAACAGGCCGAAGCTGCTGCGGCCGCCGCCGCTGCTGCTGAGAACGAGGCAGCAACAGGGGAAGGTGAGGAAGGGGTGATAGAGGCTGGAGGGGCGGAAAGTCAGCAGGATGGGCAGGTCACTGAGGGAGAGCAGAGTGAAGGGGGAGGAAGGAGCAACAATAGCTTCTCCAAGTACGTCTCGCTGGGAGGAGGCAACGAGGATGCGTCTTTCAAATGGAACTTTGTTACCAGCAAGCTGGCAGAGCTGAAGACCAAGACCAATTAGAAACATGGTGGAGGAGAAAGTAAAAGAAAATAAACAACATGAGGAGGGTGGTAGATGTAGGAGGAGGGTAAATTTTGCAAAGGATATCCTGTAACTAAACTGGCGCCTCTTGAAGTCCCTCTGTATTGTCAGCTATTATACGCTCCAGAAAACGTGTGTTCACAGCCACATTACTACCAATGGCCTGATTGCTGGTTGAGACATAAAAAGAAAATCAGTGTTCTTGTTTATTTATTTTTTTGTAATCTTTGGTTCCCCATTACTTAAAGGTCAGTCTATTTATGTAAGAGTAAAGAGGACGTATAGGTCATAGGTGACACTTAACAAAGAGAGCTTCCATTTCTCTGCCTGCACGGAGCCAGAGGTAGTGTTCATATCCCGGACCAGTGATTGAACTCCAACCACTACTACTTATGAAAAAAAGTTGCTTGTATTAAAAGTCACTATGCTACTTTATGAAATTCTGAATTATTTCTGGGAGATGAGGTGGGCACCCAGACCTGAGTTGTCTCTTTACCATCTAACCGCAGCACAGAGAATGCAGTAAGGCAGAATTTTGGTGACACTGGTTTAGGCAGCACACAGCAGTGTTTTGTTTTTGCAGTTGTATGACTACACTTACTTCCCTAAAGTGCTTCTTTCACCACGAACATGTGCCTCCACACCTGTCAGCAAACTTGATCTAATCTGTAGTTTAACAAAAGAGATTAAGAGATTAAAGGCAGTGATATCAGGATTAGACAGGGATTATCTCACTTAACCTGTTCAGAGGCCAGCGGATTATAGAAAGGTAATTTGGCAGTGTGATGTAGATACTACATAATCTTCCGAGTTTCCCTTAAACTTCAGGAATGCAAAATGTGGAGCACATTTATTTGACACGTATGCACGCCTGGTGAGATAAAGCCGGTAAAACCGATGACTTGGATTTTGTGATTGTGACTGAGACTGAAATGTGTGAGTTTTTTGACTTTTAAAATGTTGTGATTTAAAACAAATTTGGCTTATTATGGTATTATTTCTGTTCTTTTGTGGTTTATGCCTTATTCCATGTTTTATTCTGCTGTTTTCGGTATATAATAATAAAGACTATTGCACTGAAATTCTTGTAAGGTATGAACACGTGACTGAAAAATTGTAACTTTTGAGCAATATTGGAAAAAAAATTCTGACGCGTATCATCTTCATTTGCTGATCTCTGTGATGGTTGTTTTTAGAAGCTTTGACTCTAACCTTTTTTAAAAATCTAGAACACGAAATTCTGCCTCTGGCCAGCAGGGGGTTCTCTTCACCTCTTAAATTTAGTATAGCATATATTCAACTGTCCTTTTTTTCTGCCTTCATGTCCTTCACATTTACATCAAATCAGTCTTTTATAAACATGACAACAACCTGATCAGATACCCTGTCAAAAATAGCCCATTTTCCTCCTCATATCCCACTTCCTTCATCTCTTTCGTGTCCTGTTTTTCACACCCATTTCCTCTCTCTTACTGTGTCATGTTTCCTCAGATAGAACAGAGCTTCCTTTTTAAATTTAGGAGTCTTTCTTGGCATTTCTATATGAATTTGGCAACACACAATAATGATGCGAAAATGATGCAAGCGAGCGTAGCCCGAACTCAACCCCATGGTTTCGTGCCATTTCCATGTGTTTATACTGTCAGTCAGATTTTATCCTGTCACAATGGGACATGGGAAATCAGGGAGTTTCACTAGCTGTGTACAGACTTTCACATCAGCAGTCTCTGTTTGAGTCAGAAGAGATCTTTCCCCACTCGCAGCTCAGTGACAAACTTGAGTTTCTTGCATATTTAAAACAAACTCAGACTGAACATTTATTCCAAAAGGGCTGATTTTTGGGCTGATGGGCGGGGACTGCTGTCTTGATGTTTTGAGGTCCATATTTTAGTTTCATGACATCAAGTCAGCAATGCTCGGTGGAAATGGGGTTTGTAGAGCATGAAAGCATCAGAAGGCGAGCAGGCAGGGCTGGCAGTTTTTTCGCTGGGGGAGACGAGGGAGAGTGCACAGAGGCACAACTTGGTACTTGAGGGGTCTGTGATGTCTGGTAGTTTTGTTTAAAATGCATCTCGGGGAGCTCAGAAATAATGAACTGTTTATTGGTGCTCGAAACCATTTTTGCTGAGATCACAAGCTGAAGTGAAAAAAACAACACACAAGTACTGCATGTACTGCAGTTTTCATGAGTTCTGACTTTATTTATGTGGATATCTTCAAGAGGAAAAGGCTAAAGTGGCATAGGTTAAAGATTTTCAGTCGCTTTGGCAGCAGATTAAGTTACCAAATCTCTTCCCAGACAAAAGCTGAAAGGCTATCATTATTTAAGGTTAGCTTTGTGGTCTCTGTTGACTCCTTGGAGACTGGTTTATCAGAGCTTTCTTTCTTTAAATGTAACAACTACACACAGTAAAGCTGTCACAAAACTGATGAACAGTGAGACCAAAGAGCACTACTGATTTTACTCAAAGATGTCTGTTTACAGGTCTTAGGGATAAGGCTACTTTAATCCATACAAGCTGTTTGGTAATGCAATTTTGTCAGCCTCTGTTAGCTCTGAAAACCCAGAGTTAAAAAATATAGAAGTCTGTGCATGTTGAGTTAGAAAGAACAGATGTTTATGCACGACGACGTGCTCTTGTAAGACTTGAGGTTCAAGGCTACATTGTCGCTACTTGCTAGATACACATGAATCACCCACTGGGGACACAATACGCAACATCTGGGGTGAAAAGGTAGCCAACACAGTCCTCAAATGACCACTTCAGGCTGACTCAAAAAGTGGGTCAGTCCCTGGAGGTTGCAGTGACATAATGCTTAACTTTACAGCACATATTTACAGCCTGCAGCCAAAAATGGTTTTGGACTCTATTGCCACTTTTCCCTTTCAACGCAGTGCTATAGTGGATTTATTTTGAGTATCTCATAAGTTTTAAGTGCATTAAGGCTTAAAATGCTCAAACAATAAAAATGAAAACACATTAAAAACAAGAACAAGCGGGTAAAGTCACGGTGACAGAGTCCTTTTCTGAAAGTCAAAGCATGGGAACGTCTGTGGGGATGTTGGATTTCAGGTAGAGTCGGTACCATTTTTTTTTTTAATCTGATTTTTCCCTCATGTGATCATGGTTCATGTTTTTTTATATGCACTTAAGACCCTCAGTAGACTCTCACAGGTGTTTTCTCTTAGTCTGCTTGATAAGATCTCATCTCAGGACCAGTGTGGTTTTGGGCAAGACCTTCCTCAGCAAGCAGGCATTCATGTGTCAAAGCAGGAAAAGCACAGGCAAATTAATAATGGAGTCACTCCACTTAGAGTATATCCTGCCTTTGTGGACGCTGGTTCGCTGCCACGGCTTCTCGTTAACCTGCTGTAATTTCAGTTCTGCGAGAAGTTTAAACAAAATAATCTGACGGATGCCAAAACAACTTGCTTTCATGCAGTGCGCCCATATACACAGAGCAGGAGCACTTTCAGCTCTGGGGACTCGACCGTTAATCCAACTCACTCATGCACACATGCTCATACTGGTCCCATAGCGTAAAACTCTTTTATCACTTGTGGTCCTGTCAGACAGGTGTGTGACCGCCACACTCTCAAAGTCCCGTAGGCCTTTGCCATTTGGTTCACTTTTGGCTCACAGTGCAACACGAATATCTCACCATCCCCCTCATCCACAGAGACAAAACACAGACAAGAACACACTATTTTCTTGTTTCTTCACTCTTCTTCATTGCTTGCCTTGGGCTCTGTGCCACACACTGCAATTACTTAAGAGAAAAGGAACCCCACAAAGATCTGTGAGCCTGCCTTAATTATATAACAAAAGCCCAAACCTGAGAGAAGATGAGTTAATTGTGTTTATATCCAAGATCTCTTTTTGTAGAGGGGGTTACCTTTGTAACCATGATGGTGTATAGCAATAATGGTGGTAATTAAGGACCCAGGTTAATGTTACAAAGGTTTACATACTCTGAGTAGGACTCTAGAAGGTTAGGCAATCTAAAAATACAAAAAGATTAAATTTGTATTATATATATATATAGATGCTTTCTCAATCCGCAGAGGCAAATCTGGTTATCCACAAACTATTTTCTTTATGGATTTGCTAACAGACTTAGAACAGCATCACATGAGGTCAGTGGAACAAGTTTTAATATGTAGCACAGTCTGATGACTTTGGAACAAACTACCATGTGATTATGTTGTAAGCTGTTGCGTTTCCATCGTCCGTCCCTTTGTGACCTCGCTTGGCCAACACCAGTCCATAAATCAGCCAGCCAAAGTGACCGGACTGTGCCAGAGCCTAAGAAGTTTGTCTTCAAGATTACAGCTCACGGTCTCAAATGTTATACTGAGATTATGAAATGAGGTTAATCAGTAAAAGAAACATGGGCCAAGAAAATCTAAGATCAGACACAGGGGGGAAGAGAAGATTTATCAGCAAAATTATGAAAAGGGTTGTAAAAGCAAAATAGACATAGCGCTTATGAAAGCCCTCACAGGCAGACAGAAATGTCTGGTAGCGCTCAGGTATGACGCTGTTGTGTCGAGTGTCTCAACAAACGAGGTGAGTCACACGCGGCACAGCGGGCACATCTGGAAGTCGAACTACGGGACCAAAGATGTTCTCGCAAAAACAATGACTGGTCTCTTTCAGCAGCTTACCACAGCACACCTGCTTGAGGCAAAATTGTGGCTTATGTGAGGGAGGCACATGAACACTTACTGTATATACAGTGTAGTCTAGGGGAGATTTTTCCTTCTCCATTGTTTTATGAAAAAGGAATACACACCATCCATTTTGGTGTGAGTAAATGCGACAATTATTTTCTTGTTTACAAAACCTGCTCCACTTCTAAATTAACCGTGCAATAGTTCTTTTCTCTTTTTTGATTTGCAAAAGCACTGCTCATTTATTCCTGTCGATTTAACATGAAATCGCAGCCAGCAGCGGTCACAATATAAAACGTCCTCCAAGGCTGCTTATCTGCTCCCTAATGGCCCTTCTTGTTTACAGAAATTACACTAATGCCCCAAAGTAATAGCCATTAGTATATTTAAGTAAGTGGACATTTCAGAATCACTGCACAGAGGTCATTTTCAGGGAGAAAACTTTGACAGATTAGCTGTAACTTTGCACCAGACATCACCCTGATAGGTTTATCAGCTAAAAGGAGGAGATCCACCAAACAAACAGGCAGACAAAGCAGTTTTCAGGGTTAATCTCCACTGTTTGCAGTGTGTCTGCATAGATAAGGTGGCGACTTGACTTTTTTGAAGTTAGACTCAGCTCTCTGCAGGGTTGTTATGACCTCTGTTTCAGTGGCCTTGTTAATCCTCAAGTGATAATGTGTGGATGTCTGTGTGTTTTAAAAAAGCTGACCTGCCTAAACTGTTAGTGTGGAGCGACTTGTGTCATTCAGAAACAAGATGTTAATCCCAAGAAACTATGCACTTTCATCCTGGTAAAGAAATCTCAAGAAGTTGATTCCAAAAAAACATCCAGGATGAACAGAATCAACTTTTTGGGATTCTCCTAAATATTTCGGAAACAGTTAAACCGAACAAAATGCCAAAAAGGTTTAAAGTATAAATGAGCCATCAAAATACATACAAATTTTTAAGAAATTATAAAGCAGATGTTATAAATGATACAGCCACCTAAGGCCAATAACAATACCCCCCACCTGCCAGGATAATCAGTTTTATAGTGTGAAGGAAGGGGCCTAGTGGAGGTATATTATTTAGAGAACCACAGTCCCTCACCTCACATCACAGACGTTCACATGGTGTCTCGTCCCTGTAATCTACTAGCTCAATCTAGGCTTTATAATCTTGTGACTCTTTAGGAATGGATTTGGGACCCCCTTAGAAAATAAAATCTGCCTCCTGCCCCCTCTATTTCCCAGCAAACTGGGTAATCTCTCTGCAAAGCTACCCCCCCATACACCCCCGCAGCCACACCACGACCCAGTAAAACTCACGCAGGCACAGACACGCAACCACACACATGCATGCATACGTCCTGGCACCCATCATCCATCTGTATCTCTGCTGAAATCTGATCACCCATCTCCAAAGGCAGGCCTGCCTGAAAATAGATCGATTTTTCTGCTCTCATTCATACTTTCTAACAAGAGCTCGGGGCTTACAGGATCGTCAATACATTTTCAGCCAATATGTGTGTTTATTTCTTGGGTCATGTTTGTACTTGTTGGCTCCATTGATTATTTTCAGATAAAAGTGGCCACCTAGCAGGAGGAGTGCTGAGCCCGAAGAACTTGAGCCGTGGGATTTCCACACACGGCACAGAAAATATAACTCGGCAGCTGCGATGTTTCTCTTCTGAAATTATAGTTTGCCGAGTTATTTTTAAGGGAGCGATATGCAGGAGGCCCACGATCCACCGTGTCGTGCTGATTTTGAAAGTTGGTTTGTCAGCTCGATGCCACGGGTCACTGGCTGTAGCGGTCACTCACGCGCAGTAAAAGTGATGGTTTGTGTTATATCTTTATATTGTATTGTATAGTTGCTGGAATGCAAATTGATTCTTTGGCCCTCCACAAAGTCTCTGTCGGGCTCGAGTTACTGTTTCTACAGCTGTTATGGCTGTTGTTCTTTGCTTTTGCTCCCGACCTGCAGCTAAGCCTAAACACACACACATACAAACACACACCAGACACACACACACGCAGCTCACCGTGAGAACCAGCAGACTCCAACAAGACGCTAAGAAGGCATCTGAAAAATGCATTCTGAATTCTTAATTTTAGAGGCTGATGGGCACAAAAAATGTCGTCTCATGTAGTGTTTTTTTTTTTAAAAAAGATATTGTGTTAAAAAAAAAAAACAATGTAAAACTTCTGATATCTTTATAGTAAAATATGCTTTTTAAAATACTTTAATCAGTCTTGGCACTCAGAAATATTCACCTGGTTTTGAATGAGTATTCATATTTAATCGCAGCATCCTTCAAATACATTTGTTGTTAAATTATAGAAGACCCCAAAAGCTTTGTGTTTCAAAATTGTTACTGAAAAATCCAAAAAAGTTTCACAGTGTTGGCAGTATAGAAGCACTGCTTCCCTGTAAGCGTTTCTTTCACTCTGCAGTTCTGCCTCTCACTGGATATGATATCAAAAAAACAAAAAAACAAAAAGAGGAGAGACTGTTAACTTTCCCAGGTGGATGAAATGATGGATAGTGGAACAACAGAAGTAACTGTAAAATTTCTTACTGATAAAAGAAAAAGAGGATAGAAAAAAATTAAAGAGTGAAGGAAGCTGAAAATAAAACAAGAGCGAACCTCAGTTGGATGCATTAGGTGGAAACATGAGATTCAAAGAAGCACTCTATTGGGTAAATATAAAGGTTTAGACAGTAGATGCTAGCTACCTGTGTGAAGCACAGGAAATCACTGTTCTCTAAGAACAGGTAGTAGAAAACATCCCTCCTATTAAACTACAACGTTTGCTTTGTTTTTTAAATGATAAAGATTTCTCGTGCGATGCCGTGGGCACATTGCTATTCCTCAACTGAGAGGGGAGTGGCTCCTCCAGGTGAAATCAGCTGCAAAGAAGATGCTGCGCCAAAAACCTCCTTGTGATTGCTTTGGTCATTGAACAATTGCTGCGGTTTGCGTGGAAGATGCTCACTTATCTGCACTATCAGGTAGGACATTTTAAAAGGTCCAACTTTTACTTTGAAGGCAAACGTTTTTTATTTATGTTTTATTTTATGTTTGAGTTGCACTTTCACAGTTTCCCTATCGCTGGTGAGTGTTTATGGATGAGTTGCCATCTTCTGTGCATATGGTGGCAATTTGGTAGCAACTAAAGTAATTTCAAGGAGATTTTTGTCAACCAGCTGGGGAACACGGAATTTCCTTACCAACTGGTGGTTGCCGGGGGGCAGGCCTCTGGGACTTGGGCTTTATTCACTTGACCCTGCATTGTAATCATGATCATCGCATGTTCAAAATGCCTGACGTCACATGATTAGTGGCCACATGCAGACAGAACCTCACTAAAAACAAGCTATAAAATTGTAACTAATGATGTTTACATTCTGTTCTGCTTAATTTTCAGTCTCCATGAAACTATAAAGTAATCAGCGTCTGACTTGTCAACTAGTGCTCAACAAGTAAGCAAATAATCTTCCGTTTAACAGTTTAAAAATGCCTCTTATTTTCGTCATCATCCTGGCCACAGTGGTTTCTGTCACAGGTGCACATGGGTGGATGGATAGGTGGACATATGGCTTTTAATACATTTATATAGAAAAAATGGTTCTTGTTTCCCCACCACATTAGGAATAACCCTCATGCACCACAGACTGATCATTCATCCATGCTCGAGCAAATCGAGCCTCGGGGAACCTGTGACCCATAACTAGCCAAGGCGGAAATTACACATTGATGCACAGCTGGAGATTTCACTGCCCCTGTTTCTCGTCATGTACGATCAGTGCAGGTATGAAGACACACTCTGTCGTAGTGTAAAAGAGCAGACCTCTATTCACAGCTATACAAGCCAGTATGGCTCATCTTACACCCTTCTCTTTCTCCGCTCCTGCAGGAGCATTGCATACTCCCCTCCAGCCTGTCATCAACATGTCATTAAATCCCACTCCGTCTCTCTTTGGCCGCTCCGACTTTTGCCCCCTCCGCTGCAAACAGAAATTCCTGTGCTCTTTTGCATGTTTGCTTCTCCTCGAGTCGTTGTCCTCCTTCGGCCCATCTCTATTTCTGACATGGGAATCTGGGGTGTCAGGCTGTCTGAGTAGAAGACTGGAGAAGGAGACAGTGCCACTTGATAAGAAGTTGATGGAGACTGTCAGGAGATACAGCTATTGTGGGACAAGGCTGTTGTGGGCAGTTGGGATTTACGAGCACTGGAGCGTGTTGTAAGTTTGTGTGGACAGTTAAATCGAGCAGTTTCAACTATCTTGATAGTTAAGTTATTTATTCTCCAGGATATAGTTATATATATTACTTCGTTAGAGTTATTTGATACTGTGTCTTGCACTATCCTACTGTATATTACTGTATACTACTATTCTTATTGTATATATTGTATATCTTATTCATCTGTTTCTCTGTCTCTCCTGCTGCTTTGAGCATGTACATGACAAAAGAATTTCCCTCGGGATCAATAAAGTTCTTCTTCTTCTTATTATTATTCTTATCTTGTATCCAGTTATATTTCATGAAACTGAGAAAATGCTTCTACACTTTTGCATCTTATCTAACTGACACAGATTTGTCCATGTTTTTTATCATTAAGTTTGAGTCCCATCCTGCTCATTTGCCAAGAAAACATCAAAACTAGCACACATGTACATTGTAGGCCCCTGGAGGTTCTCATCTAAATCAGATATTATAAAGCCATCATGTTCCTTAGAAACTGTCCACCTTACAGTAGGCTAAAATTGTAGTATTCACGCACATATAACACCTTAAAAACGTTTTATAATTTGGAGTTCATAAAAACAACATCTTATTTATATCCACAAAACCTTTGCCATGCATTAAATATTATGATGTCATCATGTTGCCTATCAAGCCTCTAATAACAGACTACAATCCTACTGCAGCATGAGCATGCACTAGTGCTTCTAATTTGCAACAGCAAGCATGTTTTGTAAGAACACGATGCAACAAAACTATCAACATATGAGATCAATGTTCAGAGACCTCACCAGTAAAATGAATAACTGGCTGATTTCTCCAGTATTATCGCCTTGTGCACCTCTGGACCGGTTTAGCTCACACACACTCACCTCTGCTATGTCTGCTTCTTCTTGAATTTCATTTTGGGGAAGAGGGTGATGCTAACCTGGCGAGTGAAAGTGAAAAAGACAATGCTTGTGCAGCCAGAAAGTTCCCATGTTTTCAGTGTATAATGAATGGTTGGCTCTGCTGAATGTGCTCCTTCAGATGCCTCAGGATGGTACAGTAGAACTCGACTTTTACAGTCAGATATCGTGTGCATGAGTGTTTGAATGTGGAAGAAAACATTGTGCTATTCAAGCTCAATAAAAAACATTAAGAAATATATGCATACGTGAGTGCTGGTATTTTGTTTGCTCTTATGTTTTATCAAGTAAATTTACTGAGGGAGGTGAAAGGTTTCTCTGCACTTGGTGTTTTACTAACAGAGAAATCTTGTAAAGAATCAAAGGCCTAATCCTGAACCTCAACACCACTCAGCTTTTTTAATATGGTGAGAAACTGCTTCTTTGAGGACCTTTACACCAGTGGGGGTGGCACACTAATCGGCCAGTTAGACACCTGGATCACTCTTTTCCCAGGAGGAACTGATATGGCTGTCAAAGTTCATGACCTAGTCCCAAAGCTGGGTCTCAGATACACGCACCATATCAAAGACAATAGACTTTTCAGTGGAAGCTCACCTGTGCCCTTCACTCTTGCAGTCTGACATCTGATGATGTTACAGAGCTTTATGCAATCCTGCACTGAGCCTGAAGCGCTTTAGAGCATAAAGCTTCACAAAAGAAAGCAGCATATCCTCTGTGTTAGTATAAAAACAAAAGCAAAATCACTTCAGGCCAGTAATTTCCTCTGCTTGTTTGAGCTGAAACTGAACGCCACACCCAGTATGTAATTTAGACAGGATTAGGACTAATTAGTAACTTTGTGGCAGGATCCTCTTATTATTTCTTGTTAATGACTAAAATTTGCTACAGAAAAAGCATAAACTGTTGCAGAGATTTTCTTTAATCTTTTTGTGCTTAGTAATAAAATGATGGGGAAAACAATGTAATGACCGTCTTTACATAACTCGGATACTCTGCAGTTTGCGCGTCACAGCGCTGCATTCCTCTCTGTGCACAGTCCTTCACAAGCTTGGCAACAAGTCATGAGAGCTCATGCCGATGGACTGAAGAATGTAATTAGAGGAAACAGTTTGTATTAGATCAGATTAGACTTCACCAGGTCAACTGGCAGTTCTCATGTAATTTCTTGACTGATAATTTGTTTTCCAGTTTGTCGTCTGCCAGTTATGATTGGCACTATTGGATGGCTGTCAGAATTACCACAGTGAGCTTGATATATTTTCTATTATTTCCAACAGCTTGTTTTAGCTTGATTTATCTTCACAAGTAATATTATTATAGAAGCAGGAGCTTGTACTTGCAAATAATGCTTTAAGCAGTAATACTTAAAACTTCTGATGATGTCCACTCAACAAAGTTTTGAAAAAATCTAACCCACTGCGATATAATTGCACAGTAACGTACAAAATATTACCATGCAAGCATTACAATCCAATGAGACGCCACCAATACTGCTTATGATTGACAGGTGTCCTCCCTCCTCCATGGATCCTGCAATTAAGTCCCACTGAGGATGATCAGGTAGGAATCCTCTGTGGGTTTTGAGGGATATCACTGGCTGAATCCTCAGAGGAGGTCCTGCCCAACATGGCGCCACAGAGATGGGCCTTCCCTCGCCCTCGCAACCAGACTGGGGTTAAATTAGGAAAGGCTAACCCCAGAACTGTGGTGAAGACGAGGGCGAGGTCAAGTGCTTTGCTTTGCTTTGATGATGTTGGAGAGCACATCCAGTAGACGTTCTTTGTCTGCAGCTGACGGGCTGAGAGTGAATTGCTAATGTTGTTTGTTCTGGGTGCATGCATATGGAGATTTGAGTTATGTGCATAATGCGAGAGGGACAATATGCACAAATATAAGCCAAATGTCAAAATTCATTCTCATCTCTCAAAATGGTTCGCAGCATTTTTTGATGCCCATTCCTGTACATCAGACTGGCTTGGTGAGATATGCACTGAAAGTTTAGTGTACTGTCTCCTGTAGTTGCTTTGAATGAGGACTTTACCAAAAAGCTATTTTCCGTGGTATCAGCTGCATGTCAGGGTTTAGATTCTGCTATATAGTGCCCACACTAGACTCTAATAACAAATACATGGTAGTCTGAAAAGTTTAAAAGCTAAAAGCACCAGAGGACAGGAGTTCTGAATGAATAATTAGCAAGTGTTAGCATTATTTTTGTAACTAGCTTACTAGCTTCAGTAGCAACCTAGCATTACTTTAAAGCCTAACCTTCAGAAAGAAAAAAGTTTCTTTCAGTCCAAACAAAATTGACATTTTACTGCCAAGATGCTCCTACATCATAATAATCACAAACTAACTTAAGTGGCTATCTTTTCATATTTTATGTTCATGAAAAATAAAGCTAACGTGGTCAATGTTCTGCTACATTTTTAGCTTGTCGCCCAATAAAAACTGTCTGCAGCGATGCTTTATTTGGAGTCACAATCACATGTGCACAACCAAATTGTCTGAAAGATAGCTTTCTAACACTTTAATTTAGATACCCAATACTTGTCATATGATGAAATATGTAACTGACAGTCCTTATGACCAAAATAAACAGCTGTTGGTTAGAAATATGTATCATCCTTGCGTTTTTGTGGGGAAAAATCAAAGGCTTGTTGCTTCAAAAATAAAAACTTAAAATGTGCTTCTCTTTTACTGCAAGTTACATTTTGGATTGTGCAAAAACAAAACAGGTTGACACTTGTGGCAACAGGAACTGAGTTTAGCAAATAGTCAATTTGTGGTACAGAAAGAGACATGAAGACCAGACAGTGATTTACTCAGCAGCTCCCCTGCCTCTGCTGTGACATGAGCCTATTTTTTCTCTCACTACAGCCTCAAGGTTACAGTCTAAGCCTGGACTCACCCTGTCTGTGCTATAGCTCTTCTCAAAGTTAATCCGTGCCACAAAAAAGGGTCTCACCTTGGCTTGAGGCAGAAAAGTTCATGTCTAAACAAATAAATAGCCAAAGGAAATTAATTTCTTGAGCTGTTAGTAGGATATTGTTTGTCTAGCCATACTAATAGATCAATAAAAAGCTCCAAAAGGGACATTTTTTTCATAATATGCACACAAAACATGACTTTGTGCCATAAGCACAAGTATTAGGCCTAATTAGAGAATACTGCTCAACTCCAGTTCAACTTTAAAAACCACAACTAAGCCTATAGTAAGAGCAAAGGACTCTGTTGGAAAACCTTGGTGATATGACCTTTCCGAGATATGATGGTGCCTGATCGGTCGATGACTATTAAATTGAATTCTGACTTTCAGCACGTATTAACTACGTATATTTTTATTGCCACTTACATAATGGAAGTCATGCTGGAGTGAAAAGGTTCTAGGATTGACCTGTAGCACCTTATTTATGCTACCAAAGTACACTTAATAGAAAGATTGAAAGCATGTATTATAAGCCATGGCTTTGACCTGAAGGTAAACCGAGTGGCTCAAAGAACATTAGTAACAGAGGGGATTGTGTGAGGAGGGAGAGGAGGGAGAGAAAAAGATGAAGGAGAGCGTTTGAATCTGCAGATGATTTGTCTTTTTAAACATACATTTTCTCAAACCAATTTCACTGACTGTGGAAAACATCAAAGCTGCCACCTTAAAAAGGGACGGGCCTTTCACTGGCCATATTGTGAACATATGGTCCCAGGAGATGGTTTTACCCTGCTTGGTGAAAAACATCAAGAACTGAAAGTGAAAGAGAGTAATCAAAAACCACAGGGATGCAATAAAGTGACCAATAAAGCGACCGGTTCGTGGCGTTTGGGTTACGAACTCTGTTCCCTCGTGGGAGTCGGATATCAGAGCAGGAGAAGTGTAGAAGAATGTTTTCATGGATGCAGATGAGGAGCGAGGGCCAGCTGTTGGCCTGACAGCTTGTCTTGTTCCCACATGACTGGGAATAGATCTGACTGTGTGACTGGGGTGTTTTCTCATCATGATGTGGCCACAAATGTTTTCACAGCAAGGAACTCGTTGCAGTGTGCTACTTGGATGCAAAGAGTTTGGTAACTGCAATATGTTTAATTCTGTGCTGGGACTGTTTATGAATCAGCAAATTTATGCTGACTGTTAACTTGCCACAGAGCAGCTGTTCATAGTGCTCTTTTAGAAAAATTGTGCCTGCTTACAAAAACATGGGGCGATATTTACTGCTAAATGAATGTATGCATTCAGCAGTTTGCAAAAGTATCAACAAAATTAGAAATTGCACAATATAGTGTAAAGTTAAGAGAGACAAGTTTAAAAAAAAACACTTTACACCTCAAATCTAATTAAATGTAATGAATTCTTAGAACTGTAATTATGGTTTGTGTACAAAATTAAAACGGCTTTGATTAGTGCACATCTTTGCCGCCCTGTTCACCAGCATCAACATCTGGTCAAAGATGTCATGTGGGTAACGTTGTAGCTCTGATTTACTTTCATAGTTTTATTATAAATCTGTTTACTTCTTGGTTTTGAAACGATTTGTTCTCAAAGGGACATGCAAACGTCTCCAAGGAATTTGAACTACAAAAAAAAAGCTGTAAACACTTGTTTATGTTGAAAAGATGCAAATGTCCAGTGCATGAAACGGGGTGGTTCTTATCATCTAAGTTTATTTTCATCATAAATGTTATGGACAAACTTGAAAAAATGTGTATAGAAGAGCAGATAGCCCCCATAATGGTCATCTATTGAGGAACCATCAATAAGCAATACAGCCTAAAAGCCTAAAAATAATGGATGAATGTTCACATTCATGTTTTTGTTTATCATCAGGGAATTTGCTACAAATTAACAGCAATTATGTGACATATTTAACATTTTTACATGACATTATACACAAAAGAATAATAACAAATGATTTCATGGACGTGAGTTATTATTGATATGTTGATATGATATGAGATATAAGATGATATGAGATGTTGATGCACGGAGTGAGAACTACAAAGTATCTTTTTTTGAGTTTACATTCTACATAAAAGGACTCTTTCACTGATGAAATGTTTAACCTAGATAACACTTGAACTAGGAAACTGTCAGCAGTGGTCAATCCCTGCTCTTGTTCTACAATGAGGGTCAACTGACCTCCCTGCTCTCTGAAAAGAAAACACATAAAACTCTTGTCTCCTGTTTCTGTAAATGTCATTTGGTGTTGAACCAGAGGCCCACCAGCAGTCCTGCTGTTGTACTGCTGCAGCTTTTCCTGACGTAAGATGGTTATTTGTAGAGGGTCCGTGGCTCCTGGTCAGGTTTCCCACAGTGCCGATGCTCAGGCCATCTCCCTGACCTCCTGGGAAGCAGAGGTCATGCCTGACAAAGGGGAATGAAAGGGGTCTGTCCTCTGATTTATAACCCAGTAGTGCTACGGGATACCTTTAGTTCAGGGATGGTTTTTGTTACAGAGATGGGGGCAAAGCAAAGTGGAGTCTGCTACCTCCTCCTGACTGCATTAGCTTAAAATTTCAGCCTTACTGGGGGTAGTTATGCAGTTGCTAAGAGGTAAAACAGGCAGGTACAACTAAGTGTTTATATTTTGAATAATTTCCTGGTGGATTTCGTTACCAGATGTAAGCCAGCTGCTGTTTTCTTGGAACAGATTTACATAACTGAATCGACTGCTGCTGTGTTGGATCATTCCAATCATTCCTTGGACTCTGTTATAAGGATTTTATTTTAGTTTGTCAGTAGATGTGTCAGTCAGGAGCCTGAGCTTGTGTCAGCTCAAACTGTGGGGCCAAGTTCTGGTGAACCTCACCTGCTGTGGATTCTAATCATGTGATTTATTTGACTTTGTAAAAAAACCCATGCTTTAGCCTAAACTGTGGTTTTCAGTTCATATCAATCTAATCATTTATTTTATAGTCTTCCCATTTTCTTAGGATGTAATACTGCAATTAGAGGATGAAAAATACAAAATTTTCCTTTTCTGACAACAAAATTTTAGAAGGCATGTCTAGACATCACACTCTGCGTGCATCAGCTGGAAGCGGCTGCACTCAGTGCCAGCCCGTATCTGCTAATTTCATATATAGAAAGTACTCTTTAATTTTCTTTTGCCTAATTACAGATCCTCCTTCCTCTGCAAGCTGCTTTGCAACCCACCTCCACCCTAGCTCCTTCTTTTTATGCTGTTTCTGGCTTAATTGATGCCATACCTGTTGTCAGTGCTCTGTTCTACACCCACTGTCTTAGTCTTTTCATGTATGCAGATGGTAAGAGGGCAGAATTATGTTCTCCCAGAACAATACTGCCATATATAAATCATTACAGATGAAAATAGCAATAGTGTTTTGACTAAAGTGGTCTAGACTGAAGTGAACCAAGACTTTTGAATTATGCTGCAAATCATCAGCGGGAAGAAACCAAACTGTCTTCCCTGACTTTACAATATGAATTTGTGGGAATTTGGCATTTTTAGTTTCTTCAAGCTCATGGTGGATCCTCATATTTTGTTTGTTTATTACAGACACAGAAAAGAAAAGGCATTTTGCATAAAAACAAAGGCATTATATTGTAATGAGCCTTGAAGAAGGTGCACATATGGTGATACCACTGTTCATGCGAGCAATGACCAATGACAAATACATAATCATAATCATGGTTTAAAATTCATATATATAGTAATTCGTAACCTATCCCTGGTCTATTTTTTCTTCTTCTTTTTAGTCAAAAGACTTGTTGGCAAATATTTCATCGTATTTTTTTTTTTTTATCACCCTTTCTACTCTAAAAGGATTATACTCTGACACACATGCCAGAATCAGTGTGGAAGTAGGACAGAGCTGTTTTCCTGCACCGACACCTCTGGTTTTAGATGACCACCACTACCGCATCAAACAGGTCACCTTTGCTTGTTGATGTTTCTAGCACATCTGTGATGAAGGTGTGCCTTGCTAACAGCTGAAATAGTTAACTTCTCTCCTGGCAGACCACTGTGTGCCAGGGTTGTGTGCGTGTGCTGTTACTTTCTCGGTCTCTGAGTCATGAACCAAGCTTCTCTCAAGCGTAGACATCCTCAGTCTGCCGAAGCTGCTGGCGCAGAAGAACTAGGCCAGATTTGACACACTTCACAACCCATGCTAACCCTGACACACAATATTACTTCTCAGAGCACAGAAGAAAGATCCCAGCTACAAATGGATCGCAGTTGGAGGCCACACGAGCACAGAAGTGTTTGACCTAAGGTGTTATCAAAGAGCTGAATTAGAAGCTTTAGTGGAAAAGAAACTTGTGTTTTGTTTCACCGAGTAGTGCCAGATTTTTTTAAAAGCCTTGTAAGTGTTTAAAACCCCTGGTAAAGTGGAATCAGATTTCCATCCACTGTCTGAGAAATAAGTCTGTTATGCTTTAGTGGTACTGGAGGCCTTTGAGCAGAGGAACAACAACGGCTTCCTGGGTAAGCTAAAAGTCTACATTTGCAGCTTATTAAACTACCAAAAATAGTTTTGAGGGGAGTTCAAAAGATTTCATTCAGTGAAATATCCAGTTTATCAAGTCATAAATGGGTCAAAAGATTGCTGATCCACATGTGCTGGTTGGCAAAAGTGTGATACGGAAGGTCTTCGGACTGTGTGTGTGTCTGTGAGTGTGTGTCTGTATTAAAGTGAGTGAAAAAACACATCAGCAGCAGCATCAAAGCCTGGAGTGCTGGATTCCTGCTGGTTTATCATCCACTTTTCAAACTACTGGGCATTTTTTTCCCTTTTTTGCAAGCACACTAAAATCTTTAACAGGTACACCAGTTCAGTCTTTCTGCTTGCTCAGCACTAGACCAGCCTAAACCTTGTCAACCCTGTAATAATCAGACCCAAATAGTCCTTTTCCAGCTGTTGTCTGTTTATTTCCAGGCAGACTGAGAAAAAAAAAAAAGCCAAACCCAAAACATGACCATATGTTTAAACCTTGTCCTATGAACCCAAAACAGGATGTCACAGCAGGCCCTCCGGTCAGCGTAGCTGACAGAGACGCAGGCACACAGGAGGGCTATTGTTTTGCTCTGCTTTGGGAAAGACAGAAAGAGGGAAAGGAAGTGTGGTATACAAGAAGAAAGAAATTAGATTAGCGTGTGTGAGTGTGTGTGCACTTATTGTACAGTGTAAGTGCTGCTGTTGTAACTTGCCAACCTTGCAAAAGCTTTGTTCAGTGTGTGCAAACCGGTGAACATGTCAGATGTTTGTTTGATTAAATATCCTCACACTGTGTTGTGCTTCTTTAAAGGGAAACTCCCTACAATAGAAATCATATATGTTGGGAAAAGCCTCTTTGTGAATTCGGTCAACTCTTTTCTGTAAACTGCTAAATGAGTCATCTGCAGACTAATCCCGGGGCTGCTCAGTGGACAGTGAATAATTGAGCAGTTTGCAGTAAAACAGCCCACATGATGAGAGCTTATCTGGATATCTTAAAGGAATAGATTATGTTTGGGGAAATATGCTGTGGACACTTGGCTAGAAAGATGATTCTCAGATCTGATTGGTAAATTATGTACCTGGAGACAACCACTAGTTAGCGTGGAGGCTTTAAGGTGCTAAATGATAGACTTTGTTACCTTTAACCCCGAGAGGTCTAAGTCATCATCATCAGTGTGTGTGTTTGTTATTTATTGTTCTGCTAAAGCTATCAAGGCTGTCAATCAGTAGATCAAAAGACTGGAGGTAGGGTTGGGGTCAACACTGATGATGACTCAGAGCTCACAGAGTTAAAGGTAGCAAAATGTTTTTACTTTGGAGTAATGACAGGACACTGAGTATAAAAAACTGTCTTACGGCATTTTTGTAATTTTTACTGAAGTTCAAATTGAGCATCAGAACGGGGAAAAAAGGTGACTTTGAATGAGGCATGGTTGTTGGAGCCAGACATGCTGGTTTAAGTATTTCTGAAACTGCTGATCCGCTGGGATTTTCCCACACAACCATTTCTATGGTTTACAGAGAATTGTCCAAAAAAAGAGAAACTATCCAGTGAGCAGCAGTTTTCTGGGTGAAAATGCCTCATTGATGCCAGAGGTCAGAGGAGAATGGACAGACTGCTTGGAGCTGAAGGCAACAGTAACTCAAATAACAACTTCTTATAACCAAGGGGTGCAGAAGAGCATCTTGGAGCACATAACAGATGGGCTACGACAGCAGGAGACCACACAGGGTTCCACTTCTGTCAGCTAAGAACATGAAACTGAGGCTACAATTCACACCAAACCTGGACAACAGAAGGCTGGAAAAATGTTGCCTGGTCAGATGAGTTCAAATTTCTGGTTCAACATTCAGGTTTTCAGTAAACAACATGAAAGTGTGGATCCATTCTGCCTTTTATCAACAGTTTTCAGGCTGCTGGTGTTTGTGTAACGTGTGAGGGATATTTTCTTGGCACGCTTTCGGACACTTAAAACCAAATGAGCCTTGTTTCTTCAAAAGTTTGAAGACGTTTTTTGTTTTTGAAGCCCTTCAGTCTCAGATGGCGTCTGATGGTTATGGGGCTGCAGTCGGCACCAGTAACAGCCTTAATTTGGGTCCAGGATCGTCCAGTGTCTTGACAGACAGCCAATTGGATCCTCCGGCTCAGTGCTGGGGAAATTATTGAGGGTCTTCCACCTGACTTTTTCCGTAACCCTCTGGATCGGTTACGAAATTCCAAATGACTGCCTTACTGTGTCTCACCTCAGCAGTGATGGTGCGCTGCGAGAGACCCTGCTGTGCAGTTCAACAACCTGACCACATTTAAAAAGGGAATGTTTTTTTGCCTTGGCCATCAAAACGTTATGACAGTGTGACTATCTGACCGAAAATGACAATGAATACACATTTTTGCACAGATTTAGCCTTTTAAAGGCATGTGGTCCTTGATCAGCTGTAAAACAGCCTGTTTCAGTTTAAGCGTTGCTTTCAATAAACTGCATGCTCAATTTTTGCATGTTTTGTCTCACTCCTATTTCTTCTTGTTGCAAGCTCTACTTGGAACCTTGGAACCTTGTTAAGATCCAACCAAGCAAAATATGATTTTTTGCCATTTTTCAAATGGCCTTAAACTTTTGATCAGGACTGTATAAACATCGCAGCATATCTGAGTATTGTTGCTAACCATATCCGTCCCTATATGACCGTGTCACAAAGCTCAGCTCAAACCAGAACTGGTTTCTTGAGTAAGACAAACAGTTCACTGTAGTTGAATGGCCTCCACAGTCACCAGACCTCTCTCCATGTTCACTTATGGGATGCATGGGAACAGGAGATTCTCATGATGGATACGAAGCCGACAGATCTGCAGCAACTGTGTGATGTTGTGATGTCATCATGAACCAAAATCTCTGAGGAATGTTTCAGTCACCTTGCTGAATTTATGCCATGAAGAATTAAGGGATACTAGTGTAATTAATCAAGTGGCCAGAGAGTGGTTGATGCTTCACTTCACTATAGGAATGAAAAAAGTTGAGGCCAGCTCAACCTTTATTTTCCACACCTGCACGTGTTTACTGTGAATTTGCAGCCTCATATTTCTGGCTTTCATATAGAAAAATGTAGTTAGTTGCTGTTTTATTGGTAGTCTGAACACACTACTACTACCTGCACCACTGGACTGCAGAATTTGGAAGTTCATTTGCAGTTTGCAAATGACAATGGCACCATATCCGCACCATTTGAGGCCTGTGTGTAAGTAGTTCTTGCAGGTTTTGCAAAGCAATCCCATGGTTCACGAGCCAAAAAGCTTTTTTTCCCCTCTTGGCACAGGAATCTGCATTGGGTTCACATCATGAAAACATAAATCACTTCCTCTGACTTTGGGAAAGTTTTACATTAAAAAAAAAAACCCTCTGCAGAATCCACTTAGATTGTGCTTTGTGGTGTTCTTTCAGTACACAGTCAGAAATAAGGGTACGGAAGGGGTACATTACTGTGCCCCAAGGTACAAAAATGACATTAATACAGTCTAAGGACAAATATTGGACTTCGGGGTAACTATCTGTACCTTTTTTAGCGTCTGAAAGGTACATACATGTTCCTTAATTGTGAAAAGTACTTATTTGTACCCATTCTTTCAAAAGATAAAGTACAGGTTGATTAAGCTCTTTTTGATTAGAGGTTTTTTTTTTAAATTCTTTTTGACAGTAATTTATTTGCAACTGTATTGATTTAAGCATATATTTTAGTGTTTTTATTTTATTTTTTATTATTTTCATTGCTGTTGTTGTTTTTGTATTCCCTGAACCCCCCTTATTTTTAAGCTGCTTTAAGAACAATGAATTTATTTGAAAGAAAAAAAGTAAAAATGCATTTAAACATTTTTTTAAGAGAGTGTTTTTTTTTAAAGTATAACTATTTGGATGAATTGCAAAAAAGCACCCTTATTGAACTCGGAGTGCGAGTTGAGCCCATCCTCACAACATCAAACAAAAAGTAGAAGAAGAAACTCAACGAATAGCTGGTGGATTCTAGAACTTTCTGTAAATGCAGCAGGTGCCATTTTGTTTTATCAACGGACGGAGATGGATTACGAACTTGCAAGTCCTGTTGTGCTCTGTTCACTTTCAACCGAGGAACTCTTAACAAAAATACAAGAGTGGGGCTTAGATGTCACCGAAGCTGAAGCTCAGCGTTTCAGAGGTAAGTTTTATTTAAAGAAAAATGTAGCGTAATTACTAATTATTGGTTTAGCCTAGCTTAACGTATATTAGCAATTTAGCTAGTTTCGGCACTCTCTTAGCTCAAATTATGTCTTTTTACAAACGTTTTTACAAACGTTTCATGTGTAAAGTTGAGGTCACAGTTCTGAAAAATGAAAAATGTGTACAAATACTATTATTTGTATAAGTTTGAACTTATATATGTGGTTCGGCCACAGTCTATGGGTTCGGTAACCCCTGCGCAGCGGAACGGCGCGAAATTTGATTCCCTGGTAGCTGAATGCAGTTTACCGTTAGTGTATTAATGGTTTAATAAAATCACGTTTTTACATCCATTCCAAGGCCGTCAACACACATGGGCGGCTGAATATAACGTTTAAAGGAAATATCTTGACGCCGCACTTGTTTAAAATATAACAAGGGTGTCGCGGCTGGGGTTTGATAGTCGCGTTTTAAGCAATGTGGGAACTTTTTCAGCATGTAATCTGAGCTTGTAATACGGTCCTGCGGGTGTTATCGCTATAAGTAATCGGTCTGAAAGAACAGACGGCAGAAACTGTCGGAAATCTGGAGAAAGGAGTCACCTTAGTAGTGAATATTAACAAATTACAGTATTCTAGTCTTTTTTTTCTTCCAAACTTGAAAGGGCACAAAAGCATGCTCAGACTCTGCTCTCCTGTGTCCAGTAGTCCCAAACAAACATCTAAATTTAAAAATGAAAACTTTGCATATCGAGAGGATTCACTCTAAAAATTTGGTTTGTTTTATTTAATTTACTGATTTTTTTTAATGAATATTTCTTTGAACTGAAAGAAGTTGTACAAAAGGTTTTAATGTGTGTGATATACGGTTTTTACCCATGTAAAAATGTGGTGATAAATATCCTTACATGGAATTTAGAGTTTGTACTACCATTCATCTTGCAGACAATGAGGTTGATGGTGACACAGTTGACTGCGGTCTTACTGAGACTATGGTTGCATACCTTTTCCAAGGATCCTTCAAAAAGCAGGTTAAATTCAACCAATTTGTGTCAAGGATGAAGGAATCTTCAGTGACGCTGACTCTACAGACTGTCTCTCCAGAAGACTGGCAACCATCTACTTCGTCAACTTCAATAAGGTATTTTCTTATTTATAATGAAGTTAGTATGTCTGAAGCATACATGTTGGCCGTTATGCACTTTTAGGATTTAGTTAATATGATCATTGTTTCTACCATATGTATTGTTACTGTAGTGTTTTATACTTCAATTCATGCAATAAAAACAAACACTTAACTGTTTTCACAGCAATGAAAATACTTTGAGACTGCCAGCCTCTTTTGAAATTCCAAGATTTCCCAAAAATCTGCAACTAAAACTGGACAACAAAGAACTGTGCCATAAAAATCCAAGGGACAGACACACAATAATCAGAGTTCTATATGAAGCTGTGGCACAGTATACTATGTAAGTTAATCAGGGTAATGTTAGCTTGTTGCTTTAGAAAAAGCTGAATCTGTCATATTGAAAATAAACGCTACATTACTAAGAAACAATAACTGACACTTGATAAAGTTTGTTTGTCAGCAGTTGCTCTGTTTCTTCTGATATTACAGGTATCCCACAAATTCTGAATATGTGCAAGCTGTGAAGACGCTGGTAATGAAGTATCCTTTCCTCAAGGATCGTGAGGGAAATGGTTATGTAAGTTAAATTTAAAATTTGCATAAGGTTCCTTCAAGATTACAAAGTAAAAGTGAAGCTTTTTTCGATCTTGTTTTGTTAGTAAGACAATCTGTAGCCTCTCAGTAGGTTTGTATGAAGTATGTTTACTGATTCTTTGTTGGGTGTATTTTGTGTAGATTGTTTTTACAGTAACTTATGTTTCTGTTCAACAAGCACACATGGCATATGTCTTTGAGACGTAAATTCAAATCAGAGCGGGCACCACTAGTCGGCAGTGAGGCGTTGTAAGGAGAAGTTTGGTTCTACGAGGAGAGGGCAGCCTAATAAATGTCAACGAACAAGTCAGAGAAATGTTTGTCAGGTTGGTGTGAGGGACATCTTGAGCTATAAAATGTTCTTGCATCTGTTATTACATCTAAAACTAAGGATTAGGGATGCAACTGTACCCCTTTTTTCAAACCGAAACAATACCAATACTTGGATTAGAGCACTTGCTAATACAAAGTACCAGTGCTAATACTTCTACATCACAAAAAATTATTAATTGGAAGGCGCTAAAAGAGGGTGAACTAGATTAAAAAAAAAAAAAAAAAAAAACATTTTAAATATGACTCCAAAACTAAAATTTCAAGTTAACAATTAAGATTTTATGTGAAATTATTTCAGAGTTTCCATATTTTAAATATTGGTTCATGGTATCGGTTAACTTTAACCGATACGAGTTCTTTGTGATGCACAGATCGTGTCAGCTCTAATTGTATATTTAGTCTTATGTTGGGTTTCTAATCTGTTTTGACTTTCTCTTCTCACTCTTGCTTTCTTTCAAGGGACCATGCGTCCAAGGAGAGGATTTATTATCCATAGACGCCCACTTAAAGGTCTTGCAGTGCCAACATCAGAAGATGCAACCAGATACCACGGTGGTTCATAACCGTATGCAGCAAACGTTTGCTTGGCGGCAAAAAGAAATTGCAGATGGTATGCCTGTGGAGGATGTGTTGAAGAAGTACCCCTTCTTAGGGATGCCTACTGGTGTAAGTCAGAAAGCTGAATTGAACTTGGAAATAGCTGTCACATTTAACATGTTTATAGTAGTAAATTTTATTTGCCCTTGACCTTGCTTTCTTCATCTGTCCCTCTTTCCTTTTTTTGTATGTTCATGTAACTTCTTACAGTATTGTTGTTAAATTCTATAAAAAAATGATTATGCAGCACCATACATAATTAATATCAACTTTAGATTATTTCATTTTCATACACTGTTATTTTGTACTGAAAATGAATTTTTTACTTGTAGCTGTGCAACGAACTCGGGTGGATCCAACCAACAACGGGTAATGTAAGCCAGCGATTTCGTGAAGGGCTCTCATGTGTTGCAGCAAAGGTGATTGACCTTACACGAGGGAAAACCCCACTCTACCAGCTCTACCTTGATGCAAGAGAGGAGGCTCTCACTGATGACCTACCAGGTATTTGCTTTTTTTTTTTTTTTTTTTTTTTTTTTTTTTTTTTTTTTTTTTTTTTTTAACTTCAAGGCTTCCATTTTATATAATTTTTATAGGTAACTGGAAATGCCAGATAAAATGCATGGGTGATCTTGTGTTTTTTTTTGTTTTTGTTTTTTTGTTTTTTTGGCAGATCTTGACACAAGGGCTGCACTTTTATTCCTGCCATACGTCTTCAAGGAGAAACTGGATCTCTTTGTCATACTTGGAGAGGTGTGTGTATTAAAATATTTAGTCTATATAAAAGGAAAACAAATGTATCTTTTGTTAAGAGACTAAGCTATTGCTTTCCTCTACCTTCTCTTTTGACTTCAAAGGTTCATCCTAAAACCCCCTATCCAACTGTTCAGCTACTTCATGAAGACTGGAAACCAGTGTTCTCCAGAAGCGCTCCAAACATTGTGAAGTTGGATGGCAGTGAAGTGTGCAGAAGCTCGTGTATTTTTGAAGGAATCATCTCTTCTTTCTGCTTGTATTTTGTCTTCAACCTTGCTTACCCAAAACATCTGAAGAACACCCTGATTTTTCTCCAAAAGTACATTGTGAAAATAGATGAGGGTGAGGACCGGCCTCTGCCAATCACAGTCACCAGACAAATAAATCTTCTGTATTGACCACCATGCCTCAGCCATATCAGTGCTCCAAATGTGGCAGAAGAACCTTTAGTTTGACAAAGCTTATTCAGCACATAGGACTTATTCATTCCCATGATGCCAATTTTGATATAACTTGTGGACTCAGTGACTGCTGTTCTTCCTTCAAAAAATATGAATCTTTCAGACGACATGTGTATAGGAAACACAGAGAACAGGTGTTGTGTCCCCATAAAGACTTAGATGAAAATGAGCAGGAGGTAGGCAGTCCACACCCAAATGAATTTGCAAATGACATAACTGAAAATATTGAAACTCCTCCATCCTGGGATGAATTTTTGATAAATTTCTTTTCAAGTTCATTCTTAAGTGCAGAGAGAAAAATTCTTTACCAGTCTCTGTTCAGGAAGAAATTGTGGAAGACGTAAATTTTCTGATGTGTTTTTCCAAGGAGAACTACGATGCTTTTATAGCATATCATTTAGAGAAAATGGGTCTTGACGCGTCTTTGTGTCCAGAGCTTAAAAATGTCCTGCATTCAAATGAATTTTTTGAGAAGGCTTCAACAGCTATTTGATCTCCTTATTTGGTCAAAGAACATTGCAAATCAAAGCTCAACATGACAGAGCCTGTTCATTGCAAATTAAGAGACTCTGTGGGTCACATTTTTTCAAGTGGCAATTCGGAAACTGATGAATTTCTAACAGATTACTCTGATGGAGAAATCTTCAGACATCATCAATTCTTCAAGGATAACCCAAATGCACTGCGACTCCATTTTTATGAGGATGAATTTGAAGTACTTAATCCCCTAGGATCTAAACGATCCAAACACAAACTTGGTGCATTTTATTACACTGTAGGCAATTTGGACAAAAGGTACACTTCTCAGCAGAGACACATTCATCTAGCGTTATTGGTACGCTATTCTTTCGTTAAGCGGTGTGGTTGGCATGTTATCCTTAAACCTTTGCTTGATGATTTGGAAAAACTTTCCACTAATGGCTTTACTTTTACCATTGATAAAACTGAACACACTATTCATGCTGCTCTTGCAACTTTATCTTGTGATAATTTATCAGCTCACATGATTGGTGGTTTTTCTATGTCATTTAACACTGGTAGAATTTGTCGGTATTGCATGGCTTCTTATGAAGATATGAAACAATCCTTTGAGGAAGAAAGCTTTGTTTTAAGAACATCAGAGGTTCACCAGTATCATCTTGCACGAATCCAAGAATTTCCGGATGATAAAACAATATATGGTGTAAATAGTTCATGTCCTTTTGACAGACTGAGTTATTTCAGTGTTACGCAAGCTTTACCACCTGATGTAATGCATGATCTGTTGGAAGGTGTAGTTCCTCTAGTTATGAAACTAGTGATTTGTAAAGCCCACACTGAGAAGCATATTACAATTAGAGAGATCAATGAAGAATTGCAAAAAATGCCCATTGGTCAGAATGACAAAACAAACAAACCAGTACAGTTATCAGAGAGACTTCAGAGTGTTGGTATTGTTGGATCAGCATCTCAAAAGTGGTGCCTGTTCAGATTGCTGCCATTTCTGATGGCAGACCGTGTGCCACCTAATTGTAAATATTGGCGTGTTTTTCTTCTATGTCGTGGAATAACAGAGATTGTAATGGCTAAAAAAGTGCGAAAAGAGAATATTTTATTGTTGAAGATGCTTGTCCATGAGTTTCTCACAAAACTGAAAAGTGTATTTGGGGATGTAATTACACCAAAGTGTCATTATTTAATCCACTATGCAAGACTGATTGAAATGTTCGGCCCTCTACGTTTGTTATGGTGTATGAGATTTGAAAGTAAGCACCAGTATTTCAAAACGTTGTCCCGCAATTGTAGAAATTTTATGAACATTGCTACAACTTTGAGCAACAGACATCAGTTCAGACAGTGCTGGGAGTTTTCTAACAAAAGTTTACTTGGTGAATTTGAAAATGTTTTTGGAAAAAGTGTGACTACACCATTTTTGTCATTACCACTGGAACTGCAACAAGCACTGACAGTCTATTGTGGCTTTTCTGAAGTTGATAGTGCTAAGAAAGCTTTCCAGCGTGTGTCAGAAGTAATTGTGAACGGTGTCAAATACTGTGTAAGAGATGTTTGTCATTGATGTACTGCATTCAGAGAAGATTCCTCTGTTCTGGCAAATTAAGTACATATTTAATATTGACACAATGTGGGTCTTTTGTGGAAAAATTCTCATTCCTCTGTTATATGACAACCATTTTCATTCATACAGTGTTAGAGTTGATAGTGAATGGACGTTGCTAAAACCTGGACAGGAAATTGATGTTGCAGCTTATGACACATACTCTGTTGATAACAGTTTGTATGTAACAGTTAAGCAATGTATTTAAGAAGGTAATAAATGTGACATGTATTTTTGACTTTGTATCTTCAATTTTTCAAATCTTGAGAGGAAAAATATAGGAAATCTGTGTGTAGATACTGAACCTTTAGAAAGACATTTTTGTACTCCTTTTAAGGGTTCTTTTTTGTACTTTATACTAAGGGTACAACTTTGCTCTTTAAAGTACAGGTTTGACGTGTAAAAGGTACAAATTACAAGGGTACAAATCAGTACCCACAGTTTAGGGTACAGAATGGCACCTTAGAGGGTACCACCCCAGTGACAAGACATTGTACCCCTATAGGTACATTTCTGTACTTTAATTTCTGAGTGTGTAGGTCCACAGACGTCTCCAAGAAGTGTGAGCGGGCAGTCGTTTTTGCTTTTAAAAGCAAAGCTTTTTTTAAAGCTGTGACTAGATTTAGGGAGACGGATGTCATTGTCAAATCAAAATATTTTTAGATTTTCCTCTTAAGATTTCAGACCACTGTGAGTTGGAGCATGAAAACAAATGCTGACTCAGAGAAGACACAAAAAGTGTCAGGAGGAGGCTGCAGACAGGGTGGAGAGTCTGCGCTCCGACAGCGTAGACATAGCATCAGGCCACACAGAGGCTTCCTTGTCTATAAACACAACCTGTTGCTGCTCCCTCAAGAGTATGCTATGCAGGGAATGCCAAAAGGATTAGCGCCTAGCCATTTGAGATAATGGGGAAAAATGAGATGTGATGTGGCGGAGGAAAGCAACAAAGAGTCAAGGACGAGACGGCATCACATTTCGTACATTCTCTTGTGTTTATGCCGCAATTGGTGGTTACTCTGTCCAAAATTAGCCAAGAAAAAAACCATAACAAGGTGGCAAGAAATGACATACTCGAAGATAGTTTCATTTTTGTGTTTATTTGCTGTGTACATCATACACAAACTTCTTTGGAATAAAAGCCGAACCTCTCGTGTGTGAAATTAAAAAAGGAGAATCAGAAGTTACGTCGCCACTTTGCAAAACATGCAAACAAATTTTTATTTTTTTCTTAACAGGGAGATCTGAAAAAAATCCAGGTGGAAAGATTCTCAGGAGTGTGCCATGCTCATGATAAATACAGAAAATAATTGACATCGCAAGTAACTGCGTTATTTTATCACATGTACAAAAATAACATGCCCTTGAGTTCAGTAATACTCTCAGTCTAACCTCCACATACCTCAGCAGTTCACATTACAGTGGCGCAGTCCAGGGCAAGCAATGGAAATGACCTTTCATTAAGATAAAGCGGGAATAACTGAAGAATGGATGAGGTGAAGGTGAGGTAGGATCTGCGGTTATCAGGGAGAGCAGGGCGGCTTCAGCCCCCTTTTGCATGTTTTGTGATGGGAATCGGGTTGACCGAGTTAACATCTGTAAGCTGCCAGATGGTGGAAATGACATCCTAAAGCATCTGGCAGGAAAGGCCTGTCAGCTTGAGTTCTTTTACTCTTATAATATATTACTTTTTTATATATATTCAGTCTTGAAATTTCAGTGAAACACAAATATTCGCCTGCTGAATCCAGTTCACAGTCACAGGACAGACAGGGTGTTTATCCCTGTTTTCATTCCTGAAACTCTTAAGCTTACCCAGCAGTGACCACTGAATAGGTGTGGAAATCTGTGAGTGGGTCACATTAAATATCCTCAACACTGATCCTAACTAAGGGTTGAAAAATGAATTTCAAATAATGAAAACTAGCTAAGCATGGCTCCTTTTTTTCAGGACAAAGAAGCTTCTTTGAATCCAGCTCAGTGATTAACATTATATGAGATGAAATATCTGTAAGGAGTCAAAACTATATTTCTATGTGTCATTTCCTCACTCTGTCCAGTTCAGTGCATTAACAACCCCATGGGGGTGCCTCACATGTTTGTTCCAACGCCTGCGTTTAAGGAGTAAAAAAAAAAGGAAAAGCGACACACAAACTAAACTGGGACAGAGTCGAATGAGGTACTCATGGTTCACTTCACACTCACACAGCATTTTTCCTGTTGGAAAAAACATAGCTTAGTGGTTTTCCATTTTAAATTAGTCAATAGGAAGAGCGGTGATGTCAAGGAGGCTAAGCTGTGTTGACTGTGTCAAACAAACACACACTTATGTGCCTTGTGAGGATTCACAGGGGGCTCATTTCAAATCAGTTCTTATCTGGTTATGCAAATAAATGAAAAGAAGCTACAAATGGAGAGGACAGTAATCCAGCGCCCACTCCACACGCACACACATACACATTTATGATAATGGGGGGAAAAAATGCGACGGAAAATAGCTCCATTTGCCGTAAAGGTCACAAAACACTTCCACAGGCTCTATAAATACAACAAATCAGATTGACAGGATATAAGTAGTAGCAGTTATTCTCTAATTTAAAGAAGCTGTGCCTTTGGAGTGAAGGGAGCAAAGGTAGATGCGTGTCATGAAATGCTAATCCTGTGAATGAACGTTGACCACTGAAACAAATCCAGGGTCTTTGACTCTCGTTTGAAATGTAAAAATTCAAATCATATTTGAAGCCAGATTCGATTAACGAAACTATTTGAGCCTCAAAAGTTAAAAAAACCAAACAAATGTTGCACTCTGTTGCAGCCCACAGAGGATAACGTACTTTAAATTTATGTGAAATACACAACACCTACACAGCTCTCAATGGCACAGGAATCCTCGTCCATCTATCAAACCGTTGATTCTTTGGGTCCTTCGCGGGCGGCGTTTTTACACCCGTAAAGCCATTTGATGACACGAGCATTTCTCTCAATTATTGACACGCCAGTGGGAAGCTGCTCAGCCAGCTCCTCCTCAAACAGTCCATCTCCTGAGTGGCGGGAGAACTCACTGGGCTCCGAGCCTCCACAGCCATCCCCGCCCACGCTGCGGAGCGCCAACGAGAGAGTGTCTATAGAGCTGGCCCCTGAGAGGAAATTCTGGCGACCCAGACGCTCTACCATATCTATGTCCAGCCCACAGAAGTCAAAGAAATGCTCCTGCTCTGATAACGCTACTGAGCAGCGCAGATGTAAGTCTGACTTGGAGCGCCGCAACTCTCCAAACTGTCTTCTGGGTGCCGGTGGTGACGCTCGTTTCCACGGGTCATTCTCATCGTCATGCTTGTTTGAGTGGTTTCCATTGGTAACTCCATCGCCGGTGCCATTTGTAAAGCCATTCTTAGTCTGTTCGAGCATGCAGCTTAACCCGGAGCTGGGGGCAGACTCTGGGCTGCGTTCGTGGTCAGTTTTGCTGGACCTCCTGCTCCCCGGTCCCCCGTCAGGCGCATCTTTATCGTTGGTCCAAGACATGCGAGAGTCGCCATCCCGGGATGACGCTTTCTCTTCACCGATGACCATTTTCTGGATTCTGCTCTCACCTCCACTACTCTTCTCCCTCATGGATCCCTGGAAGAGGCGGCGGACGAAACTGTAGCCCTTTATCTCCATGTTATTGTTTTCTCCCAGCGCTGTACTGCTTGGGCTCTTGCACTCTTTTTTCTGCCGGTAGATGACGAGGGAGTCTGGCCTCAGCATGCGTTTGCCTGTACTCCTACGGAGAATGGGAGCGCTGTGTGGCGCTACCAAGGTGTTAAGTCCAGGTGTGCGCGGGCTGGGGGGAGCATTGTTCACATTGCTCCTGTTATGTGCCTCAACATCGACAGAAGTCCGTCTGTTCTCCTTTCTCGAGTCATCATTTTCATTTTCGTCTCTTGCAGCGAAGGAGCCGCAGACCGGAGGGAATGGAGTGTTGGACGGACGCCGTGGGGGAAGATGAGGCGTCAGGCTTCCAGGGATGGTGATTGCTCGCCGGGGTGGCGGCGGTGGGGTGGCACAGGGTACAAGTACAGGCTCTTGCTTGGTGTTGATCACCTGCTGGCTTTTAACATACTTGGCTTTGTCTGCCTCGAGTCTCTCCACGGCACTGACTGAGCGGCCGTGACCGCCGCCATCAATCTGCCTACGCAAGTAGTCTGGACCCTTGTTGAGAAGCCTCAGAGGTGAAGGAGATCCAATTGGCGTTAGGGGCTTCATGTTAATTCACCGAACTGGAAAAGACATCAAAAGCGCAGCCTCCGAACTGACTCACAGCTCCCGACGTCCCACAGTGAGCTGTTGTAAGCTCTGTGAAATTTCAAGCCTAGTGGGAGCGTTTAGAAAAGTTTCTAACTATAGAGGACTCTGGCAGCTCCCATTCCTGTACTCACAGCTCTTAAATGTTTTTTGAACAATAATAGATCAAGTAGCAATTCAGGAAACCACAAAATCCAAGATTGTTGTAACTTTTTCTATAGATAGCCAACTGACTCTTTGTTGGGCAGTGTAAGAACCCAGGCAAATTGATATCTCTATCCAGTATTTATAAAGGCATCTGGATAGGCAGGGAACAGGGAAGTCCTTTTTTGTCAGCCTGAAGCTCTCCCAAATGAGATGCTCCCTGCCCACAGTGCAGCAGAAATAGCAGGCAGGGTGTAGTTTGAAAGGGTTACTTCTTCCTCCCCCACTTTTTCCTCTCTCTTTTTCTCTACCAACAACACCCTTCACTGTTGATCTTTTCAGTGGCGACTGCCGGGAGAAATTAGATATACCAGCCTCAAATATTTGCTTTGCACAGGGCGTTTAAGGGACGCCAGGTCAAGACTTTTGTTTGACGCCCGTCGTGGTTGAGCTGGCTTGAGGGTGGCCGGCACCGATGCACTTGATTTGTTGATGGACAGATGGCGGAGAAGCAGTTCGCATTCTTCACCTGTGTGGACCCCTGGAAGAGGCAGAGAGAGAGAGTGGTTTTAGTTCTCAGTGCTACTTTCAAAGGCAGTGGTGCCTTAAGCTGATCATAGATTGTGATTATTTAAAGCTGGAGGGGGGGAGTGACAATATCCCGTCATTGATGAATGAATGGAAACATGGATACAGCACTGTTTGCTGTCCAGACAGGATGATGACATATCCGTCTCCATCTGTTTTCTGAACAGGAAGGCAGAGAGACTCATTATGATCTCCTATTAGAACAATTGTTTCAGCTGTGTTTATGACTGCAAACTCAACATCCTTTATTATTGATCACCGAAAACACATGACAAAAAAACTAGTCTCGGTACTAATTCCTCTTTTTGTCACAGCTATTAAACTCAAATAACATGATGTGTAACTGGAGGGGCAAAAAAAAAAAAGTTTCTGACAGCTTGCTGTAGCTTACTTCTTTAAATTAATGCAAAAATAAAGCTGGTGAACACCTTTGAAGGGATCTTTTATAGCTGCAGTAATGCTGCTTGTTATTTAAATTAAAAGCCACTACAAAAGTTCAGTAAAGACAGTAAAACTAATGAGGCATGGCACCGTGACAGATGTTGCTTTTTTTTAAAAAATTACTATGCTCTGCTTTATATTACATTTTCCTGCTATATGAGGATGGGTGGAGCAAGCGGGGAGGAGGGTGCACGTGCCTATAACAGCCTCAGCCTGACGAGTATTTATAGCTTTACACCATCCCGCCACAGTTATCATATGTCTATGTATGTGTATATATGTGCGTGTTAGTGCATGCGGTCATGGGTATTTGTTTCCTGTAAGCAATTCTTTGTGTGTGTGTGCCAGCACAAGGCAGCGAGGGGCTGCCCTGTAAAAGAAAGAGGGGTGCATGCAGAGTTTGGGTGCCGTGAAAGCCTTACTGTCTGAAAAGCAGCGAGTGTCTGCCAAGTGCAAGCTGGAAAGCCAAAGAAGCCATCTTTAAAACCTGAAGCTGTTATTTATACTCTGGGGCCACAGGTGGAGCGTGTTTTCAATTCAACTTCCCTCAAAATGTATTAAAAGTCCATCTGGGGAGACAAATGCCCCTTGTGGTGTGTTAGACAGCAGGAGGGTGTTATACCGTGTCGCTTACTGTTCTCTCAGGTCCCTCAAGTGTCATCAAATGCTATTTTGGCTTTTCCTTCACAAAAGCTAAAACAATGAATGACCAGGAAAGAGGATCCGTGTCTCCAGTCAGGATGAACCACATGACACTGGCAATAGCAAAAACATCACAACATACACTCCTTTCTTATATTTTTGACTAATACTAATCCGATAACAGAGTGACACGAAACAAAGAAAACAATAACACACATAATTTATCCAACTATTTATAAAACTGAAGCAGTTTCTTGAAAAAGTCATACATGCACACTCGCATGTTATTATTACTTATTTTCTTGAAACTGAATTCTTCTGAAATCATATCACTTTAAACAATTTTTTACTCTATGTGCATCTATTTTATTTAACCTCTTAATGTAAATTATAACAATCATAAGTGAAAAAAATATTTTCATATTTTTGTTTTACAAAATAAGCAACTTAGCTTACATTAAATAAACATCATTAAAGCTGATTACATCACTTTCCAATTCCTGTGTTTCAATCATTTTTTTTATATGTTTCTTTCTTTTTACTCTTGTGCCTCTAACTGCTAATATCAAATTGTTGATATTTAAGAAGGTGAGCTAGAATTTCACCAAACCTTCTACCCTTATTCAGTCTCCATACGCCTGAGGGACCCTGTCAAATGGCGCTATAAATTACCTGACGATGGGGGAAATGGCATACTGGCTAGTTTTTCCAGATGTCGGGTATGTGGGAGCTCGGGAAAGTCAACCATTGTTTTGGTAGGTTTTGAGAAAAATCACAACAGGTGTGGAAACTAAAAAAAAACAAGAAAAATTGGTGGAAAATGTGGAGGAAATGAGGATGCAGGTTATGGTCTGTGGTTAGAGTTATGGGGTATTTATTAGGCATCTTTCTTCTTCTTTCTTCTGATCCCCATCTGAGTTCAAAATGAAAAATTGAGAGGCTAATGCTACCCAAGTGTTAAAGAAGATTATCGCCATAGGAGCCTAAACTAAGTTGTTAATGCTAACAGTGACTTTCTAGTGATGGGGTGGAGTTAAATATAGAAAGAAATATGAAGAAAACAAGGACAATATATGAATACAAGAACTGGTAAATGTCAGCTAATCCTTGAAAACCACAGTAATATGCAGTATCTGTATTTGTTCTACTTCCAATGCTTTTTGTGTTCTCTTGTGATGCCAGTGTGCGTTCAATGAATGTGACATTAGGAGCCTGAAGAAAACAAGCCACTTTCATAGGTTAAGTCTTGCTCAAAGTGCTATCTGGGACATCACATGACTAAGTGAGTCACAGCGGTTGCTGTTGTTTGTTTGGAACATAATATATGAATGAAAAACTGCACTAAGAAGACAGTCATTGGTGTAAGTGTTGGGATTTATGGCCATCTTTAGCTAAATTTCTTCAGTCTTGGACTTAGGGTAGCTTTGCATGATTTCACAGTTCAAGATAATCCTTATTTGTTTCATACTGGGTCTTAGTGCAGTCCCTCTAAACTCATCTCCCTCTCTTCAAGCCAACTTTCTACTCATTGGCTGCCCCTCACAATCAGAAGGTTTAGCAGGCTTCTGTTCACGGCTAATGACGACGACCATACTAACCACTCACAATGACATCACACAGACCCAAGAGTGAAAAAAATGCGTGAGGTCAAAGCCTGAGCTTTTGTCTCACAGGGATCACTTACTGATGTGACTGTGCTTGATATCCACATTAAACCATTATGACTGTAATTATATGAATAGTAGCATCAGAGGTCATTTTTTAAGGCATTTATCTGAACATAATATAATAAAACACTAAAACAGAAATCGGGAAAACCAGAGAGAAGGAACACACATGTGCACAAAACCACAGGGGACACCAGTGACTCAACTGGGATTTGCTGGAGAACAATAGCTGCCATTAGTTCTTTTGACTATAATGAGCCAAATTAGTACCCAGCACCTTCTCCTGTGATCTTGAAGCTTGTGCAAAGCGTGAGATAGCCTTGGGATTTTCTCTCGTGTTTCACGACTTCTTTTGTCTCTCATTGCAGGTTGTCATTAACCTCTAAACCTGTCCCTTCTGTTCTCGTCTCTACAGTGAACATCACCCCACCTTCTCCTTCCTATTGCTACCCAAGCTCATTTGCCTGCACTCTCTTGCGTTACTTCCCACTCTTCAGCTCCTCTGCACATGCTACAGGGCTTCTCTGCCCTTTCATTTCACTCCCTACTCCATCACTCTCTTCTTGTAAACATATATTTTCCTTCTCTCTTTCTATCTCTTTCCATCTCCTGCTCCATTTACTGTTACTTACAGTGTGATCTTCAAAAGCTTTTTCCCATCTTAAGCCGACATATATTTGTTCTATTTATCAGGACTGACTATGTGTATGTATAGCAAAGCGGGCTCCAAACATACAGGCTTTGCAATGAATGTTAAACATCACAACATGAAAAACAAAAAAAGAATAAGAAGAAACTTAAAGACGGGGTGAAAAGCCAACAATCGTAAAAGTGAGCTGAGACACAACAGGAGTTTGATGGTTTAGATTGTACATATCAGGGCTCTAGAGTGCGACCAATTTGGTCGCAAATGCGACCAAATTTTTCAGTGGTGCGACTAAAAAAAAATATTTGGTTGCACCTGTGCGACCAACTGTTCGGGTAGCAAAAAAAAAAAAAAAAAAAAAAATCTGCAACCTTCCCTGTGGTCAACAACAGACACACATTATGCCCCTATCGTGGACTAAACCAATCAGAGATAGTAAGGGGCGGGACCTCTCTGATTGGCCATGGTCCAGTTGAAAGTGGGAGGTGAGTAGCTTGAATAAAGCGATATCAATTCATTAAATCCTGAATCGACTTTTAAATATAACTGTGTTTTGCCAGAAACGCCAGATTCTCAGATTAAAGCTCACAAAACCATTTCAACAACAACCAAACAGCAGATGAGAGCAGGTACACGGATTCCACACAAAGACGTAAACACAGAACGGACCGACGCATCAGAATCAACTTTGTCTTTCTCCGCTTTCTCACCCGACGGCCCGTAGACGGACACGCTGTCGGAGCTTAGCGATTCTGATGCGTCCGGTCCGCGCTGTGATTACGTCTTCTTGCGCTGATTCTGAGCTGCAGGTTTTATCTCTCTCCAACCAAAATTCACCGAGCCAGCAGCAAAAGAAGCAGCAACCTGCGCTTCACATTTGATCAATGTCGTCATGAATTTTGCTGTTTTGCTTCCACGACTATTAAAATCACACTTCATGCACAGCTAGCTCTCTCTCTATCTCTCTCTGTACTTCAAGAACAGTTTCCCGTCTCCAATCTCTGTTTTCTGTATTATTCATTCGCTTATTACCCACCAGTCTACCGTTGTTTACAGCGCTGTTGGCTGCTGTCTTTTTCTTTTTTTTCTTTTTTTCACTTAAATGACCAGGGACAAGAAAGCCTATTTTTTCTGTTATTCAATACTGAAGAAATTTAAACTTTATATGCAGAACATTGTAGAATATTTTTAAGGTTATCTGCTATAAAAAGCCAGACCAGGAAAATCTCCTTCATGTTTTTCTGTGTTTTATTCTCAGTTACTTTCACACAAAGGCATCTGCTGTGATGTTCACAATTCTGATGAAGTCAGTACTGATAAATGATCAGAATTATAATATTTCTGACTGTCTGAGGCTAAGTTGAAAACCGGAATCGAATGGATTATAGAAATCAGTGATGATACCCAGCCCTAGTGAGCAGCCTAGGCACGACAGAAGTGGATGTAGCTGTAATAGGAAAAGAACTATTGCTAACTTTTCTGTTAAGTTAAGGCCTGATCCTTCTGAAATTCATAGCCAGTGCTCTGACACGGTGTCATCAATCTTTGAAAGCTGAAAAAGCACAGTGTATCCAGAAAAACACATTATATTATATAAATTATTATAAAATTTGTGTGCGCCTAACTTTTGTGCCAGTACGCCTAACTTTTTAAAGTTAGGCGTACCAGTACGCCCATAGCAAAAAGTTAGTCTAGAGCCCTGCATATAAAAACTGACTGAACTAGTTTTGCTAGAATGAAACCCAGAAAAGGAAGTTCAAACTCTTGGGGAATTTCTGTCAGGCTGCAAACGTATCCAAATGTCAAAAATTACAAACACTGCCCACCAGATTCCGACATGTAGGGACAAATGTTTCAGGCACTGTGAACAAATGATGAATTACATAAATTACAACAGCCTACAGCTATTTTATCCAACTACAAGGTTGTAACAAACTAGAAGAGTCTGCAGAAACATCAAACGTGTGATGCAAAAGTAATACCTGGGACGTGCAGCAGAAAGCAGAGCTCCAAAAACCAAACATCAGTGAATTCTCACATCACCAGCTCTCCATGTCTGTGCAATTTCCATCGATGTGTTCTTTAATAAAACTCCTCTGTCTGTCTATCTGCCTCTCCTCTCTCGGCCTTTCATCTCTCCCGCATTTCCCCTCTGTGAAGCGGATGGACCATCCTGCAGGGGAGGCTTACCCAGGCGCCCCCATGCAGCTAAAGAGGAACCAGATGTTTTGTGTCATGCTACATCAAAATGCTTGGACAGAGACCTGTCACGGGAAGGCACAGTGGAGTTCGTTTTTCTTTTTAATCAGCAGCACTGTTTGTGCCACATGCATTTGACCCAGTGAGAGAACAAAGTGGGTCACATTTAGGCCTTGTTATCAGTTATATTGTCAGGTGGTTCTTCTTCTGAAAGTGCTGCCCCAGAAGCTAAACACACAAAAAGACCCAGGAAGTGTTTGTTTGCTTCAAGCGAGCCTCTAGAAGGAAAGCTTCATCAAGGAATGCTTGGAAATCCAGAGAAAACCCAGCTGGTCCTGGATCAGAAGGTTAAAGGAAGTTTCTCTGTGAATTATGTATTTAGTGAAGTAAACACATGATAAGATGTTAATAAATTCAAAAAGACCACCTTTGAAGCTCTCGGGAGGCTATTCTGCACCTGTCAAATTAATCTTTGGACAGATGAGGGGCATCTGCTGCTGACAAAGAGCCAACTGGCCATCTCCAGCATCTTCCCTCTCTTTCACTGTCTTGCATTTCTCCCTTTCTTTATATGAACATCTGGCACAACTATTAAGGATGACAGTGACTAACAATCCTCCCTAATGGACTTAAATGTCTCAGTGTTCAAACGTTAACCAACGCTCATTCAAAGAAGACTTTATGTCATGATGGAGCATCTGCACACATAAGTGTCTCTACAGTGTGGATAACAGTGTCTCCCACTAATGAGCCACGATTCATGACCGCAGGCTTCGGTCATTAACGAACACTGCAAACACAGGACTCAAGAAGTCTGTCGTGGGCCAGGACAAAGCAAAGGAGGCGTTGTCTTCTCTCCTCCAAACAAAAGAGACAAACTGGGCTGTCTTCGCATCATTAACGGGCTCCAACAATGGTCTCCTATAGGTAAGTCAGACTTGGTCTGCCTCATTAGTCAGGAAGGGAAAAAAACAACATGATGACAATAAAATGTAAGAGATTAAGACACATGATAGATAGGCTACTGCCCCCCTCAAAAACAAAGGCAACTGTAAATCTTATCATGCCTGTGAGGCCTTCAGTGCTATTAGCCACGTGATCTACGGTTCGAGGCTACGCAAGGGATTTCTCCACATTCATGAGGAGCAGCAGCAGGCCACCTGGGATGGCTTAAGAAACCCCCAACCTGAATAGACCTCAAACTGTAAACTGGACAAGATGCGCTCTAAACTCACTGCTCTGGCTCTTTTGTCATTCAATGCTAATCATCGTGGGGGCAACTGAACATTGGAGAGCCACGCCAAAAACATGTACTCAGGCTAATGGTGGGTGTGGGTACAAGTACATGAGAACTGGATACAAAAAAGCCAAGAATGAAAAAACAAACCCCCCCAAAACGAAACAGGGAAGACTGTAAAAAGATTTGACCTTATCTGATAATCAGGTATTAGGAGCATTAGCATAGTTATGAGCTAAAATTCAGCTAATAAAGGAAGATTGCACATATACGTACATACCTAAATTATCTCAACTTGCTATTTTACATCATCGCAGCTGGCCAACAGCACAGCTAATAATTAACTAATGACTTCATTACACTTAAAGTCAAGCCTTTATTTGCTGATTTTACATAATCTTGTAGTAGAAAATTAAGCACACAATCAAAGCACAGAGGTCTACCCAAGGCAGCAAACGACTCACAATAAACCAAAGCCTTTTGAACATAAGTGCTAATTATCAGTCGATTAACTCTGCGCTCTGCAGCATAATCAATAAAATGAATTAGCCTATTTGTAAATGTTGACACAGTTCTACTTTATAGCATTGGAAAAACATTTTAGCAGTTGAAAGCAAAGGTATTATATTGCATATACGAGTCGGGCAAAGTGTAACAAGCATTATTTGTTTATACTACACTGGCTAATCAGTCAAAATATGATCATAAGTAGCTTAATTAATAGAAGAGACTGTAATTGTAAGTTGAGGCAATCAGTAAGAGAGCTATCACCCTGACATTACAGTAATTTAATTAACATTGTGCAATCTCCCCCTCCTATTACAGTCATTATACTGGAAGCCAAGCCTTTATCACGGCTGTAACACCCAAGCAGTGCTTACGCCGATAAGGCCAGCTCCAGGATAAAGTGTGCATATTTATTTATTTTTTTTATCAACAGGCAGGGCAAGTTCCTTTTCTTTTGAGCACAGGGCTCAGGAAGGCTTCTGTTACTTGTGATTACCGAATAGCTCTGAACCATAAAGTTTTATGAATCACTATTTGCTTTTCCAGCTATAACATTACAACAAAGCAAAAAGAAACGCACGCAAGCTTTGCCTGTCAAAGTCTCTGAAAGTAAAAGGCATCTTAAAATCTGCTCTCCATCGAGATAGAACGAGGACGCTATTTTATCATCCGAATGCCAATTTTAAAACTTAGAAAGTTTATAAGTGTAAATATCTAAAGTTAGAGGCCTGTGGTCCGTCCACCAGGTGCCAAGTGCGTGGAAATCTAATAATCCACGCTATAGAGAGACACCTGAGCCTGCCAGTAATGCAGGAATGTTAAGCTGCCTTATGATACCTCACTGTGAGAAATGTACAGAAAATATATGATCAAAGAGAAATACCCAGACAATGCAGGCAGGGATCCACATAGACACTGGATTAAAATGATTCATTTTGCAATACATAGTGGTACAGTAAAGTAATCATTGTGTAAATGGGCACTTCTTCTGTTTTATTTATGGGGAAATTACCAGTTATTTGGAGAGCAGTTTGCTAACAGCACAGTTATATAGTCCATTTTGCCTTTGTTATTAACAAGGAATTGATTTTTAACTGCCCCTGTTTTCAGAGCATTGATCTATTTACGCACATGAAAAACGTGTCCTACAAAGGCAGGTCACCCGGCAGTCAGACTGATAAAGCCCTTTGTTCTGACATCTCAAATGTGAATATAGGGCACAGGAAGGAAGCAGCAGCAATGTGGTAAGCAGAGACCATGAAATGTCCGTGAAATCCAGCGACAGGCAAAATAATTGTGGAAATTGTGCAGGTACTGAGTTAAGCCTTGATTATACTCTGTTGCGGACACTGACAGCTGGAGGCCCGACGGCCGATTAGCTATTCCTGTTTAACTTCCACTTGAAGTTGACCGCCTGGGGAGCATGCGAAGTTGGTGCACTGTGATGTAAATTCTCCACAGAGAAGTTGGTAGGCACGTGGACAAAACCCTGACCCTCGCGCTAATGCCGAGTTCCAGATTAGGTTGAAGTCGGAATTTCCGAGTTCCCAGTCAGAATTTAAATCTGAAAAGCCCCCTCAACTCGGAGTTACTACTCAAAAGGTCGGACCAGTCCCACCAACTCCGAGTTAATAACCCGAGACGGCTGCAGTGAACATAAACAGTAATAAAACTGTAAAACTTTTAATCTGTTTTGTATTTGTGATTTGCTAAATAAACCATATGCAGAGCACTGACCAGACTCTATCCATGAAGGTGAAGCAGCTTTGTTTTTAACTGCAAATAAGTATTACCTTGTACTGCTAGTGATACATGAACTTCCCAAGAACCAAAACACACCCTTTTTCTTCTCACTTTTCCAACTTTACTACTGGAATACATTATGTTGGAAATCAGGAGTGACAATACTCCCAAATACTGACATTGACACTTTTTTGCAAAAATATTTCTGGTTGTATTGGAGTCTCTGGGAAAACAGACCTTGGATCCCTTGTTCTGTAGCCTCAATAAACACTTTCCTGATTACTTTATGGGCTTAATCACTAGTTACCATCAGTCAACATCAGTCTAAGCAGAGATTCCCAGACCTCCCTTTCTCCAGCCCTGTCCTCCAGCTTTTGTGGTTTGATCCCAAGGCACTCCCAAGCCAATCTGTCCTGGTCTGCCCTGAAGCTTCTTAACATTTGCACATGCCTAAAAGGATCTCACCTAGGAGATGCCAGAACCACCTCAACTTGCTTCTTTCATTATGGAGTGGTAGGTGGCTCATCCAGAATGACCAAGCTCCTTACCCTACCTTTGAAGCCTTGATTATACTCTGTTTTAGACACAGTCAGCTGGGGAAACCATGACCTAGTCGTCATTTCTCTTATACTTCTTTGAAATCCTCTTGAAGTCTATAAATTCTCCATATAAGAATCCACAAACATCACAAAAGACAGGAAGGCACGTCGGCGGACATCACACAGCCTTCACATTCACTGTCTGGTGACAAAATTTACGTCACTCCAACTCAAGCTGACCGAAGTGAATCCTAGTGCATGCAGAATGTATAATAAAGGCCTAAGGGACAGCCTTCGGAGGAAGCAAATTTCCCCCTCTTGTATCCACCATCTCATTTTTTGGGTCACGACCCACAGTTTGTGGCCAAAGATCCACCGGTAAAAGCTTCGCTTTGCCTTCCACTCTCTTCTCTCTTCAACTCAATAAACCACGATGATGTTCATGTCATAAACTGTGGCTGTTCTAAGAGTCCGAAGGGACTCTTAAACAACTTGTTGTCAGCCAATAAACGTGCTTTGACTTGGATGCTTGCCACGTCCACTTTCAAAACACCAAAATATTGACAGTGAAGACTCTCACCTCGAGGGTTGGGTTGCATCAGCATGGTTACATCCATCTTTTATACTGTCTATGATCCAAACATAACCTGTTTTTGTGGGGGACATGTGTACATTCAAGGGGGAAAGAAACCGTGTAGCGTAGTGTGTGCAAGAGCTACGTTTATAGAGTTAGTACGCACATATCCCAGCGCTGGACGGTATTGTTTAGTAAACTATAACCACCACTGCTGCTCCCTCCACATGCCAGTCTGGATTATGTGACCAGCAATACAAACCACTGTGACCTAATGTGTGTGTGCGAGTGTGTGTGCGGCACATCCCTGGACTGGGAATGCACTGTGCAACTCAGGGTAACACAGCCCCCCCCCCTCGAATAAAAGCCTGCCCGGAGGCTGTTTATACAGTACAGTAGAGAGGCATAAATCTGGACATGTCCCTCAATCTCCCAGAGTCTTAAATTATGAAGCAGTGTTCTCACACTGTGAACCCTCATTAAGCTCTCAGCTGGTGTGAATGCTCTGAGAGACAGCTTTGTCTGGCCAACTGCCAGATGTTTTATTTCACAAAGTCGGCACATTTTTCCCTCTGCCAGGCATACGTCGGCTTCACCAAAGCGACAAAAGAGGCTTTAGCAGCAACTAAAAAGTCAAAAGCGGTGTTACATCAAACAGTGGTTTACCTGCCTTTTTGCTGACTGAAACAGTGCAGAAATATACTCTCCACAATGACTGACTAAAAGAGTTTACTGACAGCTAGATGAGTAAGAGCGCACAAGAATTGATTAAAGCCGTGTGAGAGCACAGGGGCCACAAATGAGCGAACAGCAACTCAATCCAGAACTCCAAGTTAAAGGAAAAGGAAAGACAGCCAGAGTAGCATCTGTGTAACCCCACCCTCTTTTCACACACAGGGTTGCTAAAAGGACACTCACGAAACCCTTGCAGAATTATTCTAAACACATGTTGCTGATGTTAGCGGTAAAAGGTTAGCACTAACTTGTGAGTACTTGTGACAGGACTGTTTGGGGTCGGTTAAGGCTTAAAGCGTCTCCAGCTGTGCCTTGTCCCCAAACACTGGGTCATCTGTAACTATGGTGTCCCCGAGCCCATCTACTTCCTCCTCCTGCATCCCCACACACTCTCCACCACTTTAAATGTGTCAGCATTGATTTGCAATCAACACAGCGGGGCGCAAAAGTTTGCAACTCCAGATGAAATAAAACGCTCCACATGCCGCTTCTTATGATGTAAACTTTCTCAAACACTTCTGGTGATTGGATACTTGAAGGTTGCTCATCCAATTCAGCTTTAAGCCAGGAAAACCCCTGGTTTAAAATCCACCATATTCAGTGTTTAACAGTGATCATTAATTATTTAGGGGTGAGCAGTCAAAAAGCGAATGCAGCAAGACGGCTGTATCAGGAATGTGTGGGTGAAGTTTGATTTAATCTGACTGACACAGCTCGAAACGTAAGCAAAATACCCCCTAAATCTAGAAATACTGCAAATGCTAAATCCTGACTGCCACAAAAACTTTTAAAAAAGAGATCTTTTTATAGCTTTATGATGTCTACTGAAACCCAGAGAGAAACTAGGCCATTAAAAGAAAAGTCACGTGCTAAAAACATGCACGTCCAATCCCAAGAAACCACGAAAAGGACAGATAAGTTTGAAATATTCAGTGTGAGATGCCACAGATGAGAGTCCAACACTCATCTATTTCAAACTCACTAAAATGAGGTAACTCCTCCTTAAAAACTGCAAGAATCACCCACAGCCTCCCACACAAAGACCTTACACTAAGCTCTTCTGTTTGTCCTCTCTGCCATCTATACTTAGTTGTTAACCTTTGCTGAACCTGCCAGCTGTCTTCTCTCATTACCGATCAACCGACCTGCTTCCCCACTAACAGCACCCCGAGTGCCACGGAAAGACAGCCTTCGATTTGTCCCTCTTCCCTGCTCTCCTCCCTCGCTTCTGTCAGAATCAGAAAACATCTGGAAGAGTCCGTGCAGTTGCATCGGCGGCCTCCTCCTCTGTCAGAGGGAATGTCCAGACTCGTGTCGTCTTCCTCACGGTCGAGCGGACACAGCGTGGCACGGCTGAGTGTGATGGGATGTGGCAGAGCTACAGAGGCGCCCAGTCGGACTGTGAACAATTACAGGGATGTGAGAGCAGCGGGGAGAAGGGCCGCTCTCACAGCTGTCACCCACGCACACACAGGGGACCGTCAGGAGATGGAGATCTGTCAGATCATGTTTCATGATTTCGTTGCTCACAATGAATTATAAATTGAGTTTGGAAGCCCGTGGAGATGGAAGCGATGTAATGTTCTCAGGTCTCGGAGAGTGGCAAGACTGATTATAATAATCATTATGTCAAAAAATTAAGTGCAAAGACTCAAAAAAGCCTGAAAAATACATCAAATTGATACTTCTGTGAATATGATTCCACACTAGTTTGCAAAAGAGAAGAAGGTCGCTACATAGATGGTAGGTTTCACTTCTCCTTTCAGCCAACTTCATGCACAACTTCATGCCTGTTTGAAAAGGTTTGTTTTGTCTCTGGATGTAACTTAGAAGCTGAGTTTATCGACAAGCTCTTCCTCTCTTACACGCAGTTCCTACTGAAAACTGTTCCCAGAGACTTTTGCCACAACGGCCCAAACAAGGCGACAAGGAGCAATAAAAGCTAAATTATAAGCCCGACGGTTTGTGTGAGAGTGTTTGAAGTCTCACACAGTTGTAAACGTCAAATGTCTAAAACCAGCTGCTGTGAAACAACACACACACACACAGAGTCACTTAACGCAGTGCCAGGGGGAAGATGATGTCATTAGCAGGGCACATTTTCCCCTCTAATTAGAAACTCAAGCTTCACGCCGTAACTCGGGGGTCTTTACATGCAACAAAACAGGGTTTAAAGAAAACAAATGTTTGACATGGCCTCTTAAAAGGCTGCGTTTTCAAGCCCGGCACTGCAGGAAAGCAAAACCGAGCCTTGAATTTTGATAAGAAACACATGAGTGGCCCATTGTGAACTAAAACCATGAAAAATCCTGCGGCTTCCGCTTGTTCTCTGCATTCAGCTATAATGTGGTCAAAACTCAATCAGATTATGCACTTGTGCAGCCTCGACAAAAAAAACTCTGTTCATTAAAAACAAAACACGGAGAAAGTTGTAAAATAAAAGACTTAAAGATGAGGAATCTAACTGTGCTGTGATATAGGCTCAACTTTTTCACCCATGCTGCAGAGAGATGCTGGATCTCAGCTCCTGTTTAAATGCTCATATTGTGAACATGCACATTACGTCAAACCAAACTCTCTCAAAAGTCAGAAAGTGAACATGCTCCTCTAAGCATTGCATCAATAACACCATCATCATAAATATCCCTGCTGGTGCTACGAGCCAAGCGGGAAGGCAAAGACCCAAATCACATTTTATTTAGTCATGTTAATGATGTCAGGGCTCCTGTCAACACCTCAGACGGAGACTGCAGTGAGCAGCTCAGCGCCCCTGGGCTCTCTTTCCGCTTTGTAACTGGAGGATGTATTCTCGTCAGCTCTGTTGGGATCAGCATCAAACACAGATGCAGCTGTATTACTGCTGGAAAATTAGCACACTGCCACATGAATCCAGGCACAAAACTGCGACTGTTTACGACTGCCTCTGCACTGTAATTTTGCAAGCAGGTATTCAGTCAGAGAGATGTTTGCGCTGCGCACTGAATCGTGTGTATGCAGTTTGAATGATTGATGTCGTCAGTAAGCGTTTAAGACCTATGAATCACCGTAGCCGTTGGGCACGGTTCAGCATGGTTCAGCACGGAATTCGGGGATTCAAACAAAAGTGTAAGGTAGTGAAAGGTAGGGAGGAGACGGAGCTAAATCTACCTATTGAATAGAAGGCCTGGAAAGTGATTCACCAAAGACTGTGTGGAAAATTTGTCTCATATTTAAATCTTCACTAACATCCTTAAAGTAGTTAGAGAAGAGGGCTAGCACATCTGCTGAGGAAAACTCACAGTGTGCTCAGCAGCAGCATTATGGCCACGAAAAGCTCTGAGCGTGTTTGTGAGAAGGTACGAGCGAGAGCAACATTTGAGCTGCATCAAAAAGCACGAATCAAACCTCCAGCCACTTATCGCAGGCCTAACCGGCACATGCTCACCTATGAATCCGAATGTGTTTACAAGACATGTGTGGTCTGTTTAGTCTGACTGTTAAGTTGTTTATGCTCCTGACCCCACGCTGATCAAACCAACTCAGGATGCTTGAGCCCTTATGAAGAGAGGTGGAGCTGCAAGGGCGGAGGTGGGTCAAGGTGGAGGTGACCCTGAGGGCACGTGATTGTCTCCTTGGAAGAGACCGTCTTTTCACTTTAGAGTGGGTGGATTGCATAATGCCCCTCCCCAACTTTTTTTTCCTATTCTTTTGAAAGTTCTCAAGTAGCACCGTCTTAGTCTTTAAAATGAGCTCCTATAGTTTTAGTCGTGGTCTCAAATGATTGGCTGGTTACAAGAGAAAAAAAACCCTTAACTTATAAGGGTTACAAAATTTGTCTTTGCTGATTAGATGCTTGGAAACCAGATCCTCATTTGGGCAATTTTCCTGATTTCATCCAGATGAAAATATTCAGTGCAGATCAAAGCTAAGCAAAGACCTGCTGCTCCAGGACGGTGGTATTTGCAGTTATTATCAGCTTGACTTCAAGGTTGAGTTAAACCAGGGCGTCCACATATAGGGCTTACAGACCACATGATCAATGGATGCACTTGCCACTTAAAAAAAAAATGTTTATGGTCTTATCAAACAGCTACCTAGAATCAGATGTCCATCACAGAAAAAGCCAAACAACACATCATAAAGTTTCCAGACATAATTCTTGACTTGAAGAAGTCCTGTAGTAAATATAAAAAGGAAAGCACACACCCTGTTGACTAAGGATTATTAATATTTAACCTATTTTAATCCAAGAATACCTCAGAAGTGCTATCTGGGAGGTGAGTCTCTGGATTCTCAGTTAAGGAATAATAAGGAACCAATAATAGATTCCGACTTATTTAAAGCCTGTTTATTCTTTGCCATCTGTTTAACCCGTAACTGCACGCTTACTAAAATAACTCACTGAGAGTACAAAATAATCACTTAGACGGATTGGTCGATTCCTGTCCGAGTCAGCCTGATCGGTAAACTTCCAACATGTCATAAATCACCGTCAGCACAAAAATGTTATTAAAAACCGAGCGGTGGAAGCCGTAGTTCTGTCCGCACTCACCACATTCGCTCAGTTTATCCACTGTTGCTGCTGTTGTCTTTGAAATCCAGTGAAGGTGTGGAGCTCTGTGACGGACACACGGTCGGCGTGGCGCTGCGCTGTTCGCTCTGCGCGGTCTGCTGGCTCACTGACGGGAAGACGCACGGCAGCGGCAGTAAAAGAGGGAGTCCCGACCTCCCCACAGCGGCGGGGGTGGGCAGGTATGACGAGGCGGTTCGAAAATGGATTTGGGGGAGCTGAGCGGAACAGTGCTCTGTCAGGTTGTGGATTACAGTGAAGCTCATGGTGACAAATAGCGACATCGTGCAGTTATTTTAGTAAACTTTACTTACAGAACCACCCACATTAAAGAAGTGCAGAAACATGAAAAATAGTAATAAAATTATAGCTTTTAAGGTTTAGCTTGATGTGTTTTTCAAGAAGAGTGGAGGCTGGCATGTAAACAACGTTATAGGTATATGAATTATAAAACAGAGATGTAAAAAAAGCCTCCATTGCTGAATTTATGTGCTTTCATTTGGAAGGCTGGTTAAGAATTAGGCCACAGTTTATTTTCCATAAGGGAGAATATCACCGGTTTATTAATTTACCTGCAAACTGCTAATAAGTTGACTTACACTAACAAATATTGCAATGAAAAGAGACTATGCTAGCAGATTTGTGGATGCCGATATGTTAATAGGAGCCATGCACGAAGTTCACATTGTGACCTTCTGCAATTCGCAGTTATAATAGTTCATTACATGCAGACCGTGAAGAAAAAATCCTCTGATGTCAGACTCAGAAGTGTGACTCAGACAGTTATGTTATCTGTGCGGTAGGAACATGAAAGATTTTCAGGGAGAGGTGTTATCTGCTGAACCCCCACCCTGTCCTAAGATGATCTCATCAAACTGTTAAATCACTTCACTTTCATTACTAGTTCTTAAGACTGCCAGTAGTTGTTTTATTCAGGATGATTGGTTGTGCTACTCGTTAACTGTTATCAGTAATCCAGCGTTTGATTGGATTTAGTCTTTAATCATTATTGTTGTCTTGTAGATGGATCTGACTAATTAACACATACATGCAATTACCATGTAATACATGTGACCTGTTGTCTTAAGTTTAAACATTTTCAGAAATATTTACTTTTCAGTGCATTCACATTGCTTTTTTTTTGTTGTTTTTACATCTTGTGTTCCACTTATTTATTTGTTGTTTTGGCTGTAGACAGTTTGTGATCAGTTGATACCAAATTAAAAAGCTGATCGATCTGTTGCTCTTTCCCTCTTATCATCCTCCCTCCTCCTGTGTTTTTGTTGCTTGTTCTGCAGCTCAACATGACTCGCTCAGAAAGGTCAAGCGAGAGGGAAAGAGAGCGAGAGATAAAGGAGTGATCTCCACATTTCACGCACACCTGTTTCTCATTCCCGAGCTCATCACTCTTGACGGAGCGGACAGGCCGGTGAGGAAGCACAGTGTAGCAGAGAGCCACTGGAAATATTTTACTGAGAACATAAACAGGCTCTGAAACACAGACGTGCAAAAGGCTCCACCCAGAGTGTATAAATCATACGCAGAGTCTCCTCTCCTCCAGTCATTTGTGCTGTGCTGGCTTTGGCAAACACTTTACACTTTACATTCAACAGAGCAAAACTCGTCCAGTCAAGCTTCCATGTAGCTTACAGGGTAAGTGTTAAACTGATGTTTTAAAATAGGAAAATATGCAAATGTGAACCATAAAAATAGCAAAAGTGCTCAACAAAGCCTTAGAAGGTTATATCTTTTAAAACGAGATCAAGAAACATCTGTATTATAAAGGAAAGACACTTCCAGAATACAAGTTCCAGTTTCTGCAGAGCTAAGCTTGCACAGTACATTTGGGGCACCTTGAGATTGGAGCTGTAGCTTTTGTTTGCCACATCTGGGTGCCGTAACACGATCTACCATTCCTGTTCTCTGACCTCTGCCCTCACGGCAAAGACTCAAGGAAGCCACACTTCCTGTTGAGCGTGGTGCGTGAAGTGGCGCGTGACCCTCAGCCTTGTTTGACGCTATCCTCGCACCCAGGAGTACATTCACCCATCTCTCTCCACTGCTGTGTGGTTGTGGATGGCCGATGCAGCAGGTGGCAAATTCCCAGTACGATTCCTGGTGCCAGTGAGTTATTTAAGACCCTGTTAACTCAAGGCGATAATCCTGCAAAAGCTGTGAAACATCACGTACTGAGAGGGTGACTGAGACAACAGGGTTGCGTCCAGGTTCAAAAAGGAGATGTAAGGTTTCAACTGAGAAAAAGTGGGTTTTATTTTTGGTGGAGCTTTGTGGAAGTGAGAGAGTCTCTCATCCTCAGTTGTACTCATACTTTTTTATTTATTTATTTTTATTTGAGCCCCCAAAGTCTTGTTCTCTAAAAGCCATTCATTTAAAACAGCATTATTATGTACTCAAGCATTGTTCATTTAGGACAATTTTAACATTTAACATTTTTATTTTAACTACAACAACCAGAACTACCCGCCAACAGTCTCCTGATTCTTATTCAAAGGTTAATGCATCCTGATTGCTGCACCAGATGTGTCACCACCTATTTTCAGCGAAGCTCATCCAGCTAGAAGAGCTACTGCATGAGAGGAAATAGAAATACTCTTCAGATGCAACTACTATATCGAAGGCTGTTTTCATAAAAGGATTTATAGTTTCATGTGTAGTTATTTACATTTTGCACAAGTCACAGCAGACCTGAGCCTGATTAACTCTGACACAGCACAGGGGTGGGCTGAAAAGCAGCTTGCAGAGTGCAACAGCTGTGGGCAGGCTAAAACAACCTCGGTAGTGTGAAGACGTGAGATTTGTTGATATGCTGCGTAGGGCTGCGTAAGCTGAGCTATGAAGTTGGTTGGTACTGAGATCAGCTGATCTGTGGGTGAAGTTTAACTCCTTAGACTCTCGATATGTTCAATAAATTTCAAATGAGGGAATAAACAAGACTGTTGTAACTCAGGTAGACAGAGTCTCTGTAGGCTTTTAAAACAAGTGAAATGTGTAACGATGGGTGGAAAACTTTACACTAACACTAGTTTGAACAATGGTTCTTTACAGAGGAAGCTGCAGTCAGGGACCCTCTAAAAGCATTGAGTGGTCAGTAAACGATTATAGGAAAGCATTGAGATTATACTATAGGTTGTAGGTAAAAGATAAAACTTCTTAAAACTGAAGCCAATGCATAATTGGGTTAAATCTGCATCATTTGTAATAGCCAACAAGGTTTAATGGCTGTGGTAGCAAAAATATGTCTGGCTCCATAGCACTTTATAAGAAAACAGGCCTTACTCTGTGAGCTCCATAGACACTTGCCTGATTAGTTTATGGGCTCACTCAGCAGTTATAATCTTTGTGAATACAACAGGATGTTCATTTTGTAAATTATTGTCCACACCAGAGTAAAAAAAGATGGTAAAGTAGGATATTTTTTTCGCGGTAGTGTCGGTTTCTCAGTCAATGCCAACCTTCGATCATCAAAACAGAGACACTGATGACCAAAACACTGAGCCTCAACAGGACTTCACTAAACTGTTAGTAACATCACAGTGGTTATATCTATCTGTGCCTAACTTTATTTTAAATTTCTTTTAATTTAGAGGTGATACTTTATGCTAATTTATATCACGCAGAAGAACAACAATTATATTAAAAAGCCTCTCAAATCAATAAAATTGTTGTAAAAGACTGAAATACTTCTAAAGGGCTCTTTATGAAAAAAAATTATCTCAATAACACTGAATACTTTTCAGTTTACACTGGAAAACGTACACTAAATCTATCTTTTGGGAGCGCTTTTATCAGAGGTTGCATTTGGTCAAATCCCCATATATCTGCCTGAAAGAGGTTATAAAAGCACTTTCCCACAAACTTTAATGCTCAAGACTCTTGACGTGTCTGCTTTAGCACACTTTAAAGGATTGATGGACAGAGTCATGCCCAGCTGAAATGCTTTTTTATGTCTTCTTATTTGAATGTACCTCTTTCCTTAAGCCAGCTCTGAACTCGTTTCCTCAGGACCCTCTTTGGAGCTTCTGCTTGCGTGTATTATCTAGCATAAGAAGGCTTAACTCCCATGAAAAATCAAGGAGGTATTAACAGTGAAGTTGTGAGATTTTTGGGGTATGTGTACAGCATCACTTCATAGTTAAAAGTGGCACATGTGCAGAACACAACTGCCAGGTTTGTCTTTATTTACATTTAAGTTGCCTGCTTTTTATGGCCTGCGGGTTAATAAAGGAACATCTGATTGAACCCAACCTTTTAATTTTCATATGGATGCATTAATGGATGCACTTTAACAGTTAAATGGGTCCTCGCAAACATAAAAGCACAAACTCACTCTCACATAAACAATGTGGGACTGAGGATTAATGACACTTCAAAGGGAGGAAGCTCCTCAGTGGCCAGCTTCCTGTCCTGGCCCATCTTGGCCCATTTGGTGGCATCTCTGTGGGTGACGAGGGCGTCGTGAGCCATGTGGCTATTTGGACAGAGGTGATCTGTCTGAGGTGCCTGCTGATGTAGCAGCACTTTGCATTCTGCAGGTTAAGTTAAACAATAAGTGGCACAGGGTTAAAGCTCTGAGACTGAGCAGATGATTTGGCTTAAATTGTCTAAGATGTAAAAATGTGCATGGGCCAGACATGCATGCTGTGATTAACTTACAGACAGCTATCTTCAGTGTATTCCTAAGACGTACGTTTCTTTTGGGGTCTTGCACAGTAATGAACTTAAATATCACCAGACTCTGCAGCTCTGTTGACCTCTAAAGAACTTTTTAAGAAGTTTCAGCTGAGCGTCTTTTGCCACACACAGATTTTAGTCACTATAAGATCTTGCAATCACTGTTTTCTACTCATGAGTGTATTGTCTTAAGACCTGCTGGTTAACCTAAACATGCTCAGACCGTCGTGTCCTCCTCGTGTTTATTTAACTCTCTGTGCTGACCTTTACCCCTCTCCCCACCACTCCTCTGCCAGTTACGACACCTTTTGTTTGGAGTTTACATCTGGTTGGAGGAATACCATGCACAAGCATTGTTCTGTTTTAGTGCTCACAATCTTGCTAACAGAAGACGGACAGCGGTGTAAAAAAAAAGAAGAGGACAATGTTCACAAAGTCTTAAACATGTCAGAATTGTTGATCGAGTGCCACAGCTGCTTGGTGTACGTGAAGTCTTGTTTTTCTTTAGCTCCAATGTGCCGTTGCTCTGATTGATGTCTGGGTCGTGGCTGAATCCTGGCAAGCCGTGGAGGTCTGTGTTGTGGATCGTAGCCATCTGCTGGCACGGTGTGGACAGCTCAGAGCTCTATCATATTGTTTACTAAAGAGGGCAGTCATAACACTGCACTGGAAATTCTTAAGTGTATGATGAGAATGCCAGGGATGGAGAGGGTGCAGTATTCCCTTATATTAAAGCTTATTATTTGTTGTGTCTCATAGGGAGACATTCTCCTGTATTTCCAGCTGGCTCGGGGACTCATAGCCTTTGGCAGAATGCCCTTCCTGTAGTTGAATGGCTGCACCACAGGAGGAGGTGGCATTATGAAAAGCTGCAGAGAGACTTAGAGGTCAATCAGCCAAAAGGTCTCCACATAAACAGCTCGAACTAACAAATTCAAGCTGTCTATGAAAACAAACACTGGAAAGTAAGGGTTTAAGGTTTGCATGCGGGTCAGAGTCTTTAAGCTGCAGCGCTAGAGAGTATGTCATGGCTGGATGGCAGCGCTGCCACCTGCAATAATACTTAACACTGTAAAAGTCGAGGTATTTGTTGGAACAAGACTGAAAATTAGGACAGTGTGCTGGTTTAAAAGCCCCATAATTCCTGATATTAAAGTGGCACTCTAATCCAAAATCACAACTTTGCCTCAGAAACTTTATAATCTGTAAAGCATTTACAGCAAAACCCGTCTATCTTGAATCCCATGAGATAACTGTAGTGTTAGTAATGTGGTATAGAAGCATCTTATCTGTCAAACATACTGAATTTACTAAAACCAAACAGGAATCCCCCAGGTAGAAAATCAAGCCAAAGGGGAGGTGCTAAGAAATTGTAGTTTCATCGGTAGAAGCTGCTTTTATGTTAAACTGCTTAGAGTTGAGATTATACTCTGTCAGTGCGCCCCAGGGTGGCTGTGGCTACAATGTAGCTTGCCATCACCAGTGTGTGAATGTGTGTGTGAATGGGTGGATGACTGGATATGTAAAGCGCTTTGGGGTCCTTAGGGACTAATAAAGCGCTATATAAATACAGGCCATTTACCATTTACCATTTAACGCTACAATGGAAATTTTTACAGTCTACAAATACAGCTGTGGTCCCTTCATAACAGCTAAACATGGGCTAGATTCACACATTTAGTAACAGGCATGGTGAGTAAAATCCTGGTGTTTTATATGTATCTGTTACATGTATTTGTATTTAGTGCTAATAAGCAGGTGTCTTTGTCTGGTTAAACTAGCTAACTTAGCATGCCGCCTTCTTGCAACAATATGGTAACTTTAGTTTCATTAAAACGCCAACATGGCGGCTGACAAAATGCTAAAATACAGGCTTCAGAGCGGGCCTTGATATACCAAAGAGGTATGTCCATCTTTTACATACACTATGAGTACAGTTAGCATTATGCTAATCATGTCTGCATTTTACAAGTTAAAAACAATCTCTTAAACCCACCACTGTAGGGGATTGATATTAGATAGGCATGGAATATTACTGCATTTGTTGCACCTTTAGAAAGCAATGTGTTCACGTAGCAGCTTTTTAATGTTTCTAAAGAATTTTGCCACATTTTTAATTTTGTGGTCAACTTTTCTTTACAGTGTTGCTTCACTCCGTTGAGTTTTGTAGGCCTTTGTTTAAGCACAGTTCTGTTAAGGTGCTTTCAGGTTGAGGTCTGAGCATCTGCAACACCTTGATGCTTTTGTCTTTTTGGTTGGGATCATTGTCCTGTTGCGTGATCTAGAATAGTTTGGTAAACAGAGGAGTTCATAGACTTCATGAACGCAGGTGCTCAGGTCCCGTGGCTGCAAAACAAGCCCAAATCATCGCCCCTCCAACACTGTGCTTTGACAATTGGTATGAATATGTTTGTGCTGGTATGGTATGCTGTGTTTGGTTTTCACTAGATGTAGGACTGTGCATTACGACCAAACCTCTCCATCTGGGGCCATCTGTCCAAAGGTGAAGGATTCTTGTGGTTTGCTCTGTTGTAATTTTGCAAACCTAAGCCCTGCTTTTCTTTTGTAAGTCTTTCTAATTGTACTTTTGTATTTAACATGCTAGCCTTTTGGGTTTTTCCACATCACTGCACATTCTGACCATTGGGGTGAATTTGCTGGAATATCTACTTCTGGGAAGATTGTGACCTTTTCCAGTCCAACAAACTGACAGAAATTCTGCTTTGTAGAGGTGGTGACACCTGCCAATGATCAGTTTATCAAGTACAGTTGTTCAGCAGCACCTGGCTGCTACTTACCATCTTAATTCTTATGGAAGTGAGGGTGCACGTTATTTCGAATCCTGTAAAAATGTTTTACCTTATTTCTGGTCTTTCTTTTGCAAATGACTGTATTTGCTGTTTTTTGTTTCTTTTTATACATTTTTGCTCATTTTGTACCAGTAATAAACAATCAGAGCAAACATACTTCAAAAGGTTTTCATTACAGATGTAAGATGTCATCAACAGCCACCCAAATAAAACAAAAATCTGCCATACAGTTGACACAGAACAGATGCAGATTTCGCTGAAGCTAATCACCTCAGTCTGAACAAATGCAATCTTCTTCCCAAATGAAAACCTATAAACCTGTGTCTATATGCTAAATCTACACCACCAATTAGGAACATTAGGGATTGTGCAACATCTCAAACAGGCCACTTCCATCTTGACTGTACTTCGTCAGCAGATTAACCAGGTTAAAATAAAATGGTTTCCATATGTATTTTTGTTTCTGGTGATATATGGCTCCTCCATGCTTGCTAATGAGCTACACTGAGCACAGGGGTCATCTGGGAAAAGATGGTTTGCAGATTGAGTCCAAATCCCACAGTCAGTGAATAAACTAAACAAAGCCTCACCTACAGAGAGTAATGCTCCAACAACTTTTCTTGTTGTAATTCACCCTTGGATGAAGTCAGCTGAAACAGGATGTTGTCTATCTCTCAGTGGTCCAATAGTTCTCTCTGATTTATGCTCATTCAGCAGGAAGACAGAGGTCTCATCATGTGTCCCTTAGCAAAGGGTGTTGATGAGCATAAGTGGCCCTGTCAAAAGCCTCTATTGTCCCCTTAGGGATGGACATCTGCCCTACCTTTGTGCTTGCTCCTCAACAGGAGACACACTCCTTTTACCATGTAGGGGTTTGAGCCTGTGGTGACATGCGTGGGCTCACTCTTACCTTGTGGAGCAGCTCGGCTCTTTGAACATCAAGGTGGTCGGATGTAGACAAAAAGCTGCTTGTCAACACCTATCTTGTCCCAAAACACGAGACTAAGAGGGCGTACATTGTAGGGACGTGAGCTGTGACAATGCGGCACAAATTTCCGACCTCTAGTTTGTTACTGATCCGGCTCACACAAGTAGATCTTTGATGGATTTGATTTAAACTTTAATACATAAGCTGGAGCAGAGCTCTGCATACTCAAATGGTTTTTGATATGAAAGCGAGAAGTAAGCAGAATGATATAATTTGAAACGTGTGGTATAGTTAAACGAGGTTCAAATTTTAATGAGAGAGGGCTTGCAACTGTTTGGATCGGCCATGTGTTCACCAAACGCTGCTCCAGTTAACGAGGGTTGGAGCACAGCAGCTTGCCGCCAGACCAGAGGCTTTGCACCCAGGTGCCAGAGCGCTTGTTGTCGTTTTGACGAGGACAGCAACAGGCAACCAGCATCTGTGCCAAGCTTTGGTTGTAATTCAACCGGTGCCCAAATGACCATGAAACCACAAGCCATGGATCAAAGCCAGGGGCATGGATATGGATCTCTTTAATGTTGCAGTCTTCTGTTGGTTGATCGTGATTTTAAATGACAGCCATTTATCAAACACACCATCTGAATTTACAGCTTTATATGATGTCAGTTCCACTGAGAGAATATATCTGTTTGTCACTAATGAGTCTGTGGCCCCAGGGAAACAAATTTACTGTTGCCTTAAAGATGTGTCCCCACCCTAACAAACGTTTCATGTTAATTTGTTCAACTCAAACATGTGGGTAGAGAGAGGGCAGCTTTTCATGTGTCCCAGTGGGGCTTTCGGCAGAAACTGTGTGCAACCTTGCAAGATCTCACCATGCTCACAGATCTTTGATTCTGCTGTTGGGCAAATTTCATTCTGATGCTGGCCGTCTGTGAGGGCCCATATTTCACGGCTGTCATTCACAAGAGGTGGTCTTAGTTTGAAAGAGAATGGATAATCCCTGTAACATCAGCCTTAATCAAAATCACATTGTCTACAGAAATTGGCCCGTGGTAAGACTTGGAAGTTTATCCTGAATTTAACTTTGATTAGACCGGGTCTTTGGAGTTGGATGGAGTTGCCCACCATACTCTACTCTTTGATCTACTAGACCTCTTGCAGGAAGCTTTAGTACCCCTAATCAGCAGTGCATGGACCAGTCCAAGCTTCCCTGAGGGGTGCAGAGAGAACACTGACCCATAATGTGAGCATTAAGGGGTGAGACTGAAAGGAGAAAACAAGGCCAGATTGGCAGACGCACAGTCTGGCTCCAACCATGGATAACCTCAGGGTACTCCTATGCCTAATGTCACATGGTCATTAAATCAAGGAGCCTCCATTAAAGTGGACACAACTGCTTCTGATGCCAGATCTAACACACTGACACTCTTTATGTGAGCGTTACAGGGACCATTGCCCAGCACACAATTGTTAACAATAAGGGAAGTTTGTCAGTGCTTGAGGGCAGTGATAAATTAACAAAACACTGCTCCTTGACCAGAGGCGTAGTATACCATATTGTAAAGATTATCTTGTATAGATTACAGTCCATTTTTTCTCAGGATGTATATAAAATGATAGCGCAGAAGCTAACTATTAAAAAAAATCACAGTTTAAAAAATCAATATATTTAATTTTTGAAGAAAATAAAGTCATAGTAGCCTTTAAACTGTTAGTTGTAAATGGCAGTTTAAACCTGCTTCTCTGCTTTGCACAACGGCAAACAGTACTTTGCAAAACTCTTGTAGCCAGACTTTCTTGTGAGTTTCTAAAGTGCTCTTGGTAAAACCCTTGTTGATTCTGTTCATCTGGACTTGGCGTTTTCAGTGGGTTAAGGTTTCGTCACTCATCCAAGTGACTTCTTAAGTCTCAGCTGAATGCAGGTTTCCCCAGCCTTATACATTTGCATAGTGACTGAAACTAGCCCACTGACTATGAGGTCAGTTTCTTTATCATTAATATGCAAATTGTCAGGACCACTGATCTATGGCCATGAGTACCATTCACAGAGAGCTGGGGAATGTCTGCAATCATCGCACTGTAAAATGGTGAAAGATGTACCCTTAGGCTGCTTTTCGATTTTGAGATGGTCTTGAGTTTATGAAGTTTGTAAACTTCTCTGTTCTCCGGGCTTTCTGAAGGTCTTTCTTTCTTTGGACATTGGCTGCTTTTTCACTAACTTTTTGTCCATTGTTTATATGTGACTATTTCTTTTTGTTTAACTACTTAACACTGGCCAATGAATCATTCATGTGTAAAAATGGCACCTAATTTAAGTGATGAACCAGACACATAAAATAGGCAAAGAACAAATTTAAATTGAATCTTTAGGCACTTTGTTGCCATCAGCTTGTCACAAAAACATTTCTATAGTTCTACCAAAATGCCTAATATAACAATTTCGCAGGCATACAATTGTATTTGCACCAACAGGGTGATTCTCAAAGAGCTATTAGTCAAGAGCATGCGATATTTTAGCAAAAAGGGAAATTGAGGAAATTGGTACGAGAAGAGGGAAAAAAAGAAGTGACAGGCCTGAAAAAAATATCTACAGCAGATGAACAGTATCTGAAAGTCATGTCCTTAAGAAATAGAAAATCGTCCAGGACCTGAGAGATGCATCTGACCCTTTAGTTAATGTACATTTTACTGAAACTTCATCAGAAATGGTCTCAGAGGAAGGGCGTATGTCAAAGAGCCATTCTTAAGGAAAGGGAATGGGGGAAAATGTTCAGTATGCCAGATTTGATATTAGTAATACTGTCATCCAGTTTAGAAATAATTTAACTTCCTAGGACCTGGCGTCCACATATGTGGAAATCACATTTTGGGTTGTCTAGACCAAAATACAAAATTTTGCTCTAAAGGGCCTGATATCCACTTACGAGGACATTAAACTGCCACTGCTCTATCAAAATTTAAAACGAATGTCCTCTTATGTGGATCTCATTTTTCTCAGAAACAAAAATCATGTAAAAAAAAAAAAAAATCAGGTAATTCTTTGTTTTTACATTCATCAGGTGCCAATCAGCCCAAATAGTAAAGAGAAATTAAACATGCATGACATGAAAGAGTTCGGGTCTTAGAAGGTTAAATCAGCTGAGCTAAATCACAACAAATAGTGCTGATGAAGGGTACACCATAAAAACTGTCTGGCAAACACTATTTTTGTTATTAATTTTGTTCATCTTTGAGCAGGGAGAGGTAAGAATTTGGTTCCCACTGGGACTGTCTGTGCTAAAATCCAGGGCTGTCCAGTTTTATGGGGAAACTCAGCAGCGTGTGCTGGCCTATAGCTAAGTCTTGGTTGGAGACCCTTGTGCTTCAGAATAATGTTGAATGAGGCTTGACTTGTGTTTCTGGTCACAGGTTGTTTTCAAAGGTCACATGTCTGCTTTGGTCTGTGTCTTCTGCAGTTTTGGGTTGTTGGACTTTGTTCCATTAAAATCCACAGAAGATGCCAGTGCCTTTTAAAACCTTAATACACATTTTTCTTGCGTAACTGTGAGTTTCCAGTTCACAAACAACACACTTGATTTGACCTATGTTTGTGTTGCCCCCTTTCCCACTCACGTTGATTTGGTTTAAAGCGCTCAAAAGTGAATAAGGAGCTGGACTCACTCTTCAAAACAGACACACAAGTCTAAAAAAAGTTTCTAGTATACAAGTAGCACCATGTTTCGGATAGAACAACAAGATTACTGTCCTGATATCTCTAATAAGAGATTAGATGTGGCAAAAAAAAACACCATTGCAACTCCAAATGTGTTTGTCCTCATGTTATTCTTAACCCTTCTACTCTTTCTTTTATCAGCTGGAGGTTTCTGAGCTGTCTCCAGAGACAAAGCATTACCCACAGAGGCTATAAACAGGAAACAGCAGCGCTCTCTGGGTTTGTCTCATTGGAGTAAGACAACCTCATTTGGGAGAATGAGTGACACAACCCAGAACACACAAACCAAAGGTCCTAAGTATCTATTACGTATCAGGCTTTATTTACCTACTTGACACCTTAATCCTCCACTTGTTGACATGGCGAGTGGAAATTTACTCATGAGAGCATCGATCTAGCTTGAAAAAGTAATGGGATTCAGAAAGGAAATGCACATGGATGGGAGAAATACGTCATTGTTGCACTGAAGGCATGTGAAAGAGAGGAATTCTAGAGGAAATTTTGTGAATCACGATTACTGGAAAATAAGGAATTCATGCTTTTACTTCACTTCCTTGTGAATTTCAGGCAGCATGAGTTTTGTTATCTTTTGACTCTCAGGACAATAACCTGAGTAAAAACAATGTCTATTAATCAGCAGGAAATGTTTCCTTGAAAGGTTACAAGTGTTTTTGGAAACCTGTGGAAAGTTGCTTCATGGATCACAATAATGTGCTTCGTTTGAATTATTTGTCCATGCCTTTCTTACAAACCCTAACTCTTCAGCCTCTATGACTTGGACAAACGCACGCCCACATACAGATGAGGCTCATCCGAGTGGGAGTCTAACCTGACTGACTTGCAGCTGTGTCAGCAGGAAAACAAAAAAAAGGAGAAAAAAAACGAGGCAGGGGACTCAGAAGAGATAAGAAGAGGGTGTTTGTGTTGTCCCGCCCCTTCCTTCAGTCCCTGGCGTTCTACTTGACACATGTTGAATGTGTCTGGTCTTCATAATGTTTAGGTGTTTGATTGAATCAAGCCCTCCTCTGTCTTTGTATCTGCACTTTGTTCTGTAATGACTGAGTCGGCATATGCAGGTTACCGCTAATGGAGCCGAAGTGCTCATAACTGACAGACGCCTGTCGGCCTGATTTGAGACGGGCTTTAGGACTGTCAGTCATCGGTAGATTTGAGAATGATGATTCAGAACTCTTCTGACTGACTCTGATATGTGAAGGGGGAAAGTTTGCTCGAGTGCATTCTCCACAAACAAAAAGTAGGACAGCATGTTAAACACGCTGTAAATTTCTTAATAACTACTGATGCAAAATCAACTTTAGAGATATGTAAGCCTGTCTGTCTAAGGTTTACCACACCTATTGCCTAATGACAGCTTGGATGAGCTGTTATTAGGTAAGAGTGTGAAGTATGAAGATGTAATCAAAGTTGTTTACATCTTTATAATGCTAATGCAATGTGTGATATTTCTTCATCAAACTTTGCACCCTATAGTAATCATTTTTCTCTCACCAAATAAAGCAGCAAATACCAAAATGCCTCTGTGCATGTGTTCCCATTACTTCCTGTTTTACTTTGGTAGTCTCCTGTCTGTGTGCACCATGTTTTGCTTTTCTTCTCTTACTTTGAAGGCACCATGTCTCATGTGTTACGTTTAGCTTTGCGTCCTCTGGCTCGTTGTGTGTAATTTGCCCCAGCTGCATTCCCCACGAGTTTCCTGTTCCCTCGTGTTTCCCTGTGTATTTAAGCCTTTTTTTTTTCTTCTGTCCAGCGTCATGATCTCCCTCCTGGCTGTGTGTCTCTCCCTGTATTCAGATTCTTAGGTTTTCCAGTTTAGTTTAACATCACCTTTTCCCAACAAATAAAGCTGTGTGTTTGAGTTCACATCTCGCCTTTGAGTCTGCATTTGGGTCCTATTCTGCCTCCGCTACACAGCCGACCCGTGACAAAAAACACCTTTCTAATGCCAGTGACAGATTAAACAAATGAAAAAGACCCCTACTAATTAGTGGTTTGATAATATTGAATCAATTGCACTTTGCTGTTTGACAGAAGCTATGAAATTATACTGTGAAACTGCTTAAACTGCAAAGCAAAACTGAAAACTGCAGCCAACCAAAGTCAATCAAAATTACTGACATGCCAGAAATGCATCCATCAGTGATCCATTAGGCAATTAAGTTAAACACTGTAAAACTCTGCATCAAAGAACAAGGAACGTTGCAGCGGGTTAGGCTTTAATTTTAACTAAAACATTAAAAGGGTACCTTTGTTTTTCTGCTAAAATCAATCAAACTCTCGTTGAGATTTTTCATACAACAATCAAGAAAATCGAGATATGTAAGTGAAAAAACATAAACACAGCATTTGCTGAAGTGGAAACATTATTAAAGTGCTCACTCTGGCAAACAAGGAGAAACTGAGCCTGCTCCTACACAGACTCCCACTTTGTGCACTAATTTTATATCTGGTGGTGTTAGACTGTGCTAGGTGGAGGCTTTTGTTACATTCAGCCGAGCAGTAATGTGAGGACAACACATGAACCCAAATAAACTCCAGAAGCTTCCGTAGAAGATTTATCGTTTAATAACATAAACTTGTATAAAAAATTTCATGCTGGTAAATTATTCAGGTAACCTATTAAATGAGCTTTGTAACAGGGTGGAAAAATCAACAAATTACTGATTAATAATATATCAAAGCAGTCGTTATTTATCTACTTTTACTGTGTCAAGTTTGATTCGTCGAGTGGCCAATAAAAGCACTCTGAGCAGCTTCAAATATTTACTGATTGTAGTTTGAAGTGAATTCTGTAAAACGCTGCTATGACACATACACAGCAGGTCTACTTATAACTTTAATGGCCACGTATGTATATTAGTTAAAGGGTTTGAGTTGGAGAGATTCAGCTTTGGCGAGAGCTCAGTAAAGCATGTTATGCACACTGGAGTGATCTTAGTTTGGACATTATCGTATTAGAGAAGCATCTTTGGATAGAAATACATTCGTGTGTGTCGGTTATCTTTTTTCTAACACAAACACAGAACTCTAAATGTGCATATTATGTGCACATTTGTGTTACCGTACAATATAATGAAGATCACATGCATACCCACCAAGGAACACACACATGCACACACGCCACATCAGACAATCCCCTTGTTCTCTTCGATATTAGGGGCTGCGGTTCCCAAACAAGCATCATGACATGTTTCTTTGTTTCTCTGCCCCATCCCCCTTTTTTCTTATAGTCGCTGGTGTGGGGAAACTCAACCAACTCCACTTTTTGCTCCTATTCCAAAAGACCAACAATTGTTAGTTGTTTTCTGCCATCTTTCTTTCTTGTCTCTGTGGACCAAACACAAGACAATGGCTCATTCAGAAAGGGCCCTGTGAGTGTGGTCAAGTCAAAAGAAGGGTTTCAGTGTTAGTGCAGCAGTGATTGGACACATCTGGATGGCCAGGATTTTGCTAAACATTATGCTTTTTATACTCCAGAGTCCAACAGTTTGTTTTAAGGCTTAGCACTTTACACAAGCTATACCTTTAAGGTTCTGGTTTATTAATCATCTACTTTCCCTGTCCAGACTGAGTCACCTGTAGGCATTCCAGTCACAAGTCTATTTCTTCGCCCTTTAATCCTACATTTCCCCCCTTTATTTTTTGTTTTTGCACCAGACTAAGTTCCTGTTGTTTCCACATAGAAGTGTGTAGCAAATTACATCTTCACTTGGAATCCATCAGTGGGCAGGGCTGATTACAGAGAACTGTTTGTCTACTGTATTGTTCCCATGGTTGCCAACGTGTCTGACTCTTCAGTGGGCATTGTTAGTGGCTGTGACTCAGATGGAAACCCAGCACAATGTTGTTTTAGAAGCTTTATCATGTGTGACTGTAGCACTTTATCTTTACGATCCCTGATGTGGTTGATGGTTAAATCTGCTGTAGTATGGGGCTCCGCGTGTTTTGTGGTCTTGTTTTTTTGTCTTGTTAGATGATGCTGAGCTGAGCTGCCAGATCCCCCCGAAGCATCTCTGTATTACCATTTAAAAGGAGAAAGCAAGAAACATTATATGCTATAGGCCACAAAAAACATGCTAAGTTTAAATTCGGGAGTTTTTGCATCTGGGTATAATTTGCTAATTTTGTAGCTCCCTCAGGAATTAATACTGTCTTCATTTTTTTGATATTTATATCCTTATTTCTGCTCTGCAATCCTGCAGAATTCAGCCTAGTTTATGCCTGTATGCCCTCCCCTCTCTGCTCTTTACACATGGGGCTCTGTGGTTTTGGGTTTGGTCCAGAATACAACTCTGTGGTCAGCCACTACTTAGGAAGACTGAATGAAACAGGAGCTCAGTTTCCCTCTCCTCACAGTAGCACCTACCTAACATGTCATCACATTTATACAGACAGACAAGCATGAGCAAACTGTGGCTGAGTTAGCCCAGAATGAGACATTGGCCTGGAATAGAATGCCCCGGATCCTTGGGGGTTAGAGAAAACAGCTCCCCTGCTCTAATGCAATATTCAAATCGAGCCTGTGTCTGATGTTGCAGTGTGCCCAGCTGCTGCAAAGCTGTCCTTCCTTATCATTGTCCACGCTGAGTCACGCTCCCCACGCAGCCACTGCCTCCACAGCCTCTTGACATTCTTGGTTCTGCTCGAGGGCAGCAGGGGTGAGCACGCATGTGAAAAGACGGGCAAATAGAAATGCATGCACCCATGTGCTTGGAGAGCTGTAGATAAGTAAGAACATGGTCTATACAGCAACACATGCACATATTTGGACTCGTGCGGAGTTAGATGTGTGGTTTTGGAAGATATTCAGTCTACGTGGTCATAACAGTGATGAGCATATAGATCCATGTTTACATTTAAATCAACCTGTGCTTGCTGTTTTTCTCAATTACTTCGATGCACTTTGCACATCAAGAACATCTTTTCTGACCACCATTAATGCGCTTCTAAAAACAGTTAAGGCATTTCTTATAACAGATTCACATGTGCAAAAGATGCTAAAATAATCAAAACACTTTTAACGTGTTCTAAGGAGCTTGGAAAGAAAAGCATTTGGATTTCTTTAAGTCCAGACGCTTTTCTTTCCAAGCTCCTTAGACTATGATGACCTGGATGAGTGAGAACCTTCACAGACATACATTTAACGTGTCAAAATATGAAAAGTCAGTCACTTTGACCAATCAATAAAACCCTTTTTCCATTCTTGTAAGACTAAGGCTACGTTCACACTGCAGGTCTTAATGCTCAGTTCCGATTTTTTTTATCAATCCGATTTTTTGTCTGGTTGTTCACACTAGAAATAAAATGTGACAGCAAACGCACTCTAGTGTGAATGGTTCACGCTCCTCAAAGCATTAACGCAAATATGTAATCAGTCAGTTAGATGGCAGCATCTCAGTGCATTTAGATATGCACACATGATAATGAATGAATTGAAACTGAGCAGCAGAAGTAAGGTGACTTTGAACCTGGCATGGCTGTTGAGGTCAGAGTTTGTTTTTTTTAACTATTGATCTACTGGAATTTTCCAGCACAACCATCCCTTTCTAGAAAAAGGTTCAAAAAAAGAGAAGAAAAATATATACAATAATAAATTTATTATTAAGTTAGGTTCGCTGTTAACCAAATGTAGGTTACTCATGTTGGATTGCTAGTGATAGTTTTTAAAAGCATTAGTTAATTCATGTGCTGAGACAATGATTTCAATGTCTCCCTTCAGATCTACCCTCATTGTTATTTCATCAGCATAACAAATTAACCAGAGATGGCTGCAGATGATTTCATTATCACTCTTTTAAGCTCCTCTCCTGGATGGTCAAAGCCCTAAAAATCACTCTTTATGAATACAATCATTTAAAGTAGCTTTTTTCCCATGACAATAATCCCTCCATACCATACATGTTCAAACTGGAAAGTGAACAAGAAAAGTTAGTGTACAGGGGCCTCTACATATGGCAATGGAGTTCATATAACACTCTGTACACTCTTAAAAAATTGATAAATTACAATTCTTTGGCTGATTATATTTTTAAACAGTGAATAATGTTAATGATTGTCGGCCATGGAAAGTTTTTTTTTCTTAGGCCTGTAATGCAGTGAAACCAAAGCTGTGTGTTTCTGAGAATGCTGTGTCATGACCTTGACTGATCTTTCTGGTCATGATATGCTTTCTACAATAAAAACACCACAATCACATTGATATCAGTTCCTGTGTCTGTTACAGTTAAGTGAAATTACATTCACTGTATTTGAATTTTTATTACAGTTACTTCAGCATGGAAGCAACTATTTAGAGCTCTCCTGCTTATATGCATCTTATTTGAAATAAATGGACAACATGCATTAATGCTCTGTGGTGATTCCCACATAATAACTGCTCAGGAAGCAGAATTCTGATCTATAGTGAAGTGGACAAAGATAGCCAGGAAGGATGTGGCTTGGCCTATGCTGTGCTGGCTCTTCCTGGCTCTGTCTATGTACTATATATGTTCACAGGCAGGGTTACACTATTCCATATTCTCCCTAGCTCATAAAACAAGTCGTCACATTGTATCAGTGAGTTTATAATTCAGTTTGAGCATGCCCCAATAAGTCCCACAGCTCCCTTAAATAGAAACTTTCAGAGAACTACAATACCTTCCTGCATATTTTATGAACAGCTATATTTTTGTCATTCCTGCACTGAAAATAGGGTAAAGATAAAGTTTGTGGTTCTGTCTGTACAATGAGCTGCTCCTTTTATAGACTTGACGGTCATTGTGTTTGTCTTCATGTGGTTTCAGCACAGGACACAGTGGCAGTGACCTCTGGAGCTGAGTCTTTACAGTGGCACTGTTTAAAACTGAGAACCTTTGCACTGATTAAAGAGGCTGATGGAGCATGGTGGCATATTTAGCAAAGAAACAGTAAATGACAGTTTACATAAGAGGAACGGTATTTAGAAAGAAATATATGGTATCATGCTGCAGTGGCCCAAAAACCCAAGTCTGTATATGAGCGAGATACATTCAGTCATAAAAAGTCTCATCACTATGTAAATTACAGCCTTTTCTACCCACTCAGAAAGCATGTCATGTAGGGCAGGACTAAAACTAAATGCCTCTGGGAAAGGAGCGAGTGAAGCCAAGGCATTACACTGCTTTTCTGTGGTATGATACGACATAGCATAAAAAGTGTCCAAAGATATAAAATTAGCTTTTATTCCTGTCGAAGTCTTTGCATTATCAGCAAAAAGTGTTTACTTTACATGTTTACATCAACTCACTAATTTAGTTCCAATTACAAGCTAACATTTGCAGCAGTACATATGCTAGTGTGTTAGGAAGCTTTAGTATATGCTCAGTCCTACCCAGTATCAGGTATCTAGGTGTTCAGTTGTCTTCTACACTCAGTCTGCATCAAACAACAACCTCAAGGACTGAAAAATGAAACTGAGAGTGACGAGTACTGCAGTTCCTCTAGTGGCGATTTGAGACTGGCCTCATTTACTCCCTGGGATGGAAAATCTTTTGTTTTATAACTCATCCATCCCGATACTGGAATAAGGGGTGTGGCTAATTTGACTCATAGCTGTAACAATTTGGTGTCTAAAACATCAAATTGGTGTTTCCAGGATTTTACAGAGCAGACCAAAAATGTAGCAGAAGTGGTCAGTCAGAAATATCTAATAAATCTAGAAAACTGATATACAAACCATGATTTTCCAGCTCATGTGTAGCGCTGCATGCTATTGCAGATATATAATGTGAAAAGTGGAGCTGCATAAGAATATAAACACAACATTTTAATGGGCAGTTATTCTGCAAAGTGCTAAAAGTATTTAGAGTTTTTATTTTTACTTTAAGTAAAAATAATAATCTTACTTTAGTAGCTTAATAGTTTTAATAAGTTGTATATTCAAATATACTTAAAGTTCCTAAAGGAAATACTGTGGGTACATGAGTACATTTCCTGGGGGGTGATGGTCCGCCCTTCTAGTCATGCCCCTGGTCTGCCCCTGATCTGCAAGGCCTCGGCTAATTACAGTTACTGAAACTGACCTTTCCACCATGTTTGTTGGGCTTTTAGCAGCATTTTTAATGGAATTATCTGAATATCAAAACCTGACCGCATTTGCTCTACAATAAGTTTGTTCTTCAGTTTAGTGGATAATACTCTAGTATTGTATTACTCTGTTAATTAGCTCTAATTAAAGCAGATGTCTGAACATTGCTGACCAAGGTTTCTGGCATTAGGCGATAAATTATGACTTGTGATACCATATAAAAAACATGGCAACAGCCAACGAGTGGCTTCAAAATGCAAATCCAAAACTATATAATGACTGATGTCACAGTCAATGTTTTATACAGTCTAGGTCTGCATCCCTTTGCATTCCATCAAGATGGCAAGGAAGCATGCTACTGCTGGCTGATCAGTCTTAAACTGGACCTATTAAGATTTCCTGTAACAGTGAGCAAATGTCAGTTTATATCAGACTGTTCTTATGCTCTGTTTCTGACATTTTTTTTCCTACCCTTAGAGTTTTGTGATGAGTTATCCTTTATAATGTCATCTCAAGCACAGAAAGAAGCCCCAGCCACTTGCTGTTCAAACCATCCATCCATCCATTTTCTTCCGCTTATCCGAGGCCGGGTCGCGGGGGCAGCAGCCTAAGCAAAGAGGCCCAGACCTCCCTCTCCCCAGCCACCTCCTCCAGCTTATCCGGAGGAACACCAAGGCGTTCCCAGGCCAGCCGAGAGATATAAACTCTCCAGCGTGTCCTGGGTCTGCCCCGGGGCCTCCTCCCGGTGGGACATGCCTGGAACACCTCACCCAGGAGGCGCCCAGGGGGCATCCTTGTCAGATGCCCGAACCACCTCAGCTGGCTCCTTTCGATGTGGAGCAGCAGCGGCTCTACTCTGAGCCCCTCCCGGATGGCCGAACTTCTCACCCTATCTCTAAGGGAGAGGCCAGCCACCCTTCGGAGGAAGCTCATTTCTGCCGCTTGTATCCGCGATCTCGTTCTTTCGGTCACTACCCACAGCTCGTGGCCATAGGTGAGGGTAGGGACGTAGATCGACCGGTAAATTGAGAGCTTCGCTTTTACACTCAGCTCCCTCTTCACCACGACGGACCGGTGCAGCGTCTGCATTACTGCAGCTGCAGCCCCAATCTGTCTGTCGATCTCCCGCTCCCTTCTCCCATCACTCGCGAACAAGACCCCGAGATACTTGAACTCCTCCACTTGGGGCAGGAACTGATCCCCGACCCGGAGTGGGCACTCCACCCTTTTCCCGCTGAGAACCATGGCCTCAGATATGGAGGTGCTGATCCTCATTCCCGCTGCTTCACACTCGGCTGTGAACCGTTCCAGTGCGAGCTGGAGGCCCTCACCCGATGAAGCCAACAGAACCACATCATCCGCAAAAATCAGAGATGAGATTCTGAGGCCACCAAAGCGAAAGCCCTCCGCCACTTGGCTGCGCCTAGAAATCCTGTCCATAAAAATTATGAACAGAACCGGAGACAAACGGCAGCCCTGGCGGAGCCCATCACCCACCGGGAACGAGTCCGACTTATTGCCGGCAATGCGAACCAAGCTCTTGCAACGGTTGTATAGGGATCGAATGGCCCGTAGCAATGGGCCAGACACCCCATACTCCCGCAACACCTCCCACAGGACACCCCGAGGGACACGGTCGAATGCCTTCTCCAAGTCCACAAAACACATGTAGACTGGTTGGGCAAACTCCCATGCACCCTCAAGTATCCTCGAGAGGATAAAGAGCTGGTCCAGTGTTCCGCGACCAGGACGAAAACCGCATTGTTCCTCCTGTATCCGAGGTTCGACTAGCGGACGAACTCTCCTTTCCAGCACCCTGGCATAGACTTTCCCAGGGAGGCTGAGGAGTGTGATCCCCCTGTAGTTGGAACACACCCTCCGGTCCCCCTTCTTAAAGATGGGGACCACCACCCCGGTCTGCCAGTCCACGGGTACTGCCCCTGATCTCCACGCAACATTGCAGAGGCGTGTCAACCAGGACAGCCCTACAACGTCCAGAGCCTTCAGGAACTCGGGGCGGACCTCATCAACACCTGTTCAAACCTTCTGTTTCAAATGGACAGCAAATAAACAGAAAGTTGGCTTGAAGCTAAAATGGCTTTTTTTTTCACACAGTGGATGGACTGAGGGCCCAGTATAAGCAAAATAAGCAATGTATCCAACTGTGACTCATGCAAATCTACTCCAGGAGAGTCCAAGATTAAAAATAGGAAGCTGCAAATCAGCATATAAGTAACCCTCGAGGGGGTGAACATTTCAGGAATAGATGAATATAATTTTTTAACTATCCTGCCTTCATGTTTTAGTAACTCGGGCTAAAGTTATAGAAATCATCTGTATTAGAAAAAAAACAACTTTTACAGTGTGAAAAATTCATAATATTCTGAAACATCACGTTGAAGTTTTTAAATCTGCAACAGCACTTTTTTCCCCATTGGGAAATTTACATTCAGATGGGCTGAAGGCAACCCTAGGGCACATCTGCAGCCAATCAGAGCAGCTACCTGCATTTATTTAACACCAAATACATCGTCATGCTCACCTGTGTGAGCAACATAACCTTTCTAACAATGGATGCTGAAACTACTACAGGTAGCTGCAAAAACAACCATAGAGTAATAGTATGAATTTCACTCTATTATGTCTCTAGACCTCCTACTCATGTTCACTACTCTTAAACTCTCAGAATAGTCAGCACAGTGTGGTCATAATTGCACAGAATAAAAAGCTCCTAGTCCAAATGACTGGTTATTCTATTTAATAATACATGGAAGAAGAATTTCTTGTGGTGGTAAATTATACATGAAAACTCTGGCGGTGAATTACAGACCCACCATGCAAAGGTACATGCTGAAACAACGCTTTGTGACTGGCGGTAACCAGCTGAGAGGATGATTAGTGTTCATGCTTGAAGATTGTGAGTGCAAAGGTTGAGTTAAATCACTGTTAAACACAAACAAATTTGTGAGTGGAGTGAATATTTTTAAAGAGGAAAACTGACAATATTTATTTGATTAGACAAGAAAAATTAATGCATTTTTTTTCTTACACCCTGTGTGTTCATGGTTTTCTCTTTTTCAGCCTTTAGAGCGCTGACGTACTGACAGCTCATATCGGAGCTGGCCTTGGCTCGTGCAGCCTGGAGTAAGTGATTTACTACGTGTGTCACTCATCCTTGGCCTTTAAGATGAAGTCATAAGTCTAGCAGATGTTCACAGGCGAAACTGCACTTTGAAATCAGTGTGAGCCCTCTACAGGTCAAGTAAGAAACTCACTTTCACAGGCACAAGATGATCCATCTGTATTCCTTAAATTTAACAGGATGCATTATCACTCAAGCACCCAGCCTTTATTAAATATGGCAAGTGCATTGTATAAGCAGTGGAATACTTAATTTTGCCGCCTGCTATGAGGTTCAAAGTGGTCCTCTCCCCCATCCCCCTTTTTCTATTCCGGGTGTTACCAGATGTGACCTGAGCAGAATCGCTGACTGAGCGCACCTTTCATGGAAATGAGGTAAGACTTATGATTTGCCCCAGAGCCAAAAGGTCTGCCTGGAACACAAAGAGAGGAGCGCTTTGGAAATGTTGAGCTGATAGTGCAGAGCAGAGTCTGCCTCTGGTGCACAGAAACCCTTTTATTAAAACAGTGTGTGGGGGGAAAATACAATGTGATGTTTCTCTTTTTGGGTAAGGCAGCACGCTTCACACCTGAAAGTGACATATACCAGTCAGATATGAAGTGCATCTTTGTTTGAAGCATGTCTTCGCTCAGAGATTTTTTCATTGCTTTTCATCACTATTATACATACATCTGTGTACAGTACTGAACATCTGTTTTCACAGACCCCTTATTTACTGGTTTAAACTTACAGAAACATCATTATTCCAATTTCCCCAATTATTTTTCAAGCTCACGCCAATGTATCCTAACAGAGTTTTACCTGAAAGCTGTATCTGTATTCCTTGAATGATGTCGCCACCTTCAGTCGGACACTTGTACATGCACTGCTTTGCAGAAAATGCTGACATTGGGTTTCTGTGTCATTTGAAGGTGATTAGAATGAGTCAAAACAGGTTTTTATTTTTAGATAAAACTGTATGATGAAATATATTCTCCATACTGGTAGTAATCACTGAAAGAAGAGAAACGAGTGAGCAGCAGAAGAGGCTAAACAGTTAAGTAATGTTGGAGGGAAGAGGCCGAAGTTGGCCTTTAATGCAGGGTTGTCAAGCTCCAGTCATCGAGAGCTACTGTCCTGCAGCTTTTAGATGCAACCCTGTTCCGACACACCTGAACCAAATACATGGCTTGTTACCAGGCCTTCGCCGAACTTGATGGGACGCTGAAGAGGTAATTCAACCATTTGATTCAGCTGTGTTGGAGTATGGACGCATCTAAAAGCTGCAGGACAGTAGCTCTCAAGGACTGGAGTTGGACACCCCTGTCAATCAACAAAAGATAGTGCCCGAAATTAGAGCTTGACTGGAATTTCAAAGAGAAACAGAGAACAATTAGAATTGCACATGAACAGCAAAATCATTTATGGTATACATGGACGATTCTTGAAGAAGTGTAATCTGCACGAATAAAATTAAGCAATATGCCAACTGGTGCTGTTTTAACACCAGTTTTTGTTGTTATGATTTTTTTTTTAAATTTAAGTTTATGACATACCACTCAGAGAAACATACAGCACCAAGTCCTCAGTTAATGAGTGTTGTGACTCATGTAGCCTAGAAGAGATCATTTTGTTTCCTTTACCACAGCAGCACCTACAGGAGCAAAAGCACTCAGGGATGGGGCACTCATGCTGTGTCGAGCTACCAAATCGCTGATGTTTTGAAACACTCCGCCGGACTGTGGTTCCAAACGCACAAGTCACACGTGATCGAGGAGTTTCGGCAGGTAAACCACCTGTCGAAACTCCTTGATCACGTAATGCAGTATGTTTTTTGAACAATGACGGCAGTTCACTTCTAACCGCGAAACATCGTCGTGGTAACTTAAGCTGTGAACCTGCTGTTCCAGGGCAGGACCCGTAGTTCAACATGCCCAGGGTATCTTTCCGTTATGCGGATTCACTTACCCCAACACCTGCAACCGAATTGCTGATTGTAGAAATTTAGAAATAAATCTAAAAAAAAAAATAGAAACTCAAATAATAAAGCTGACCCTAATTATTTCTTATTGATCGTCAGGGAGACACGAGGGCACTTTGACGCCGCTGTCTGCACATGGAGCTCTCCGAGGGATCTTCCTGGAATGGTGACGCTGTTTTCGGAGAACTGATTGATCATAAAACGCTGAATTCATTCCTACTTGATCAGGCTAAACAACCTGCTCCGGAGCAGCTTATTTTCAGCATAAAGAGCACTTTGGCGATGTGCACAGATAAGAATTGAGATACCTGGACAAGAGAAAAGACGAAATATTTCGGTAACGCCAGGGTTAACCCTTGGTTTTGTGCACCACAATGGTGGTTCACCTCTTATCGAGGTAACAAACTAAAGCAGTTTCCACGCCTGCTTTATTAGGTTACTGTTGCTCACCTTTGATGTTAAAAGTGAATGTGAATGCAGTTTTGGGGCTCTAATGTGCAGCCGCCACCTCGCATTTAACATTATTGCGCCATAGCTTAATAAATCAGACATGCAAATCGCTTTAGCTTCTCAACAGTTCAAAGTCAAATTAATTTAACTGATTGACGAGGTGTGGTATGTAAGGCAGAAAAAGATAAACGTCCATGGGGCACAGTTATGTGCTCTGCGCCTTCAGTGTAGTGGCAGCCATCCAAAGTAAATCTTGTAATATATTATCATTCATGTCAATTAAAATATCATATGTGAATTGTTCACTGACAGGTTTTAAAGTGTGCTGCATCAAAGCATCTAAACTTATTTTGTGATTTTTTTTTTTTTCTGTTATTTTTATTTTGGTTTTTGGCTAAAGGGTTCTTGTTTTCCTCCTCCTCTTGGGCACCATGTCTCTCCTCTCTCTCCCTCCACCCTGTTATTGAGAGGTTGGGGAGAATCCACATTTGGTAACAGTATAACACACTGCTTAGTGATGTGAATCCATCATTATGAATGTGGGCAAACAGAGGGTGCCTTGGCTTTACTATGGATTTGACTTTGACTACATCTCCACTCTTACCTCTCCCCCTCTCTCTTTCTCTTTCCTGTCTTTATCCTGCTCTCTCTCCCTCTTTGTGCTGTCATGGAAAAAGATTTTACAACCAAATTGACTCTTATCAATTTATACTACTGACATTGAAATTAGAGGTAACCACCTTGCTTTCACCTGGATTTAGCTTTCCCCCTCTTCATTTAAATAACATGAAAAACAACATGACTAACAATGAGGGGGAAAGGATTACTATAGCTCAGGGTTTCCTTCTGTGCTTGTAAATGAACAATAAAGCCCAGAATAAGAAACTTTAACAAACTAAACAAATTAGCTAGTAATCTCTAGCAATCGAGCCTACGTTAGCTAACTTCCTTAACACTATCTAGTAAACAAAAAGCAGACACTTTTTGAGTCACAGCAATTTCCCTGTTTTAATGTAATCCGAACAGTTTGCAGTCTTTCTTGTTAATCTTTAACGTAAAGTTCCTTTTAAATCTGCACCACCGATTTGTGTCAGTTTTCTCTTCATCTCCTTTTTCCAACAGCAATGCGAATCTGATTTATTAACAGCAAACGTGGCTATCGAAGCATGCAAAGTCTGCTGTATCCTTTTTTTAGGGGTGCTGTGGTGAAATTTAGAGGTGTTAGAGGACCCCCAATAAGGGTCTAAACTTGCCAATGCAGAAAATTCAGGGTTAACGTTGAAGTTAACTGGATTAGCCAAAAGCCTGCTTCATGGTACACTGAAAAAAAAAGTTCTTTCAATTTACTTGATTTTATTGTGTACATCGGTCCCACATAATATGAATAAGTATGACTGACTTAATTTTCCACTTTCCCGTAATTAATGCTTGTCAAATCAAATTATTTTATTTACATCAGATTACTTAAAAAAAATCATGTTTGATGTACTAATATTAATCTGTTATCATAATATCAATGTATTGCATAATGTCAATATATTTTAATGTTTAACACCAACTTATTTTTATTTGCCAGTGGTACGCAATGATATTATGTAATGTAAACACATTGCAATTATGTTCCTGCAACGCAACTTATGGCTTTAAATCCTACTTAATTTTTTCAATTGAAATATTAACTGATCATTATTGACAAAAAAAGGCAAAGACTGAGTGCTACTGAACAATTCACGTTTATTAAACTGTAACAGCAGTGAAAGCAGCAATTCTGCCATGAACAAGTCCAAAATCACATCCATATAAACTTGTTAACACATTTTTAAAGATAGCCTGCAGAAATAACTAAAAGAAAAAGTTAGTTTGAGAATATATTTACAAATATTTCACAAAAAACTGACCTTAGCAGCAAATAAAAGAAAGTGCTTATAGATGATCCTGTCATCTCTTACATATAACATTTGTATTAATTACACAATTGAAAATGTAAACTAAATTAAGACTACCTGAAAAAAAGCAACACGCTTTTATGAATAAACAGATTTACACAAGTATAACTTGTGTATTATTTGACAACAGTTTCAGCTTCTGTACAAGTATTTATCTGTACAAGATTTCAACTAAGTTGAGCCTTAAATGACATTGTTACATAACCAATACCAAACACCTACATGAATTTTAATCTTCATTTTAAACATGTAAGCAGGACATTAAGGTTGACTTAGAACATATTGCTAAAAATCGTCAGTAAAAATTTCTTACAACATGATACCAAAAGGAAAAATCATCCTGCATTGCAGTCACATGAGGGGAAAGCAATAAAAACATAAGCAGTATAACGTTACTGAACACAAAATGAAAAACTGCAAAGAATTGCAGAAGTGCAGTCTTTGACTTCTCAATGAAACAGATGGTTTTTGAAAGCAAGAACTTTAGAGAGTTTAGCTCCATCCAGTTCCAAGAAAACCTTCTGGAAAACGTCAAAGTTGTAGCGAAGGTCAGCAGGGTAGGCAAGGTTTAAGGCATACATGAGTCCAAATAGCATTATCACAGCAAATGCTACATTATCCAAATTCTTCGCCACCCTGATGCCTGCAAGGACAACTCTTGTTTATCTGCTGAAGCTTGCTCTTTAATCAGAATCAGAATACTTTATTGATCCCTGGGGGAAATTATTTTTTTGTTACAGTGCTCCATTATAAACCAACATTAAGACAAGACAGACAATACGCTAACTAAGAATAGTACAAATATACATATACACACACACACACACACATATATATACACAACAATTATAACATTTCATCCAAAGAGGATCATGTTCAGTGAATGTTGAGGCTTAATCACTTACATTATCCATTTATGCCACAATTCTTTTCAGTATTAGTCCAAGCTCTCCTCTTCTGTTGACCAACTTCACCAGGTTGTCCAAGTGGAGAGCCACCTGAGCCAGGAACTTTGTCTGAGGGGGGATGGTGGCAATTCTCTTAAACTCAGCGTTGATCTGAAAACATGAGCACAGAGGAATGAGCTTCAAAGGTTTAATACCTGGAAGAAGGCTGCAATCACTCATGCTGAAGAAATGGGCTGTCAAATAACAACTGTGCCTTAACCATTTTAGGCTAATACCACAAGAACACCGTGTATGAGGCAAACCTTACCTCATGGAAATCAAATAGATCAGGCCATCTTGCCATGAAAGCCTCCACCATTCATCACGAACAACTTCATGTCTTCTGTATGAAAAAGTCTTTTCCATCTTGAGTTTCACCAACTCTGTTACTTTTTTTTATGTCCATGTGGTGGGCTTTGACATGTCAATAGCTTTAAGAGTCCCTTTGTCTGCTACTTCTGAAACTGAGGTGAGGTTAAGAAACTCATTCCCAAACAAGGAATCCATAAACTGAAGTCTGAAACTGCCCTGAAGACAACACTGTCTCTTGACTTCAACGATGAGATCCTCAGTTGATTCAGGTGCTCCATTAGAGAGTGAGCCTTCGACAGGTTACGTCAGCCAAAACAGTCTTTAGGACCATAGGACTCCCCATAGGACTCTGTAGGCAAAAAAGAATTACATATTCAGAAAGAATCATTTCAGTTTAGTTTTCATAAAGCTATCCATACCCAATAGTCAAAGTTATAAAGATCAGACATAAAAAAAAAAAGAAGAATTTATCTAATGAAATACATGAGACTGAACCTATTACACTTATATGAACACCTTTTATTTCTATATGCCTTTTTAAAGTCACAATGTGGACTGATCCAATCTCATAGTCAACCAATGGATAAGTTTCAAGGAGTTCACAGAGTGAAATGAGAGTGAATATTCTTGTGGATACTGGGCTGAGCTCAAAAGCTCTGTCGTGCTCTCTGTACCAGCCACCAAGCTCTCTGACAATGTAGAATATGCTGTGGTACAATGCAGATATGGTTTTTCAGTATTCTGGCAATCCACCTGCTGCCCTTTGGGCCAGTACCATTCCCTTTCTATAAGTTATACTCTTTATGTCACACACTGTCCAAGGTCGACCCCTACAATGTCAGGGAATATGTACCTAATGATTTAAGCTATCTCCTCTTTAAGTCTTTAACTCTTTAAATCCACTAGAAAGGCCGATACAGCTGAGCCCTCTAATTCAGAATTGCCAAGAGATGGGGAGTTTAGATGGTAAGCTATCATCATCTGATGTTTTGACTTCTGTAATCATAAAGGTAAAAATTCCACCATCACAAGAAAACATTAATTTTAATTGAAAAAGGGTATTCCAGTCCAGAAGAGCATGGTTTCTTTAAAGTACCAATCTTTCTCTCATTTATACATAATGTTTTGAGAAGCAGCTCACATATGTTCTACACAAAGTAGAAAAAGGAGGGGGGGGGGGTTCCTAATTTTTGTTAGGACGATGTTGGAAAATTCACAATACATCACTTAATAAGACACTCTGTTGAACAAACTTATCTCCTTGTAGATATCTGCTGTATTATTTGAGCTTCACCAATAGAATAGTCAAGTAAGTGACACTTCACCTAAAACAATGACTAAATAGAAAAATGATTTGGCATTTACGGGCACAGGTTCTTAAACCCACGTCTAAGGTGGCAGGATCCTTATTATAACTTGAGTGCGTGTCAGCAGCAAGAATTAAGGTATGGCACTGTGGGGCTCCCAGCTTCTTAAACTCTGACGGTTACAGCCGGACTAATTAGCCACTGTAGCCATAACTAGCACGAGTAACACAAACACTATTGCGCTCTCTCAGTGACGTTTTAACTTGCTAAGCCATCAAAAACGTCAGTGCTCTGTGTCACATGCATAAATTCCATATCTGACCGACAACAGCTGCAATTTGTTACTATTTTTCAGCTTTAGCCACAAAGCTAATACCAACTTTAGCTAGCACTGTAAAAACAACATGCAGATGCATTACAGATTACGTTTCATATAGCATGCACTACAACTATTCTGTGAAAACGTACCCAACTAAAACAAATGTATTTAAATTACTTACCTTCTCAGTATGCCTGACTCAGTGCCAAAGGTTGCATGTGGCTAAACAGTCTTCCAGAATCTGGCGGTCAATTGCGCTCTCCTTAAATTATGTTGTTGTCTTATTGGATAAGACTCTAGGTCTTATTATCCAATCATATTTAGTTGTTGTCTTTGAATATATTGCATCATTTCCGGTTGTGGTCAAACATGATTACAATGGTTTTAGTATTCTAATTTAATCACTTTAAATCAATGCAAGAAAAATGAGTAGTCTCAGTATTGTTTATAATCAAGTAAATGCTACTTTATTTAATCATGTAAATAAGAGAAACATGAAAGGCTTGTGTAGCATTAACTAAATTCATTTGTGCAAATTCAAAAGCCTGCCAATTCCCATTTTTTCAGTGTACAGGCCTCAGGGCCTAGATTCAGTGTAATCAAAACCTCACACAGAGTGAATAAAACATCAAGGCCATGTCACGAGATAAGGCACCCACAGCACTCTAAGTTGTAAAAACATTAACAAAAATTTCTTCATCCTCCCTTAAGCAATCGCTGAACCGTGACATTTACTCACATTTAAAGAGTATTGGTCAGTGTGAAATAGGCTGTTCCAAATAGTTAGAATTAGCCTGCGATAACTTAATGAATGTTACCTTTTAATTCATTTTTAAAGAAGCAAAACACATTTAGGCATTTGTTTATTTAAAATATTTCTCTTTGAATTACTGAACTGAAGCTGTTTTGACACAAATCCTCAAAAATCAACCAAACACACCCAAACTTTGGATTTGCCTTTTTTTCAGGGCTGGGGGCAAACCTGTGTGCTTATCACGATAAACACAGCAGTCTTTGCTTCATCTAGTTTGCTTTCTAAATTGCTTGGTTGTGCAGTGCACAGAATAGATGTCTACTACAGTCACAGCTTGCTGGCTTGAACAATCAAAATGGTCTTTGTTTGTTTGTGTGACGATTTCTCCAAAGCACGTATTAGCCATAATTATTGATCTGGTATATATAATAAGCAGCCTTGTTTAGTGTTGTGCAATGCTCGTCTGCGTCACTGTTTCACAAAATGTCATTATCAAGATATGACAACAGCAAGCCAGTAGGCGTGACCGTGGAGATGGATGTCAGACTGTTTTTAAACCTTTCCAACACAACTGCTTGAAAATGTCTAAGCCCTGCTTTGCCCATCACTACTCAGAAGTGACAAAACCTTAAAATATACCTTACCAATACAATTACTGCACATGTATAGTTTGGAGGTCTGTGTCGAATTAGCCTGCTTCATTGAACAAGACAAAGCCCTACCATCTACCACACCTGATACACGGGCTTTTGTTACTCAGCACCTCCCACTAATACACCCATTATTGTCAGTACTGCTGATTCTCTTGCAAATCTACATTCACATACACTGCATTTTCTTAATCTGGCCATTTCATAATATATTTCTTTATTTTTGAGATGTGTGAGAAACTCTGAAGCCCAGAGAATAACAAGTAAGAATAACAACTTAATAGGATTGTAAAATATATGTTATGTGGCACCAACATAACTGTTGCTATCATGTCATGTATTTGACCATCCAGTGCTGTGACAAAGTATTTCCTCCTTTCCTGATTTCTTAATTTTTTGCATTTTTTTGCAATTTTGCAATTGTCACATTCCATCAAACTAGTTTGAATATTAGACAAAGACAAGCCAAGCGAATACAACATGTCGTTTTAATTTATTATGTGAAAAAAAGCCTTTTAAGTCACGAATTTCAGTTTCACAGGCCACACCCAGGCCTGAATACTGCAACACCTGCTGAATGAAGAAATCCTGTAAACAGAACCTGTCTGACAAAGTGACACAGGAAACAGTTGAGAAACAAAGTCACTGGCATCTATCAGTCTGGAAAGGTAAAAATGCTAAAAATGATATTAAAGAATCAAATCAGACTTTTTTTGTTACTCTTTTCTCCAACAGTGTTGGACGGCATTTATTCCAAACCTTTTGTTAAAATAAGTATCACCACAGGGTTGGCTGTACGTGATATTTCTCCATGCTTTGTACTGCAGTAATTATTGTTCATCTTACAATGATTGTTTCCAACAGTGCGTGCTGTGAGTTACAGTAATCTACTTCAGCCATCTATGTTATACTGGTCATGTGGATTCTGATCAGTCACCAGATTACACAGACACTCCAGTCACTGTCTGAACCATAGCATGCCATGACCACATGGCCATAATAAGAGCTACTATATATTTATTATACATGATGTGATTTGGCATTCGCTAGAGTAATAATATTTTCAGCAAATGGGGGGAAAGGTTCAAAGCAAAGGACACTCTGGGAGAGAGAGGAAGCAGACAAAGAGGGGGGGGGGAACTGGACATTATCCAGATGCTTCAGCTCAATCTCAGAAATGGCTCTTAGCCTAGAGAATCCTTAAATAACTACCTCTCCCCAACAGAGTGCGATTCAAGCCATCAAAATATTTTGCCACTATTCTTGCTGGCAGACATGCTGTCAGAGCTCGTCATCATTTACACAGCTTATACCAGGTGGCATCATGTCACCATTTGTTTTTCTAAGTGTCATTCCAGGTTGCCGCTGGTAAAGCTTTACAAATCCTGAAGGTGACAGCAGTGGATCCTGCTAGCCTGTACAGCAAAGCCACTTTATTAGTGGTCAGCCTGAAGCCAGGACTGCAACAGTGATGCAGACAGCTTCTGAGTAGAATATTAAGACAGTAATTTACAGCTAAACTTCTCTGAATTTCTTATGTGATTTTCTAACCCAATATGACCTTTTGTAAACTGCAGATATTTATGTAAACAGGGATTTATGGCCCTAAATATTCCATTTTTTCTGTTTGTGTTGTGCATCTGATCAAATCTGTACATGCTTCAGGGTTTTATACTGGAGTCATTTTTTCCCCAAATGAACGCAAACAAATGAAAAAGTAACCACGAAACTTCTCAATTGCCTTGTTTTTAAATCCAGTGGAAATGGTAAAAGTTACAGCTTTTTTTTTCTTCAGAGGTTCAAATGCTGCCTGGCAATAATTGACTTGTTTTGCTCCACATTAAGTGGTTTGTGGGTAAAAGCAGAGTGAGTAGCGCCATGCAGATAAACGCAGAAAATAGAAACTTCAAAGCAGATACATAAACCATTTTAGTGTCAGGGTGAGCTGGTAGAGTTTTACGATTGAAAATTGTGTAATTGCACAGTTTAGAAGAAGAAAAATTGACTTCTATCATTGAGACTGTACTTTCTTTAGCTACAAGTATATGAAAGAAGGTCTACCAAAAAGGAAAAGCAAACAAGCTTTGGACTGCAGGCTTGGTCAGTAGAGTTCAATAAAATTGTTTTTGCCTGATCTTAGATGAAACGCTTTCAATATGCAGCTCCCTTTTCCTCGGGCATGGGATTTATTTTAGTCAAGTACAATTTATCTTTGATCATATTAGAATTTTTGGCTTCAGCTGTATGGTGTAAAGTGCCCTTAACTACAGCACTGAACCACCAGGGCTTCCAGTTCATGTGGCCTTAAAGCACATAATCTATTTGCTATAATTAGTTTCAGCATCAGTACGATAGGCTGGCCATGCGGCTAGCACCGTCTTCCTGGGTAATTTCCCTCATATCTGCTAACCACAGCACCCTGCCCACTATTATTTTCTCCAAGGGCTGGATGACATTTGGAATCATGGTGTAGAAATGTGGGTTCACACAGCAAAGCTTTTGGCAACCAAGCTTTACCACAACAGAGCTAAAGAGGGCAGATAAAGGTTATGAATTTAGTTCTAACCTTGACCGGTTATAAAAGGTCACTGCTGTTTTTGTAGGGAGTTCATTTACAAGTTGTTTCAGAAAGTCATGCTTCGTATGGTATGTTCTGTTGCAGAGTCTGACTTTTGAATACCAAGAATAACAACACTACATACTATTTACATCAGTAAAGATGTACAGATGTTTGTACACATTCATATTCATAGCAATAATTTAATTATTAAACAATTAAAAGTTGTCAGAAATTACAGTGTATAATGAATTGGGTAGTACCAGTAAAACAAGGCTTTAAGACTTCTGCCAACTAAATGTGTCTAAATTCGCTGCTTCTCAGCTCAAGGACAGCAATCTCTCAGAAGACAAAGGGGGCCGGAGCACACTGATTAATTTGCAGTCTTTAATTTTACAAATACTTAAGGGCTGTGAATTAATCAGTGTGTTTCTGTTCCTTTTGCTCTTCTCGAAAAGTTACTAAATCTGAATTTTAGAATAGAAAACAAATTTGAAAATACAATCCACACAGTAAAAGTGCATTTAGTGAATCCTCGGGCTTGCTCTAACTATTACTATAAATACAACTAGCAAATCAATAAACTCAGCTTCTCTCTCACCCGCTATCTGTGGCTCAGCACAATTGCTGTAATGAATTTAGATGCTAAAAGTAAATAAAATGAAAACTGACATCCTGTTCCATAATCTTAGGAGCATGAAAAAAAAACAAGTTTGTGAAGACGTTTCACCTCTCATCCAAGAGCCTTCTTCAATTCTAAAAACAAATGGTGCCCAGTGAGGTTTTTCCCCTTTGGAGGAGGTCATTGACCTACTATTGACCATGTGCGTCATCACGAGTCAAGGTGAGAAAAAAGGCGTGGACAATTACAATCATCAGGGGTTGAGGGGAGACCTTAGTAAGACCTTGCCTCACTATACCATGTGTGTGATTGGAGTCACCTGAGGCAAGGTATGAAGCGCCTGGGAAGGAATCTCAGGACTGCATTGTATGCAGGTGGCTAATAGCTGGTGTTGTAAACCACCACCTCTGTTCAGCAATGGTCATCCACTGTGGATATAGATGGCCTCTTTTACTCGTCTCTCAAACCATATGTCTTATTGGTCCATGCACTTGTGGAGTGGCTGTTTGCAATCTGCTATTTAGACATCCAAGCACTTGTCACTGCACTGCACACACTACATTGTTTAGCTTGTATTTGGGAGTTTTGTCTTTGAGTTGACAAAACATTTTTGTCTAAGGGCGTGGCTGGGTCTGAAGTACACGGGGATGTCATGGTTGGAGAGAATTTTCCTCAGTTTCTTAAACAAACCTGCTACATAAGCAATGGCAATGTTGTTTGGTTTGTCATTCTGTTTCTCCCTAGTTGGTATCTGACTTTTTTTTCTGTGCATCTTTGTGGATTTCTGGTGAGGTGAGATGTCTTCAGAAACTTTAAAAAGTCCATGTTCTTTTTTTAAGCTCTTAAGAGTACCATGAATGGATGACTGAGAACCTACACAGACATCCAGCTCCATACTACATAATATACAAAACAGCCTTTGCTGCATTTGCAGTGGGAAGAGTGATGAAAGTATTTATATTCAAAACAATCATCATGTACAGTAAATCCTCTAATGGATGTGCTTGTTAGTTCCAAAGACAATAATATTTCCTCACAGCAGACATTCATTCAATATGCATAATAAGAAAAGAAGTGAAATATTATTAGTGGCTTATTAATAAACTGTGACAGTGTGAGAGTGAGCCACCAATCCAAGTAACCAGAAAACTGAAACCAAACACAGCTAAATTAAATTTAGTCATCAGTATTTAGTGTTTATTATCTGTGCTTCCCCTACTGGGACAAAACCAAATATTTTGTGTTTAAAACTTGCATACTAATACCAATTACAGCATCCTACAAAGATCAGTAGTACATACACATAGTATATAATGTATACTTTTAGTACCAGAGAAGAAATCTGTGATCTATTGCCACCACAAAGGCTGTTAGCCACAGTAAAGCAGAAGCAGGCTCTGTGGTCCCCCTGATGTAAGTAACTGATAGAAACTATTAAGCGCCATAGAAACCACAACAAAGAGCTGTAAAAACCAATGCCTTATAGTTATAAAGTGTTATAAAGATATTAAGAAATAAGCGACAAACAGCACAGACGCTTTGTCACCTGAACTCTGACTGAAACAGAGTTTAAGTGGTGGGTGTAATGCAGTACACTGTTATCAGCAGTAACCATACCTTATTAATGGCACACTCACAATCATTCTGACAGACTAGACGTGATCTAAGTTACTTTTGTTTTGCAGGTTGGACGTAGAAAATTAACATCTTCTTTTCACTGGAAATTTTCTTATCTAAATGTCCAGTTACATGAGTGCAAATCTACAATCAGCTCATGCCGCTTTTCATTTCCTGTTTTAGCGTGACCTAACTTTTGTGACTCTTTAGAAAAAAAGTGAAAAAGTAAATAAGTTTTTAAAAAAAACAATCTACCGCAAATTTTATGGATTGGTTCTTTGGTCTTTTTTGTTTTTTTGTAATTCATCCATTTGACAAAAATGAACTACCTTCTAGCTTTCTTTATGCACTCAGGGTCGTGTGTCAACTCCATCAGGGTATCCTTTAAGCACAGAACTCAAACAGAAGCAACCGTTGCGATGCAGCAGGAAATTACATGTTGCTAAATCTGACAGGTATGTTTGGAAAATCACTAGAAAAGTGCTGAGTCATTATTTGCACTCTAGATATGTGTCCTTGAATGGCATATTGAGACCTCTGTGGGCTGCAGCTGGCAGCTGAAATTGACCACTGACCCCTCACTATGCAGCTATCACATTACTAATTATGTATTATAAATATCACTGCTCACCATGCTTCAATTGAGAATTAAAATTGCGTCCCCAGACTTTATTTGGCTTAAGGCAAAGGCACAAAACACTATGGTTTTATTTGAAGCATCCCTAATGAACAATGCTTTCTGAACTCTTGTTTGTAGTTAACCCTGATCTTTGGCCTCCCTGCTGCACCCACATGCCAACAATATCAGGCTCCACACAGCCCATTCAAGAGTAGGCGTGCAGAGGAGAAACGCTGTGGAGATCCCACACCTTAAACCTCCTTTCCTATAGGTGTCACTATACGCGGACGCCCCACCCCACTTCACTCTACTCCTCATCCCACCCACTAAAGCTCCGCGAAAGGGTGTGCTTTTTGAAGGCTGTATGAGGCTATAATACAGCTGCAGACAAGTCAAGTCGCCACTTGGTTTGACACCACGGGAAAAAAAAAAGCCTCCGAGGCAGAGGGGGAGCATACGCACAAGTACCCCCACCCCTCGCATCCTCCATCTGAGCTCAGCACAGGGTCTAGTCTCTCCGGACATACCGTGGAGATGCGGAACACACGAAGGTTAATATAAAAAAGTTGGTGCAGTCGGGGCACATGATGAACACATAATGTGGCAGCTGCCGTGTAGCTTCTATTCAAGGTCAGTATCTGAGCACGGCCGCCTCACGGACGACTGTCTTAGGTAGGAGGGGGAGAGAGGAGACGCTGAAGGGATGCCGCTGTGCCTCGTTTACCTCCAGCATCAACGATGACATCTTCCACCGAAGAAGACGTTGATAGTCAATGACAAGGAAACGGACAAACTTGTGAAACGCCGCTACGAAGAGCAACTGAGGTCACTGGGCTGTTGTAAAAGGAAAAAAGATACTCTTTCAGCATCTTGGCGTTTCCTGCTTTCTTTCCACAACGACCTGTGCTGGAAGCGGCTGTTTACCCTGCTACAACAAGCGAAGAAGTCTAGCTAGCTACCGTTAACTGACATAATGAGGGGTCTGGTTCGGTTTCGCTTTGCTTCAGTGTCAGTTTGACGAACTGACTGTCAGAATCTTCTACGGTTGACGAGTTTTAACTAACGCGACACTACGAAGCGATAACTGGCACAACTTCCTTAAACTTGCCCGGTTTTTCAAGCCGACTTGTTAAAAAAACCCAAACAAACTCGGATTCATTTTCATTCAAGGTCGCCTTTATTTTTCAGCAGTAATGCCTTCCAGGACTGTGTCACACGGGTCTTCGGGCCGGCTTCGTGGACTGTTCTTGGTGATGGTTTTAGTGTTTCTGGAGGGCTCCGTGTTTACCGTCGCTGTTGCCAGCTCCGACCAGCATTCTCCTACCACGGCACACAAAGCGACTGACCATGGCAGTCACAACAACACTGGAAAGGCTTTCCCTGTGCTAGACTTGAACTACGAAAACGTACGGGTCCCGTTTGAAATCTCATTATGGGTCCTCCTTGCCTCTTTGATGAAATTAGGTGAGTGTGATGTTATGTGAAAGCTCCACGTGACCTGTCAGTATGAGTGCAGCCTTTTCTGGAAATACCTGATTTAGTGTTATCTTATTTACCCAAATTCTATAAGTCTCTCCTACATCGGGTAACAGCCAGTTTTTCAGGTGAATAATTACATTATGAAAAACATGCAGAATTACAGTTCATAGACGGCACATTTGAATCAAAAGAGTTGAGTTAAAGTGCAGTTTTAGTAGATCGCACAGATAAATCATATGGAATGGAAGTTGTCAAGCAAACCAACCATAATTTTAAAGCATCATGTTTGACCCCTAGGCCATCCTACTTGTGTTGTGCATTAATGATGACTCTTGTATGCAGACTTAACTAGTTTGCTCAAAATAGCTCAGCTCAGTCTGTGAGAGGGCAAATCAATATTGCTGTTCAGGAAGATTACTCATCAGATCTGCCAGTGTCATGTGGTGAAGATGTTTAAGAGCTATATTCACTCCCTGCTACAATGATGACTAAGCAACCTGATACAGCAGTCTGGATATTTAGTCTACCTGGGCCCTACCTGTACCTTGCAGTATTGTCCTGAGCAATGTTTCAGAAGCAGCTTGCTTTTTACCCCCTTACTGTTTGTGTTCTCCTTTATACTGTCTTTACCATCAATTTCTCCTGGCTTTCTGCTTTCTACAGAACACTGTTTTGTCCTGAGCCATCTCTTTTTTTCTTTCTTTTTTTTTTTTTTTAAATTATGAGAGCCAGCAGCTTGTCACTTGCCTGTGACATCAGGGGCCTGACTGAGCAGCAGCCTGTAGCCAGGGAGGATACTGCCTCACTGTCTGGGCAAGAAGCCCAGTATCTCAGGGGAGAGGACAGGAAGAGGGTCCACCTGGTTTGGGTAGCTTACTTGTTAGGATGCAGCTCAAGGACACAGAGTAAAAATGATAGATGAGCATTAGCAGAAAGTGTGAGCAGAAGGAATGAGGAAAGTACAGAAAGTCGAAGAAAGGCAAATTAAAAAAATGAGACTAGATGAATGTGTAGGCTGACAGCAGCAGAGGACAGTGGTGACCTTAAGCCTCCGATTATCCCTTGACTACTTAAAATGGGCTCTGAACGATTCAAAGTGGCTGCTACCCTGCTCTGCCTCAGCCGTGTCTCTGATTCATGTTCACTGAATTTATATCTTACAAGCTAAAAAGCGTATTCACAGACCATTTGTCTCTGAAGCAACCTTGACTGTGCATGGTGCCTTTTCTCTGCCTTTTTTCAACTGAGTACTTTACATAAATTGATTATAGCCACCCCCAAATCTTCTCACATGAATCAGAACCAGGGGATGCAATTTAACTGACAAGCTGCCATTACCGTAAACACTGGTTAAGAGTCAAAGCCTTTATATTCACAAGGTATCTATTTTTATCTCTGTAATCAGGCCATAAACACTGTACCACAAATATCATATCTTATCTTGTGACCCCAAAGCTAAGTCCACTTGAAGTGCACTATATATATATATAAGTTCTCATAAAAACATGTTGTCTTTGTGTTAAGAGCAACGCTGTGTTTGCAAGCATCCATTTTTTTTAAAAATTATGTTTTCTTTAATTGGGATGAAAAATATGCTTTAGCTGAATTTCTTTCCACATTTAGCATGAGTGTAATTTGTTACTTAGTAGAAATTAGATTGCAACCTGAACCTTATTTATTTCTTGTAGGGAAGAAAAAAAAGGAATAGATCCTAACATGAAATGGCCATTGCCTTTTTTTAAGTTGTAAGCAGATTTGTGATCGTGTGATATAGGCTTGTAGTGATAGATAAAAGAGTAAAACAATACCTACACAGATTTCCTATCCTCTCTCATAAAAAAAACAAAACAAAAAAAAAACCAAGCCCCCATGGCTGCAAAACATTGCAGTTCTTCTAGCAGTCCCTCAAGGTTGGCATATAAAGCACATGTATCTCCACAGACTCTTATTTTAAAATATCCAACCTTACAATAATAATAACTCTAAAAAGAACATTTTTAGCATATATGGATAGTTCCCTCTCCTTTAAGTTGTCTATCTGCATAGTGGAAAAAGGGGTGTGACCGCTTTGACTGACAGTTTTCTTGACAAAGAAAACAGTTTTCTTGACAAAGAAAACTGTAGCCGATTGGTGTTTGGGAGGCCTCACCTCATCTAAGTTTAGTCTGTGAACCGGGCCTTTATCAGACAAATAGCTGTTAGGGTTACAGGGCAGGAAGTTTGTTTTCCCTCAGCCAGAGTTAAATACTAGTATATTATTAGCCTGTGTCTTAGTAAATTAGCAGATACTTGTGTCTGTGCATTGTAACATTACAGTTTCTGGAGGCAGCTTGTTAGCCAACGTTAGCTTATAAGTTAACACTCCACCCTCTCTCCAAATATGGTAAGTTCCGGTTTCAAAACACTAGCATTGCAGTGGCCAAAACGCTAACAGTGAGACGTCAGAATTCAGAGTCCAAAACTAAAGAGGAATGTCATAAAGGTGTTTTTTTTTTTTTTTTTTTTTTTTTTTGGCTATACAAATTATGGTTATCAATCACTGTGGCTTAAATGTGTGCCAGACTTTGCCATAATATGGAAACAGGTTATAACTTTAAGTGAATGAAGGCATGCATTTCAATCGCTCAGAAAATCCCACATTGAGTGGGCATATATATGTAAGTGCACGGTTTTGTTGATGTTAACTAAAAAAATATGGCCTTGTTAAACAATGAGAAGAAGAACATAATCAGTGCCAAAACTCAACCCAGAATTGCAGCTCCAGCAGTTAATAAAATTGCTGATGGTGTTACATGTCTTTTGTGGTACCTTTTCGCATTTTTAACTGTTTTCATGTCTGTGGTGACGTCTTTGTTTCCTTCCTGTTTTTAAACTTGAGGGATTGCAAGCTTGTGGTTTGATTTGTTCCCATTTGTGACTTGTAATCACTAGAAACTGTGTCTTGAGTCGAGATTCTGAGGCTGTTAGGCTAATTTGTTTGCTTAGTAAATGATCCCCCAGGTGACGCTCACAATATTTTTTTTTTCTCTCATTGTAGGTTTTGTTTTTTGGTTTCTTGTTTTCCAGCTACTATATATTGTTGAAGCAGCCTGCCAGAGTCAACCAAGGCCTGGCTTATGAGTAATTCAAGTTGTAAAGAGTGTGCGGCCTAAGACGTGATTCTTGATTTTTGCAGTAGAACTAAACAAGTTAGATATGGGCCTTAGGTTGTGTGGGAAATATTCCCAGTACAGAATTTGAACCCAAACCCTTGGCAAAGAATGACTCACTCTGTCACAAAGTCTACTCCACATACCTGTATGGTGTTATTTATTAAAACCAAGCCCAGATTTTTTTAACAAAGAAAAGTACTGAACTGCCACACTTACAGATAAATATCTTTGCTTAAAAATGCTTACAGTAAATACCAAGTGTGTTCATGCAAAATGCTTTTAAAGCAATTGGACATATTGACCAACTGGTTTAATGGTTTATAATCAGATATAATCAGCTATATCTCAGTTTAATTTAGAAAAATGCCTCATGGGTAGATAAATGCAATAAACAGCCATAGAAAGAAAGTTGCTTTACTAATATTTTAAAGTAAGTCATGGCAAATCAGGCAACAGCATCGAATTTTCATCCTTTTCTTTTTTACTGCTTTCAGTGTTTAAAACCTCAATCTATTCGCTTAAAAACCTGTGTTCATCTGACACTACTTATGCTCACTAAATTGTACTCCACTCAGTTGTTATAGTAGAAGACAAAACTCAGAATCATATCCTTGCAAGGAAATCCCTGCGGCTGTTTTGTATAGATATGACGTCAGGGATCATACTAAATTATACCACCACAAGGCCGTAATAAATAATTCACAAACAATGCTGTGTTCCACAAGCAACTTGACCCCAATGGTCTGCACTGAACAATAACTCACAATAACTTTTATACAACACCTAACTGGGACTGCATCTCACTAAAATACATGCAAATCTTGGCCTCACTGTGAATGCCAATGTTATGGTGTTAGAAAGCTGCCTGTTGTATCTCAATTACTACAAAGAAGACCAGATGAACGTCACCATTTTAAACAAAGAAACTCTTTAAATATGTTTGCTATCTTTTGTGTCTGCTTAATGCAGCTGATTTGGTTGCCAGTGGTTTGTAGTAAGTTACCTGGCAACAGGGCACACTTCCTGGTTTTGGGAATGACAGTGTAGTTCGTACTAGGCAGTACTGACACTGGGTACACATCCAGAATTGAAAGAGCTGTTACCCTTTGCTAGTTTTCAATAACCTTGTTGCATAAAGGCTCCCAGGAGTCAATGGGGCAAGGACACAGCAGCTGCCCTTATTGAAAAGCAGCCATGAGAAACTGCCTAATCTTCTACTTTAAGAACATGGCATGAAAAAAGTCTTTATCTTACACACTACATGGCCCTTCAGACATTTATTTCCTACATACCCATGTCTTAATCATGATAGAGTTGTGTACCAGCTTGTGCCAGTGTTCTTTGAAGTTCACTTCCCTCCTTTTCTCTATCTTATCTTCTGTGTTATTACCCTCCATTAGATGATTGCTGAAGGCCATAGTTGGAGTTGTGCTTAAGAGATTTAACAATGTGCTGTCAACACTTAGCTTAGGATGGGTTGTTCAGTCTACTTTAACTTAACCTTTAGCCCCCAATATTGCATGTGTTAAGAATTTTATATTTAGAAGGGTCTGTAATGATAGTGGCATACATGTCCAGCATCTACAGTCACTCATGAATGATAATGGCACATTTAGAGTTTCATTCTTGGGTCCAGTATTAAGTTTACCTCTGCTCAATGCACCAGCAGAAATACATTTATACCATACAGTTGTGACCTGTTTGCCCTTTCCTCAAGTACCATACTGCCCAACATTTTGTCAAAGGGCTTTGTGTTTCTTTGCAACACTCAGTCATTAGAGCAGTTTAGAAATGTTTTGCAGGGGTATTTCATGTCCTTGAGATTGAACTTTATTTTATTCTAGATTCAATCAGCGTCAATCAGAAGAGCACTTTGCAGAAGGGATCTTCTGTTTGTCTTCTATTAATACCACTGCTGGCTTCCCACCCTCTTACATATGTTATCTTTTGAAAAAAAGAAAATGCTTTGGAAAAACCGTACATGTGACGTAGATTCCCTTTACTCAGACTCACAGTTGGGTATAATGACATGCTCTTTTCTTTGAATAAGGCTACGTTCACACTGCAGGTCTTAATGCTCAATTCTGATTTTTTTTTTTTGATCAAATCCGATTTTTTTTTTTTTTTGTCTGCTTGTTCACACTACAAATAAAATGTGACAGCAAACGTGCTCTAGTGTGAGCCCTCAAAGCGGCCCGCATGTGCAAAAGAAGACGTCACACACAACGCACTCTGTGTAGACCCAGAGCAAACAATATTGTTTGACTGTTTCAGACTTTACGTTTCCCAATTTTGCGTTACGTTATAAAGTTATTTTGTTATTTACATATGGCCTAATAATTATCCTCATTGCAGTTTTAGAGAGGAGCGGTGCTTCAAAGGATAGTTGCAGATTTCTGTCAGAATCTGCAGAATATACAGTACAAATGAAATGTTCATGTTTCTCCAACCTTGTCTTCCCAGCGGTTTCACTAACATCTACACTGGATAGCCAGGAAACCTTCACGATGTCTTCTCGGGCACTTCTCCGGCGCTGATAATTGGCGTCTGTCCTGTGTCAGTGACGTAAAAGACGGATTTGATGCGACATGACCATTCAAACAGCAGTCGCTTTCTAAAACATCAGATATGTATTGGATTCAGTACCACGTACGAAAGTGACCCAGATCGGATTTGAAAATATCGGATTTGTGCCATTCACACTGTCATACCATGATCGGATATGGGTCGCATAGGGTCCAAAAAGTCGGATTTGATGCGTTTTCGCCTGCAGTGTGAACGTAGCCTTAGAGCTCTCTCCTGGTGTGACGAGAAGTTTAGACTTGTAAAATCTTTGTATGACACTTTGTGCTTTCTGTGTGAGCATTGCTAAAAAAAATCATATTCAGTTAAGTTACAGGACTGTGTTAAAGTCATGTGGCGCCTCTCATTTTTTATGTTTTGATAGGAAAGTGGGAAATGGGTGAAGTGATCTATTGAAATGTGCAATCAAAAATGGAAATGGGTATAAGATGAAAATAGTAAACTATTCCTGAAGATTACTTTAATCTTCAGGAATAGTTGTCCGGGCTTGAAGAACATTCAAAGCTCTCTGGATTTTGGCTTCCTTTTGCACTGTTCTTTGCCAAGTTAACCCAACAGTCCTTTAATAATGTTGAGATCCTGGCTCTGGGGAGGCCAATCCATGACTGACAGTATTCCAATGTATGTGTGTAATGTTTTGGGGTTTTTGGGGGGGTCAATACAGTTTGGGATCATTGACGGCCTGAGAAATGAAACTGTTGCAAATTAGATGCTTTCCAGATGGTATTGCATAATTCCATCAATTATGAAAAGCCCCAATGCCACTGGCTGAAATGGCTGCAACAAACCATGGGCGTAGGCTTCACTGTTTTACAGATGGCTCAAGATACTGTTGTACCTCTCACCTGAAGTTCTCCATTTATATAGACAATGGTTTGAACAAAGATTTTTTTTGATCGCCAATTAAAGTGAATAACATATTAAGCATACTTTATGCTTTTAAATTTAGAACAGTAACTTCAAAATTACTTGAAATGGTTGCAATTATTTATGCATTATCAAGGAAGCAAAAGGATAAATGGATATGACCTACCACAGTTGTTGGCAGGCATTTTTGTGTAAAATGTTATCATGGGTATTAATTCTGAGGAAGGCCTTTCACTTTAAATTCTGTTCAGCTGAGTACCAATTAGCTTAGCTTGGGGTGTGCAGGCTGATTTGTGTAATTTGATGTCCCCCACACTAACAGATATCCCTGTAGTGTTGATGCCTGCAACACGTTTAGAAGAAGCTTTGTAGTTATGTAACCGTGTCTATGGGAGTCGAGATGTTGTAATCACCAAGGTGCTAATTTGTGGTGCTAATTTAGCTTTATATTCGAAGCCTCTTGAGAGCACATCAACCCTCTCTTCTGAGAAGACACTATGTTTTGGAAAATTCCAGAAAGAGCAGCGGAATTTCCATACTGCTCACATCCCATCCTTTTGGCTGAAATTTCATAAAGTTCTCGTTTACTGTGTTCAAGCAGTTCTCATAGAATATCTTTGTTGACCCAGTTGGATACTGAGCTTCCCAGGAGGTTTAGGTGACGCTCTTTTTCTTTTTATATTAAGGTTATTTGAAAGAGCAGCACTTGAGTTCTGGCATCTTATCGTGGGGAAATGAAGTCTTCTTAGACCAGTTAAGATAAAGCCTCTAATCCTGCAGCTGTGTGACGCACAGACATGCACTTGTTGAGCTTTCTTTTTCTGAAACACTGTTAATGTTGTGCTCAAGCTGCCCTAGCGTGAAACACACCAAGACCACCCTCACAAATGCCCAACTTGTAACTTGTGATGCTGGTGTTTTACATACCGTTAAGACATGTATGCTTATGTGCTTTCACTATAAATGATGCGTTGCGTTGTAGCAATAAACGTGCGTACTGGCATGAAGGTCTGATATTTACATGAGAAACAAATTGTATTATAACTGAGAAACATGCTGCACTATGCACTAATTGGTCAACATTCATTTAGCGTGCCATTAATCACATTGTGTAAAAGTAAGCCGATCAGAGGGACCATCTTCATGCCTCATCTCTCCTTGTTCAAAAGAGGGGTACAAATCCAGCAGCTATTATTTCAGCTGGTACTGCTTTCAGGCACCAACCACTTTTGTCCTATGATGATTGAACTTTGTAACTATGTTGCTCACTGATAGTTTCACATGTGCTATTTTAGATGAATGTATTCAATATTAAAATACCAAATTTATTGATTTACAGTGTAAAATGATCTTTCCCAAAAATATTGTTTTGTCTGGATGTGTTGTTGTAACCCTGCCCTGTTTAAGTTTCTGTTTATGCCGTGTTATTTATTACACTGCCAGCAAAATACTGACACATACCTGTGTACAGTAAAAACAGCCCCACTGTGGGATGCCTTCTGCTATCCCTTTGAAGTCTTCATCCCCTTTTATTTACTGTTTTTCCAAAAGTTGCAGTTGTTCCATTGCCTCAACATGGATAGGCAACTTGTGTATGTATTTTGATAATCAGAATGATAGGCTTTCAAATACACATATATACATATGTCGTTTTTTGGGAGTGGCAAAGTCTTACTGTGAGCATACAGTATTGACAGACTCTGTGCCGTGACATGAGCTATGTAGCCTCAAGCAATACCACCTGATTGGGAAAGGTTATTTCAGTTCTCTGGAATGCCCACCAATTTAGATTAGCTGATCAAATAAAAATTTAATGTAAATTAAATAATAAAAATAAAGGTAAAATATAGCACTTATGTATTGTTTCATGTCCTGAACGTAGGGCGATAGTAACTTTATTTAAACTGCACGCTTGACTTTGTTGGTCTCTCGTGTCTCTCAAGATCTGTCTACATTATATCTTTTGCATGTCATTTTCATTTTTTTCCTTCAAGAGTACATAAGGTGATGGTGTTAGGATCAGGGGTTACACAGGTCTTTAACATACCAGCAGCTGCAGTTTGTTTTTTGTTTTTTTTATTAAGATGTTGGAATGAGTACGTGAGGACAGGCAAGCTTTGGCAAGTCTATACAGCCCACACAAAATTCTTCCTTTTGCATTTCCTGCCTATATCACCAGTGCAGAATGGTGCATTTCATGCTGATGTTAACAGTGATGAATAAATTCAGAAGCTTATTTTTTGTGCACTATTTTAAAAAAAAAATAAATAAATAAATAAAAATAAATCTAAGGCACAAGAAGGAATTAGCTGTGTGGGTGGTAGCATAACACATAAGTGATGTATGTTACAGATGATTGCTTGTGGTTTGGGGTTGACATGTTAGTTCTGTGTAATCTCTGTAAAGCAGAAAAGAGCTCGAAATAATTCCAGTTAATTTCAGGGTGTGTCCACACTATTTGTTTAGTACTTATCATTTAACCCATAAACCAACACAATAATTTTTTTTTTCACTTAAGATCCATTTCCTTCGATTTTCACATTGAATTTGTATTACATCTGTTTTGTAGTTGACAGTGAGTACAGGTGGTCAATACTATATATACAAACCTTCTGCTGCTCATATCAAGCACTTGTTCATGTTTGTCTCTTCTTTTGTTTCCATCCAGGGTTCCATCTGGTTCCTCACTTATCCAACATTGTGCCAGAGAGCTGCCTGTTGATCGTGGTGGGCTTGCTGGTAGGGGGAATCATCAGAGGTACTGGTGAAACAGTCCCACCAGTGATGGACTCTAAATTGTTCTTTTACATCCTGCTGCCCCCCATTATCCTGGATGCTGGCTACTTCCTGCCCATCCGTCCCTTTATGGAGAACCTGGGCACAATCCTGATATTTGCTGTCGTGGGTACTCTTTGGAATGCCTTCTTTGTTGGGGGCTTGCTATATGGTGTGTGTCAGATTGGTACAGAAAGCAGTTCAATCCTTAGCAGAATAGGGCTTCTGCAGTGCCTGCTCTTTGGTTCCATCATATCAGCTGTGGATCCTGTTGCTGTGCTTGCTGTGTTTGAGGAGATCCACATCAATGAGCTCTTGCACATCCTGGTGTTTGGCGAATCACTACTCAATGATGCCGTAACTGTGGTGAGTGACCAAACTGCAGTCTAAGTAGTACAGTAGACTGATATATATGAGGCAGACATTTTTCAGGCTAAAACTGTTTGGCATTTGGCATTCTGCTGATTTGTTTACCTGGCATTACAGGGACTAGTATATACATTTTATTCATACAATGTGTAACCAGCCCAGAGGCCAAATTTATTTTCATGTTAAAAAATAAAAGGAGCTTCACAGTCAGCAAACAATACATTCTATCCTTAGCCCCTTGACTGGATTGACTAAGACATTAGTTCATGTCCTTATCACCCATCATAATCCTGTTTCTTAAACTATTCTCCTACCAATTCATATTCATTAGTTAGTACCTTTTCTTTGTTATTCAGTTTTTCTTCCCTCTTTCACTCTCCCTCTCGTAGGTATTGTACCACCTTTTTGAGGAGTTTTCAGGCATTGGCTCAGTGACGTTGTTGAAAGGCTTCCTGGGAGTCATCTCCTTCTTTGTAGTCGCCCTGGGTGGCGTTCTAGTTGGAGTTCTGTACGGGATCCTCGCTGCCTTCACCTCACGCTTCACCTCCCACACGCGCGTCATCGAGCCTCTTTTTGTCTTTTTGTACAGCTACATGGCCTACCTGTCTGCTGAGATATTCCACCTCTCCGGCATCATGGCGTAAGTTTGTTCAAGGCTGGTATATAACAACCCACGAAAACCCCAGCGTTATAACACATTGTCGGATTGTGTTCTACATGCAGGATATGGCAAAATTGAATCTCAGTATTACTCTATATAATGAATAAGATTATTCAGTTTTACTGTGCAATATCACTGAATTTTAAGTGATTCAAAGTTGTGTAAATTTACAGTAATTGTAACAAAGCTAAGTTGAAATTCATGGTACTTGAGTAATAATAATGGGTTTCATTTATATAGCGCTTTTTGAGACCCTCAAAGCGCTTTACAATTCCACTATTCATTCACTCTCGCATTCACACACTGGTGGAGGCAAGCTACAGTTGTAGCCACAGCTGCCCTGGGGCAGACTGACAGAAGCGAGGCTGCCATATCGCGCCATCGGCTCCTCTGGCCATCACCAGTAGGGGGTAGGTGAAGTGTCTTGCCCAAGGACACAACGACCAAGACAGACAGAGCTGGGGATCGAACCGGCAACCTTCCAGTTACAAGATATATAAATGCAATCCATTATTATTATTATTATTATTATTATTATTATTATTCCAGTGAAACCTAGTACACATTGTGACCAGTGCAGCAAGACACTAAGCAAGCAATTTCCAGTTAAACTATGAATGTATTGAATGTAAAATTGTCCATGTCCAAGTCTCTAAATACCATAAACTTTGTCACCTTTGGCCTGTTGTTTTATCTAATGCTTCATAGCTCCACATGTTAAGAAACTGAAACTAGCAAAACACCAGGCTGAGAGACTTCACAGTGGTCGGATGGTATTAGTAGGCTGTTGAAACATAGTTGCACTGGTGATTGTTTGGTGTAGAAACTGCTCCGCTACCAAAAACAAGGGTTGCAGTGGCCTAACCAGAAAAGTAAGTAAATGAAATACAATCAAAATAAAATGATCACTGTCAATAAGAACCTCACCAGTCCCTTACTGGATGGGACATATGTTTAAATTCATCCACTTAATCAAGATGACTGGCTTGTCTGGCATTGTGACACGTTTAATTCACCTGTTAAGAATGAGAACGTCTGAAGTGTATGTAAACCAGTGGGAGATCACCAAATTATATTTAACTGTTTCATTCACATACAATGTGAATGATCCAGCCGACCTTCGTTAGTCGAAATTAATAGATTTTAACTCTGGTTCTTTAATCCCTCTTTTAATGTCTTCATAGTGTTTTTTCAGTTTTGTTTTGTTTTTGTTTTTTGTTTTGTTTGTTGTTTAAGAACAGTCTGAAACTTGAAGAGGAACCTGACCCATGTTGGATGTTGGCTAATCAGTGCTGTGGGTGGGACTATCGCAGCCGTAAAGCTGCCAGAATGATGTCTTGTTTTTTGGCTGGGGTTTTTCTCCACACTTATTGCTTGTACAACTGTACAACTGTACAACAAATGGAGAAATATGTTGAATTGTTCTCACTTCACTCCACTGCACTCTTAGAACCCCAGCAAGCAGTATAATGGCATGGCTGCACATCTGAGCTGAAATCCGAAATGACTGATCGGTTGGGGAAAAACTGAATTTCATCACCCATGGAAACTAGTTACAAAGAAGAAGAAGTTCTTCCTGATTCCAACATAGCGTTACATTGAGTGAGATACTCTTATGTTGTACTGGACCTCTCCTCAGAGTTTAGATGCCATAATCTTTATATATTCTTACCACTGGGTGAAAATTACACTTCTTATATACGTTCAGGAAGATTATATTCTATATATAGCCAGTGGTTTGGGAAACTAATCTAATGCCACCTGAACCAAGCTAGGATTTAGTGGCATGTATAGCATTTTCTGACATACTATTTCATCAGCTCTTGTAGTACGTAGCAATTGATTTTCTGTTTACTTTCAGGCTGTTTAAGATTACAGGTCTTATTGATGTTCCTGACGGGAGGTGCTGATGCAGTTAGTCTCACCCCTAAGTCAGGAATGATGGATATGTAGCTTCAAGGACAATCCCTTGCCTGCAGCTGTGTTGCCCCTCATATTAAAATCTGGATTTGGTTTTCTGTATTACTGGTCTGTGAAAGAGGAAAGAAAGAACTTATTGATGTGATTTCCTTTTATCATTTCTGCAAAACCTTGAAAGAAAAGGCAATACTGACAAGGAGGAGGAATGTTGACCAGCTGCTGTGGATTATTGAGCATATTTGTCAGTTGCTTTTGGCCCTTTTTTGACACACAAACATTGCATGACTAGATTAGAACAGGGAAGTGGCTGCCAGACAGGAATTGTGAGATAACTTTGTTTATTTTTCCAAATTAGTCCGTAACTGAACCTCTGAGCTGTTTTTTTTTTTTTTTTTTTGTTTGTTTTTTTTTTAGTGGTCACTCTAACTGCCAGCTCAGGAAAACTGGTACTACTTTTAACCATATTTTCCTTTTAAAACATAAAGTGGTTCTGTGTTATATGACTTTATTGTGGTCAGTAATGTTTTCAATTGGATGAGAAATGAGACCAAAATAACCCCACATTAATTGTTTCTGTATATCTAAAAAACAATCTGTTATTACCATTTCTCTTTCCAGGTTAATAGCATGCGGCGCCGTGATGCGACCCTATGTGGAGGCCAACATATCCCACAAGTCCCACACCACCATTAAATACTTCTTGAAAATGTGGAGCAGTGTCAGTGAGACTCTAATCTTTATTTTTCTGGGAGTGGCCACGGTTGCCGGACCTCACGATTGGAACTGGACCTTCGTCACTGTCACAGTCATTCTGTGTCTTGTTGCACGGGTTATAGGTCAGTCCTGCTTCTGTATTTTTGCACGACTTCTTCAAATATATGCATGACAGCAAATTTCAAGTCTGACATAGTGTCATGCAACAGAGGAGTATATTTGTTATATTGCTAGCGTTCAAGGTTAGTTTGCTTTTTATTTTCTTTGGCAAAAGAGGTGATTGGGTTACATTGTGATTTGCAAAAAAAGGCCGCATTCTTAATAAAAGAACTGGGATTAAGTGTTTCCATCATGTGGTATTACACAGCTGTTGGTGGAATTGCCGCTGAGGATTTCTCCACTGAGTTGTCATAAGTTCTTCTTGTTATTGATTTGTCATACTCTCCAGTGTCTATATATGTGTGTTGCCAGGGTGGCATTGAAAGTGAAAGTATCAGTGACTGCAGGGTTCTCTCACTGTAGATATGATCAGTCATAAGTCACACACATCTTATTTGGATCATATGATACAGCATCTTGTGATGGAAAGCAGTTCAAAGTTGTTCTTGTCTTGTGATCGTTCCAGTGTTTTTTTTTTTGTTTTGTTGTTGTTGTTCTTTTTTTTTTCCAAATTCATATTTTTTTAAATATTTCACACAGAGGTGCTCAATGCTTTAGAGTGTATGCTTTAGCATTTTTCATGTTTTGAAGAGTGTTTTTTTTTTTTTTTTCTACCTTTCAGGTCATTTATGTCACTGCTATAGATTTTCATATTTCAGTGGCTTTGGTTGATTTGTGTTCATGAAAATTACCTAATATTTTTAAGTGGATGTTTTGCCTTCCTCATACAGCAGAAAAAAAATGCTCAGATTAATTCTAACTGACCCTAAGAGGTTAACCCAAAGCTAGAACAGCACAGAAAGATACGGAGAAAGTTGGATATTCTTCTGAAATCTTCTGAGATTTCCGTACTTTCTTTTTGTTGCAATCTAAAGACACTAGAAAGATTGCATTTAGAACACTTACAACATCACTGACATACAAAGCCTGACTAATTTGTACACTGTTCTTTCCAGGTGTTGTTGGTCTGACCTTTATAATCAACAAGTTCCGCATTGTCAAGCTGACCACCAAGGATCAGTTCATTATAGCCTACGGTGGCCTGCGAGGTGCCATTGCCTTCTCCCTTGGTTTCCTGCTTAAAAAAGAGCACTTTCCTGAGAGGGAAATTTTCCTCACTGCCATTATCACTGTGATTTTTTTCACTGTGTTTGTTCAGGTATGAGTACTCTATTTATTTATGTATTTATTTATTTATTTGTTAATCAGAAAACAACTCACAAAACTTGTAAACAGTTGGAGTTAGACTTTTGTAAGAAGTTTTAATAAAAATGCATTTTACACTTAAAGGTCACTTTATTAGATATACCAGTTCAGCTGCTTGTTAATACAAATCTACCCAGTCACTCACACGGCAGCAACTCGGTGCATTTAAGCACTGGTCAAGATGTAAAGATGGCCTTCTGAAATTCATATCTGGCATCAGGATGGTGACTTTGAATATGCCATGGTTGTCAGTTCCAGACAAACTTGGTGTTAACATTCAGAATCAGCTGGTTTTCCCACATAGCTCTCTCTAAAGTTTACAGAGAATGGTCTGAAAAAGAGAAAATATCCAATAAAGAGCAGTTCATGGGGCAGAAATCAGAGGAGAATTACTAGACTGTTTTGAGCTGAAAGGAAGACACCAGTAACTCAAATCCTAGAGCAGGAATCCACACCAAGTACCACTCCTGTCAGCTAAGAACTGAAAACTAAGGCTGCAGTTTGCACAGGCTTGCCAAAATTGGACAGTAGAAGATTGGAAAATGGAGTTTGGTCTGAGTCTTGATTTGTGCTGCTGCCGATGGGGTCAGAATTTAGTGTAAACAATGTGAAAGCATTGATCCACCCTGCCTTGTATTAAGTGTTCAGAGTGCTGCTGGTTGTGTAGGGGGGAACATATTTTTGGCACACTCTGGACCCTTAATACCAACTGAGAATCATTTAAATGCCACAGTGAAAAGTGGCTGGTAAGTGTAGGTTAGATATCACATCAGTTGTTATCACGATATGTATTTCTACCCACTCATGTCCATCTCTCAGCAGCATTAATGCTGGTTTGCAAGAGAGCTCCTTTTGGTCTAGTATATTTGCATCTAATACATCTAGTTTGAATGTTTCCTGTACTGTTTGTCTGCCAATTTAGTCTCTCAGAACAAATGTTTCTGCAACCATTCATGCATGAAGAGAATTAAACTAAAATAAAAAATATTTCATAGAGCATATTTGCAGAAGGAGGCTTATTACTTCCTCCCTTAGGAAAGAAAAAGCCTATTTTTATCACACTAGTTCCTCAGCTTCAACTCCTGTTTTCTTTTCTCTGAGCTCCTGTTTTTGAAAATGTAATTTTGTGCTGTAGGTGTGTATGCTAACACAAACGCAAGTGAGAAAATCTGTAGATCAAATGCAAAAACTGTGAAGGAGTAACAGACATGGGTCTAAAGACATGCAGTTTTGCTCTGAAAGCTTGGTTCTGGAAACATGAATTCAAGATAAAGACACATTCAGTGTTGCACATGCATTGTGTTTTGTTTATTTTAAGCACTGCGGTGCATCACTTAGCCATGTCAGATAATCCAGTCTCCAGGTGGGATTGTAGGAAGATTTTCAGAGGTTATTTGGCCCCAGACACGCAGCAACTAAAATAAAACCCTGAAAGCACATTCTCTGGCTTTAAAACGTAGATTTCAAACATATTTTATTCATGCTGCTGGAACTCTGGTTCTGTCGCCAGCGCAGACCAGGAGTTTGTAATTAGAAGCGTCTTTTACCTCCAAGGTTTAGTTTGTGTCTGTATCTGCATGAACATTGTTATTTGGAAGTTTTACTGATATGAAGTGAAAATCTTCATTATTTTATTTGTCAGTTGGCATATGAATGAGATTTCCCTTTTTTGGGTTACTTGTGTTTGTCTCCTCATGGCCATTACACTAGGAACTGAGCTCTTAACAAGTCTGGATTTATGATCTTGGTCATGGCTAAATGTCTAATTTAGTGTCAGTGATGTTTTAACTGGCATGACTGTTTATTCAAGATACTATTTAGTTTGGTAGGACATTCATGATGTTTATAATGTAGTTAAATGTTAAACTACAGTACAGAGAGTGTTATATTTCTGTAATTATGAGCAGGCATTGTTACAAGTGTAGAAAGATGATAAAATTCACTCAGACTAAAAATAATGGGTCTTTTGTTCAGGCTCAGATGGCAAATTGTTAAAAAATACAATCGGTCTTATTGGGCCAGTCTGACATTGATTAGCTCTGCCAATGAGGTGAAAGTGCAGCATTTTAATCAAATCGCAAGTTCCCTGAAGAAACGAGTGTCATCTTTGAAAGTTCTTGTGTATTAGTCCTTATATATGTATGGAGTAAACATGAGGTGATAAAGGCAAATGCTCCTGTGCATACACGCCTGTATTATTAAACAGCAGGAATCCTCTGTCATCCAGTTTATGCCATTACCGTTTAACCAGATGGTTGTCTTAATCTGTTTAATAAGCAGAATGATACATTCAAGCTGCCAAGGTGCAGAGCGGTGCAATCATACCATATAATAACATAAGAACATTTCCAGTATAACTAAGTGAAAGTTAATTAAGAGAATGAAGGATGCTGATGTTTGTTTCTGGTTTTTGTCCGAGTTATTTCTCAATGTTGGGAGTTTAAAAAGCAGATACATTTACAAACATGAAAACAAACATTATTAGGCTTTATTTTAAGATGGGGAGGATGATGGGAGACCCGTACAGAAGGCTTGTTCGTGTTATGCAAATTTTTAGCTCCATTTTTAGATTTACTATGTAACAACCTAGTTTTGTGTGATTTTGTTGAAATCTGGGACTTCCTGTACATTGCAAAATATTATGTGCTGTGGGATTTTCTAACAAATGTGCATTGTAATACTACTAAGCCTTCAGCTGATTTCGGTAACCAGGACTGATCTGATTTAAAGTGTGGAGCTTCTTCATGACTTTGACAAAGAGATGCAGAAATGTTAGAAAAATACTACAATAAGTTTTAATTGTTTGAACAAACAGGTAGATATGCATTTATTTCTGTCTTTACCACGTTAACCACTGTAGGGAGGTGTGTACATTGCATAATGTTTTGTTCCTCTTATCCTCCTTGAAGGGCATGACCATCAAACCCCTGGTGGAGCTGCTGGCGGTGAAGAAAAAACAAGAGGCCAAACGCTCCATTAATGAAGAGATCCACACCCAGGTACAGCCTTCTGCCTTCAGCCATTCACAGCAGTCAACTGTCAGTTGCAGTGATTGCACAGACGGATGAGTCAGAACCTTTTGGGATGTATTTGACAAATACTGGAATTATTTGAACTAGTGGAATTTCAGTTCAATGCAGTTTTATTTATGTAGCACCAAACAGTCACCTCGAGCTACTTTATATTGTAAGGAATGTGTGCAACATCCACCCAACCATCAATCAGTCCTTTTTCTTAGCTGCTTATCAAACTTGGGGTCAGTGGGATCTAGAGCCTATCACAGCTGTGGGTGAGAGGCAGTGTAAAACCTGGACAGGTCACCAGTCCATATAAGAGCTAACACAGAGAAATTGATATCCAGGCACCCATGCAGCCACACCTATGGGCAAATTGCAATCACCACTTAAGCTAACAAGCATATGTTTGGCAAGAAAGGTGTTACACATTCCTTTCAGTGGTAGTTATGTAATATCCTCCTGAGAGCTGAGGAAAAAAAGAATCTTTCCATTGAACTTTTTTGTGATCTCCTGCCTCTTCGGAGCTAAAAGAGGCCACCCAAACACATGAGAAAGCCGAGGATGTCCTCTATTTAGTACATCAGGACTTGGTAGGGTAGCTCAAATAAGTCAAAAGATATAGACCAAAAACAAATGCCCATTAGAGAGGACATAAATGAATAGCCTGGTTCTTAGGAGGATATGTGAAATGCTTTTCGACTGATGAGGCCTCTGAGGTCGGTTAGGTTTTCAAACTTTGGTCGTTGCTCCCACCTACTGACGGTGTGGTGGTACTGCATAGTTGTATAGCGTGTTTGATGTACACGCAGCGATTGTCAATTCACACATGGATCATAAAATTAGTTTTTGGTGACCCGTACTATAATACCAACACTTTGGTAGTACAGTTTTTCTCCTTTTTTCTTTTAACTGTCTGATTTAAGTCAAACTCATCACATCCAAAAGCATGTCTGGTATCTGTACTTTTTGATACTCTAGAAATTTTAACCGCAGTGGTCCACTGACCTACTGTTAAAGTCATTAACCCATCTCAGAAAATTATACTGCACATGAGCAGACACACAAACATGCACACAGGCATCTATGAGTCACCAGCTTTTGATGCAAAATAAGCAGGCAGCCCTAACGGCTTGCCCTTCACTGTAAAACACCAGAGGTTAGATTCACTGAGATGCTTGAGGAAACTCCGCACTAAGTTATATTGTGGCAAATAATCTGCATAATAGCCCATTTTCTGCCATCTCCATTGGGTTTGGTTGCTTTTCTTCATTTCCCAGTACATTGCTGCTGGGATACATTTCTCGGCTTGGCAGTGGAATCAGAATGTAAATTATATTCCGTTTGTATAACTATAGAGCTGAAAAGGAAAATATCACCTTGAGATGGTAAGATTGTTATCACTACATAATGTGGTGTGGTCATAAAGAGTTAAATCGGACACCGTGTACTGGTTTCTATATTGAGGTGTTGAATAGACATAAGCTGGTCTAAGGAGAAACCCCACAGTTAAGGATTTTGTAGCTGAAGAACATTACAGAATGGATCCCTATATATTGATCTTTTCATTATTTAGCATCCATTGCTGCCGCTTTTAAAAATTAGACCTTTTAACCCCCACTGTTCAGGGCAGTCTTTATGTGAATCAGTTACTCCTGACAAAGCAGAAGTAGATTGCACAGTTCTGCTTAATGACTTGTTCCCATAGCAACACCGACTGTCAGACTGTCATCTGCAGGCTTAGTCAGAGCACCGGTCTGATTGGCGAACCAGCTGCGGTCTGAGCAACAAATCCATTGGTGTGTTTCTTCAGTTCTCTGAGCAGGCACGGTGCCACTGTTAAGAAATTCTGTCAAATCAATCACCTGGCTGCTGCTGCTGCTGGTCATATCTCATAGATTCTGTTTTAACCTGAATTGTCTGCTGCTGTTTACTACAACGATGATGATGATGATGATGATGTCGGACTAATCTCAGAGGGTGTTTACAACAAATGTAACAGCAGTAATGCAAGAATTACAAGATGTAGCTGAGTATTGAGTGTAGTATAAGAGTGAATGTAATCATGGTTACACGACAAATACTTTCACATTCAAGTGGTATGCTGTAGATCAGGGGTGTCAAACTCAAATACACAGTGGGCCAAAATTCAAAACTGGAACAAAGTCGCGGGCTAACGTTAATATTTATTGAAATATATTTATTCCTCCAGATATAAGAATGAATCTTTTCTTATGGACTCAAACACGTTTTGCTGAAAAACTGAATATGGAACAAGCAAAGCTTAATACTAAACAATATATATATTAGCTGTATAATACCAGTAGGCCAGCTCTGATAGTAATTTGGTATGGCTTCGCGGGCCAAATGTAATTAGGCTGCGGGCCAAATTTGGCCCGCGGGCCAGAGTTTGACACCTATGCTGTAGATAGAGGGATGCAAAATATAGAAACTTGCAATAAAATCTTACATACAAGAAATTTGCTCTAAATCCAGTAAATGTAATATGTTCCTTTGGATGTAATTTATAATAGATGGAGGGTTGCTTTTTGCGTCTTTGCACCACTCTGAGCCTGTTTTACTATATATGAGACTTCTCCCCAGAGAGGACCTGGGTCAGTAGAGTCCAGAAAGTCTGATTCATTCTGGAGTACAATTTTAAGGCTCTTCAACAACTATTGTGGCTTTTTCCCATCCCCAGTTCCTTGACCACTTACTCACTGGCATCGAGGATATCTGTGGACACTATGGACATCACCACTGGAAGGACAAGTATGGATTTTAAAGAGAATCAATCTGACATAACATTAAGTTTATAACTTATATAGTTTATAACTTATAAATGTTGAACTTGGCCTCTTCTTCATCTAATTACAACATATTTATTTATGGCAATAAATGCAGAAATGTTGTTGCCAGTAATTAATTCATGTATTTCACTCTTTGTCTCTGTCTTAATTTTTCGCTTCCTTCGTCCTCTCAGACTCAACCGCTTCAACAAGAAGTATGTGAAGAAGTGCCTGATTGCCGGCGAACGCTCCAAGGAGCCGCAGCTCATTGCCTTCTACCACAAGATGGAGATGAAACAGGCCATTCAGCTGGTGGAGAGTGGAGGGGGAATCAAGATGCCTTCTGCTGTGCCTTCCACTGTTTCCATGCAGTGAGTGCTAAACAGCATCGTGCTCAAAGTCATTTTTATCGTAATGTTTTTTGTTTGTTTGTTTGTTTTTTACAGTGTTGGGAACATTTAGGTGAACGCTATTCATCTACTCACTAAATTGTACAACAGTAGTGACATTAAGGCCTGATATGGTGGTGTAATACATAACCACAGAAAAAAGTTGACAGGCTTAAATTTCACTGATATCATAAACATGAGACACAAATGAACATATGACCATATATATGCTCATTCTTTGTGTGTGTGTTCGTACATAATTATACGTTTGTTAAAGACATTTTTAGCCTATTTTTACTATCTTTTGGGTTTGCGCATAGCTTTGAAGTTGGGGAGACTGATGACAGGCAAATGGCTCATGCTTAAATGGCCACTGATGCATTACAGATTCTTTGCTAATACTTTTGTATAAACAACACCTTCTCTCTTGTTTTTCTTCTACCAAGTAACAAGGAGTGTTTGGTAACTGTAAAGGTCTTCTTGGATAGTTGTATTATCCAAGAAGGATAAGCAATCAGTTATAAATCACTAAAGGAATCCTTGACCAGTCTTAATTTCTAGTGTAAGTGAGTCGATATTCACTAATTGTGAAATGGTGTGTGCACAGTAGGAAACAGTAGTATGAACACAAAGGAAAATCCTTTGTGTTATGTTGTGCAGAAAGATAAGTAGCTGTGCTTCATCAAATGTGTCTAATCTTTAAGCATCATCGATGCGTTTATACACGTTTAAGTTGTGTAACTGTTGTGCTATACAAACACTCTGTTATTATTATTATTTTTTTTTCCCCCTGTGTCATTGTCAGGAACATCCAGCCCAGGCCTCCTACCAAGCCTGCACCAGAGCGAGCTATTCCACAGCTGTCTAAAAACAAAGAGGAGGAAATCCGGAAAATCCTCAGGACCAACCTTCAGAGGACACGGCAGAGGGTAACTTTGCTTACAAATGAATAGTTAGACTCTTTATTGATATGCTTGTTTCTCATCTGGATGAAAAATTGCCTTTGTCTCAATGGGAGTTAAGCATTCCATAATAAGTATTGATTGGTGCTCACAAGGGATCTCCCTCCCATTAGTTTATAACACATTTATTGATTTTCGAGATAGACTTGGAGTTAAAATAATAAGTTCTGCACATTTTTTTTGTTTTGTTTTGTTAAAGGACACAAAATTAATTAATTTAGTTTGGTAAAGAATTTTATTAGTTCTGATCATAACCTGCCTAAATGTGCAGTGATGTTTGCAGGACTGCAATCTCTTTAACGTGTGTTCATGTGTCTGTCTTTCTCAGCTGCGCTCGTATAACAGACATACACTGGTGGCCGATCCTTACGAGGATGGACTCAGCGATTTACTCCTAAAGAAGCAAAAGATGTTTCAGATAGAGAAGAAGGTAAGTTTCAGTTTTTGAAGTCGAATTTTTTTGAACAAACATTAGCCAGAATAAATAAATCTGTATTGAAGAAAACGTCCTACTGTGACTCAAAGTATATTTCATAGAACCAAAGGAGCAGTTTTTCTACCTTTTTTTTTTTTTTTTTTTTTTTTGTACTGGGTAGCCAACAGTATAATGATTCAACTAAAACTATGATTTGAGTTTTAATTAGAGTCCACCCTCATTCTCTTAAATTTATTTTCCTGTCACAAATAGGAGCTGATTGATTCTCACAGTTGAGTGGCTCTGTGATTATTTTCATTTTAGCCAGCCTGTAATTAGATAATAAAAATAGACTTCTGTTTAGGCTAAATTGAATGTGCTAGAAGTTACTGTAGGCTCAAGATGATGTCTGCAGAGTTTAATGAAGCGACACATAATTTTAATAAAGTTTCTGTATAACATTGATTAATGATGTCTTTATCTCTGAGCTGGTTCAGTTTGGTTGCTGTATTTTCCAACCAATTACATGAGACAGAGACTGGATTTCTTGCCATCTGAGTTTTGTACATTACTGATTTTGAAGGTTTAGATATAGAACTGTGCAAAAGTCTCAAGTCACCCACGTTTCTTTGTTTTGCGTACAAGGAGTCAGGCTTTATTCCCCCAAAAGTGATCTTGAACAATAGTTCTCCAGCCTTTCTAAAGGTCTTACAAAGTTTGTCTTTGAAGATTGTTTGCTTTTCCACCCATTTTGTTTTACCTCACTATTTTCAGAGCAGTGTTGTTTTTTTTTTGTTTTGTTTTGTTATTTGTGTGTTGTAAGCTGCTTAACACTGAGGGATGAATCATTCAGGCATAAAAAAAAGCACCTAACTCGAGGGATGAACCAGTGTTGTGTCTGCACATACCAGACAACTTGGCAAATAATCAGTTTTAAATTGTATTATGCATTAAAGGCACTAGCAGCCTGTCACAAAAACGCATAATTTTTTCCTTTTTTATTTTGTTGAATCTGTGACAAATGGAAAATTTAATACAATTTGACAGACGGGATGAATCAATAACTGAAAGTCATGTCCTTAATAAATAGGAAAGAATTCAACAAAGACCTGAGAAAGAACCTAAGAGATGCATCTGGCCCTTCAGTTGATCTATCTACTGTTTGCTAAAGCTTCATCAGAAATGGTCTCAGAGGAAAGAGGGGCTGTCAAGAGCCAAAGGAAAGATAGTAGGGAGAAAAGGCTGAGGTGGGACAAATTACACGAGGACATCATTGGCAACAGGTGTTCTGGAGTGATGAATTTATATTAGAAAATTTTTGGATCAAATCGTTGTCGGTATGTATGGAGTAGCAGTGAGTGTCGACAGCCATCTGTAAAGCACAATGGAGGCTTTGTCATGGTTTGGGGCTAAGTTTCAGGCAGTTGTGTTGGGCAAAATTGATGGAATTATGAATGAAAGTACCATCAGATTTTGATCCAGCATGCAATATCATATACAAGGCCTCTGATTAGCAAGAGCTTCATTTTTAAGAATGACAATGATTCCAAACTCACTACCATTGCAGTAAAAGCATTCCTGGAGAGAAAAATACACAGTGGCACACTGTCAGTGATGGATTGGCCGTCCCACAGCCCAAATATTAATATTAGTGAAGCAGTGTGGGATCGCCTTTAACAGCCAAAAAATCCAGCCAACATGCAAAGAAGAGCTTTGAATGTCCTGCAAGAAACCTGGAGAACTGAAAACTTACTAAAGAAATTACAAGAAAGCTTTCTTAAGAGGCTTCAGTCAGTGCTAAGGAAGAAAGGTGGTCATAGCAAATATTCACTTTCAGGCTTGTTAGAATTGTACAAACTCTATTTTTGTCTTTATAAACTGTATTTTCATGCATGTTTCCATGTTTCAATAAGTGTTGCACCCCTTTTCTATGGCCAGTTTTTGACACTTGTACAATACTGTATTATAAGTTTTGATTGATTACATGGAGAAAGCTAAACCATCCCACACCAACAATATCTCTGTTTTTTTTCCTAGTTAAAGGAGATGAATACCTACCTGACGGTCCCTGCCCCTCCCCCTGATTCCCCGACCATGTGCAGAGCCAGACTGGCCTCAGGTAAATGCATGTCTGAATCATTATTAGCTCCAGCCAAATGAAAACACTCAGTAGTCTCAACCATCTTACTTTCAGGTACCTCCTGAAATAATGTAAGAAAATGTCTATAATGGGACACAGAAAATTCAGAGATTGTATTTCGTTAGGGTCACACGATACCATTTGCAGAGCAATAAAGACCATAGAAACACTATTACCGTTCCCAGCTGCAACAGATATTTCCCCACTAATGGAAATGTGTTTGCATGTGCCAGCCAGCATGTAAAACAATCTGTGGTTTTATTTTAGGCAAACATACTGATTTCAAACCTGATCAGGTGCAAAAAGGAAACAAAATGTTTTCAGGTATGTTGTGAGCGTAGAGAAGATTAATCATAAGCCGTGAGCAATTCTAACACGCATGTGTCAGTTACCCTGCTTGTAAGCACTCAGTAATCATTACTAATGATGTGACTCATTACTAAACTGATAAAAGCCACGTACAGGTGATTTATTGTAGCCAAGCATATTGGAGTTGAGCATGTTACATGTGAGGAGCTTCAGTTTGTGTTCTTCACTTTAACTGAAAGTTGGCATGTGCTGCACCTTTAATTGATCATGACTAACTTTACCCTATTTTTTGTTACACTAGAAATAATGGGAACGGTCCTAAAGCCTGTTGTTGTGTAGTTTTGTGCAGTGATTCTGTTGCCCTTAATATTTGTTCATCTACTTGTACATCCACTGGTACTTGTTCATGCATGCTGAAGGAATGATTGTGTGATATTATATCCCTTTTAAAGGCTGGTGAAATAAGTTGAAATCCCTGATATTCTACCTGTGTCCTGCTTATAGACCCGCAAGCCTACAGCATTAAGCCTGCATCGAACAAGGTGCCCATGATCCAGGTAGACCTGGCCTCTCCTCAGTCTCCAGACTCAGTTAATCTGTTGGATGAGTTCGGACAGGCTAACCAGCAGGAGGAGGAGGAGCAGGGCCTGATGATGAAGCCCCCGTCGAGGCCACGGGAAGCTAAAAAGCCGAGTGAAGAGGATGAAGCAAAAGATCAGCAGAGATTAATGAGGTGTCTGAGCGACCCTGGTCCCAGTGCAGACGAAGATGAGGATGGGGCCTTCCTCCCCTGAAACGACAGGCCAGTTATGGAACGGTCAGGCTGCAGCCCTCCTTTACTAGTTAGAGGGAAGAGGGCTGCTTCACCGCTCTGCTCTAAATTATCTCTTTGGTTCAGAAACCAACAAGCCAAAACTGCAAATGCTGTATGAACGGGAAACAAAAAGCAAAAGGAGAGTTCCTGAGAACGGCAGGGGGAAGAGTCATTAGTTTGTGATTCTCATTGCTCTTTATTTTATTAGGTAGCAGTGGTAGAGCGACAGCTGGAGATGGTGGAGGGTTTTGATGAAAGTCTGAGACATTCAGGAAAGAACTATGCATTACCAAAGGTTTGGACTGTTCCAGTTTCAGACGATCTTGTTTTTACTTTAGCGTCAGACTGGGTTTTTTTTTTCGTCTTGATGATAGCGTGGTTGTTAGTTTTATGTTTGGTTATGTTTTTACAGCTTCTGTCTTCAAAAACCACGTTCTCACTTGCTGGGTAAGCCACAAAAACGACTTCAGCCTAGTTTTGACTTTTTTTGCACTCGAGTTTCTCTCTGTCATTCTGTTACTTAAAGTTCCTGGGCATCCAATCGTTTAGATTGTAGCTTTTTAGAAATTTCTAGGCCTTATTTGATGTCAAACCTTTTCACTTGGTGCATTTTTAAAAATCGTATCTGTTTTTTATGACATATTTTAATTTCAGGGACGCAAACATCTGTTTGTAGGTTATGGGTTGAAAGCTGGATGTTTTTTAGTCACTGTGCAAACCACAGTTGTTTTCCTGTCTGTTGAGCGGCTTTATGGGGTCTACAACACCTACAAACCCGAAGAGTTTTACAAATTTCTTAGGCCGTAAAGCAGTACAGATGTTTTGATCTGCCAGTATACATATTAATTCTCCACCCAAGTTAAATCACATATTGTCCTATCCTTATATGTATGTTTTATTTTTAGTTAATAAGACCCTTTAAAACTCACTCAAGCATCAGTAGAGTTGTCAAAGTAGATGTTATTAATATACTGCCCATCAGCTTTCACACTCCTCATATTTTAGACCTCCATATGTATTTTAAAGACCTTTTAACCTTTTTTTTTTTTTTGGTAACTGGCCTCATTGAGAAGCATTTTTGCCTCGCATTATTGTTGAGGGTATAACAAGAGTTGAGAATTGAGGGTTAGTTTGTGCAGAAATCAGTCCTTGCCTCCTAACCTTCTTTAAAAAGCTAAGACTGCAGGCATGTCATGGCAAAAAAAAGACTAACTCTATGCAGCTCTGTAACAAATTCAGACTAAACATAAATGCTATATTAATGAATACCATTCATAAATTATTGCTGAAGGCAAAGTTAAAATCTACCCCTGGCATTAAGACAGTCTTTACACTTAACTAGAGTTTTTTGCACAAGACTGATGATGCAAGCAAGACTGAAACATTACCTGCAGGCATGAAAACTGAGTCTAGTGTTTCTTTGATATTCTTTATGGTTGAACAGTGTGCTTGTAAAATACATCCACATCTTTTTACAGAGCTACTCAGTGATTTGGAATATATAACATTAGTTATTTAAGTTACTGATGCAATAAATTGCTGATTCCTGCTTGTCTGGTTAAATTCAATAAAAGGACAGTGGCCGATGCCACAGAGTTATTAGACGTGGGTGAAAGAACAACTCATGGGTTTAAAATCACATCGCTTGAATCGAGTGATGAATTCGGCATTGAAAACAAGTGAATTAACTAAGTGAGTGTATCATTATTCTAGGTTGTTTTCTTGGTGTAATTAACAACTGAACCCTTTTCAAGGTTCTTACAACCACAAACCTCACGTTACACCCGAGGAAAGAATAGAAGCGCCTGACTGTCTTTAGCTCCTCCTCCAATCATCTGCAAATTTCTAGATGTGGTTACTGTAGCAGGGGATCACATGCACTCATCTGAATGCGTGTGAAAGGGAGTAAATCTCAGCATAGCTACACCATTGCAGTTGAGTTTGGTTGTCTAAAATCAGTTACAGCTCACAGACCTTTAAACATCTCATTTCCCTGTTTCCTGACTAAATTGAATTTCCCTTTGCTCTGAAATGTCAGCATGTCTGTTAGACTATCAGGAGATATATGGTGAAAATGTCAACAAGGATGTGGTCAAAGACCAAAGAATTGTACCAGAACCTGACTTGCAGAACAACCCTCCAACCTCCTCTTTTTAAAGTTCCCTTAAAGGCTGTAATATTTACACGCAGCTTTTATGGACGTCTAAATTGGTGTTTTTCTACATCTCTTTATCATCGTCCCAGGTGATCTAAGTTTTAGCAACTTAAAGGCACTTTGCTCTTAACCCTTTACTGCTTTGCAGAGTCTGACTATTAGATTTTAGGAAAGTTGCAGCAAGTAATACATTTCTAAAATAACTCCTACTTATTAGTATGTTTAACTGTTTAGATGCAAAGCAGGTCCCAGTGTTCAAATTCTGTCCAATTACAACACGCTCACAATACCTGTGCATGTGATCAAGCAGAGGGAAGCCAAAGGAGGCACATTTAGATTAAAGCAGTTCCTATAACAAGATGCCACATCGTTAATTATCATATTGTATTGTTATGTTATTCCAAAGAGTTGAATTTCTCCAAAAAAGGAAAAAAAAAAGAAAAAAGAGAGAAACCTTTATTTTTCATACCAAATGCATATTTGGGGCAAACGTTATCACACTCCATGGAGGGTAATGTTTGGTGCAGAAAACTTTAAACAGAAGCCATACAGCCTATAGAAGAACCTATTTTATTGTAACCATATATATATTACAAAACGTCATGTAATGATCACTCTTGCCTTTGTTTTGCTTGTTGCACGAACAAAAAAACAAAAGCCTTTTGAAGTTAAACTGCCTGTTTTCTTCATACATTCTTCACATTTTTGCTTCTTGCTCACTGAATGTTTTTCTACACTGATAAATCGATCATCAAGCGGTGCGAGAGCAGAGCCGGATGTTTGGGATTGGTGCCATTTGTTCTTGTCAGCAAGTTTATGCAGAAACTACCAAGTGAAACTTCATCACACTTCATGCAAAGAGGTGGAGTGTGTGCAAAATATAAGTGTTTGTAAAAGTTTGGTGAGGATCGGGATCGTTGTTGTGTAATCCAGCTTTGTTCTTTGCAGAGGATGTGCTGTCCGAGTGTCCTTCTAGATTTAAGTTGTGGTGTTGAATTTACAGAATCAACGGCGTTGGCTCGCCGGTGTTGATTTCATCTTTTTGTTTTCTTGTCATATTTCTGTTCACTGAAACACACCATGTGCTTTATTTGTTCTTTCATTTCTTTTAAAGCGTTGTTTTTATGAGCTTATTCCAGTGTGAAAGTTTTTATTGTAAGTATTGTATCTGATGTTGTGCACTGTGTCACTTCATGTGCTTTTCAGAAGGCTGTACTGTGGGTTTTCTCCATCTTATGTTTACGTTTACCAGGAGTTTAGAAGCATTTGTCATCTGTGCTTTGAAAGGTGGAGTTCAAGCTTTACAGAGTAGGAATGGACTGACTTGCTTCAAAGTATAAGTAAAGCTTTATCACTCACTCAGTGTTCCAACCAACAATCAACCAAATTAACCTAAAGTAACTTTTGCATGCTTTTTTTCCCCCTGAATAGTTTTGTGTTTTCCTTGATCTCCAGGCAGCTATTGTTTTCTGTTCATTGACTACAATATCTCAAATCTCTGTGAAATCTTCAGCTCAGTCACTCCAAAGGTCAAGTCAGCATCTGCATCTGATAGATTTTTGAAATGCACTAATATAGTGGAGATTCCTCCCATTCAACATATCTGTTGGGTCTTATGTTAGTATTGATGGATATTAATGAAGATTTGATAAGAAGGGGCAGCACAATAAATGTAAGCACTAATTTGGTTATGACTACATGGGCTAAGACATGCTAAAACACTGGCTGTCGAAGTACTCCTAACATTTCACCAGCTGGGCAGTATGAGGCTAATGATTATTAAAGGCAGTAATCTGAGATTGACACACATGTTCCTGTCAGCACTGTAATGACATCCAGTGGCATTACATCGCCATCCAAAGACTGTTTTCGTCTTCATTCGTGTTTACTAGGCTCTGTTGTGTGTCACTATTTAATGCTGAGCACTTTAGTCAAGCGGTACCTTTATCTTTTAACACAAACATTACAGACGGAGCAATAATGATAGTGATGGATTGTACACGCTGTGTGCGATTGTCAGCCGAAACGTCACAGGATAAAGGAATGTACTTTTTGAAGGGCCTTATTATCAGGCATGGGTTTGATGTTCTTAGTCGTAAAGCAGAGAAGCTGGAAACGGTGGCTTATAGTTCCCTTTTAATTCATTTGTTTATTTTGTGTCAGTCATTTGTTTGATGTTTTCAAATGGAATTTTTGCATTGATTAAAGGTTATTTTTAATTTTATATACATATGAATGATAATATAGAAAAATATAGAATAGCAGATTTTATTATATGATGTACAAATCTGAATCTTAAGGATGTCATGTGTGCACTTTCTTGTTGAATAATCTATAGCTTTCAGCATTCCATTGTAATGACCTGTAAAAACTAACAACTGGTAATAAAACCACATCTGAAAGTATATCTGAGATTAAAGGTTTACTTTATGACACCCCTGAGTCTGACTCATCATTTAAAGAGTTAAAGAGTTTTGTTTCCTCCCCTCCTGTATGGCTTTTTACACTTTGGTAGGCACACCTTGCCTAATACCAGGGTTAAACTTTAATTCTTCATTTCATAGGAGCTTCAGCAAGCCGCTACAAGCATTCCTCTGAGATTTTGGGCCATGCTGACGTGATGCCGTCACACAGTTGCTGCAGATTTGTCGGTTGCACATCCGTGATGTGAATCTGCTGTTTCGCCCCATCCCAAAGGTGCTCTATTGAGATCTGGTGACTCTGAAGGGTATTCAGATACAGTGAACTCATTTTAAAATCCAAGGAACCAGTTTGAGAAGATTGCATCTTTGACACTGCTGCTGGGTGGAGAAGATGGGTACACTGTGGTCATAAAGGGATGAACATGATCAGCAGCATTACTCAGGTTTTTGTATCACCAACACCAGCCTGAACTGTTGGTACAAGGTAGGTTGGATCCCTGCATCGTGTCATTTATGCCACATTCTGACTCTACCATCCCAATGTCACAGAACACACAGACTTGTTAGATCAGGCAACGTTTTTCTGATGAACCCATATGAATCGTTGCTTCAGTTTCCTGTTGTTACCTAACATGCTTTTCTGCACACCTTAGTTGCCACGAGTGGTTTTTTGAGTTCAAAGCAGTCCAGCCATTCTCCTCTGACCTCTGACATGAACCAATACCAAATATAAGTGACTCAAAAAGTTCTCCTTGTTTGATCTTTACTTAAAGTTTAGCTCTCTGAACTAGAAGACATGAAAGTGGATTCGCTGTCATCTACTGATGTTTGTTTGCTTTCTGAGCAAAAGAATTATTACATCATTGCTCTGCACTGCTGCGATACATTAAAAAAATAAGAACTTGACGAATATATTTAAATACTAATACAGTGTTTATTTCTGAATTTCTGCCTGTTATATTGGACTATAATTATTGAGGAGCTGATGCACAAACAGAATCTGTTGAAGTCTTGATTTCATAAATGCATCTTCTTATTCATCTGGTTTGTAAAGTCTTAACCTGCAAATTTCAATCAGCAACAACAAATGAGTGCAGTGGATTAAAGTCCTTCTAAAATGTAGCGGATAAGTCATAAGCTGAAGTTATTCCAATCAAGTAAAACTGCCACAAAAATACAACGGCTACTGAAGCAATTGTGTGAAAGGGATCAACATAACTCCCTGGATGGATCATTACACTAGTTTGAACGTGCAATAACCTTTTTTAGCCAGAAGGGGAGTGCACTTCATCTTATAATTAAAATAAAGTCAGACAGCAGTCAGACCAAACACTGTCCCAAAAGTAAAATATTAAAGGGGATGAGTTGGATTTATATATCTTGGAGACATTTTATAATTGGATGCTGAATCTAATAAACTCGGAATGAACTGTCTGCCTTGTTAAAACGTAAGGGTATTACTCGGGTTGGCAGTGCTGCAGCTTGCTGGGAGATCCAGAGAGAAAGCTGCAGACGCTGTAGCGATAGTTTGTTTATTCCGTCTTTATATCTGTTAAATGGAAAATCACAATGACTCGTGTGCTTCTTAACTAGCTTGGCCTGACAAACACATTTACTCTGTAATACTTGCAGAATGGATATGCTCTGTTTATCATAACCACCCATTAAAATTGATGGCATTTGTGGCATTCTATCAATTTTCAGCAGAGACGCTTGGTTGCCAAGTTAATTTTACATCTGAAGAGTCTGATTTGAGACTCCAATTACTGGAACTTTTGTTGGCTTAAAAATCCTCTTTGTATTTAAATTTGCCGGCATTTAGCTGAAACTCATCCAGAGGAATTAATGGTCAGTCAACAATAAGATAAGCTTGAATTCCCAGATCACCGATATTACAAACAAACAAGAGTTGAGCTCTTCTGTCCAAAGAATCGGTGACGTAAAAGAAACCGAAGGATGATGTGTGTGGAGAAAATAACAGTGAATTGTCTGGACCTTGAGGTACGTAAAAGGCGTAAAAACAAACTGATCACTTGGATGTAAGAGAAAACTTTCGTACAAGTCTTTAAAAAAATGTGTCTCCAGTTCCAGCTTTAGAGCCAGGTTGCCAAATGCTTAAACATCCATGCCAGTGGAGCCAGTTGCTTTTGTTACTGGGCAAACCAAGACTAGACGTTTCCAGCTGCTTGTGCTCAGCTGAACTAAACCTTCACCGGTGAGTATGTATGGTTTCCAAATGGTGAACAATTTAAGGCCAGGGTATCAGACTTAATTTAACCCCTTTTTGATCTAAACTACTCCAGCAAAACCATTTCACCATAACCAGTAAAAAATAAAAACACAATAAATACAGCAGAAGTCTTGAGCCAGCCTTCATTTCTTTGCCTTTCAAGTTTTTTTTCTTTTTTTTCATTTTAAGTCCAGTCCATGGCGTGTACCTGACCATTTTCAAAGGAATGCCTTTTTTTGTTTGTTTGAATCACACCATTTAACATTGAATTATAAATTATTCAAGCATATAAAAGGAACCTTGATCCAGATACACAAACCACACAACTTAAAAAGAATCAATTTTGTCACAAAAATACTTATTTTTTTCCCATTTCCTTTGGTGAATTTATGAAAAAGGACAAAGTTAACACATTTTGACAGGCATAAAATTGCATTGTTGCACTGATTCCAAAAGAGCTATTAGCTGAAAGTTTAGGATTTCTCGGCTTGGTGATAAAAATTTGAGTAAACTGGACAAGTGGAGGTCAAAAGAACAAGTGGCATGTCTATAACTTATCTACAGCAGATGAAAAGCAACTGAAAGCCATGTTCTTAAGGGGAAAAATCTATCCAAGTACTGGAGCAATGAATTTGGTGTTGGGGATCTGAAATGTTAAAATTGGGGGAATTGTGATCAGAGAAAAATACCATCAGATTTTCATCCTTCATCTAACACTATCTGAAAAGTGTCTGATCGTCAGCAGCTTCATTTTTCAGCATGGCAGTGATCCCAAACACATTACCAGTGCATCCCGGGATAAAAAAAACACAATGGAATACTGGAATCAGTCATGGATTGGCCTCCCCAGAGCCTGAACCTCAACATTACTTAAACAGTGTGTCATCATATTTACAGAGAATGCAACAAAAAGCAGCCAACATCCAAAGAAGAGCTTTCAATGTCCTTCAGGAAACCTTGAGAACCGAAGACTACTAAAAGACTGACATCTTATTGCAATCTGTCCAAGAGAGTTCAGGCTGTGATGAAGGTATTTATGCCAAATATTCACTTTCAAGCTCAAGAGAACAGTACAGTCCCTTATTTTGACTTACATACTGTATGTATATTTACATATGTCTCAATAAGGTGTTGCACCAATAAACCAATATAAAGATAGGACACATATGGTTTTGTTACGTCCGAGTGTTTTTTTCATTTTTGAGCATGACAGCATGATGATTTCATTTTCCTCATCTTAACTCATCTTCTGCCCGCCAGCTTTCACATCAAATGCAACTTTCCAGTAAAAACAATAAATAAAAATAGTTCAAGTGAAGCTGAATGCAAAATGAAGTACCCGCTGTTTGTGGCTCTGACTTCCCAGGTCATTTTAGCAGTGGATTAAACACACACTTAACTGCCAAATACCAGATATGTAATAGCCCGCCCCGCTGCTGCAACATTTACATGTGGAGTGTGAAATAAGCCTGAAAGCTTTTCAGATGGATTTGTCCAAGTGTTTATTTATTTCTAGTTAAATCACTGTGTCTAATTCGCCTGTCAACTGGGTTCCCGTCATCGAGGAGCCAGTCAAATTGGTCTTGTTTGCATGAGGGCTCTTCTGTTTATTTTCCCCTGATTGCTCTTTAATGCTCGGAGTGGATGCTCTTTACATGGAATGATTTGGTTTGTTTTTAATATTGGACTCACCTGACCCTCTGTCGCATCAAAATGCGCATTCAAAGGGGACACACCTGAGCGTTTTTATGACTGACAGGGAGAGGTAGTCTCGCTGTTAAACGTGAGCGTGCAGTCTGCATGCTTCATGCAAACCTACCAGCAGATGGCGCAATATGCACGTCAAATTACTAAAGTTCCTCACAAGCGACGCCTTCACTGATCGAGCTTCGACTTTTTTCACTTTCCCTGCTGGAATGGTTTGTATGCTGAAAGCACGCTGACATGTTTAATTGGCGTGTTGGGGAGGGAGTCAGGCTTTGTGTGGCCCCATTCCATCAGCTTAATGGTGTGTTTGCTATTGCTTTCCCTCTCATTTACATGGCCCATATACCACATCTAATGTATGGCTAATTGTTGTGTTTAGGCAGTAAAAACCCTGAACCCTCGCACCGATGTGAGCCTCACAAGCGAATGTTCTGGTTTTTCGGCTGCTGTGCTTTGAAAATATTTTGTTACACAACAAGAAATGTTTTGATTATGAGTGTGGCGGAGAAGGGTCACTCGAGGGCCGCATGCACACAGCAGTTTGCTGTTTGTTTTCTCTATAAAAGGAACAGACAAATATAACTGCAGCAAGGCAATAATGCTGAGCTTATTGTTCCACTGATTCTATTTGTTGTACTGAGTTGTGCTCAGTTTATGACGTGCATGCGATGCGGCATGATAGCTGTTGTACACACAGTGAGCAAAAGTGCATGCAGCGCTGATGGAACATAATTATATTTGGGTTTTGTTTTTTATTTAGCTCTGTATTGAAATTGTGCTTAATCTGGGATTTCCCATCATATATATAATAATTTTCATCCAGAGCATTTATTTGCAGATTCAGATAAAGAAGCTCTCTTATGTAGTTAAAATTAGACCCGCTTCAGCAAACTAAATTCAAATCTTACTTATACATTGCTGACCAAATTTAAATGCAAGAGAGAAAACATGCAAATTTTAGAAATCTTTTATTTAAAACTAAAAATGATGTTGTTTTATTAATAATAAGCTGAATTCGTGTTTTTATACTCAAACACTGGACTTTTCTGAGAAGTCTGGAATTAACTGAGCGTAACATTCAACCATTAAACTAATTTTAAGTAGTAAACAACTGTAATTTGGCATTTTCATTAAAAAGAGTTTTTGTAACTACTTTTCAGTAAAATTGAAAATTCATGAATAACATTATGTTATAATTTGCTTATATTACTGTGACTGACTGTGGTCCAGCTAGTACCTAAGTGAATGATTCACTTCTTCTACTGCTGCAGTTCCAGAAACTCTGTGTGTAATGAGATGATCCAGAGTTTTTGCTACTGAGGTGCCAGAGTTGCATCTTTTCTGCCTACCCATGATTCTGAAAAGTTTACAGCAGGGTTCATATCTACACTTTGCTTCCTCAGGCCTTGTATAAGTCTAACATCAGCACAGGGGTCGGCACTCCATCCCCAAAATTGATTTCTGATATTCGTGGCTTAACATCAAGGATCCTGCCAGGCCACGATTCCCAGTGTCAGTGAATGCTTTGCAGCAGCGCACAGAGAAAAAAATAGCAGGCAGACATGGTGACATTATTAATCCAGACACACTGGCACGCGCTAACACATCTCTGCCTGCTGTTTCGTGTATTGGAATGAGCGGAAAACAGAGATGGACTTTTTCATTGGCATCTTGTTTGATGAATAAAACATCAGGGGTGGGCTAGGACAGAACTGAATGGTTGAATGCAGCAACACTTTAAAGACAGCCAGCTGGTTCTGCATATTTTCTGCATACGTTGTGACAAAACCAGTGTGATTATTTCCAAAATCCCAATTCTCTGTGACTAAACTAGCCTTTTCTTTGAGCGTGAGATACTTCCTTACTGTACATCTTTCTATCTCTGTCATCGTTATCTAAGCCGATTTAGACCTGATAAGAGGGCACAAAATCACGGCGTCTTCTCCCTAATGCATTCTGTTTGGGGAAAGGCTTCCCAACTGATAAACCGTGATTCAGCCTGATAACAAAGCCGAGCAAAGGGAGGCATTCCTATTAAACACATCCAAACAACATCACGTGCAACCCCCAGATTTCCCGCACCAGGCTTTTAAATTATGTTTGTACATAAAGGATCAGTGTGCTCAGCTCTGAGCTGATGTAGATGCTGTTTGAGTGTTTGTGCGGCACCAAGGGCTGCATGAGGTACAGTGAAAAGCCACCAAAGGAAAAAAAAACAACACATTTCAACCTGGAAATAAAATAAAAAAAACACCATCCAGACAACAGCAGTTGGTTTCAGAGGTGAGAGGGAATGCAAACTATACAAGAAATGGCCTTTGTGGGAGCCATTTGCTTGTATAAACCATTTATTGTTGTTGAAAAATGCCTGTGCTCAGGTTTCACCCTTGCCTGTTGGTAGTAGCGGGACTGTATTGCCTCACCCATCTATCCTAGTGATAAACTAGGCTGTCACTGGCCAGAGCGGCTTCATGCAAGCTCAATGACTGGACTCATGTATAACGTGGCCTCCTGAGAAACCCTGACTTGATGTGTCTATTAAGTTGTTTTAAAAAGGTGGCGGTTTATTTTTTGGGAATCAACCTGAACGTGGTGATAGTTTGCTCATGCTAAAAAGCAAAGATCATTCTTTACTAGACAGTCACTTCCCTTGGGATTTTACTTACAGCATCTCCACCTTTTAACCGTTTTATCTTAAAACATATAATTTAACTAGTAAATGATAGATAATACAAACTGGGCATCGTAACTTTACAGCACAGCTGTTGTTAGATTTCCAGATATTCCATTGCCTAACAAAGAGTGATAAAAAGATTCAAGCCTCATTATGCACAAATGCTGAGCCATCATAAAGCCCCGCCTTTGACGACAAACTGTCCTTTTGTCAGTGATGAAGGCCACAAAACGCTTCATAGATTTACCTACTCTCTGAGGAAATGGTCCTGGATCAAAAACTAAAAAGGATAATTCAACAGTTCTCTTTTTTCTGTTCTTTAGATTACAGAGGATCAGCATTCGGACTCAATTAGGCTCTGATGAAAGATGGCTTAAAAGAGAAAACGCACTACAGATGACCTTGAAATGAGGTCATCGCTCTATATGCATCTGACAATGACAACAAAAGAGTCTGTGGGAGGTTCTAATAATGAACTGGGAAAAGTTTTAGGAGGAAATATTGAAAATATCTAGTCTTATTAATCTAACAACAGAGGAGGAAGCAGATGGAAAAACCACAGGAAGAGCTGTGGTTAAAGTTCACCAGAGGTCATCAGATATCACACGCAATGCCAAGAATATCAGTGACACCTACTGCCACCATTAAATCCATTGATTTAAAGAATATCCAGAGCCGACTTTTGGACAGCAAAATGAAAACAATCTCCCTGGAGGCCTTTTGTGGGTCGTGAGTGGCGTCCTTAATTGATTTTCAGACCAATATTGAAACCGATCAGGCCTTTGTTTTCTCATTTCTGCTTCCAGGGGCATTAGCCCAATAGTGCTGCGCAGGCTCTTCAGTAATGGTCGACTCATTCGCCCATCTATCTTATTTAAAGCTGAGAAAACTCTGTGCTTACAGTTCAGCTTTTAATTTGCTTATGTGAACATAATTTAAGCACGCTTTTTAAACTTTGTTCAAAAGCACACCCGAGTCAAAGCGTTAAATTTGAACTCGCTTCAACTAAGAATCTATCAAAGTTAAACCCTCCTCACTGCCTTTTATTTGAGCTTTTAAACACACTGGGCTGATGCCTTCTCCTGCATGGATCTGTTGATGTACACACTGAAAGCTCCAGAAAAAAAGCTATGAAAAAGATTGGTTCACTAAGCTGGAAATCACTGATCTTAATTATTATGTGCAAATACACAAAATTCCATATTTAACCAAAATTATTAGGCTATTTGTAATAAATTGTATTCTCTAAGTAACAGGATGAGCTGACAAGAGTACAGAAGTGCTTTCGAGAAAGCTGAATCAGGGTCAGGTTTTGCAGCAGCACAGATACATTAGAGGGAATGAAAAAAACTAAACAAAACCAGCATGAGGAATAGACAAAATGTATTGCAATCTATAGGCCCCGTGTGGTCAGATATGAATATCTGACAATATATAATAGTCATCAATCATCAAATGGTATAGATTTCAAGTTGGAGAGCAAAATTAACCAACTAAAAGAAGGCAATCGTGAAAATCCGTATAAGTGTTTTGAGAATACATACAGCTGTTTTGATGACCTGTCCTGCTGACGCTGCACTGCTGCACAATAGTTTAAACTAGTTACTACACCAATGCTCTTTTATTCTGGCAAACAAAGGCCGTGACCACGGCTGCGACATGTTTTGCAAGATTTCAGAAAAAACATGAGCTAGTTAGAGACGTAAAAAAAGTTATTTATAGGGAACAGATAACTTATCCTGAAGAAAATAATAAATCCGAATGGATAGTTGACTGTTATCCATCCAGTAGATAATAGATCCATTTGGACTGGGCTCAAATAAAGGGTTCAAAACGTCAAAGAAGATGCGTCAAGTCCTGCTATCAAAGAGCTGGACGCCAGAAATTCATTAAAATCATCTTTTGCAACCAGCTAACATGATTTTATTATTATTTTTTAAACTCTGGATAGAAAAAATATGTGATTAATTGAAACAAGTCTTTTCAAATCCGGGGTAAGTGCTGTCAAAACAAATGAACTTGGGACCCTAATTAATACTTAATAACAAATCCTCCTGTGGATAAAGGATAAATTCTGAGGAACGTGTTGAGTAAAAATAACTCATCAGGTGGAGGGTTTCAGGTTTCATTCATGGACAATGAAAACAAAATTGAACAAAAAAATAATAATCTTATCTTCCAACATGCACAGAGCCCACTGAGTAATCACTGACTCTCTCTTGTTTTGTGGGTGTGTGTGTGTTCTTCTTAATTGCTGTTGATATCTGCTGCAGATATATCCATCCTCTTCAGCTTTTCAAGGATTTCCTCGTGGGCGTGTGTGTGTGTGTTGGTGTGTATGTGTGTGTGGATGCTTTCCTAACGTACAGGGCCACACAGACCCCTCTCCCTTTGTCCAAACGGCTTAACTGTGTTTTGATAAGCTGTTGTGAATTTCCATCAAGAAATCCGACCAGCCCACTGGATTGTCGAGCAGCGGACCGTTTCCCCCTCCTCCTCCTCCTGCCTGCACTATATGTTACATTTCCAGCTCTCTCCTCTCGCTTTTTTTTACGCAAGCGTGGACGTCCACGGCACGGCGACACAAGTGCGCACCACAAGCGAGGGAGAGCGAGAGCTAGGCACAGGCTCGGCGGGCGGACGTTGGCCGGGTATTGGAGAGACGACGCGGCGGGGGTGTCTGTCTTTGTTGGGAACCGGAGGACTGGACGGTGGATTTGTTTATTCTCCGGATTTTGGATCGTGGGGGGCTAGGATAACTTCGCACGGGACAAAACCCGCCTTCTTTCATGTCATCCGGCGATTTGTTTCGCCCGGCGTGTTGACGCCAGTGAGAGGGGGGAAGAAGAAGAGGGGAAAACGGGAGCACGGAGGAGCGCATCTGACAGACGAGCGGCAGGAATACACACGCGTTCCCGTGCACCAGCTGCACCAGCACAGACGCTAACGACATCGGCTCGTGATTCTGAAACGTGTTTTAAGGAGCTTGTGATGCGGCAACGTGGGTCGGTGTGAGCGGGGACGAGGGAACGATGCTGTGCCGTTCGCTCGAGGCTGTGCACCGTAGGGCAGCGTGTTATTGATGATCTGCACGGCGTGGAAAAATGCATCGAGTCGCAACTTTGTTCAGGGGTCTGACACACAATCATCTCCTTTAAAAGTGCATTTATATGTTCCCATGGCGTGCGCTGTTTCCATTGAATATAGCTTAGTGTTTCAGTGAACGCCTGTGCCATTTGTTCATCATCCCGGAAGCCCTGTGCTGTTTATGCTTTTAATTTTTTTAGACCCCGCATCCTGCAGTGTGTTGATGCCGGCGGGTTGCGTTATATAGATGAAAATCTTCAGATTCGTGTTGCCAAATGATTGGTAGGCTGAATTGTGAATGTGGGCAGGCCTAACCTTCGCTTTATGCAGATCAAATCGATAGCGAGATAAAGACTGCTCTGGCAAGCTCTTTATGCCACTCTGCAAGTGTCACGGGGGGTGTGTTTGGAGTCCCGCATTTTGAGTTTTTACGCAAGCCTCGGGTCAGCAGGGAAGCTGCTCAGTGGAGTGGAAACTGTCAAAACACTGTCTCGGCTGTAAGGCAGCGTCTCAAGAAAACTTTCAATGGTTTTCCGAAAGTTGCCCGGTGTCTCGGCATCGGGCATGGGTCTGCGCCTGTCCCAGAAATTCATGTTTCTGCTCTTTCTCTCGGGTTTGGTAACACTGTGTTTTGGGGCCCTCTTCTTTTTGCCCGACTCTGTCCGACTAAAACGCATTTTTCTGTCCAAGACAGAGATCCAGCCAGTCACCGTTGGCTCCGGCTCAGAGAACGATGTCAGGGAGCACTTAAAAAGACCCAAAGACCAGGGCATGACCTCGGCTAAAGGAGAGGCTGGCATCAAGCTGAAAAGTCAGAGCCGCAAACCCCCAGTCTCTTACGAGGCGACCGAGGTCCGGCTCGCCGGGGGCAAAGCGCAGGAGGATCTGAACCTCTCCAGGTCTAAGACAGAGTCCGCGTCAGAGAAAGTGACATCCTCTAACCACGGTGCCAACTCGGATACTTTTAGTTACAAGAAGTTCAGAAGGTGCTTGTTCAAACCTCCGCTGGGAAGAGACAGCGGCAGACCGGCCGACCCGCAGACCAACGAGCGCCGGGAGAAAGTCAAAGAGGTAAGGAAGCCACTGTGACTTTGCTGCCGGAACATCAAGTTCAATGTTCCTGCAAGAGGTGGATGACTGGCACGTGATAGGCACAAGTACAACATAGGCTGTGTTGAGATATGAGAAGTAAACCTAACGGAAAAAACAAAGCAATACATTTAGGGGGGAAATCGAGGCCAGATATAATCCAAGATAACGCCTAATCTATCAGATAGACCGAACAGGCTGCGAGCAATACTTTTGTGTTTATGTGGCTTTATCTGTTTTTAATGTTGCTTTTGAATGGGAGCTTTTTCATGCTGTCAAAACACAACAAACTAACACAGCAGATAAATGGCAGTCTGCCTTTACGTGGAAAAACCAGGCGTTCACTCTTGAAAGAAGTAATTATATTTACAATGTTTAATCTGACTTCCCTGAATTTGGCTCACAATACAGGCAATCTCTATAGAAGCAGTGTGGCTGTTGTTTACTGAGCTGCTGTCCAACAGCCAAAATAAAGCCCTTTTCAGTCGTATTATTTGTCTAAATTTACCCAACGCCTTTGACTATCGTAGTTTAATTCCTGCTGGAGTTCTATTAATAAAGACAGAAAGCGGTTTCCGGACTAATGATGGACTTAATGGTCTCCCATGTGTGCACAAAACTAGAATAGCAGGGGAACATACCATCTTTTTGAAATATATATATATATATATATATATATATCTTATTAAACAATTATTCCATTTGCCCATGTGACAGTCCTTAAATTAGCTGTGGCACCTCTGTATCTGCCTCACACAATCGCCTGCAAATGATAGGAGTGCGTGCAGCTTCTCTTTGGCCAGGAGCTCTCCAAGCTGTGTGCCAGCCTTTGTTGAGCCCTATGGGTCCAATAAGGGCTCCAGAGTGGGAGCGTCTGAGGATTCACACATCTGTACCCACTCAAGGCAAGTGAGGCTGGTGATGAGGAGAAAGAGTAGTAGGAGTGGGAAGGTGGGGTGTGTTGGGAGTAATCGCTGGCCAGAGTGTTACAGATGGGTTTCAGCCTCGGTATGTGACACTCATAAGTCCTGTTGTCACTCTGGCTTCCAGCTTGGTGTCACCCTCGCACACTGCTCACATGCCTTTCATACCCAGAGGTGATGTGCTCCATAATGACTGAGGCGTCAGAGAACAGAGGGTGATTTGCCCTCATGCACTGAGCTCTCACTGACTCATAGCTCCTCCTTTTTGATGCTCTCTCAAGTGAATGTCGGTGTGACTTTGCTTGCCTGGTGCGTTCAGCTGAGCTCTGCAAAATTCATGCCACGGGGTCGGAATCGTCGGAGGAAAAGTTATTTTCCACCACGCCCTCCACGCCCACTTATTGTTGTGGAATATTCATCTTGTTTCCGATAAACCGAGGCGTTTATCAAAGTGCTGAAGAGTAGACGTCAGCCGTGCTCACTTGCATTGTATGCTTTCAGGTCTGCGTGCTTGGCCAAATTTATGTTTTTGCTATTTGCTGTTGTTGTTGCTGCAGTTTCCATCATCTCAAGCCTGCTGGCAGTGCTGCAAACAGCTTCTTTTTTTGTTTTGTGTGCTCTTGTTTAGTTTTTGGGGTTTTTTTTCCTGGAGGCTCACATACACCCTGCCAACACAGGCTGACACATTGTGAACCTGTGTTTTGTCCAGGTTCACAGATGCAAAATCAAAAAGCAACTGTAACAATAAAACTGACATGTTTTGATGCTCTCTCTCTCTCTCTCTCTCTCTCTCTCTCTCTCTCTCTCTCTCTCTCTCTCTCTCTCTCTCTCTCTCTCTCTTTTTGTATTTCTAATGTGTGTTTCTGTGAAGCTGCATCTGTCATTCAGAATACATGTTTGCTTTTTGTTTGCTGCCAGTCGTCTAAACTCACAATGTGGTCTACATCCCTGCAAAAGCACTCCCTTTTTTCACTGTAATGGAATGCAGAGAGAGGGTATCCCCCTCCCAAAGCTAACAAAAAGGCTCTGGTCCAGCCCACTGAGTGCCTCAATGCCCAAACTGTGAATGGGCATCGTTTTTCTTAAATGCCAACAACTAGAAAGCAGACTCCCCACCTTCTTCCACTGTGTGTATGCGTCCACTGGCAAAGAGAGGGTGAATCGAGGGACAATGGCTGCCTGATCACACATTACAAATGTTTAAAGGCAGCCCAACCCTGGATCAGGCCCTCAGGATGAACTGCCAAAGTGCTATAAGTGTTTCGGAAACAAACTCTGGGACAAGTTCGATCTCCACCAAAAGTCTTGAGCAGGATAAAGATAAGGGTTATTTTCATACAGCCTCCTATTTGTAATTCTGTGACGTTATGGCTCACTGAGTCGCCTGCATGCCTATACTCCTGCCTCATTGGCTCTGGCATAAGAAGTCGGATAGCAGAGATCGCACCACAAAAATGCGTGCCTGGAGTAACAGGAGGGGTTTCCTTTTCTGCATGCACATTTTGTTGCTGATGTCCTTTACATTCAGTAAGGTTAGAACTTGGAGTGCAGTAATCCAGATCCAGAGCACAGCCAAACAAACACAACTGCAGAGCAAAGGAGATGTCAGGGAGTGATGGGAGCTCTGAGGCACATCCAGACTGAAGCCTCTGCATCGTGTGGTTGTCTCCATGACATCACATACATTTAAAAAAAAGAAAGAAAAGAAGAAGAAGCAAAGTTTGCATTAAGAGGTGGTGTCTGTGAAGCCTGTGATGTGCTCTCTCCTCTGTCACCTGAATGTTTAGCAGAGATGTGCTGGTACAGGAAAATGAAGCTCTTTGCTTGTGTAAAGCAGAATGTGATGTGGCCTCTAACATAAGATGTATGTGAATGGAGGAGATGGAGTTGACAGCTTTGAGTACTGCAGTGAGAGGACACAGCCACTGCAGCCTCTTGTGGCAGAGCCTCCTCTAGTGGAGCAATAAAACTCTTCAGGGCTGCTGTGTATGTGTGTGTGTGCGCGTGTGCACTAGTTTGTCAAGTGCTTGGGGACAAATCAGAAGTTTGACAGTTTCAGTTTTGTTGTCACTGTGCTTATTCATCCAGGCCCGAGCCCACCTGCATCACAACAATCAAATGAGGTACATCTGTTCTGTTGTGAGACAAGTCTATTTATTGGTCAGCTGGCTGTGTGTGCGTGCCTGCGTGCAATTCACAATAATGAGCAGTATGCTAGAGAAGTGGAAAGCCCCCTTTTTGTGTATTTGAACAGAACAAAAATAAAGTGAGACAGTTTTTAAAGTACAAAGTGAGTAAAACGACAGCAAAAAGTACAGAGCAGCGATAAGACTGTTTAGTTATGTAAACCACCTTCAGTTAGTCTGTCAGCGAGGTGAACAAACAAACAGCAGCATCACAGACCTCATCTGCCTACTTCAGCTTCCAGATGAGTAAACAGCTGCAGGGAAAATTGCTTTATTTCCAGCAGAATTTACCAGAAGACATTAAAAATTCCCAAGGTACTAGTAGTTGGGTTTTTTTTTTTTTTTTTTTTTTACGTTTCAGAAAAGAGGAACCAAATGATGTCATGTAAAAGTGAACTGAAACTGCATCAGCTGCAAAACTGAAATCCCCTGGAATACGTTTTGGTCAAAAAAAAAGTGCCACTGTGTGCCATATTTTTAGATACAGTAATGGTTTTATTTGTCCTTCAGACAACACAGTGGTACTTTAAAGTAAAGTGTAAGTTTCAGTCTTCTTTAAGAGTATAATTGTGGGGGGGAAACCAAAATCTGAACCGCTGTATGACACAAACATGAGCACACTCACACAAAACCAACACAAAGCCTCACAAATAGGTGAGCTTGTAGCTGGACCTGAAATCCCCTTATAGCCGTAATGACCAGTGAGCTGGGTGACTGTCTGAATAAAACGCTGCCGTTAAGCTGGCGCCTCCTGGCTGGCTTCGAGCGCTGTGACCTCCCTCCGCCCCTCATTCCCCTGCTGTCTTCTGCTCTGAATCAGGTGTGCCAAACAACCTCCAGTATGAGCCAGGAAAATGGCCGCCTGCTGAGAGAGAAGAAAGAAACGGAAGACGAACAAAGTCTTAAGAAAAGGCTTACACTCTGCTAGTGTTCCCACAGAGCTGGAACATTTGTGCTTTTCTTCTCCTCTGCGGATGCTGTGCAAATGTCAGCGCCTGGAGTTTGGAATGTGAGCCCATCGTTGTCTTTGGTCTGTTTATGTGGGGAGAGAGCCGCTTGGCCCGCTGGATATTGATATATTGTGCAAGTCAGTGGTGGCTGAGGCAGATATTATAAACCCGTCAGTGTTGCTGAGCACCGATTCCGGCCTCCTCCGCCACACAAGAAGTAATCGACCCTTTCATCTATGATCTGAAACTTGAGTTTGTGCTAAATTAGAATTTTTTAGTGGGTTTTATTCTGGGCTACTTAGCACTACCTGGGCAATGTCACCGGTTAATGCAGTGAGACAACACCAAAGCCTGGCAAGCAAAGCGATCCATTATTTACCTAATCTCTATAAATAGAATCTGTATGTGAATATGCAGAATCTGTTGGGATGGGATTTGTGGCACTGGTTACCTGGTCACTTTTTTTCCTTTTAAATAACCAGCACTGGTTAAACAATGAAGTCAGGAAGTCTTGGACAGATCTTTGATGGCTGCATTGGAACATTTTGGAACAAAAATATTAGACATCATACTGGAGAAAGGCACAACATTTCTGGTTGTGAATCAATCCAGGGAACCTGAAACTGCATCTGGGCTTGTGTTCTACCCACTTGTCTATCAAGGCATTTTTGCTCACTTACAAGCAGTGAATATGGTTGTGACTCATTATTCTTATAGGTTTGTCACTTTTCAGCTCATTGCTGGATATACTGAAAGTCTCCTGCTGTTGTTTCATAGACGATTGTTGCAAAGTCACCAATGTGTTGGCGGTGTTAAACTGAATTGAGATCATGTGACGTAACCTTGCATTGCGAAAGCTTCAGCAAAAAACAATACGCTCAGTTATAGTAGTGAGATGACATTTGCAGAGTGTTTATAGAGGAACATTAAATATCTAAGCTGCTGATTATTTAAACTGCATACTGAGTCTGATTTAGATGAAAACTCAAAGTATCACAGAACAGCACCTATTACTTAATGACCAAGCAAACGCAGATATTTGCACGATGCCGGTTGTAGTTGTGAATGCACGGCCACTTTCCACTAAACGTTCAAAGCGGGTTTTTGGTATTTTAATAATTTACAAACATGAATACTTTTCTTTGCCTTTGTTTTGCATCAATGTACAATTTGTCATCCCCGTGCATTGTACGCAAATAAAATGATGAGTACTAGTAATCAAGCATACCTTTTTAAATATGATGCTTGATGTCTAAGGGAGAAAATGTCAGCATGCTGCTATTCTGCATCTTCTACCAATGTGATGCAGCGATGATTCGTTTCTTTTATTGCAGTTGCTTTCCTTGTGTAGCCTTAAGTGGACTAAATAATGAGTCGCCTGCAGGGACACAACTTAAAACAGTTTTGGACAGTTGGGCATTAAATCCACAGCTGATGACCTTAAAGGTCAACCTATCTTTGTCTAGGAAACGTGTGCTCTGCAGAAAAACCAATGATTGTAGAAAACACATGCATATATATACAGTCATTGGGAATAACGGTAAGATAGAGAAACGTCAGGGAAAAATTTCCCCCATCAGAGCCACCAGAGTTGCTTTTTTCTGTAGGTGATAAAAGCTGATTAAACTACACGGCACCAGGTCTTTCCCCAGGCAATCACTGCAGGAAGTAAGTGATCAGGTGAAATGGAGAGAGGAAAAGGAAGGATGCACATAAAAGGGAGAGATGTTAGCTTCCATCCCTTTGCATTCATGCCAGTTTTTTTCCTGGATTTCCTTTGTGGTGAGGGCACTAGCTTCAGGGAAAGTTTCTCTGTTTAGGCATGCTTTTCAAGAGGTGTGTATCTCTGTGTGCGAGTGCGCTTGTGTGTACGTACATATCTCTTGTGCAGGGCATTCAAACGAAACGCTTTGTAGATGGCTAAGATGTGCAGATGGGCTGCTTTGTACAAGTATATTTGTTTATTTTCGTGTCTGCTTTTCCATGCGCTGCGTGTCTTTGAGTGTGTGTTGGTTTAGATTACAACAGGAAGTGGAGGATTATTTGACAAGGGAGGGGCTAAAAAGTCCACACGTTCATCCAGAATTTTATAATAGTGCAGTTTAGGTTTGGTATTTTTACAGCATTTTGTGTGTGTGGTTGTGTGACAGCTCGGTTCTGTCCATTTTAAAATGTTTTTCAGTTGAAATCGCACACAGCTATTAGACTTTCCTGATAATGTGGCCTGGTCAACAGTTTGCAGATGTTTTCACTTGTTACAGAGCGAAAATCCAGCTGTTATCCCCCCAACCTTCTTGTCGTTTGTCCCTGTCCATATTTGCACAAGCTTTTACATTTTATCTGCCTGTCTGTTTGCTGTTCGAAGTCCTGCTGGCAATGTTTACTATAGCCTACAGGTATTACATCAGTTACCAGAAAAACTAGACTGTCATGACTTAAGGTCGGGACCACTTTATGCTGCACTTAGACTCTGTACTCAAACAGCGGAGCTGTGCTCTTGTCAGCAGTCGTGTGCCTTTCTTATAAGTAAATTTCCACTTTACTCAGATTTTGTTACACGGTCCAAAAACCTTTTTTAAACCATCACCCGTTCCATTGCTGTGATGTTGCAATAAGTTCCATGGAAGCTCGTTTATCCTGAGTTCACAGCGTTGCTGACATAATGAGGTCATAGTGTGTATATATCTTAATCCTGGCTTCTGAAGGCCTGTGATTACAGCAGAGAAACACTTTTTTTTTCCTGACTGGATGCTCCATAGTGTTCCCTCCTGGGGCAGTAGGTTTTTGATAAGGCCAAAACTTCCCAGTTTCTAGCTACAGAAGTTATATATCATGTTGTATATCATGATCATACATCATAGTCTCACACCACTTTTAGGCTTAAATAAATAAGAGCGTATAATCATGTTTTCCCAACCATTATCTGCACTCTTTGACTGCTCTGGCAGACATTATTAGCTCCATAATAACAACAAAGGATGACAGGAGCAGCCTTTGACTGTTTGTTGCTATTTCTGTGAATGTATGTGGACTGCCGTCTTCTTTCAAAAGCACTCCCTCATGGCAAAAATCTTCTTGTTGCACACATGCTTTCAGGCTCCTTGAGTTTTGGCCATTGTATGATGCCTGGCTCTGCGCGCGTGTGTGTGTGTGTGTGTGTGTGTGTGTGCTCGCTACAGATGAAGAAAATTGCAAAGATGAAGGGTCCAGGCCTTGGCCTTGTTTGCTGCAGACTCTGCGTGATGTCCTTTGCTAGGTGCCGGATGAAATTGCCCCACCGCTTCTAACCACCACGTTCCCTCTTTGGCCTTGCTGCTCAGGCAGATTCAACAAATGGGAAAGAAGGAGTGGGGAAGAGTGGCCTAGATGTAACCAGCAGACTCTTTGAGCCCCCAGCTGAGTTCCAGTCTCTTGCCTTTATGCCTGCCTAATTGGTCAGAAACAACATGGATGGCTATGTTCACAGGGTACAGACATTAAGGACCTGGCTTACCCTCATATGTCGTCCTTATCTCGTCTGCCTTTGTCGTCTGTGTACTTGTGATTTTCTTCATTTTAGAAAGCGCTGTCACTGACTGTGTTCTTCCTCCTTGCATCTCGGCTATGTGTGTCCTCGGGCATGTTTACTGCCAGAGCTCTGCCAACCATCCCCTTCTCTGCATCACCAGAGAGTCAGCGTGAGCTACCCGGCTACTGTCGCTGCAGATTGGCCTGTCTGCATTGTTGTTGTTGTTGTGTTGTGACATGGTTTCAGCCTACTTTCAAGATGGCTGAATAATGCTGTCAAGCATTTGACCTACAATTTAGCCGGATCCACAGAAGACAGCATCAACTTTTGTTGGCCAGGCTCATGTTTTCTGCCACGGCGGGAACAATAAGTTACTGTGGAAAGTTTGCTAGAGTGTCTTCACGGTCACAGTGCTGTCTAGTTTTCTGTGGGTTGAATGGGGAAAATGTGTCTCCCTAGCGATTTTCTTCCTCATTGGCATCAGTGGGCAAATTGCCATTAATTAGCTGAATGCTTACAAGACCGTTTTAGCCAGAGCCGGGTGTATTTGTTCATTATTATCACAATTAAGCCCCTAATCAAATGACAGCAATGGTGCTCAGTGCTCATTAGGGACCCATATAGATTTCTTTCTTTTCTATCAAGGTTGGATGATAGGCTTGCAAGATAATTGCAATTTTCATTCATTCACAAGTCTGTGAAAAGGCAGTTTAAAAACAAACTGATGTGTTAGTCTGCTAATGACTGTTTGTGCATGCGAGCACTACCAGTCTGTTAATCATTAATCGGATGAGAAGTGTAGGACAAAGGTTTTTCATCATATTTCTTGCACCGAACAGACGCGGCTTGATGTGGAGAGATGCGCCCGTGTGATGCATTTTTAGAATAAGTAAACCCTTCGAGTCTCTTAGATTTATCTTGACCAAGGCAGTTGAAATTGAACTGTCAGTGCTCAGCGAAATATCACTCAAAGTACTCCTGTTCTGGAGAGCAGCTGCCACAGAGGGAACATTTATGAGCTTTTCAAAATTGCTATTGACAGAAATCGTTTACTTAAAAAGTACAGCTAGAACCCCCCATAACATGTAAGTGTTGAGTAAATATACTCTCTCAATATAATCTTTCTAAACATTTAATATCCTGAAAACTACTTTCTTTTTCTCGGGTGATGTTCTAACTTAATCTGTTGTCTGCTTTAATTTAAATTCAAAGCCCATTTGTGAGGCAGTGTCAGAGTTTTGTTTTATGTTGGGAATTTTTTATTACCTCCAGAGAAAGAAACTCTGAACTTTTTGTTTTGTCATTCAGAGAAGGGTGGGTGATGATACAGAAAACTTCGACAACAGGAAATGGGTGTAACTCTTCGTCCAGTTTCGGAAGTGAATGTGGGTAACGTTTTTTTCTTTTTCCCTTTTTTTTTTTTTTTTTTTTTTTTTTTTTTTTTTGAGAACTCCAGATGTGTCATGTCACTTAATCAACTGTGACAGCTCGAGGACACGGGGCATCGTGCTCAACTTGAGGAAAAACAAATTGGTCTGTGTTGAGCTTCTGGAGAAAAAGTAACACTTTGGCTTTCACTTTTGTAGAAATAACATGTATGTTATACGTGAGCAAAATTCCCTCTAATGCTGAACTGATACTGGTGTTATAACGCGGTAGTGTGAGAATGAATAGGCTGTGCTATTTTAAAACTTCTCATTTATTAACAAAGCCCCGTGTACTATTTGTAAACCATCAGAGAAGTTACAGCTGCATCTTCTGAAGAAACAATACATTACAGTAGGGTGAAAATATATTTGCGTCATTCTCGTATGCCTCAGAAAATCCAAAATGCTTTTAAATGATGATTTTATTTATTAAGAGTAAAGAGCTATTCAAACCTACTTGACCCTGTGTGATAAAGTAATTGCTCCTCCTTCTAAATTCATGAATTCATCATGATTAATGATGTTTCTTTGGAAAGCTGAGTTCAGTTTCAGGAGCCAGATCCAGGTCTGAAAACTGCCAGACCTGCTGAATTAAGAAATCCCTTAAAACAAACCTTTCTGTCAAAGTAAAGTAGATTAAAAACTGTAAAGAATATCACAGCCGTTTCTTCAGGACTCCACTCAACCGCGGTGAGAGCCAATATCCACAGATGAAGAAAATTTTGAATACTGGTGAACCCTCCCAGCAGTGGTTGTCTGACTGCAATTACTCCAAGAGCGCATCAATGGCTCATCCAGAAGGAAAAAAGTAACCCACAACAACATTAAAGAACCGTAGGCCTCACTTTTCCCAGTTAAGGTCAGAGTTCATGATTCATAAATAAGAAAGAGACATTTGCCAAAAGAAGACACATCCTGATGATCCCCAAGAGTTTTGGGCAAATATTCTGTAGACTGACGAGACAAAGGTTCACCCTTTTGGAAGGTTTGCATCAAGTTATGTCTGGAATATACCTGACATAGCATTTCATAAAGAACGTCATACCAGCAGTCGAACATGGTGGTGGTAGTGTGGTGGTCTGGGGCTGCTTTGCTGCATCAGGACTGGGACGATTTTCAGTAACTGAATTCTGCTCTCTACTAGAAAATCCTGAAAGTCAGTGTCCAACCATCAGACCATCATTTTCTGAACTCGAGTACACTTTGGTTATTCAGAAGAACAAAGAGCTGAAACATGCCAGCAAGCCCTCCTCTGAATGGAAAAAAAATAACTAAATTGAAGGTTTTGGAGTGGCCTAGTCAAAGTCCAGACTTTAATCCAACTGAAATGCTTTGGCAAGACCTTAAACTGGCCATTCATACCTGGAAAAGAGAAAAAGTTTCTTGAACATGCCTAGAAAACAACTTTGGTGGTCTTTGCATCAGTTCTCCAAGTCTCTTTGGTATTTCAGTGATCATGGCGGAGAGGACGGTCTAACATGCTGGTTTAGATCGTGTGTGTTAGGTTAGACTGAGAACTATTGATGCCAATGGCTCGTAGAATATGAGTAACTGTTGTTCATAGTCATCCAACTCTTCGGTGACTTGTCATCCTGAAAGAGATCACACCCTTTACAACAGAAATGTTTCATCATACAAGAAGGTTGATCGCTTAGAGCAACTTTGCACTGACATGCAGCAACCCATATTTCTAAAGAGACCCAAACAATCTACACAAAACCTTTCCCACAGCATAAAAGAGGTTTTCTCTTATTTTTTGCCCCTCCTTATATTCGAATACAGGAACTGAAACAAAATTGTGCAACCTTAAATCTCACTAACCTTAGTATTACTCTAGCATTTAAAACAACCAGAGTAGCTACTGCTGACCAGTAAAAGCTCAAATATAAGATGAAGTCAAATAAAAATTTCCATTAGTAAATGTCCCACATGTGCATGCATCCATTTAATTTAAGCCAGGACTGCAGTTTTATCTTCGGAGCCATGCAAAGTAACCGTTTAATCAGCATCTAGGACACAGATATCTCTCCTTTTTTTAAATATCTATCTTTGAGTGGAGAACTTGTGTGTTCTGCTGTAGTCAAAACATTGTACAATGCTGATAAAAGTTGTATGGCGTCTGTTCAGCTTTCATGGCTAACTGGCACACTTCCAAAGGCTTCCAACTGTGAGCCCTCAAACGACCAGATAGGCCTTTTTTCTTTAAATTTTAAAGATAAACTAATTTTATATTTAAAAAAACAAACAAACTAACCAATGAAACTTACTTATTAATTGCAACCCTGCACAGAATCTGCCAGCCAGTCAACAAGCCACTTAGTGCATAGTCGCATAATCGGCGCCCGTTGTGAGGAAAGTCAGTTTTCACCTTAGTCCTTTAAGTTTGTACTACAGTGCTTCAGAGTCATGCAGATGATCTAATTAGACTTCAGACTTTATGTGCTAACAGTGATCCATCTTAGTTAATTTGGCCCACCGTTAGAGTGGAAACCTGCTGCTAGCTAAACCTCCCCCAGAAGATCTGAGCCTGCTCATCCACGCTCTCATTATCTCGTCTGTCGTGGTCTTCCAGACACACAATGGAATTAAGATAGAAATGAAAACAACTCTTCTAATGACATCTCTGGGTGACCGAGCTGAAGATTGTCTTTTACCTACAGGGGAGGAAAAAAACAGTGTAGCTGGCTGAGATCATGCTACTTTCAATTTACTCGAATTCACCGTGCATTTTGAAAATGATTACACAGTAATGACACGGCAGCAATTTTCAACATCATAATATTAATTATACACATTTCATAAAAGAACCTTAATTGAGATTGGACGTGTGCCCGAACCTCATGAGTTCTCTATCTGAATGCAGGCTTGTGACTTAGCAACAGCTCAGTTTATTTGTGTTTGGTCCCAAGCAAATCAGGAAGACCTCGTCTCTTTAACTATCGGTTGTTATTGGAGATTAATTGGTATGAGAATTTGCAAACTTTCAGGTCGGAGTGACGCTTGTTTTTATTGATGTAATGTAAAAATGGGAAAGGGTTAGGGAGTGCGGTGCTGCTCGCATGCATGTAAAATATCTAATATTCAAATACTGAATGCACTTGAGGCTTGAGCTCAATACTGTTTAAAAGTAGCACAAAACATGTTGGAATATAAATGCAGCTTTTCCCTCTAGTGTTAATTATTTGCTACTTGAAAAGTAGCCACAGATTTTCCCCTTTGTTCAAATAAGCAAACCTTTGGTGTTCTTGCTTTCCTGTAATATTTTCTGTTTGTTTTTTTTTTGTTTTTTTTTAAACCCTGTTGCAGTGACAAACATGGTCACTGCAACAGGGTAAGTACAGTCTGACATTACAGTTTAAGATGGCCAGCAGTGCAACAAACCTGAAGCTGTAAACCAAAGGTCAGCCAATCTGCTTTTCAGTTTAGAGTTAAGAGAATTATATTTGTGGAACAGCCTGTGGCTCATATCAGTTATGTGACAACATTAATACCTCCTGCTTAATATTGTGTATACACCCCCGAGTTGCCAAAACGGCTCTCTCGGGTCCTGTGCATTGTGGGATGTTGCCTCAGTGAGTCAGGCTTCTTATTTGCATCCTACAAATGCTCTTTCAGATTGGGATCTGGCGAGGGGAGTTTGGAGACCAAACAAAAGTCAAAGCCCAGTAAACGCCTATGGCTCTTGTACTCTTTGAGGCATTCCCAAGCTGTTTTTGTGGTGTCGTTATGTGCATTGTCTTACTGGGGTAAGCTGTTGTCTTTGGGGGAGGGGTTGCTTTCTTTGCAGTGATGTTTAGGTGGGTGTTTCCCAGATGAACATTTTATTGAGGGAATTTAATGCCGTTCTTTTGGCTGATCAGTGCACATGGCAATTTGATCACCTCATCTTTTAAATGGTAAATGGCCTGTATTTATATAGCGCTTTACTTAGTCCCTAAGGACCCCAAAGCGCTTTACATATCCAGTCATCCACCCATTCACAAACACATTCACACACTGGTGATGGCAAGCTACATTGTAGCCACAGCCACCCTGGGGCGCACTGACAGAGGCGAGGCTGCCGGACACTGGCGCCACCAGGCCCTCTGACCACCACCAGTAGGCAACGGGTGAAGTGTCTTGCCCAAGGACACAACGACCGAGACTGTCCAAGCCGGGGCTCGAACCGGCAACCTTCCGATTATAAGGCGAACGCCCAACTCTTGAGCCACGATCTTTTAATAGGGTAAGAAACACGAGCTCTGGGATGATCAGGAAGACTAAACAAGACAGATTTTTGCCAGATAAGCCACAACTTTATATGACTAAACATGAACACGCATGCAATATTGCTCATAACTTAAAAAAAAGAAAACTTGAGTACATAGGTATGACAAATACAGCAGCTCAAGGTGTGAAGCTGTGAAATGGAGCCAATCGAGCGAATGGAGGACTTGTTTTGTAACTTTTTGGCATTTCCTCATGTATTTTGTTTTTCAGTTTTAATTTTATGTAGGTTTCGTCATTCTGAGATCAGCTTTAAGGAATCACAGATGTTTCGAGTTATTTTACTATATCTGGAAGTTATTCTAACACTTGTCAGTGCACTGCATTCACTCTGTAGATGAAATGTGAAGCATCTGTGTGCTTGCTTTCTTCCAAAACTCCAGGCTCTCAGCGGAGGACTGAGTCTAATGGAAAAAGTTTCGGGAATGAAAAACAGACCCGTCTCGAGGGGGTACAGAGCACAAAATGCATGTATGCGAGTCCGTGGGAGGCTTACGGTGTTGTGTTTTCCAAGTAAAATGAGATGGATGCTTGCAATTAATTCTGCAGTGACCATTAGCTGAAGAGTCGAGGCAAGCAGAATCAGCAGCAGGAGGCTCAGACAAAACAACAGCAACTGAGTGTGTATGCCTGTGCGTGGGCCTGTGTGTGTATGTGGTGCTTTATGCACAGTTTGCTCGAGGACCTCTGAGGCCCACTGAGTCTTTACAAGAGGTGACTATATGCTGACTGGAGTGAATTAAATCTGATGGTGCCATTCAGCATCTGTTCTTTCTTCTGCTTATTTTCTATATTTTTAGATATAAACATAAATTAATGATATTAATTAATTTATTAATTCTATAAATTAACTATTTTTAAAACAGGTTTAAGTCTGTAGAATAGTTTGGGGCACACAAGGCAGAGAGTTGTTAGATTTTACGTGACATTTAGGGAAAGCACATACAGTCAGAAAACAGCCCGCCGACCTCCAAAGATGCAAAAGGTCCTGAAGGCTTTTTCCTCAGCAAGACATTTCACCATGCATATAATATGAAACTAATCTCCTGTTTAGTCAGATTATTCAGGATCATAGTCCCCCCTCACCTCTCACCCCCCCCCCCAGATTTTTTTCTTTTTTCAACTAGGGCTTCAAAGGAAGAAGGGAAGAGGAAGAGAAATGCGTGTAGATCTAGTTTAATCTGCTCATTATGGCTACTTCCTTTAATGTTGTTGGTGGAAACGGGCTATCAGTCTGCCTTGAGGCAGCTTCTTTGGCTGCTGCTTTAGTTTTGTCGATATTGTTGCTTGTTGGGAATAAAGCATGTTACTCCCAATCATATCACTTTAACCTGTTAGCCACACAAACACCTGAAAATGCTTTTTTCTATGTATTTCATACATTCAGATGAACGGTGTTGTAATGTACGCAGACATAATATCACTGGCGAGCAGTACTTTTCCTGCTTGATCCTCAGGTTGCTGCAGTTGGTCCGTCTTGCTGTGATGGAATCGGATATTTAGAGAGGTATTTGGTGTGGGAGCAGAGCATGCATGAAATCTAGGTTACAGATGGTTATTCAAGGCAGTGTGCTCAAGAGGTGCGGCGGAAGGAAGAAATGGCATATCCCACAAAAAAAAATTCAATTTCCATAGCGACTTAATTAAAAAAGGATACGCATGTTGGGGGATGCACGGCTCTGAGTGGCACGAGGGTCCAATTATTTTATTTTTTTTGTTATCTACTTTATAGTTTGACACCTGACAAAAGTGTTTTAATCACTGCGGGAAATGAAAGCTTCATATCTGATTGTGGCCTATAATGTAATGTCGTATCATGCACATGTATAATTGAAAATAGCGAGGAGGCAAATAGGTATCACTTAATTAGTTTTATTAACAATCCAGCCAGAGAAATCGCCATTTTTAAATTTGTATTCTGTCGCAGTGCTGTGGCTGCTGGTGTGTTAAAAAAAAATAGGGTTTAATGTGACACGTTGACCTCAATGCTCAGCATCCACCATCTAATGAGTACCACTGAGATGAAAAGCATTGGGCTTGACATGTTAGATTTACATGATTATTATGAATTTATGCAGCATGAGAGGAACAACTTGTTTAAAAAAAACAAAAACAAAACCCTGAGTCATCTGTGTTTTGTGTTTCTTTCAGCAGCTGGCTAAGATACTTGTGTTCTTACTGTGAAACAGTCTGTAACAGCAGTGCGGTTCCACATGTAGGGGTCTGTTGGCCGAGGGCGAACAGACTTATTTTTGCAGGGGAGTTGACACACGGGTGAACGTGCAGTGCTAACAGAGCTAAAGGAGCTAACAGAGCAGAAAAGCCCAAACCTAAACAAACAGAGGGCTCATGTTTGGCACAGGCTGCCACAGGCAGGCCAGGCTGACAGTGGTGGAGTTGTCACAGTGACAAAAAGCACCATTAATATTAATGCTAAAGTGTTTCTTTCTAGGTTTAGCATTATTCATTTTCTACCCCTATGGCATACCAGTCTGGCACCCATAATCCATCCATGCACATTGGAGGATTGGTGTTGTTTTCCATCCTTGCATCTGGGGGTGAGGACTAAAATGAATGTAAACCCAGTAAAAACCCAAAGCTGAACAGCTGCTTCAAAGCAGGAGCAAAATCACACGTTGATTAATCTGAGATTTGATGTTTTTTAAATGAATCATTTGAAAAATAAAAGCTTGAACATTGAGTTCAATTTACAATCACGACCACTTTATTAGGTACATGTGTTCGACTGTCGGGTAATGCAGATATCTAATCACGTGCCTGCTACTTTATGCAATTAGACACGTAGACATGGTCAAGATGACCTACTGAAGTTCAAACTGAGCGTCGGAATGGGAAGAAAGGTTATTTAAGAGACTTTTAATGTGGCGTGCTTGTTGGTGTCAGATGAGATGAGTATTTCAGAAACTGCTGAGCTATCGGGATTTTCCCACATAACCAAATCTAGAGTTTCAAGAAAGTGGTCCAATAAATAATGGATTGAATTTATATAGCGCTTTTCGAGACCCTAAAGGGAAAATATTAAGTGACGGGAAGTTCCCTGGGTGAAAATGTTGGGGTTAAAGGTCAGAGGAGAATGGGCGAGCCGCTTTGAGCTAATAGGAAGGCAACAGTAACGCAAATAACCACTTGTTACATCAGCGTATGCATAAGAGCATCTCTGAACACACAACAGGTAAACTTTGAAGCAGAAGACCAAACGCGTTGCCACTCCTGTCAGCTAAGAACAGCTAAAGCTACAGTTTGCACAGGCTCAACTATATTGGACAACAGAAGATTGAAAAATGTTGCCTGGTCTGATGAGACGTGTAAACATGAATCCATCCTGCCATTATTGGTGGTTCAGGATGCTTATGGTGTAGTTGTAGGGCAGATATTTTCTTGGCACACTTTGGACCCCTTAGTACCAGCTCAGACCATGTTTATCCCAGACCATGTTCATTAGGGATGCTGTAGCTCAGAAGTTAGAGCAAGTCCTCTATGAATCAAAAGATCGCTGGTTCGATTGGTGGCCGCCCCAGTCTGCAGGCCAAAGTATCCTCGGGCAAGATGCTGAACCTTAAGTTGCTCCCTGATGTATCCATTAGAGTGTGAATATGTGTGAATAGCTCAATTTAATTAGTGCGACTGGTTAGCGTGAATTCATTAGTATTTTTATTACATGTTCATGAAGTGGCTAAAAATGTTCCCATAAGAAGTCATTGTTTTTCATAAGCTACGCCCTATGTCTTATATCTAGTGTTAATGCGTTTGTGCAGTCTGTCACTTCTGGCCTCTTGGGACTAGTCCATTTTTGGAGGTTATCTTGGGGGACTTGCCACTTGGCGCTTCATCTTCCCCTCCCTGTTTGCTGAACTCATTTCTTCTGTGCTCGCATTAATAATTTATGGCAAGTGTGAACTAAGGGGAGTCTCTGCTTTCTGGTTGTAAGGCTCCTTTTCCGTTTCCTCCTTCAGCCCTTTGGTTGTGTTGCACTTCTGCTTGCACACTATTTGAACTGAATTTCACATCACTTTCTCTTTGTCTGTCCCTTCCGCACTCTCTTCATCTGTCTTTCTAAATTTCACTCCGTTGCTTGTTGCGTAGTCTGTCTCGCTGTGGTAGAAAAATTGCACCGTTGTGCTTCTGTGCCTGTCGAGTGAGTTTCTTCCACGTCTGCCCGACTGCCGTCATCCTGCCCAGTGAAACAGATGGTTCTTCTGGCAAACTAAACTCGTGTTAGAATACTTTACAGACACTGCAGGTTAGAAGCCGTGGTGATTGTGACAGTGATTCATACTGTGGTTATACAGTGTCCGTCAGAAATGTATAACCCAGTGGGATAGTGGTAGGGCAGGTCTGCATGTTGCTGCAAAGGGATAGGCTTGCTCCTCAGCTGTGTGCTGCAACAAGCGCAGACATGATGAGGCAATTTAATTGCTTGCTGTCACCAAATAAGGTGATATGAATCTAATTTGGGTGGAGCTTGTCACTCCTGCCTACCTATCTAATACAGGGAAACGGGGAAACAAAGAGGCTTGCAAGTCCTGTAAGCATTCGTTGATATTCACACAAGGTTATTACACTTGGTCATCAAATTAAATTAGCTGTGGAAGCCAAACTCCTAAATGAAGTTATGAGCAATTCTGGAGCCTGACTTCAAAGGCACTTAAGCCCATCCAGTGTGTAGCTGATGATGTTATTGATGTTGCACTTGGAGCCGAGACAGCAGAGCATTAAAAACAGGGCAAAATAAAATGAACTTTGGATACGAAAGTCATTAAAAACAAACGCAGAGCCTTCTGACCCCAAGAAGTCGTAGGACTCCTGAAGGAGCTGCCTCAAGGGACATTAACATTTACAGTACACACCAGAACAAAAAATAAACACACACAGCGAGAACAAAATCAATAAAAGAAAACCAACAGCATGTATATGAATGCACCATCATGGCTTTGCTTGTTGCTCCTTGAAGCGTTTTTGCGTCTCAGCTCTCGGCCCAGAAGAACAGTGAGCAGGATCTGTACAGTAACATCCTCAACCCCGGGCTCATAAACTTAACCTCCAACTCTTATCCTGTTCCAGCACGTAGGATGCTGCATAACGACCCAGATAGGGGAAGCTGGCTGCTGATTAATAACCGCTTTGCCTCCCACGCTATTGGACACTAAAATATAGACTGAACAATACTGGAGAAAAGCCAAGCGGAAGCCCACACTGAAGAGCTGTTCTTGCCATGGACCTTTTAAAGCCTTTATTTTCTTAAACAGAAATCCTGCACGCTTAAACTACGAAGCTAATATAGACATGCCTTCATGTCGTGTCACTGCTTTTATGTGATGTAACATGTAATTAAACTGAAATGAAAAAGGGGTCGAGTAGTCCTGCAGGATTCTTCTTAAAGGCACTTAAGATAGCTGTTGCCATTTTAATGCTGAATGTGGAGAAATACCTATTTTATAACTGAGCTATTTATATTATTATTATCAGTAGTAGTAGTATTGAAACAGTGGAACTGGAAGATGGAAGGTTTACAAAACCATCTTGGTTTATGTCAAAAAACGGCCTCATAGTTGGCAAAAGAAAGAAATCTATTTAGTCTGTAAATACATCAACTCAGCATCAGAAGAGAAGATCGGGCTAAATACTGGAACACTCAGGTAACCTTGATGATCTAATGTAGTGTAACTGATACATGTCCTTTATATGTGTGCTATATATTTGGAATGAGGAGCAGCTGGCTGTGCTTGGAGGACTGGATCAGATGATGAGTTGACATGGGAAATTTAATAGTTACAGCTGGTGGGCAGGTGCAAATTGGTGGCTCTGGAATGATGACAGAGGTTATTGCTGTATGAACAACACAGAGATTAATCAGACGAACTTGAGGTGGGAGACGAGGATGAAGCGATGCCAGTGAATGTGATTTTTTTTTTTAAACATTTTTTTGTAGACTTGCAGTTTAGTTGAGGTTTATTGTGATGCGTCTTTAACACGTCTTTTTAAAAACAAAACAAAACTTTCATTTGCTGTAGAGATTGATGACAAGTGCCTTCTTGCCACAGATCTCTCGCTCTTTTGACATCCTCTCCCAGCAGTTCTGAGTCAGCACATTTTTCATCCACTTAACATTTGAACATAGACATTAATATACTGGTGCCCAGGGCTGCCTGTGACCTCCTGACATGCATTTTCATGAACGGTAACCTTCTAAATGCTTTTAACCGCCAGAGCACCAGTTTTTGTATGCAATCATATCTCATTTGGATTGGAGATATATAATATAAAATATATTTGTTCTGTATGTGGGCTCTAGCACCCAGCCTATCCTCATCTGTGCAGTCATCCTCACAGTGATGAAGCTCAATAATACCCTCCCTTGCACAGTAATATAAAAATGCCTACTCTTGTGTTTCTATTCTCAGAGCTCATTTAAATAGGTGTTTTTGACTTATTTCCCTGAGCTATAGAGACATTTAGTGAGTCCTGATGCCCTGAAACTGCCCCTGAGAAACAGATGAAGTTTTTCAGTGAAACTCGCTTAGTGGCTGAAAACTTTGGCTGAGGTATATTTTTTTTGCCAGGTCAAAAGCAGGAAAACAGGAAGTGGACTCAGCAGATGTGGTATTTTTTTTCCTCCCCCCTCCCTACAGAGATCAACCTTATCGGTGTCAGCCTGTCGTCTGTCTTCTATCCCACTGTCAACATCTGCACATTTACGGTCAGAGGTCTCTGCGCACTCTTCCGCATAAACAAAAAAAAGCTGAGGGATTGGAGAGAGGAATTTCTACTGCCTGTTATTGGCACTTCAAAAGTCCAGGAGACTCTGAGAAAGTGCTTTTTCAGCACTTTGTATTCACCCCTCTCCGGCCTGCAAGAAGGACTGCCTGTTTTTATTAGACAACACAAGGAAAACAATTGAGATTTATGAGTGAATGCGGCTCTGTTTGCTAACACTGTGCTCCCTTATGTTAGCTCTGCCATCCCAGGCATGTCGATGAGCACCTTGGCATTAAAAAGGTGGGAAAAGGTCCTGGTTTTACTGACAGTTTATTCACGAGCAGTATGGCTGAGCAATATAGCATCAAGTTCATTGATGATATTTCAAGAACATTTACAATATTACAATATTTCTGACACACGTTTCATTTGATTGATACTTGCAGCAGCATTTCCAAGTTTAAGTAAATACATAAAAGGGATTTCCTACCTTCTCTTACAATGAACTGCTGTCACAGATGAGGCACTTCTTAATTTGAAGCGGGAATCTATCGAAACAAGGTGCCAGCAGCAGCTGCTAAAGTAGCTCCTTTTTTTTTTTAAGAGCTAAATTGTGATTGGAGGCTGAAACATCCCTGCACTCGTCTTTATTGCTATAGCCGTTGCTATAGCAATGACGCCACCGTATGACATTTTCACATTGCGTAAAAATTCACACCAGTGCTATTGCTGATGATATGAAATGGCGCGTCCCTAATGGACTGCCGTGACGTGCCAATCCACCTCTCACTTTGGCGCCGGCGGTTAATGCCGCCTGAATGTGGGAAATATTAACTGGAAACAAGCGATTTTTAAATGACGAGTACAGTTGCAAGAGAGAGCAGAGCGTAACAGGTGAAGCACGCGGTTGTGTTTGTGTTTTTTTTTTTTTTTTTTTTTTTTTTTTTTTATGACACTTTCCTTTGAGGTGTATTGAAAAGTGCCCTTTGCTTTTTTCTAAGACAGTCTCACTTCAGGGGTCTCCTGTAGATTACAGCTAAGCAGATGGAATAGAAGAAGAAGCGGGTAAATGCCGACTTTTGTTTTGTGTGTGTGTGTTTTTGTTGTTTTTTTTATTATTTGGTAGAAGAATGTGCTTCCCTGAGACGGCTCAGTAAGCCCTCCGTGCTCTTTCCTTATTTTCAATTCCAGAGAAACTGAATATGTGGAGGAAAAAAAAGAAGAAGATTTTTCCCATGCGCTTCACCAAAGTCTGAGAATAAATGACTCGGCAGGATCATCTAATCTCTCGTATTCCCAATAAACCCTTTTGGCTCAGCATAAGCACACGTACAAAGACTTATTCCTGTATGTTTTCCTTTCAGTACATCTAACATATTTCCCACTGGCTGCTGTGTCGAAACGGCCACGTTGGAAGACCGCTATGGGGATCAATACAGCGTTTTTCTGTCAGGTCAGCGGCTGATACTCAGGTTATTTACTCTGAGGCGTTGACAGAGGACTGTGGCAGTGATTGGTTGGTTTGCCCATGTTGCTGATACAGGATGCCTTTCTTACCCCATCTCTCTGTGAACACTTGAATTCATATCCAATAGCTTCTGCATTATCCCACAGGTTCAAATATAATAGATTTTATATATTTATAGATAAAAGACTGAGCTTTTTATGGGTCCCTGAATGTATTTGAGGTTATTTGGTTGCTAAATTCTGGGCAAAATGTATTGCGCTCATAAAGGGACACAGCTACACCCAAGCAGATGGCTTGTCTAACTGTGGCTGTCCAGACTTCAAGAGTGATTTCATGACTCCTTGTGACACTGAATGCATTTCATGGAGTGACAGATGTGGGTAAAGCTAGTGTAGCTTGAAGCTTCAGAGCTGCTCCTGCCTGAGTGCACAGAGCTAATTGCAGCAACACAAGCACTTTAGTTATTGAAACCTTTTGGCTCTAGGAAAATCTGATGGATACTTTATAGTCCAAATGACTACTTTAGAAAATACCATGCTGGTTTATTGAGAAGACAATAATTGTTTGTTGCAGCCCTTACTTTTCAGTGATTACTTCACTAATTAATTTGTGCACCTATTTGTGACCGTTTCAGCTTCACAAACAGACTTTTTCTCATTTTGGGTTTCGATTAGATCGGGGATTTCTAGTCTTTCTCAACTTTGTTTTTTCTTTTCTTCCTGTATTAAAAAAACATTTACACATGCAGTGTAAGTTTGTGCCGTTGAGCCACACCTAACCAAATCTCTCTGCAGCATCAGCGTAGGTGTACTCACAAACACACTGTGGCTAAAACTGACTTCCTATTCGTGATGTTTTCAATTCTGCGAGGATTAGCCCAGGAATCCAGGGCACTGAGTGACCTATTGATCTGTGCCGGGGTCTGACATCAAGTGCCTTTAGCCTCTGTACTTCCTGGGTCTTCCTAACAAGCAAGTGTTGTTCTGGAGTGTACTGGCATATCCCTTGGCAGATGCGAGTTCAAATAAGTCTGAGCAGCTTTAAAAGAGACCAGGCCTGTCATGCAGATGAGGCCCATTAGTGCCCTGTTTTATTCTTTTCAAGCTCAAGAGAAAGATTGCGATGATATTTTACATGGTGAAATGGGAATCTGAGAAGACAAATCAGACTAATGAACGCAGTCATTTTTTACCTTGGCATGCGTGAACCTTTTGTCAAAGACAAGACAAAGAAGCTGAGGAGACCATTCTCACATCTCATGTGTGACTTCAGGAAAGTGTACACTCACATGCACCCAGAAATGGTTCACTTAATGATAAGTAGCCCACTAAAACATTTAAATGGTCGTTTAAATGATTATTACCTACAAATGTGTTTGTGGTTCAGTTCAATGACTTTTCTCCTTCAGCTGAAACTCTACTTTGACCTTGCCAACTACAATCTGAATATTTGATTTGTCTCATAAGGGTACCAAGCTACACTAATCACATTGCTCAGCCTGCCAAGTATCAGAATCTATTTTGCCTCTGTGCCAATAGCTGTAAGTAAATTTGGAGCGCTGCGCTGAGGGTTCAGGTATATACTGTCACCCCGGGGACTGAGGAAGGTCCAAGTTGTGTGAGAAAAGGGGCTTTATGCAAATTGTCTGCAACATATACATTGGACATATCGTTGAGTTTTCCAATTTGACTGCCATGCCCGGGAGAGATGTTCTCACAGCACAAGCTCATCTTCTTTTCAATTACAGCAGCAGTGCAGGTGAAGTGGCCTATTTGCCTGTTGAGGCTCACGGGGTGCACTCGGCTAGTTAGAATGACTGGCAGCGAGGAACAAAGACGGGGATAAGAAAGGAGGGATTTACATTGATGCAGATTCTCTGCTTACACGGAGAGAACAGTCAAGTTTGTACCACAACATTGTTGAAAATAAAGACCAAGCTCGCTACAAGTCTAAAAATAGTCGGTGAGAATGTAAATGTTAGAGGCACGGGTATAGTACGCCTTATGTACACTATATACACATTTGATTCATTTGTTCCTGTTATTATTTTGCTTTTTTCTCCATCCTGCCTTTGATCGAGTTTTCAAGTATAAATCCAGTTGCTTAAATTCTTTGTTTTCCTTTTATTTGAGGCCTTGACACTAAAAGGCACAACGAGTACCGTCACATTCCTAAGTGTAATTAGGATGTCTGAATAGTGGCTTATTCTTTTATTCTCACTAGAGCCAGCTGCCATTCTTTTATTTATTTTTGCGTGGACCTTGTTTTACCCCAGCAGGAGCAGAATATCTCTAAGTGGATTTAATTGCACGTGTCTGTCAAATGGAGTAGCCGGACAATTTTGTGTTTCTTTTTATGTGTGTGTGCTTTTTGTGTTGTGTGTGTCCAGTGTTGTTTATACTGCCATGCTCTGCTGCAATTGTTAGGATGATTTGTTAATGTCAGGTATGAACTAGTGCTGTCAGCGTTAATCTCGTTAAAATGACGTTAACGCCATAACCGCATTAACGCAGTAAATCTCCGTTAGCTCTTTAACACGGATCGCCCCGTGCAAAGGCTGCACGTCATCAACGCATTAGCACCACGCAGCTCTCTTGCACGGGGCGATCCGCGTTAACTCGCTAACTGAGATTCACTGCGTTAATGCGGTTATGGCGTTAGCTTCATTTTAACGAGATTAACGCTGACAGCACCAGTATGAACACAACATCAGACCAAAAGCAACCAGTTCATATACTGCCTACTTAGTATGTACCTAATGTGCAGAAATGAAATGTGACAAGTTGGTAGACAAACCTCTGAAACTGCAGATTTAGCAAAATCGTTTTGTACTTTCTTACAATAAATATAGTGGAGCCCTGATGAAATCACCCATAATGCTTAAAAACACTTAAAGTATGAGTCATAAGTTAAGTATGTTGCTACAGCTAAAGACTTGGACAGATCGCACACAGATTTTATGAAGATACATCTGAGAAATATGAAAAAAATCACGATTCTCAAAGTGTGGGCTGCTGGCCAATCTTGGTAATATTTTGCACGGTCCAAGGACACTATGAAGTACTCCGAACATCCATAATTTAACTCATTATGATAACACAGCCCAGACAGCAGAATAAACCATCCTAACATAATGGTGTCAAGAAATATATAAGCCATATATGATTAAAACCCAGTAAAATCTACAAATGTGTGCATTTTTACTGTGTACCACTCATTCATACGCTGGCTCTTTAAGCTGGAATATAGTCATTAAAACTTTGTGAACTCCTGCTCTGTAATATACTTTATAATCAGTCAGTGGTTTAATAAGCTCCTGGTACTTTATATGAACAGTTTTACTCGTCCAATTTGCTGTTGTGACGTGAGCAATTGCTAAAAATAAAATTTCTAATTTTGTGTAATTTCTGGAGGTTTATCAGTGTGACTGCTCCCTTTTCCCCTCTCCTATGGCTTTGGCTATGTGATTCCTGTGCCTGTGCTCACTTTTCTTGTACTTGTGCACTTATCTCACGGGTGGGCAACTCCAGGCCTCGAGGGCCGGTGTCCTGTAGGTTTTAGATGTGTCCTTGATTAAACACAGCTGACTCAAATGGCTAAATTATCTCCTCAACATGTCTTGAAGTTCTCTAGAGGCCTGGTAATGAACTCATCATGTGATTCAGGTGTGTTGACCCAGGATGATATCTAAAACCTGCAGGATACCGGCCCTCGAGGCCTGGAATTGCCCACCTCTGACTTATCTGGACCTCCACTAAAACTAAAGCCAGACACTAACCACTGTTTTTGATCATCTTCTGGGTCACTTTGGACCTCCCTGGTAACCCCCGCATTTAATACAACAAATCTTTTTCTTATTGTTTCAATAAATAAAGAAATGCTTGCATCAGCTAAGTATCTACCTTTATTGTTGGTTTAAAGGTATTCGGTCTAAGGCTTATGTGCTATTTGGGTGAAACGGTGTAACACTGAGCTGAAGTGAGATTGAGACAGAATACAAATAGTTCCAATAAAAGACGTTATCATGGCAGGAGAGAAAAACAAGTGAATGAATGATATGTGGAGAGCTGGAGTTGTAAAAGGGACTTGAGAAGATGAAACAACACTTGTAAGTCAACAGAAGACTTCAGTGGTCAGGGGAGGGAAAACAGGCGGCGATATCCAGCTGGTCTTTGTCTTTAACAAAAGACAGCATTGCTTTCTTTAGACCACTCCAAAGATATCTCTAGCTGGCACAGACGTGAATGAGGAGAGGTTGCACTTGTTTCAGAATCCTCACCTCCCCCCTGAGCTCATGCCCCGGCACCCAACCTCCCGTTGATGAAAAGTGGAGAGGCAAACAAAGACGGGCATTGTTTTACTGTCAGCTTAGGAGGGGTGCTAACATGGCATATACCTCAAAAACAAGACGCAGAGAGAGGCCTCTCCACAGGCCTGACACCTAATTGGGTGAGTGACAGCCTAGTTATCGTAGCAAGGGATTCTGGGAGGCTTTGTGAGAAGTGGGAAAGGAGAGCCATTCACCCAGAGAGCCCCCTAAATGGAAAACAGTAGCATTCTTTGCCATAACTGAGGTCATGGGCTTCAGTTTCCACTGAGACATTGTGTTAGGTGAGGAGTAGTTGGTGGTGAAAGGGGTAGGCATATAGAGGCGGGAGCAGGTCTGTGAGAGGCATCACCCCACAGAGGCCCGCGTGGCCCCTGTGGTGACGTCACTGATGCATTCAGTTCTCCCCCCGCTGAGCACCAATTAGCCTGTTGCTGCGTGCTACTGGAGAGAAGGCTTTTTGTGCTCCACAGCTGAGCAGCAGCTGCACTTTAGTCACCAACTTGTGGTTTAAGCCACACGTCATCTAGTCAGGAAACGGGAAACTACAGCACTAACTGATAACACGCATGAGCTGTCACTACTCTACCCTGAAATGCTTAACTGACATAAAAGTTCACACCAAATATGTGCCATGTTACAAAAATGTGGTGCATATTTGATCATTGTTATGTCACGGCAATTAACTATTAACTATGATCTTAGTATTTGTAAGATCATCAGTACTTGTAACGGGTTGTCATTCATTTTTATTATACTTGCGAGCTTAATTTTACCAGCTGTGATGTGTGTGCACTCAGACTTGACAGGATTATATAAGGTGAAATATTGTTTTAAAATAAATCAGCTCTCCAGCTGCAAAGCTATTGGAGTTCAAGAAATTAATAGAATTTTTACAGAACGGGGTAATATTACCTGATGCTTTTTAATAAAACAATAAAACATGCAATCTACAAATCTGTTTAAACCCTACAACAAATGGGATTAAAGGAAGCCAGACACCGAATCCGCTGATGTGCAAAACAGAATTTTCAGGACACACACAAAGCGCACACACTCAGAAAGTCTCCTAAAAGCTTCAAAAGCAAATAAATACGTTGTAGACACAGTTTGCAGGTGCAAATTCAAATGCACCAACTTAACAAAATCACTTTTTTTTCCAAAAGCATATTTTTGAAATTCATCAAATTCCAGTTTCAGCTGGTAAACAAGTAACTCAAATAGTTTAATCCCTCATTGTGGTTTCTTGTCACATCTGACTTTGGATAATCTGGGGATTGATGCTGACTCATTCAAAGGAGGCTCACAATGGCAGCTCTTGGCAGGATTATGGCGGCTGTGAGAGCACACAGTGTGAACGGTGTCTGTTGGAGTTGTTGATCCAGGTCGCTGCCTTCCAGCCTTTCGCTGCGTCCAATCGCTGTCAGTCAGGACGCGCTCCATCTCCAGCACATTTCACTTTGGTTCCATTACCACAGAAGGTGCTTCCCGGTGTGGACAAAGGGAAGGCCATTTAGTCGAGTGACTGTCTCATACAGCAGCGTCGTAATTGCCTACTCGTTCAGTGTCCTTGTGGTGCTCCACCCAAAGCAACTGTGAATCATTGACAGCCTTATCAGAGTTGTCATATCATGTCTAAACTCTGGCTGGATTTAAGGTCAAAATTATTTCAGCCCTTTGGAAGATTACTTTAAAATCACATCTTTGGGTCAGGCTCAAAAGCTTTAAAATAATTTGAAATGAGATTACTGAATCAACTTCTAGGACATGTGTGGATAACCTTGACCTATTCCAAACAAACTTTAGTTAATATCCACAGCACTCGGACTTACCTCTCAGTTTCCAGCTCCTTATTCCTTCTTTTAGAGCGCTCATGAAATGTTAAAGAAATGGTTAGATGTTTGTTTTATATCCTCCTACCAAAGCCGACATGTTTATTTTTCTTTACGCCTCAGTGCTTTGGTAAGCCGCTGCCCCATTATACCATTTTCAAGCTGTACCGGATCTGACCGTGAAAGAAAATAATAGTGTGAAAAAGCCTTTGTGACATGAATTTTAAACCTAAATAAAACACAGCAATTTTGCAGATAAAAGCTGGATCAAAGAAACTTCTTGTCTGGCCTCAGAATGAGTCAATGTGATAACTCCTATGCCTACTGTCCTCTGTTGATGCTGGCTAACTTGGTTTTATACAGTAGCCTACTGTTTGCGGTATAATAAAGCCATAGATTACATGCCTACCATATAATCGAGGCTTACATATGAGACTTTGGAGCCTGCGCGTCCGTGTGCACTGGGAAAGATGCTACCGCTGTGCTGACACACTGATATCATCACGTTGCTCTTTCCCCATTATACTTGCAGATTGGAGAGGTTTGATTTGTTATGTCGTGTCACCCGCCGGGACACCTCTGGTCTACGTGAGACATTTATTTATTTTTTGACAGTAGTAGTACTTAGCTCATACCCATATGCCCGTGTCCTTCTGAATCACATAGTGTGTAGTCTTGTCTCTAGTGGTCTCCTGGGCACATGCCGTTTCCTTTCCAAAAGAAAACTCAGCTGATTGACGTTTTATTATTGGAGCTTGCATCTCTTTGACGGAGCTATCAAGCATTTGAGAAGGTGATTATATGATAGGGTCCCTGCAATGCATATGTGAAGCATTAGCACTCCAACTGACATCCTTTTGTTGGATTAAATTGAAAAGATGACACTATGCGGCATTAGGGCACTATAAACTCGAGTGTGATGTCTTGTAACACTACAACATTTTTCTTAACAAATATCTATGCATACAAAAAGGATCACATAGCAAGCACCACAGATGCACATTTATACCCAGACCCTACTTTTACCTAAATGCATGCATTTAGTTAAGGCATTCATAAGTTTTATGCTAGTAACACTCAATGCTGTCTCTTGCAGGCTGCAGAGATCTGCAGAGAGCTTCCATTGTTCCACACCCCCAGATGTTTTTTATTTTGACACTTATACTTTGGACTTCAGTGTCAGTGAAGTTCTCCTCTAATAACATGTGTTATATAACATTAAAATTCACATTTGAAGTGGAGAGGATGCTGCTGTGTAGCTGTTAGTCAGTCGCCGCTTTTCTTTGGTCACACCTCTTATTCTGCTCAATGCGATAACAGTTGTTTCTGGCTTAACTGCTGTTCCCAGCTCTGTCTTTTTAGAGCTGTGTAATTCAGCTTCTTTTTACTTTCCCAGCATGTCTCTTGGTGTACTCCAGCGCTAGGCCCTAATTAGGATGTGGATACTTTCCTCCAGGGCGTGAATATTTGCCTGTGTAAGTGAGTGTGTATGCATTTGTGGTTCTGAGAAAGCAGACATCAGTCTGTATGTTGTGCTACTGAACCAAATACGGAAGCTGCAAAAGAAGCACCAGCTTATAAAGGTCCTGTCATATAACCTCAAGTCCTCAGGGGTCCTTCTGACTTTTTAAAATTTTTCCTTAGCTATGAAATCTATAGTCAGGAGCATGTACAAAGTTACAATCACAAGCACAGACGTAACCACAGACAAACCACAGAAGGTAAACTGAGAGGGTATCTCATGTACTCTGCTCATTAGCCATAATAAATTGCCACATGCATGATAATTTAGACACTGACATGCTGAAAGCAACAAAACATTGCAATGCTAATTCTCTCATTGCTTATGTACATATATTTAATGTTCTGGCTCGTTGTTGTAGAGCGTAGCCGATTGATCACTTTGCCACAAGTGTTTGAATTTTGAAGGTCATTCTTTTTGTATTGAGCTTTGAACTGAAAAAACAAACAAGCAAAAACTTGCAGTGGATCAGGACTACATTGTTGAATCTACCCTGCTGTTTAAATATTCTGTTGAATATCAGTTTCCTTTTTTTAGCTATGTATTCTTTTGTCAAAATGCCATTTCCAGTAAAACCAAGACATTTTTTTTTCTGTTTTGTAATTTCAGTTTATATGTAGTGTACATTACTTTTTAAAGCTACTTTTTAAATGTTATTAAAAAGGTCAAAATGAAACTTTCTCTTGAGTCTAGCCAGGCTTTTTAGCCATCACTTTTCCCACTTAATCTTCAGTGATGAGAGTTGCATAAACTTAACCTTTTTATTTACTTACTTTTAGTTTAGGAGGCAGATCAGACTTTCAGAACTTTTGGAAACAGTAAGTTAATCAGCCCTGTTAACATGTACTTAACAATGGCAATGTGATGGCACGAAGATCCCTCACTGCTCACAGTACTTTACCTGACGCATATGTAAGGCCAGTGTTGGCTTGGCTCTCATGTGGATAAACAAATGCTGGAGAGTGCTAAGAGACTGGGATCTTCTGCTAATGCTTTGAAGGCATCAAGCCTACAAAATGATAATCAATTAATTCCTTTCAAAAACTAACAGATTAAATCTTGTTTTCTTTGCCTGTGACAGGAAAGGAGACTTATTTGCCTTTTACACTGTTGGTTGAACAAAACAGATTGTTTGGATAGTTTTGGGAAATTACAGTTTGCAGATTTACTGTGTTTCACCGAAAATAATTGGTCGACTAAACGATAATGAAATGATTTGATTGTTGTAGCCATAATCTGTTTAAATTCCCAGAAAATCCTGGCCTGCACCAATTTTTTTTTTTTTCTTTTTAGCGTGACGGTTCTAAATATAATCACACATTTGACAAACTGGATTATTTCCTCTTAGAGAGAAGCAAAACAAGCTGTTGTTTTTGCGAAAGATTGTGGATTATTGCCTCAAGCTATTATTTACTGGCTATAAAATCCTGTTCTTGGATCAGGCTAATGCTCATATGCTCATACATGATTGTATGTAGTACTCTCTTCCACCCCCACATATTCCCACACACGCTGCCCATCCTTTATCATTCCATTACTTCAATTAGAACAACAGCCTCCAGCTTGAGTGGTATTGTGTGGCTGAGACTACTCTATCAGTCTTTGTTGGCCACAGTTACGCACACAAAGCATGACAAATGAGGGAGACCTCTCCCTCATTACCTGAACTGTAATCACTGTGTTGCCTGATAAGATAACTGTCACACTTCATGCTCCGTTATTGACATTATTGGCAATCCAGATCGGCTATCTGTGCGGTCTGTACAGGTGTGGTGAAATGGAACAAATAGCCAATGTGATTGATTGCTGCACTTTTGACCTTTTTGGGGATTTTTTTTATGTTTTATCTAATATATGAAATTAAAATGGATTTGCTGGCAGAGGCGGCCATGAAGCAGATAAGCTCGCTGTAAATGCGACACAGATGTACTCAACCACATGCAATTATACTCAAACGGTCCATCGGTCCATTTATTCTGTAATTGTCAATCAAGGTTTTTTTTTTTTTTTTCATACGTGAGCTGGCAGGCAGCATGGCGAAAGTGACTTTTGAGTTGACGGTGCCAATTCCTAGCGAGCAGCTTGTCTTTTCCTCCCAGTCCAGATCCCAAGGGGAGCCTCGGGCTAGAGAGAGATAAGAGCACCACTGAGGAAGCTGTCCCGAGCTTGGCTATGTCGGTCGTTGGCTTGTCCTCAGCGCACCCCCTTTCATTTCTGTTTGAGCGGCTTCAGTTGGTTAAACAAAGTTTAACATGATTGAGCAGGAAAAGAAAACCCTGTCTAAGAAGAAAAGACTTGACGTTACTGGGATTTGATGCATTTGTGCGTGATCTTTGTTATAATTTCCTCACTATGCTGTTTGAAAGTATAGCCGCTTTAATTTTGCAATGACATCATTTGAAGATGAAAGAGGGAAGGGGGGCAACAGAAAACATAAAAATAGATGTTTGGTTTCAAAACTGACCACATGTAATATAGCAGCTGCTTTTAAGTATGTGTCACAGGTAGTGATTACAGAAAAATGGGCACTTTTTTTTCCTATTGCAAGTGAAGGTATGAGGCTGTGTTGGTTGGAGGTTTGCCCTGTCACGGTCATTAGTCATACAGACAGTGGTCGGCAGGCCATACTGTGTAATTTGGCCCAGATGTAGGTGGAGACTGTGCAGCCAGTCTGAGCCGAGCTGGAGGCTGTCCCCCCCCATCACCCACGACTATTGTTTTTCCTTTGACTTTGGCTCAGGGGTTTTCCATTAAAAAAATGAATGTGGGTCTCTGTGTTTAGTGAGTGGAATGGTTTGAGAGGACCTGTTTAAATCTTGTCTTGAAGAGGCGCTCATAACAGCCCACATACTGTTGGGTGATTTTCTTTTCCTTGAGGGCCAAGCCTTGTTCTGTGTTTTGTGAAAGCCTGTCTGGAGTTGTTGTGTTATTTTCCCCTCTGTGCTGTTTCTTTCTGGTGATAATGCACTGTGCTTGTCAAAAATTGAGCAACACAGGAGCAGAGAAAATAGGGGAAAAAATGTTCTAAAAGATTACCACAGGTTGAGGCTGGTACTAAAGGTGTGCAGTAATATTCCTTTCTTTCTGTGAGAACAGCCCCAGGCTTTGACATTTTAGCCATCTTCCGCCTCCGATGCCTGCTTTTTAAAAAGCCGATTCTCCTTCTTCGCGCTCTCTTCTGAAACTAAATGTGCATGTCAGAAGAAAACTGCGGAAGAGCATGAATGTCAACAACTGATTAAACACAGTTTAGTTGTGGAAACCAAGTCATCTACTCTGTTCATTTATGCCGTCAGTTCGTGTACTCCTGCTCACTGAAATGAAGCATAATCAATTTTAATTGCACATTATCTACCACATCTAATTTATGTCATTACTTGACAGAGTAGTTCTGCAGCTGAGCTGTGTAAGGTCACTGTTCAAGTGTCTGAGCCATAACTTTGCCACAACCTTTGTCTCTGGTCTGCTTAATTTAACAAGAACCTTTGCGGGGGTTCTCTTATAGTTTATTGCTGGATCATTTCTCTTCCTTTGTGAATATTTAAAACAAAAATGCTCAGGGAGGAAAGTAGATTTGCATATTTGCATTGATATGCAATTCCCTTGGAACATTTGCCTTTCATTTGACCTACTTGTGTAAATTTCCAAGGTATGATCCTCTGTTCTCTCTTGCTTCCTGCTTTTTCCGATGAAGTTTTACAGTGAACTGATTTGTATGGCCACTACATGTCTGAACCTTTAATCTGTTAAAGTGAAGACAGAATTGTGTGGCAATTAGACGCTGAAGACCTGTCGGCACGAGCAGCGCAGCAGTATAAAGCTGGTCTAAGTGATGGATGCAATATCATTGATAGGAGATAGAAAAACAAGGTGATTCGTAGAGCAGAAGAATAACAAAGGAGCTAACATAATGTGGAGGATAAAGGCCAGTCTATAAGATGAAGTATCCACTGACTGCTCTGTAAACAAACTAAAAGTGGAGCTACACTCTGGTGACCACAGCACTGCTTTAATCATCTTTTTATATTCGCCATATGCTTGTGATAACACAGAAGGGTTGGCTATCAATTTGTAGTGGCTACAGCTCACACACATTACCCACCTGCTGTCTTTCCTTCGCATCCCAGCGCCACGGACCTGGACAGATTGACCAAATAGCATATGGCTCATTGGCTTATGTGGGAGGTGACAAAAACCTACCATTTACTTCAGTGACACTTCAGTTAAAATCTCATGTTTTGTGGATGAATGACAAACAATTGCTAACTGGGATTTCTTTCCTTGAAAGTAATGGTCTGTCTCATCCACTGAAATTCAAATCGCTGGCATATAGATACAAATTTGTTTCCTGTAGGAAAATCTGAGGCCACACAGAAAACCCTATTAGCCTGCCGTAGCAACCTATTAGCTGAGGACAGGCAAACTGGGCGCAGGCCCTTTTAAAGCTAATCACAGCTTGCGTCATGATGCTAGATACAAGGCAAACTGTGTGGAATCCCTGATGTGAGACTTTGCATAAAACAACCATTTCCCAAGCCTTGTAAACAAATCATTAATTTGCCACACAATGTAGCTCCAACCTAATTTCCTCTCTTGTTGAACACTGCAACCTTGTTTTGACTGGGATTTTGTCTGGATCAGATATTTTAGAGGCGAGATAAGGTCAACAGAAAAGTCTTTAGAGCTTTGGTACACACTTCTAAACAAACCGAAGCATTTCCACTATCTTAAACTCTAAGGATCCCTCTACAATCAGTATATACTTTGTATCATGCAGGTTTTTAGCTAGAAGGCTGTGCTTACTTCTAACAGATGCAATATTACAAGTAGGTATGTTGTCCTATACCAGTGGCTCTCAAAGAGTGGGCCAAGCACCACTGCTTGTTCATCCAGCTGCTGCAGACGAGGCACACACAAGTATGCTCCTGTAGGAAATGGAACGCACCAATGAAGTTATTTAAGTAAAATTCAGCATGGATCCTTTTATTATTATTATTATTATTATTAGACATTTACTAAACTGTGAGGCTATGGGGTCCTGAGTTTCTGTGGTCTTGAGTGCAGGATGCCAAAAGAGGTTTGAGAACTGCTGTTTTATATCAAGGCGTCCACCAGGTTTTATTGCCTTGGGATGGAAAATATTGAAACTTTAAAACATTTCTACAGTACTAGCAGCATAGTAAGACGTAGGCAGCGAAATAGCTGTGTTTCCTTGAGTTTCAAGAGGTCTCAGTCTGACGCTGTGCCCCTCGACCTCAGTAGTCACGCACAGTGCCTTCAATTAGCCACAACAATCCATATTTATTCTCTTTATCAGAGCATTTGTCAGATATATAAACAGAAATTAGTAGAGTAGAGAATCATGATGTGTCCTCATGATGCATGTATCTGTCTGACGTAGAATGCAGATTTGTGTGTGCTTGTTTTTCTCCCTGTGCCTGGCTCTGCATCAGTATTTCAGTCCATCTGTAACGCTCTGTGTGTTCTGCCCCGTGACTCTGCTTTTCGCTTCCATCCATCTCCTTTTCCTCTGATCCCCTGAGGGGGGTGTGTGTGTGTGTGTGTGTGTGTGTGTGTGTGTGTGTGTGTGTGTGTGTGTGTGTGTGTGTGTGTGTGTGTGTGTGTGTGTGTGTGTGTCTTCTGTAGAAAGGGGGAAAGCACGTCAAATTTCAGCATGTAGACTAATAACTAATGACTAATGACAGTCTCTGTTGTCTTCCATAGATTGCCATGAGTAAAACTGATAAAATCTATCCCACTAGTAATATCTTAATGGAGCAGTTTAGCATCCACAGAAGTGCACTTAGATGAGTAAGATGAGAAGATACCACTGTAGAAATTTCTATGGTAAATATGAAACCACAATGAGGTATGCGTAGTGCAGCCCTTGTAAAGCTTCCTGATAATTATATAAATGTTGAGGTCAAACTTTGTTGGATTCAACATCAATTGGAAAGTCATAATTACTTTAATACTGATAAACATGTGTGTCTGAGATAGAAGCTCTTGCTTTCTAGATTTGAAACATATGTGCTGATTCATTACAGTTAAGAGAATAAAACTGCGGTATGACATGACATGATACTAAAAATGTTAAACTGACACTGATGGAGGTGCAGGAACAATGTTCTCCTCTGACAAAAAGAAAGCACCGCTTTGTAATAAAGAAGCTACACAAAGCCAACAATAGCCTCATTTTATTTGGGACTGTCACTGAGTTTTGTTCCTTTCGCTGGATGATGGGATACATGCGGTATCCTGTGCTCATTAGTTATGGCTTCTGAACCCTTTTGAATCACCAGGATTTTGCACCTACAAAAACAATATTTGCCCCCTTCCTGATGAATCTTTTAACGAGTCTTCCACAGCACTTTGGAGGAGAGTCTGCTTTAAGATCATGCCAAAGCATCTCAATTGGATTGAAGTCAGAACTTTGACTAGGCCACTCCAAGAGCTATAAAGATTTTCAACATTTTATAGCAGACTAGTAGGTAAAAGAAAACTTTGGTGTTAGCAATTTCCAGAAGATTAAGGAGACGAGGTCAGAATTGTGACATGTAGTTTATTATTATATAAGTAATTGCTTAAGACGTCTGGTTACTGACCGTGTCAGTGTTTCTCAAGAATGATTGGTGTATAAACCGCAACTAAAACATAGCTTTCAGAAGACATTAGAAGATGCATTACCGGGATGTGCAAAGCTGACGGACTGACATGATTGAGGCTTGCTGGCTTCTAGTCATGAAAGGAAAAAGAGTTCAAGGTTAAAGTCTTGACTGTAATCTTACTGAGATGCAGCAGCATCACCTGAAGAAAGCTGTTCAGTAGAGCCCCCCGAAAATATGATGAAATTATAGTTTTGCCAGGAGGAATGGATCAAAATTCCTTTGGTCCACCCGATGGAGTTTCTTGCTGCTAAATTGGGTCCTGAGTTGTTAAATTCAAGAACTAATTCAGCTTTCCCAGCATGCACTCTGAGTATTTAGTGAAATAGTATATATCTTGGTAAATGGTTTGAAGCTACTATAAGGAAAAAAGGATCTAGACTTAATCTTTTTTTTTTTTTTTAAATCTTATTTTATCTTTTTGTAACCTCATCCTTCTAGTGCAGACTTTGAGCAGTGAAAATGAGTTTCAGAAAAAGGTGATCGGGGGGGGGGGGGGAAGAGCCAAATGAAAAGCCTTTTGATATCAGCATATGATGAAGCGTACCATTCTGCCAAGGATAAAATGAGACATACCATAATCTGTGCCTGTCAGGACAGCTAGTCATCTGCTCGCTGTGGTATGTGAGACCGGCATGCTGAGGCTGGTCATATGACTCTCGCTGATGAGTCAGAGATGACAGTGGGAGTCCTGCCGCACGTCTGACCAGCCTCAGCCTGACCCTGGGGCAGTGCTCTGCCCCGCTGCGCCAAGTCTCTGCCGCTCTCTGTTGCTGTTCACCCATTAGCTTCAGCGGGCCAGCGGACCTCCCTCTCATCCACCAGCATTAATGCCATAATGGGGGTCATGGTCGGGGGTAATTTTGTGAGTGTGGTGGCAGATTGTTTGTGTATAGAGAGAACATATGCGCAGGATAGAAACAGTTGCGCGTGTGCTCGCTATTGAAGTATAGAATGATTTTTGGATCATTGCTTGGGACAGTTAAGACATAATGGTGTTTAAATAGTGCAGAGTGACTACATGTCTTCTATGCTATCATCCTGCCATTGACTATGAACTTTAACCAGCATTAGTCATTATAGCCAGAACAATATGGGCATTTAAGGCCATGTTTTTCTTCTTTTGCCTCCCTTTGTTAGCCAGACATTTTCAGTTATATGTTTCAGTAATACATTGTGTTACTTTTTAAATTAATATGTTAAATTATTATGTTAAATTATCTATATAGACTGATCTTTATCACTAGCAGTGACTGCAGAGCCTATCCCATCTAGTCAGCAGTGTGTCACAGTGGCAGTGGTTGGTGATGATTGTCTTTACAATGTTTTTATGCGTAGAAATACATATCCAATAATGCAATTGTAATTACGCATGCACATTTTAAACCTTGAAGGACTTGAAGGGTTACTCTTGTGAGTATTGTAGGCCTTCATCTCAATTGAAGTTAAACAGTGAATAATATTTAAATGCGCACTAAATAATATGTCAAATCTAACAAAAGTTAAGTGCATTTTTGTGGCTGACAGCTGAAGTACAGCTATTAGGCTACTGTTAAGGGAAAATTGTACTTAGTAGTCAGTATAAGCTTTTAATGATATAAGTTTACATGTGATAGAATACTGCATGATGACCTTTTCCCTGCTTAGAACTGATTGTCCTTTTCATTGTTCAGAACTGATTGCTCTTTATAAAACGTGTTCTGATATTTCTATCTGAATCTTCCCACAGCGATAGTAAGAAGTTGAACAAGCAGTTCTGACCTCGCACACACACACACGCACAATCACATACGCACATGCTCACGTATCAAATGTTTTCATTTTCCTTCTGTATAAATAAAAGACAAGTGCAAGAACAGGGCGCTGATCACAGGGCCCCACTCTCTGATGTGAGCGCTCGGTGAAACGCCCCTGCAAGTTAAAACTGCAGCGTCTGTGTGTGTCTTCACTCTTAGACTCTCAGCTGAAGAAGTGTCATTTAGAATAGATCTCTTGACAGCTACTTGTAGCCAGATTATTGCTGGGCTATAAATATTACAATGTATTTCAATAAGCTACTTATATTTATAGTTTTACTTGCAGGGTATGTGACTGAGAAAATCTGTCCGATCGTGGCTCAAAGAGTTGGCAGTTCGTCTTGTAACCGGAAGGTTGCCGGTTCGAGACCGGACAGTCTCGGTCGTTGTGTCCTTGGGCAAGACACTTCACCTGCCGCCTACTGGTGATGGCCAGAGGGGCCGATGGCGCGATATGGCAGCCTCGCTTCTGTCAGTCTGCCCCAGGGCAGCTGTGGCTACAACTGTAGCTTGCCTCCACCAGTGTGTGAATGTGAGAGTGAATGAATAGTGGAATTGTAATCGCTATATAAATGCAATCCATTATTATTATTATTATTATTATTATTATTATTCACAACACAGTGCTGCAGGTATTTCATAATAAAATCCTGCTTAAGAAATTGGTTTGTTTCCACTTGTACCTCAGAGGGCTTTACTTTTAAAATGGATATAAGAAGAAACAAGTTTGTTCTGCCATCTTAATGCAATAACTTTAAAAATGGCAAAATAGAGCTGAATAAACAAGGTTTTGTTCTAAAATATGACCTGACCAAGTCAAATCCAGGAAAGTAACCTGTTCCATTTCACAGTTTAGGTAAATATGGGGCCTGGTTACTGTTGGACTGAATCTGATCAGAGTAAAACTTTCCAACTAGTTGATCAGTGGCTCTGTCAGATCTACTGGATTATTATGTAATTTACACTGATTTATTGTCTGCGTGAGATAGTAACTCCTGTATTTCCATAAACCTTTAAAGAATGAGCTTGCTGTGATGGTTAAAAGCACAAGTACAAGAGAAGTCATCTGAGGTGAAAAAAATGGGTGGTAACTTGAAGTAATTCACTGATTCCATCAGCGATGTTTACAGTTTCTGCTGAGACACTGAATCTTAACATGCTCCAAGGATACTTTCTTCTCTCTCCCTGCATCATCTGAACAAATCTGTGTGTAGCGAGTGACCCAAACATCGTTGCTTAGGAGACGCAAAAATAAAGGACACGAAAACAAATTGTAATCTCGCTCTTTTTCTTTCTGTCGATCGCGCTGGAAAAACAGCCGCATACTTTTTCAAATGTGGGAAGTGTCTGCTTTTAAAGCACCCTCCTGGCAGAGGATAGATATAGCTTTCCACTCTGCCACTCACTCTGTCACATGGCTGCCATTTCCTCCTCAGGGTCTCCTCTCTTGAGAGCTGGCCTGTCAGCCAGAGACGATGTGGGTTGGAGGTGTCAGATTTGACTGGGATGTGGAGCAGCTAGAGGAGGAGAGAGGTGCGAGGAAGAGTCACTGAGGTTACGTGCTAAAATGATTATGACTACCCTGCTGTAGCGTGAATGCAAAGCTGCTATGTGGGGAGTCCTTATTTTTGTGCAGTTGTGAATGAAATGTTTGTGCTAATGCAAGTACGTTGGCTTTTATAGTCAGCTGAGCATACTGTAGAAGTCTTTACCTGTTTAACCTTTGCTGCCTCCGAGCCCATGCGATGAACCATGAAGCTGTGAGGCAGTACATCTGAAGCTTGATTGTTATTGCCCTTGCACCGTGTATTGACCAGGAGAACACTACACAACTTCAGTCTTCTTCAGCTAAACCAAGTAGACCAAACACACACTTTTGCTCGCGCACGGTCTCCGCCCAATCCCATAAACAATCACGGCTCTGGCAGTCTATTTAGCTGATGGATTTGGTATTGACTTTATGGGCTCTTGCTCCATCTGCAAAGGGCTGACATGGTTGGTTCCCTGCGTTTGGATGGAGTAAGCTGAGGTGGATGAATTGACCCGCCTATCGATAACTCTTTCTTCTTGTCTGTGCGGGCGGATATTTTATTGCTGCAGGAGGATGGGATGCCGAGGTTAGAGAGGAGGGGGAACTAGCATGAAAATCTGGCCCGCATCAGCTGGATTAGTCTGAGCTGTGGAGGTTGATGAACAGACTTGAGCGGTTTTGGAAAATAAACTAGAAACAAATCACTCATCCCATTGGCTTGTTTTTCATATCTGACTTTATACAAAATGTCTGAAATTTCACATGGAAATGAGACGAGACGAGATTAAACTTTAATGGTCCACTTGGCAATTTCAGTATTACAAAGTTATGTGTGAAAGTCTGTATATTTTCAGCCACTGCCTGTTGTTTTGCTGTCATCAATTAAAATGAGGATTTTTATGGTAACAATTTGAAATTTTAATGGCTGAATATTGGTTTCAGAGTTCGGTTTGTGCACGCCTGGCAGTCTTACCCCGCTCTGCTACAAATCAATGCTGACAGAATATCTTTTAGTTATTGGAAGTCATGCAGGACAGAAGCTGTATTGTTTTTCAACTGGTCCTTTATATAAATTGTGCCACCTTTTCTATTTTTCATATCAGCTTTTTATAAAGAGAGAGAATTGTTTTTTTTCCCCCTCGGATTTGCTTACATTACTGTTGCTTTTTTCTCCAGCCAAGCTTTGCTAAAAACTTCACTCACTTTGTTTAAATACTTGCGTGCTAGCTAAGGTCAGCAGCCTAATATCAGGCATTGACTATGCATTTGTCTCAATTCTATTGTGTCCCCTTTATAAAGGTTATTGATGGCTGCAGAGTAAATAGCTGCAGCCTGCGAGTGAAACTGCCTCAGCTTTTGTTTTCTCATCTCACACAAACTCTTAATAGCCTAATTGGATCAATTAGAGCCCCTTATACAAAGGTGCTTGCTAACTCATGATTTAGCCAGCTTTCATTAGCTTATTGGGGTTGTAAATGGGCTTAGTGCTACCGTGTGCACTTGTTGGGATTAGGTGCAACTTTTTTTTTTAATCTTCCTTATCTTATTGACGTTTTAATTTTAAACCATCGACTCACACTTGAAGTTGAATGGGCAGGAAATGCTTAAATACACTGGTATGTTCTTTGTGTCATTTTGGGCACTTGATCAACTTTTTAGCTGAATGCAAAGTGGTAGGAAATTCTAAACATGCAGTATGAATAATAGGTTTCTGCAAACAGTCATACAGTAAAATTACCCTGTGAGTTTTCACGTACACGTGACTGGAATTTGAGTCTAGAGTAACCCTCCTACTAAGAGTCTGGCAAACAGCTCACCGCTTACATATATGAAAGAAGCTTTGACATACAGGCACGCGCATACATGCAGCACAAAAGAAATGGAGTGTGAAGCAATCTCCTCTGTACCATCCAGTGCAGAATGGGTTTCCACTGGTGTGTTTCATATTTTTCCGCTTGATGCTCAGCTCATTTATGTGAGAAATGCATTGGCAGAATTTAGAGTGCTGCGCTAGCTTCTTCTTTTTCTTTCCTTTTTAAAAGCAGGTAAAAAATGTAAATTTACTCAGTTTGGGTGAATGTTAACGTGAAATGATTAGTTTTAAAGCACTCTTACATATCATCCATATTTCTCCTTAGAATTTGTATATATGAACTTAAAATGAAAGATTACCAGATAACATCAGAACAGGCTGGTTAAAATAGAGTAATCACGTTGTTATCTAACTCAGTTATATTATGTATGTTATGTGCTGCCACAGAGGTAAGCTGCAGAGGAATGATATATATTATTCAGTGTGGTCAAAATCTGAGTAGTAGATTGGGCCGTCTAGCCATCCAAAAATGCCTTAAATGTTACTGTGAGCGTTAGGCCACGCAACAGAGATCAAGTAAATGTTTGTTTTGTCATAACACTCCAAATCCGCTTCATCTTCATCATCAAACTCTCCTTAAAAATTTTAGTTTTGCTGTTTGCAAAAGTGCACATTTTTGTGCTTTCAAGAAAACAACAGCCACACTGTTTCAGCTTCAGGTGTTTTAGCGCCTTTCTTGATTGTTATTTATTGAAAAGATATAAATCACCTTAGGCATCCTGATAAAGAGTCCTCTGAACATGAATATGGTGCTTGGTAGCAGCAATTGTCGCATCTTGGAGTTATTTTTATAAAAGTGTTTGCTGGAATTTGCCAGATCTCTGATGACAGACCTATCATAATCTTCCACACCCTCCCTGCTGTGAAGAAATCCTTGATATTGTCAGACACATTTGGACAGCCTTCCTGATTCTAGTTTATGCATCAGTAAGAAACCGCACAAGCTGCCAGGCCCCTCGTGTCAATCGCATCTGCACTCGCCGACTGGCGTTTATCTGAATCTTTTATAGTGCATCCAACATTAAGCATTCACCAAAAAATGGTAAGTGCTGTAGCAGAGCGTTACGGCCTATGAGATGATGAAATATTCGTGACAGTCGTGAAGCGTGTTACACAAGCAGCTTCACCAGCCTCCCTACAATTACGTGAACGTGTGTGTGTCAACAAGTGTGCAAGTTCCTTTAAGGCAAGATGAGGCCGGGGGGCAGGGGTACGAGCAAGGGAGGAAAAGGGTGCTTAATTCAGCTGAATCGGCCAGCAGTGTTATCTGTGCTGTAGAGACTCAATTTCTGTATCTTTTGAGTTGGTTTTAAAGGCTGGTGCGTCGGTGCACACACAGCGTATTAGTAGGCCAGATGAGATTAGGCCAATTCAAAAAGAGCTCATTTATTGTCTGTAAACTCTCCCACCCCCACCCTCCACCCCCGCTCCTCGTAGCAATAGAGGCTTTTCATATCCATGTTTCGAGGAATTTTTTTTAAAAAAAAGGGCTGAGAATTAACACACTTCTTTTTTTTTTTTTTCGTTATTGCGTAAACTCACTGGGATCTTCCCTCTCTCCACGCTTTCCCTTTGCAAGTGCTTCTGAAAATAATGCTTGTGGACATCACAAAAGGGATGTAAAGCAGTGATGGGTAAAATCTTCTGTCACTGCTGGATAATGTATGCAAAGAGCCAGCACACATTTCATTTAATATTAAAAAAACAACTTTAAAATGAGTCATTTGGCTGCTTGTGTTCAACCTCATAGGTCCCTGATGAAACGCATGGCATTGAAATGGAGTTAAATAGCAGTGCAGACACATTGTGGGCAATTGTCTTGGGAATCTTTAGCAAAGTGCTTCTTCTTTTTGAAGTTTTGGCTGTTGTTTTGTGTTCTTTTACAATATTGCACTCAGACATAGCAGGCAAACCGCAGCAGGATTAGACAGTGATGTCAGAGCATTTGGTTATTTCCTGCATTCCCAATTATCCCCATACCTCTGTGGCTATTCGCTTTCCGTCTTCCGCTCCCTCTTTACACTCCAAATGTTGGCAGTTTGTCCACATCTGCTTCTGAGATTCTGAAATCTAAAAATCCCACATTGTTTACCTCCCGCCAAATCGGTCTCAGATGGACAGAATGAAAGAGAGAGGGAGAGTTTGTGAGGACACAGTTGTAGGCTACTAATAGTTTTAGTCTTACGGGGGCTCATGTGGCCCGTGGAGGCAGCAGCTTTGTGATGCAGAACTGGAAGTTCAGCCCTCTGCAGAGGTACGAGCGCCGTGACATTTTCACTAACAAGGGAGAACAGCCGAGTATGTGGGATAAGGGCGCTCATCCATGATCGCGTCTCATCAGGTCCGTCTTCGGGCCCAGAAACAAACATCTAGCGTGTGCCAGAGACCGGGCGCTAAGCTTGATTTAATTCGTTTCCTTTTATACACATACGTGCTGTGTGTGTTTTTACTGGATGCCTGTGTACACATTCATATGTCTTGTTAATGTTCAGATGCTGCTTATATGCAATTGCGCCTACTTGTTTTTGTGCAGCAGGGAAAATATATTTGACGCATTGCATCTCTAAGTAAGTGACCATTAGTGCATTATGTGGGACTCAATGGAGCCTTTTAGAGCAGGAAAAACAGAAAATGCTTCCCGCCGCACGGCTCTTTGGTTATTTGCTTGTGATCATGGACTGTGTTGACTTTACAAACAACCCAGGTTGGCCCACGTATTTACTTGACGCTTCTCTGGACTGTGTATTCCTTGAACACAAACAACTTTAATATGGGTCAAATGAGGACAGTGCCAAAGGCCAATGAGACTGTGTCTCTGTGTATGTTTTGATAAAGCTGGAGAGTAAAAGGAAAGCCAAAGATGATGACTAAAACAGAAAGCTAATTTATTTAGTTCAGTTTTATTCATATAATGCCAATTGACATCATTCGTCACATCGAGGTGTTTTTATAATCTAAGGTAAAGACCATGATAGGGTTTTTCTGGAGAAAGCTCCATCAGTCATGTGTCCCACCCTATGAGCGAGAACTTTGTGACAGTGAAAAGGAAAAACTCCCTTTATAGAGGAAGAGTCCTCTGGCAGACCCAGGCTCAGGGAGGGACGGCCATCTTCCAAGACTGATTGGGAAGGGGGGAAAGAAAGCATATAGGGAGACAGGACAGTAATTTGTTTCCTAATTATGTAAATGATGATTTTTGTAGCTGATGCTGAAGTTTATGGAAATGCTGCTTATCAAATGTGCAGTCAAAGAATCTTTTAGTTGCATTTATTATTTAATTTCTAGAATAATAAAGCTCATCAAGTATAAAAACTCCCTAAACTGAAGAGGAGGGGATATGTTGTTTTTATATGTCATCGACTGCCTTAAAAAAAGAGAGGACTCGTCTGAATCCACGTTGGCATGATTTCACCACATCGTAGCTTTCATTGCAGCCAGTGTCAAACGAAAACATCTCGGGTGAAATGATCAGTGATGTGCTGATCATCTGCAACAGCAAATCTGTGGCGCACCTCTGTATGAATTTGACCCATGATATTATGGCGTTTGAGCCATTCACTAGCTCAGTATTGCAGCTCTGCAGAAATGGAAAATTGCAGTTTTCAAGTGGCACTTGGTTTTTTGAGTGTGAATAAAAATGCTAACCTGTGTTTTTTTTCTTTCTTTTTTTCTGTTTCCCAATTTGCTGCTGCCGTGATCGCTCCCTCTGCGTTCCCTTTTCAACAGGTAATGTGATTTTTCTTTTCTTCTCCTTTTTGATCTTCTTCTCCTTCTTCTTCTTCTTCTCCGCTCCCTTTTCCCTCTCCATTTATCAGTCTTATCTGTATTATTCTGCAGGATTCCAGCCTGCAAATAACAGTGTCAAAGACAGCCGTAATGGCAGTTATTTATTAGATGTGACCTCACCGTGGCTCGAAAAATACATATATTATCCCACATAATCTCCTGCTGGAGAGCCGCACTTAAATTGTCTCTTGTGTTAACAATGCACACGTACAAAAACAGGAAGAAAATTCATTTTTCTGTCTTTGGCGTGGCGTCTGGGTCAGGAAGGGGTTGAAACCAAAACAAAAATGTGACTCAGTGTCTCTTGAATGGTATGAGCTTTGCTGCAGTAGTTTTTAGAGCCTTATTGTGGCGTGATATTTTTGGAGTTGCCACTGTAAGAACAAAAATGGAAAAAAGAAAAACCCAGAACATTAAACTCTAGCAGAACCCAGCATTTGCTCTGAGTGTAAGAGGGCGAGATCTGCATCTCAGTAAGGACAAATAACTTCACTTTAATCCCTCATGGCCCATCTGGTCTGTCTATCTGTGTGTGCGCACGCGTGTGCACGTACGAGGATGTCACACTGCCCTCATTCACAACAGTCCATATTTCAAATCCTCTGGCGGCCCTTTGCGCCAGCTCGCTCCCGCTGCAGTGATGTTGTTTGATGTTTTCCTCTTTCCACTCTGCATCACTCCTCATGTGACATTTTATAAGGTTTGTCTAAAGCAAACAATATCGTAAACCGCCCTCTAGCGTTTATATTTTTTCCAGGTGACCCTGCGGTCCTGTTAACTTTCCTTTGCCATATTTATCTCCTTCCTCCTCCTCCTCCTTTCTTTAACCACTCCCTTGCTCCGATTTAAAACGCGTACTTTTCCGTCTTCATAAATCTTCATAAACTTCATAAATATTTCAAAATGTTTGCTATGTTTTTGTCTGCCTGTCCGGTGATGTTCCAAGCCATTGCTATTTGCAGCCGTCTTAAGGGTCGTGCCATGATGACAGTCCGGTAATACAATAACACACGTGTGCTAAGCAGCTGTGTTTCAGTGAGATTTGGTCTCTAAACAGCAGCTCATTTGCAGAATCCCCGGACTCCTCTTAAAGGCGACTAACGACATTTCACTGTAGGCGAGCATCTGGATAATATGTTTGCAGCAGGTCTGCTTTTGTTTATTTATTAAGCATACTAAACTTTGCTTCCCAATTTTATAGTCTAGTGCTGTACGCTTTATAATAGCCGTGCTTTCCTTTTCTTGCTCTGCAGTGACTGACTTTAACCAATTAACTGTGTTTACAGTTTATTTAGAGGTTACATTTCTGTGCAGCTTAAGGCTTTTTTCAAGTGACTGTTTCGTTTTCTTGGCGAGTACCTCTCATATAGCCCTAAAATTTTCTGTTATCTGTATTTTTTTTTCCTCATCCTCTCATTTTTTTTCATTATTGGATCGTGAGCACCCTCAGGAGAATGTTAATGCACTCCAAATGTCATAATGTGACAAACCCCGTTACCCAAAATGACTGTCTAGTGCCTAATGCATTATACAGAATATATGCGCTCTGGGATGTTGTGCTCATGTCTGAGAGTGTCTGCTTTGTCTGAACAAACAAACATCATCTGGACTGGGATCGTGTCCTTGCACCAAATGTGACTCTGGTAGCTTGTCTCTGCCTCGATGAAGTATTTAGATGGAGGGTGGAGATTATGAACTGATTAATTTGCAGGGGAAGATTTCGGTGGGGCCAAAGGAGAGGCGATGGCAGTGAGCTAAGCATCTGGGATTATCCAGACTTAATGGAGGGAATAAAGCAGTCTGTGGGTGGCAATCCGCTTTCCATCCGCGCAGATTTCAGTCACACTGACGTGTGATGTTGCACTGCAGGAAACTCACAGGGGGGTGTCCACACCAGGCCAGTAGGTGGCAGTATCCTCAGTTTCGACTATTTTTTATAACCATTTACTCACAGAAACATTATAAATAAAAATAACAGAATAAAATGAAAGTAAAACGGGGTTTAACGTAGTCATTGTCCATGCAATTTCTGTGTTTACTCTAATACATGCACATTTTAAAATATAAACAATCACCACCCAGACAAGATTTTTTACACACTTTTCGAAATGACAGCAATGGCAAACAGTAACAGAGATTTATTCTCTTGGACTAAAAATCTAGGATTGTTACTGAAAGCAACCCACAACCCACATCGTTTCAGTGGAAGACATAATTTAGGTGACACTTTACAGCGGTATGGGGAGCATTATTCATTGCCAGTGCAAGCCAATGCCAGTGAGACGGAAACACCCACACTTTTTTTTCTGTGTGTATATATATATATATAACAGTTGGTGTGTATAAAAACAGAAACAGCAAGAGAAGTTTAAAACTGCAATTAAAAAAAACCAAGGTGTGTTTTTCTACCCTTTTTTGTGCCTAAACCTTACAGAGTGAAAATAAGATATCAGCTAGTTAAAAGTAGTAAAGAGGGACCGTTAACACAGTGTGGCCAATATCACTGTGTCCTGTTCATCAAGGACACCTGGTGCCTAACTGGATGCATCTGACAAAACCTCATTTCGTGACACCCTGGAACGAGCACGGGTCCATCAGAAAACTCGAGGTAAAGCACCATCAGTTATGAAGGAGTCTATGAGGTTATTTCTTACCAGAAAATTTCCAGAGGTTCAGGAAATGTGCCATTATGGCTTGTTTTGATGGAAGCTTCTGCCATCGTCTACTTATTTGATTAATGTTGAATTATGTACGAATAAACAGTGCAAATTTGAATTACACGGTGGGGAAAAATGGTTATCCACTGTGAAGAGAAGAGAAATGTGCTTCAAGTAGGAGAGAATTAAAAAAAAAAACATAGCTATATGTGGTAAATTAAAAGTTTTGTGAGAATTTTTTATTTGTAATTGAAAGGCCTGGCTTTGAATATAAACACTATTTATACTCTCTTATTATGTGTTTATGCAGCTATCAAATGTGGCTGGTTGGGTGCCCGAAGCTCTTTTTAAATTAAGTTAAAAATTTCAAATCAGAGCGTGCGACTGATGGTATTCTTGGAGGACTGGATCCAGTGTCCCAAAGTGAGATGACTCATGTTGTCTTCATTTGACCAGACTAAACTCAGCAGCCGCTAATGATTCACCACCATCGATCAAAGGAGCGACGGGGGCAGTCCCGTGTGTTGCGTTGTTTTTGAGCTCCGTGCTTGCAAGGTTGATTACCCAACAGGAAGGCTCCTTGATGAATGAACGCTCTCCGGATTGATGAGCGTTAATAAGCAAAAAGAGACTGCTGACCTCATCCTCTGCAGATGTAACCCTATCACACTAAATGGATTTCTGATGGTTCAGATTGTTTCTTTAGAGCACTCCCTGCTGTGGTGTGTGTGTGTCTTTGGGGGGAAAAAGATATGAACAGTGGGTGGGTGGTTTGTGTTAAGATGCCGGCATGTGTTTTTGAGATGCCTGTGGGTGGTTTAATTTGTATCTGTACTGGTGCGTGTGTGCACTTCTTTTTTTTTTTTTTTTTTTTTTTTTTTTTTTTTTTTTCTCTCTCTTTATTTATGCTCATGTCACAGTGTGTGTACAGAAAATAAAAGAACTCAAGTGTGTTTCATGTGAATTGCAGCTCTCTGCAGCTGGCCCATGCGTACACACCCTAGGGCCAAAGAATTCAAACCAATCTAATGTTTTCATCCCAGGAGTCCTTGAAATCCACAGTGAATGCCCTTGAATGTCCACCATTGCAAGATTTATGATATTTGCTGTGCATTAATCTTCCTATAGATAGTGCTGAATGCCCCCCATGAGGCACAGCGAGGCATGCGTTTGACCGCTTTCCTGCTTGATAAAGCAGCCAACCACCCTTATGTGATCTCAGTTGTCTTCTTGTCACTCGTAAGGTGCTCTCACAATGTATCGTATGAAATGTCTTTGTTAAGATGATGGCAAACTCTCATCGAACTCGCCTTTTTTCCCTTTCCCCCTCAGAAGGTGCAGAAGGTGCCCAACAGCTGGTTTGGGAGAAAGTCACGGACTAAATTTCCCAGGTGACTTTGTTTCCACAGAGCGACCTCTTCTGTCAGCATGGAGGCACACTGCCTCGCTTTTCTTTGGTTTACTTGGTTCTGTGGTGAAATGTGTACACTTTAAAATGATCTGAAAAAGCAGAATATTATTTGTTTAGCTTTTATGACTCCCTGAAGTAGCAAGCAGCAATTTTCACCTTGGAAAAAAGCTCAAATCATTTCCAAAAGTTGACAGATGCTTCACTTATGACTCTGCCTTCAGTCACAGCTGTTATCCAAATGCTTTTCTTCAAAGGAGACACTTCATATAAATAAGTTCTTCACTAATCCCTCCAAAGGTTCTCCATATTATAATTACTCTATGTATCTGCGCTCCAAAGTGCAGACTTTCAACGAATTTCTTCTTTAACGAGTCTCCGTATTGTTCACATGAACAATGGGGGTACTTGGAGGATCATATCCCTCCGCCTTCGCCCTGCCTCCTCATCTCCCTCGTGGATCTGATAAGTCTTATCTCACCACTGCCCCTTCTGAAAGAATAGTGCAGCCTTTTGCTTCACAGTTCCTTTGCCTCAGATCCTTTCCTACAAAAAAAGGGGGGGAAAAAAGAGATTTCCTTCTGGGAAGTCATACCTGCAGGAGAGTGGACTTGTAATGTGGAGCTATCCTCAACCATGGTTGATTAGCAGTATGAAGATCTAGTGTCATACATAATAAAATCTAAGTGTTATCTTGAGGAGACGATTGAGGGGGGGATTCCCCTGTGGAGCATTTCCTTGCTGTCTCAGCAAAGGTGGAAAATAACAAGCCACAGCTGCTGTAGATAACTGCACCTGTGCAGAATTCACACTTTATTTTCCTGTGTTTTATCTACTCAGGGAGTTTTGTTTTTTTTTGTAATTATTATGCTTATCAGGTTTATGGAGGAGGCACTGTATTTATCCCATCTCAGCTTGCATGAGCTTTTCTAATATATTCTGCTCTTTGGGCCTTTTGTGGCTCAGCAGGATGTCATTTCATAACAAAATTTGTGGTTTGATCACTCTAACACTAAATTGCTCCCTGTGGTTTGACCAGTACTTAACTTGCTGCTATTATTGCATGCATGTCTAAAGCTCTAATTGCAAACAACGCTAATGCATTTTCTATTCTTTTTCTGTTCTACTTAAACAGCGCTGTTGAGATTTGCTGGTTTAATTTGTACTTTCACCCGTAAGACATTTAACACATTGGCAGGGGATGTGACATCTCCACTTCTCAACCTAGATTATGTCAACGGGGTGTTTCCAGGTGGGAAACAAAACAGTGGAATGTGAAATGGAATTTGGGACTTAAGTTAAACTGAACCTAAACTAAGGTAAAATCTGCTTAAACTGTTTTTTTTCTTCTTTGTTTGTCTCTGTATCTAAAGGGCCATCTTTAATATTGTTGACTCAAGAAACACTGAGACTGGTTGTGAGCACAGAAGCCCCGCCCACCTGGTGTTTAAACCTTCTGTTCCTGAGGGGCAGCCAATCAGATAAAAGCTTGCTTAAAAGTAGGGGAAAAAGTGCTAAAGCTGCTTGTTTTAGACAGTGTATGATCTAAGGCAGCGGTCCCCAACCCCCGGGCCTCGGACCGGTACCGGTCCGTGAGTCGTTTGGTACCGGGCCGCGAGAGTTGAGGCTCAGGTGTGAAATGTATGGTTTTCAGGGTTTTTATCGGTTTTCAGCGCTATTTTGTTATTGTTTTTATCGTTAACTCTGTTTTCCTAGATCTTTTCACGTGTGTTATGAATAAATCTTCTTTTTTTTGGTACCGGTACTAGTTTTATTTTGTTGTATTTATCCACAACACCTTAAAGGCCGGTCCGTGAAAATATTGTCAGGCATAAACCGGTCCGTGGTGCAAAAAAGGTTGGGGACCGCTGATCTAAGGAGCTGAACCAAAGCACAATATCTACCAGAATAGGATGCAAAATATATAAGCAGAAATAATTAAATGAATGTGTATCATTTAGATCTCATAACTCTTGTTTACCAAAAATACTTATATGTATGAGATGTCAAAACTCTGAAGTGTATATATACAAATTATTGTAGTGTTATTGAAAAAAAAAAAAAACAGTGTGAAATTACAACACAAAGCCTCAAAGCCAGCTTCTGTTGTTGAACTCAGAAGGAGCGACTAGCTGTTTTCATGTTTTTGTAGACGAGGGCAAGACTTGACTCAGTGGTCGTCCTTGGGTTGATTGACAGAGGAGTAACTGAAGCTTCGGGGTGAAGTCTGTGTTGTGCAGGTTAGGAACCAAGGAGCTCCAGTTAATAACGGGACTGGGTCTGCGGGTGGGCTGTGTAAGCGCGCATGTGTGTTTGCATTGGCGGACATAACTCTTTGAAAAGGTGATTGAAGAAGCAAAGCGATGTGGCTCCTCGGTGTGTTTGTCATGAAGAAAGATGGGGAAGGCCAAGACATGCGTGCAGTGGTTTGCTGTGGAAGAATCAATGCAGCGATTGAATGACTTAGTGTCATCTCTGCCTATCCCTCTTGAGCTGTAATTGCGATGTTTTTACAGGTCATAAATTGCAGTTTCAGTGCTTCGGTGGCTAAGACTAGTGGGGCATGTCTGGTGTCGTGGAGCTGCAACTTTTTCAGGTTTAAATTAAATGCTTATCAGGTTTGATTAAAATGCTTCACTTTGTAATTGATTTGACTTTACTGATTTTCATAGATAGATAGATAGATAGATAGATAGATAGATAGATAGATTCTTAAACTCCTACTCATGCTGTGAGCTGCTCTGGATGAACTCATCATGTACTCATTCCAGTACATGATGATCTTGCATTATAAACTCTTGTTTTGACGCATACCTAATTCACACCTTAATGCCATAAGATGCTTAAAAGATTATGTCTTATGATTATATATATAATCCATATTATTATATCATAAAGTACCAGTGTGAATACATTTGAAATGAAAATGATTAAACCATTAACTAATTTTCTTCTTTCTTTTTGTTAATTGGAAAAGATTTTCCAGTTTACATATTTTCATCCATTGTAATACACTTGGGGTCTATATGATTTTAAGTAATGTGGCCCAATATATTCCCTTTGCTATGACTGAAATATTATAACTGAAATATTTTTCATTAATGGTTCTTGAGTTTTTTTGTAACTGTGAAAACTTTTTCCTCACTATTTCTGAAGTTAGCAGGGAGCAAGGAGCTCCTTCACTACAAGCCTCTTATCTCTAGTACATTTGTTTGTGTGCAATATGCAGTGCTTAAAGAAACACCAGTTAAGAAGTGTCAGCAGCATAGCCTCCAGAGTCCTGGATAAAGGAGATACTGTGCAGTATCTTGTGCTCTCATACACACAGGATGATGGTGGAAGTCAGAAAAGCATGCAGCAGCTGCACGCTGGTGTGTAAGAAAAGTCAGAGTTTGGATTTATTTTTGTGTGTTTTTTCTTTTTTCAATCCCGCCCCATCCTGCAGCACACTGACGTTGAAGTCAACATACTCTAGCTTCACTTTGTTCAGTCATCTACATGAGCATCAGTGAGCCAGAGGTTCCTTACTTTGTCCCGTCACTACTGCTTGTTTTGTATTTTGTCTGCGGGGTATTTAAATCAGTCTGTGTCTGCTCTCTGCGAGAGGCTGCATATGTATTAGTGGGGCAGCTTAAAAAGAAGCCCTCCCCTACCTGAACGCTGTGCCTTTCTGCTCACAGAGTCCCTCGTCTCATCCTGCGTACAGTGTATTCTTCAACTCCTCTCTCTCCTCTTGTGTGTGATCGGTATTCAGCAGTTAGAGGGGAAAGTGTCACAGGTTTCCCCAGAGCTTGGTGTGGTTACAAACACAGCACAAGTGGCTCATTTCCCCTGATTTTCCCTGTGGACATTTTGACCATGTCACAACCTTCCTGCAAAAATCATTTACATATAAATGTTTCGGAGAATTTTTGCAATTGCGCGCACACACACATGAAAGTTTATGTGAGCCTAACAGTAACATCTGCCCTGTTCTTCAATCCGTTTCTGATATCATAACATGTTAATGACCTGACTTAAAAAAAGAAAGAAAAAAGGATACCATTACACTAAATTGCCATTCTGATCCCATTTATTTTGGGTTTATGGAGTGAAATGTAATTAAAGAACACAAGAGGGCTATTCCACAGTGCTGACTGCTGGTTGATCGAGTCACATGAATCCTGCCATGTGACACAAGTTGCAGCTGAAACCACGTCTTTAAATTTGTTCATTATTATGAGTTATGTTGTCCTATTGGATTATTTTATGTAACATGGACAATGACAGTTACGTATTCTCTCTAATGGTAAAACCAAGGCTGCTAAATGTACACATTTGTGACGTAAGTTTTAATGAGTCCTTTCTTAAGAATAGCGGAAATGCAAGTGGATAATGACTTTGCATTAAATGTTCAAATAATAAGAGTCATGAGTAAAAATGGGGGTTTAAGATGCTTTTTAAAGACTAATTTATCCTTTGTGGATGTGTCCGCGTATTAAAGACACAGATGTGCATTTTTAGAAAATGTCACTCTTGGAACACAAATCATTCTTGTTCTACTTAAAGTATCACAATTTAACCTCTCACCTCTTCCTCTCCTGATTAGTCCCCCTATTTCATCACACAGTTTGTTCAAAGATGGCCGGTCCTTGTCGGGAGTGTATAACCCTCTTGTTCCTCTTGACTTTGAATTAAGTTGGAGTGACTCTGATAATCAGAGGACAATCTGATTTTTCTTGCTGGGCTGATACTAAACCTACAGCCATCACATTTACATTTACATTACATTACCGAATATTTATTCATAGCGTACTGTCACTGTGGGTCCTGAGTGGAATGATAGATGAGCTAATGCATTTTACTGAAAGATGGATGGAGGAGCAGAATCAATGGGATCTTGAGCCTTTTTACTTTGGTCTCCATGGTAATATATTTTCTCTTTTTTATTGTTTTTGCATCCGGAGCTTCCTTCTTAGCCCAAAGTTGAGGAACTATGGAGAAAAATAATCACTTTCCTTGCCTTTGATTTTTATGATTGACATAAATCCTCGCATACTGGCACACTGGGCATGCTTACTGCATATTTGACGAGCATGATCTGTGTCAGTCAGAGCGTCCATGTCCTGTTAGATGAGTAAAGGGCAGCAGCAGGCATGTGTGGGCTTATTGCTCAGACAGGCGTGATGTTCTTTGACGTTTCCTCCCATCACCTCACTGATATGGACTGGGCTAAAAGGGACACAAGCTGTGTTTCCAGGGATCAAGGAAGAGCACAAGTCCTAAGAGGCAAGTAAGACACCAGGAACTGAGGTCCAAGAGGAAGAATCAGGGGTAGATTTGTAATGATGGAGTGGATTTTTTTCTTTGGTTAAAAAAAAAACAAAGAAGAAGAAAAAGCGAAGTATTTTCAAAATTACATCCAGGAACAGACGGTCCCTTTCTTCTATTCATGTCCATTTTTTTTTTTCTTCATTTGAGAACCATTAATCTTATGAGTTTAAAAACCAATGCATTTATTTTCAATGCAATTTAAGCTATAACAGTGACATAGATTTATTGTGGTCTTCATAAATTAGCTGTTCTCTGGGAAGGACATGCAGACATGAAAATGAGATTAAGGCTGGGATTCTGTCAAATAGAAATAAAAGTTGGAGGATAGATGTCCACATAAAGCATCGTGTTTACCCTCTGACTAAATTGACCTCACTTGAGACCAAAAGCTGTCCCCATCTCTGTAATCTGCTCCGTTTTAAACTAATCGGAAAACCACTTCTCAAAGTATCAAATATACTGCAAAAATTAGACATTATTTTGAAAACCAGTCCTCTGTGTAAAAACGGCGTTTTTGCAACTACCGTGGGGCATCCTGTAAAAATAATTTCCATTAAAAACAGAAGTTTGAATATAAAGTGAATAAACAGAAAAATTCAGCCACCACTTATTGTTTCTTCCTCCTCAGTTTAGTTTTTGCTGTTCAAGGAGAAAGGATTTTTCCCCCCCTCCCTTTTAACAACCAGGAAAGCCACTCAGGATTTTTTGCCGCTTGTCAGTTTATGTTCGCTCTCCAGGCCATGTAAAGTGGCTTAGGTGACCCTACTGTGATAGAGGTCATTTTATGCTTTAAGAAATCCTCTCCCTGTTGCCTTTACCAGCCTTAAAGGCTTTACTTACACTCAAAAATACACGTGCTTGCACATATACATTCCACACTTATTGGGTATCAAGTCAAGCTGTTATAGGGCACAGCTGTGACCATCCTAAGCAGTAAATCTGAATTGTGTTGCTGATGCGCACATTTGTTTTATGGCTCCTCTGGGACTGTGGAGGGGTGCAGTTTCTGGTCTCTGGATGGTCTGTTTCTAATCCGCCTCAAGATCAGAGTGGAGGTGTATACGCTTTTATAGGTCATGCATTGCCGACATTGTTACCCCCTCTGTTTAGCAGGTGTAAATACAGCCCATTTGCTACATAAATCTTTATATGCTTACACTATATGTATTGGCACGACATACAATCCAATATCCTATACAATTATGACTATTATACTTTCTCTGCAACTTCAGGCATCCATTTAAAAAAATGTTTCAACTTTGATTATTTTTAGAAATCTAAAAGTTGTGTGAGGTAAGTTCTGTCTTCTTCCAATATTTTCCCTTGCAGCTGCACTTTTATACACACCGCAGCAAATTAACCGTGCTTTTATTCTATCGAATACACCTTTCATTGACTTCTCCTACTCTTTAACAGACCAAGGTCCCCAAAGGCACGTTTTAAACTCGCCTTCACAACAGTTTCGCTCCTCCTTCCCCTAAATTACACAGGAAGTGCCCAGGAAGCAGGCAGGTGAGACGCCCTCCCTGTTAGCGCAAAGCTTCCTGTCTCTTACATGCTGTTTGGCAGTACATCTCTTTCTGACTCCTTTATCGCCGTCACATTAAATCGCTGCTGAATCAAACACTGTTGTCTTAGCGGACCATCTTTTTTTATTTTATCGGAGAATTTACAACACTAGCTTTATCCATCAGTGCAAGCAGTTCATTTTAACATGTGGTTTATTGATTCTGCACCTGCTTACAGGGCAGCTCGGTGGCTCTATTTCATTATTTCGTTTTCCAACATTTTAAACTTCTCTATCCATGCAGGTGTAGGTAATTCAATTGGACTTGGTTTCCGCCTGCTTACTCAAACACCTGCTCACGCGTTAGGGAAATTAGCACCACAATCGTAAAACTGAATTGGCCACTCAATTGACAGTGTGATCTGTGGAGAGCTCGCATGTGGGTGAGAGTGTGTACAGCCTTTGCTGTACTGTGCGTGTGCATATGTTAAGCACTCTGCAACTCCTTAGCTGAGTTATAGCACGTTAATTGAACCAAAAATGATTTGAAATTAATACGTTTTCTTAGAATACTTTTTTCTTCTTATATCCATTTTTCAGTGTACTTTCCTTAATTTGGCAATTTCTTTTCTCTTTTTTCACTCCTGTGGCCTTAATGCCTCAAGTATTTGTACTACTGCTGGTTAATTGTTTCAGAGACTGTTTTAAGCTCCATATTAGTCACATAATCATGCCACACATCAGCTTTCAGCAGGACTTGGGTTGTGCATAGATTATGAGCAGCTAAATATTCAGTAAACAAAACTATTTCTGGGATTTGGATGATTTCCAGGTGGCTTTTGTTCTCAAACATCAGCTTTTTGCCTATTGTAGCCTTTTCTAATCTCTCTATAAAGAAGTGATGCACAAAAGAAAAGTTTAGACAAATAAAAGCAGACAGCTTCTAGCATTAAGAGGAAAAAAAAAATGTGCTAGAAAGGAATAGACATTTGGAGCTTTTCTAACTGTGATAAACACTTTTAAGTTTGGATTCATGAAGTATTCATATTCAAAGTGACTCGGATCCCAGTGGTTTTCTGTTCCTCTCCCTGACTGTCTACTTCTTCTCGTATTTCCTCTTTTGTCCTATTTCTATTAGTGTCTGTCCTCTGCGCTCTCCTCCAGTTTCCCTTGATATACACGTCTTTATCCCCTACTCAGCCTTTCCCTTCCTCTTTTCTTTTTCTTTCTTGTCTGTCTTTTGTCCCAGAGAGTAGATGATCCTTTGCATATAGAAAAAAAAAAAAAAAAAGCATCAAAGATTAGTCATGAGCATCAATAATTGTGCTGTTACATTTTCCTCCTCATGGACACTTTGGGGAAAAATGGGCGAAGGATGACTTCGCACCGTGACAGGGAGGCGGGGATGGGCTTGTTTCAGACCTTTGTCAGTAAGATCAATGTTAACTTCATTTTCCCTCTCTAACAAAAAAGACCTGATGGGAATCTTGATTCTCTGACTTAAAAGAAGGGAGGGGAGAAGAAAAGGAGCAGCTTCAGCTGGAGGTTAAAACTGGCTTCAGATGTTGCTGTTATGAGTCTTTTTACTGTCTGAAAAAAGTTTTGGGTGGAAATAAGATTAAGTCTTTCTTATGCTAGTTCCAGGACGCTGCAGTGCAGACTATAGGATAATTACTATATATGTGTAGTAAACTAAATTGCAAGAAATTTAGTAACATAGATTAACAGCAGTGAATGAGGTCATTTTTTAAGTTCTCTTTGTGTTGCCTGCAAGTCTAAACTAATGCTGCACTAGGGAACACAGAAAAAATACAGTCTGCTCTGTTTGCAATGCAATGGGGTCAAGTTGGCAATTAAATGGACTGCAGTGGTGATTATATACTCTGATTAACTGTTGTAAATTGGTCATACTCACAAAACTGCTGCTGTCTTTTGTATATTTGTTGCTGTGCGCATACAGGAATTCACATAAACTTATATATAAAGTCCAGCTAGAATCTTATAGAAAATTCCTGCAAAGATAGATGTAATTGCTGCAGAATGGCAATTTAATGCAAAGTGAAGTAAAGATAAAAAGATCAAAGCCAGAAAGTAATCAACCTAAATTATTTCCATTTTTTTTTCTTTCAATAGGTTTTCACTGTGAAAACTAGGACTTTGTCATAAGTTCTATCCATATGTCTTGATGCATGCTTCATCATTCAGGTAAAGAAGTTCCAGAATAGTAATAGGGATTAAATCGATTTTAGCTTGAATAAAGGGATATCAATTCATTAAATCCTGTATTTTAAATCAGAATCAGAAATACTTTATTAATCCCGAAGGAAATTCTGGGTTACAGCAGGCAGCATGCTGGTTGGCACATGCGCACTCACAAAGGAACCCAAAGAAATATAAATGTGTTTTGTCATAAACACCAGACTCTCAGGTTAAAGCTTTCATTTCAACAACCACCAAACAGCTAAAAGAGCAAATGAGCAGGTAAACAGATTCCACACAAAGATGTAAACACAAAGTGCGGACCCAACGCATCAGAATCAGTGAGATGTCGGCTTTCTCACCCAACGGCAGGTACCCGGACACGCCTTCGTGGCTGAAAGAAGACACTCACAGATTCTGATGCTGCAGGTTTTGTCACTCTCTGACCAAAATCACTGAACCAGCAGTAAAAGAACATCAGAACTACGCTTCACATTTGATAAATATTGTCAATAATTCCCTCTTACCTTTGGCATTTTGTTTCCACCACGATAAAAATAGTTTTTTTTCTTTCATAAATTACCTCCAACAAGAAAGCCTAATTTCTGCTCTTCAACACCGAAGAAATTTGAACTTTTAAAAAGGTTACCGTATTGCAAAACACTGCTCTGCTTCACTTCAGCAGCATATCGATTTGGTTGAATCGATTTTAGAAATCAGTGACTATACCCAGCCCTATTCCAGACCATTGATTTGATTCATCTGGATGTAGCGTTTTTAGCAGGAGAAATGTTTTGTTGCTCATCAAAGTGATTTCTTGCTGCTGAAACGAGCACTGTTGACTAGCACTAAGAATTTCTAGGCATATCCATTTGGTGGAGGGCGTCTGTGTTGATGGCCTTAGGTTCTCATCTTTTGTTTTTTGCAGATGATGTCGATCTGTTTGCTTCATCAGGTGGTGGCGTCCCGCTCGCACTGGAGTGGTTTGCAACAGTCTGTAGCAGTCAGAATGAGAATTGAGAACTCTGAGGCCGAGGTCACGATTCTCAGCCGGAAAAGGAGCGAGTGCCCACTCCCAGTCGGTAGTGTCGACGGTAGAGGATTGATTTTTGCAGTGTTCCGTAGATGAAAAAGAAAGCCTGGGTGAGCTTCGAGATCGGTGATTCAAATTTCAAATGCTTGTCCAAAATAATACCAAGGTTCTTAGAAGAAGATTCGATTTTGCCAGGGAGGGGGCTAAGATAATGATTGACCTCCTTAGAAAAGTTTTAGGGCTGAACACAAGAACATTAGTTGTGCCATTAGCAGTGTTGGGACTAACGCGTTATTAAGTAACGCGTTACAGTAACTACGTTATTATTGTGGTAACGAGCACGGTAACTAGTTATTATGCCAAAACCGGGAACGCGTTACTCGTTACTGGGATTTAAATAGGCTCGTTATTCGTTACTTCGTGTGGTGGCTATCGCGGAGCTTCCAAAGATTCAATAACATTAGCAAGTGGTGGAAGCCAGCAGGTGGATGAAGGAAAAGGGAGGCAAGAGGAGAGACCCGAAGCGGCCGCTGGTCCGAGTGTCAGGTGAACTGAACTTCAGGTAAGAAGTTATAACCTGCAGTCTATCTGGGTCAGATATAAACCAAGTTTAGGTGGAGTTTATTTTCGTTATGCTGACTTTTTCGTACTGCGTGCTAGCTAGCATGATGGAGTTTCTATACAGCTGGGTGGTGCTATTTTACTGAAGTTGAACTTTATTTTGTTCATAAGGTTAATTATTAGAGTTGCCAACCGTCCCGTAAAAAACGGAATCGTCTCGTATTCAGAGAAAATATTACGCGTTTCGTATTGAGGTGAAAAGGAACAGTTTGTCCCGGACTTCAGCTACAATGAAAAAGACACAAAGCTGGAGTTATTCTGTCTTTGCTGCACAGCTGCCTCTTCTTCTCTCATTCTCTCACCCTCCCTCTCCTGTTTCTACTTCAATCATGAAACTGATCAGTGATCAGCTGATCGGCTTTTCTCTCTTGTTTATTTATCGCCCACTTTGCGCCAGAAAGAGGAAACCAGCGGATGTCGCGGTAAACAACAGCAGCACGTTTAAGCTTGATCAGCTGTTGTTAGAATTTATTTAATATTAATTTCTAGTATCAGCTGATGTTTGCTGGAGCCACAGCTGTAAACCTGCTGGTCATGATATCGGTTTGGTTATCTGGTGAGAGGGAAACATGAAGATGAAACCAGGAGATGTCCTTACTGAATCATCAGAGCTGTGATGGAGAAACAGGTTTACCTTTTAGTTAACATGAATGAGTTGAAGGGAAGTTATGAACTGTTTCTGAGAGACAAATAACACCAGGATCCTTTTCTAAGTAGCTGACAGCTGGTAACTGTGCAGGGGCGGGTCTAGCAAAGTGTTGCCAGGGGTCCATGTAGGGCATTAAAAGGGAAAGGGGAGCACAAGGAAATACTTTCTTATTCTCATTTAAAATGTCTCACTTTTTAAAAAAATAATTATCTGAGTCTTACAACAAACAATTGATAGATTGATACATATATACCATCAGAACAGTGTACATCACTGTCACAACAGTGTTTATTTTCATTCAAAGGCTTTATGATTTTTCCTATAATGGCGAGCCGGTCTCTAGTCAAAATGCCCGGGATGATTTTTTTGTCCCAGTCCAGCCCTGTATGCAGCTCATCTGCAGTCTGGTGTTACCTACATCTTCCTATTCAGAAGGCAGAATTTCCGAGTTCTGAGTACAATCGAAAGCACCACGACTGCAGTTTTTGTGTTGGATTTAAAAAGCAGGCTAGGATAGATTCAGGTGTGGGATTTCTCTCGTGGAAATGTGCACATTATTTTTTCCTTTCTATTGGTAGGTGGCACAGTGCACTTGTGGCAAGTAAGCAAGCTAGAAGACTGGCAGTCTTGCTGGGTATCCAGTTACGGAAGCAACACATTAACAAGAGAATTCTGAGTAAAACCAAAGTTACTTTCCCTAGTAACTAGTTACTCTGAAAGTAACAAGTAACTTGAAGTAACTGAGTTACTTTTGATAGAAGTAACTAGTAATGTAACTAAGTTACTAATTTAAAGTAACTTACCCAACACTGGCCATTAGCATATGAATACTGGTTGGTTTGTGTGTCTCTTGGAAAAATGTAAGAAGAGGTAAGGTAGCAGAATCCAAACAAACAGAATTTAGGCATACTGGGATGACTGAAGGGCCACAGGCGGTGGTGTAACTTGGGTTAGCAATAAGCTGTTTTGTCATTGTGCAACATCGAAGTGTTGCTTACAAAGAAAAACAGTGGTCAAGATCTGTTTCCTGTAATACATTTTTTTAGGAGGATGGGGCCCAGCGGTGAAAGTGAATAGTTAAAGAAAACTGTAAAATTTATATGTTGTTGCAAAAGAGGCAATAGAGGTTTAAAGCTTTTCACAAAAACCTGCGCTAGTCCTTCAGGCTAAGACCACATATTGACCAGCTCTGGATCGTGCCTGGATTTTTACTTCTGATCGATGTTTTGTGGTTTTATAAAAAATAAAAAAGGAGAAAAGAAATCAGTTTATCAGTTTGGAGCAGTGTATTCAGTAGGTTTGGATTCAGCAATTGATCAACGTGACTGCTGCAGGATCACAGGAATATTTTTGAATTCTGCTGAGCACTGAGAGTATCTGTGTGTGTATTAATGGCTTGCTTTGTCATCGTATTTGTTTTTGCCATCCTGCTGTCAGTTTTAGACTGATTTTAAGACTAGACGTAAGGACATTTTTATTGTTTATATCTTCCACCATTCCTGCCCGTAGTCGGATAATTCCAATCCTCATGTATCATTTCTGTCACATACAGTCTCTGCATGAGACGAGAGACATGACAGACTACATATTTATCAGGCTCTTATTTACAATCTCTGATAAACTGTGCTGCTTTAGCGTTGGCTACCTGCAGGTTTCAGCGCCTCACCCAGCCTGTGAGTAAATAACGCGAGTGAAGACGCAGACACCTGCCCCGAACCGCTGCTGAGTTGATTAATAACAAATGCTCCCCCCGCCTTTCTATCAATGGATTTTCTTCTTACATTTCCAGTCAGAATTGTTCTTTCTTTCCCTTCCTTTTTCTCCCTGTGTTTCCTTCTTTTAGGACACACACATGCAGGGAGGCATTCCCACATACAAACACATAGATACACACTAAAGTAATAAATAAAAGCCCCAGGGTATGATTACAAAAGAAGGAGAGAGGAAAAAGGGGGTGTAATATGAGCCTTTCTGGGACTTATCAGCATTTTGCAGAGACACAGACACCAGAGAGACAAAAAAGCATTTGAATCCCAGCACAATGTGCAGGGCTGCATGCACTTGCCGCATATCAGAATCAACAGTATCTAATGACAAAAGAAGCTAGTTGGTGCTGAAAAGTGTCTCACTGAGCACAGTACTCTCAAGGCTTAAATGGCCATAAAAAAGTCCAGAGTGAAGTCACTCACACAAACGACAGTTGGACTAATATTAGCAAAACAAATCAAAATTTATTCTGTTTTTCTAATACTGTATCACTTCCCAAGCCCATCAGTCAAACCAAAATGGGAGCCAGAGCTGAGGTAAAAATGGATTGAAAAGAGGCACATAGGAAAAAAACAAATAAAGAGAATAACAGAAAAGATGGCTAAAGCAAGGACGAGACAGTGGAAAAACAAGCAAAAGGACCAAAAAGCAATAAAAATAAAAAGAATCAAGAGGCGGAGGAGTAATTTTGCACAAAACATCCAAGACGGCCGTTTTGGTTCGTTTGACTTTCTCTCCTCCATCTCAGTGGATCATCTGTAATGGCCATTCTCTGAAAAGCAAGCAGCTGCACGGACTCTAACTCATTTTCTCCTGCTCCCACGACACATTTTAGGGGGTAAAATGGATTGGAACTCAAGTGCAGAAAGCTTCTTTGAGACACACAACTGCTTTAACACCACGTTCCCAGACTGTGGTGGTTGGAAAAACTCGGGGGACGGACAACTTCCAAATGTGGAAGAAACTCTCTCTGTTCTAGCTAAGCATAAAGACTAGGCTGATTTTTAGCTGAGATTCATGCAAAAAGAAAAATGTGTAAAAACCTAAATCACATTAACTGCACTGAGGCCGTTTCCTTTTTGTGCGAGAACTTGCCTTGTTCGACAAGCTTTAATCCAAGGTCCTTACTTTGCCATGGCTGAATATAGTCCCTGGGTTCTTTTAATGGGAACAGAGCTGCCTTATACACACAGAGGCTTTTCATATTTAACATCAATCCATCCTTTCTGAAAGATTATGGCACCATAGGTTCTGTACCTGCACCTGACTCAACTGTTTCTATTTACTCGATGTTGAGCTGCATAAAGAGCCTCCCCTCCAGGTAATAAGTAGACAGAAGTTGGGTATGAGTTCCACAGCAGGATGCCTCTGAGCTTGTTATTAGGTCTATTTTGAGTGGCTTCTTAAGCTTTAGCATTAAAACTAACTAAAAAAAACACTGACCTTCTTTGAGACTGCTCAAAGACTCCAGAAGGCTTTTGTTCTGGTTGCTTTTCAAACGTCGCCCCCTCATCAGTTGAGGGTTGAAACACCTGAAAGAGAAGTTGCATATGATTGCATAGTGGTTATCAACAGACTTCCCTCTATGCTGGAAGGAAAGAAACCCCTAGTAGAAGAGTTGCTTTCTCTCTGCTGGTTGCATTTGTCTGGAGGGGATGTTAACTTTTGACTTGAATCCTTTAATCATCTGGACTTGAGAAGAAGCTATCCCCATCCTTTTTTGTTTTCCTGTAGGCACTAGTACCAGCTGATATTTTTATTTATTTATTTTATGGTTAAAATTTTAGTTGTGCTTGTTTCATACTGGTTTAATTTTGACACTACAGACCTACTCATATTCGCCATTTCCCATCTTTGCTTAACCTCTTTTTATGATAGCGTGTCCCTTTAAATCATCAGTAATGACTGCTCCGATTTTTCAAGCCTGACCTTTTATGGACTCCACGTCTGTCTTCACCTTGTTCCTCTCCTCAAGTGTTCAGCCTTTGCCTCTCATACCTCTGAAATGACACCATCCGTGTACACTTGTTTACTCACCCTCCATCTTCAAACAGAGCCATATCAAGAGATGGCGCAGAACGCACTGCTGCACTCGAGAATCAGGCAGCACTTGTATCCCACAACCTTTGTCACCCCATCTCTCAACACCATCTTCCTCTGTGATTTCTGCAGCTGTGTAATAGTTGTTATCTGAGAGGCCAGGAGGCGATACGATTAGTGTTTCTTGAGGTGCGGATTTCACACTAAGAAAGAAAGACTAATCCTATGGTTTCACATCTGTGTTTACAGTATATTATATTACAGGGTCACCTTCAGTTGATGTTTTTTCCTCCCTCCTTTTTAACTGTTAATATTTGTGTAGTTTTCTGCCTGAACTGCTTGTAGCCTCTGGCTCTGAACTCTCTGCTCTCTGCTCTTATAGCCCTGGACATCATGTTGCATAACATTAAAGAATAGTAAGACCTGGCTCGTTAATGCATTTGGAGTGGATCGATATCTTGGCACACAAGTGTTTCCGTCATACCAATAACATGGCCTTTAGCCTGCAGCTTTAGAGCGCTTCAAAAATGTCTGAGTGAGTTCTTGACCTTTTCTGTACAGACACTATAATGTCTCGCGGTCTAAATCTTTTATTCCCCCTCCAGGCTTGCGTTATAAGAAAATATACCCTAGATGAAAGTAGTCAGTAATCCCTTCGTCTGTGGCTTTACAAAGGGCTTTAATGCTTTTACGTTAAACCATCGATGCAATTTGCAGTCATGTCACAGCATGCTGTTTTGGTTAAATAACACACGAGACACAGACTGTAAATAAAGATGAAACTGAAACATTTCTCAAGTATCCAGGATTTGGATTATTTTCCATAGTTTGTGTGTGTGTGTGTCTGTTCTTTTAAAAAAATAATAATAATCAGTGTATTTTTTTTAATGATTAAAAAAATCAATTAATATTCATCCATTATCCGCTACTTGTCCAGGTCACGTTATATAATCTTGTATATATTGTCATGAAATTTTGAGGCAGCAGTCTTAATCCCACAGAGCTCAAGGTGCTCAGCTTTTTCTATGATTGGTGGATGTTAAGGGAAAATTGTACTTAGTAGCCAGTATAAGCTTTTAATGATATAAGTTTACATATGATAGAATACTGCATGATGACCTTTTCCCTGCTTAGAACTGATTGTCCTTTTCATTGTTCAGAACTGATTGCTCTTTATAAAACGTGTTCTGATATTTCTATCTGAATCTTCCCACAGCGATAGTAAGAAGTTGAACAAGCAGTTCTGACCTCGCACACACACACACGCACAATCACATATGCACATGCTCACGTATCAACATTCCACTGAACAAATGTTTTAATTTTCCTTCTGTATAAATAAAAGACACGTGCAGGGATCCCCAATCCCAGTCCATGAGGGCCGGTGTTCCTGCAGGTTTTAGATCTCACCCTGGGTCAACACACCTGAATCACATGAGTAGTTCATTACCAGGCCTCTGGAGAACTTCAAGACATGTTGAGAAGGTAATTTATCCATTTAAATCAGCTGTGATGGATCAAGGACACATCTAAAACCTGCAGGGACACCGGCCCTCGTGGACTGGGATTGGGAACCTCTGGACAAGTGCAAGAACAGAGCGCTGATCACAGGGCCCCACTCTCTGATGTGAGCGCTCTGTGAAACGCCCTTGCAAGTCAAAACTGCAGCGTCTGTGTGTGTCTTCACTCTTAGACTCTCAGCTGAAGAAGTGTCATTTAGAATAAATCTCTTGACAGTGGAAAAATGCAAGTCAATACGAACAAACCCTACCAGTCTGAATCGCACAAAAAAAATACAGATTTTGACACAACCAGCTCTGTTTTGAATCCCTATAAAAGACCTTTTATCTCTTTTCCTTATTTTGTATTGGGAACTATAATAAAAACATAAGAGACAAATGTTACTTCTCACTTATAGATAGCACAGGCAATAAAAAAAAAAGAAAAAAAAAAGAAAAACTGAATCAGCATCAGATGTATCGGCCAGACAATCCGATGCCTGCGCCTGTGAGTGTTCGTCTAACTGGATATGGATCAAGCCATTTTTGGAAGGGTTAATAATCACTATGCTGGGACTCAATTCATCTAATCTGAAGAAAATTTTCAGTGTTGGCCATGGCAAGCTGAATCAGGCTGCTCATGTTAAAAACTGGCACATAATAAAAGCTAAATGTATTGACATTCAATAGTGGATTTGAAAGGATTTGGATATGATAAAATCCTAAGAACAATTTTAAGATGCAGGCATTGATTCACGGCTCCGGAAACATGCTAGATGGTTTTGCATGTGATTATTTCTCTTTATGTCATTTTGCTATGGTCATTAGCATGCAAAGTGCAGCTTTGTACTGTAGTGTATATTACAACCTCATAAATTATTATTATCGCTCCTTAAGTGAAGACCTGTTACAGATACAGTCAGCAACAGTTGCTCTGATTTTAAGCTAAATCTCAAGTAACATATTCAATGAATATTTATCCGTCTATCGCTGGATGTCAGCAGGCCGGACGTCACTCTGTGCTGCTCAAAAATTCCAAAGAGAAGTATTGACGTGTTAATATAGTCATGATCCGCTCAAAGGCTTAGGCTCCCATTGTTTTTAATTGAAGATGATATTTGGGGGATTTACTGGATGTGGGTGTAAGCAGTGAGATGCTCTGCTGTGTGTGAATGTGCCAGAGGATAAGGAAGTGGAGGGTTTATTGTCTGAGCATTGAAATTGGGTTTTTTTTTTTTTCTGCGTTGGGATTTCATTAAAGTGAGAGAATAGGGCTGTCAAACAGTTCTAGCAAGGTGACTGATGTCTCCTCGCTACCTCAAAGGCAAAGAAACAGAATATATAACGTTCTTCACCCTGCGTTCGTAGCATACCAAAAATACTTATTGCATTTTGAATTACTGGTGACTGAAAGTGATGATAAATTAAAGAATGATTCCTCAAGAGGTTTTTCTGCTTATCTATACATGTGGCATGCAAGTTGAGTTACTGAATTAAAAGTTAGGAGGTCTGTCTTGTCATGCTAATGGAGGCTGAGCATTGCAATTTTATCCGTTTAACTAAGTGCTTCCTTTATGATCGATGATTTGCTTAAGGGGCAGTTGGGCATTTCTGTTTGTACTCAGAAAATGATCATCCGACAGATGTTTTGGAGAAAATATTATGCAGAAGTAAATGATCTCATTTCTCACCAGTTTCATGTGGTGGACTTGTACCATATTAATCCAGTAAAGCCACAGCGCAAACTTTTGAGTGCATATTGAGTCCTATCAGCACAAATGTAATCAGTAATATTGGTTTCATTGATCTTTTCTGAGGAAATACAATTTTTTTTTTTTTTTATCAGGATATATGCAAACTAATTCACTACTATCAACATTTGGTACCCAAATATTTTTTTTTCTTTCCTGAGAAGTCACAGTTTTAAGATGCAGCGGTGAAGCCGATATCCTCATGACATCAGAGTTCAAAGTCGTGCTTCTGTGTTTGAAGAATCGTATGGGGAAAGGAACGTACTTCAAAGCTGCCTGCATATATTAATGGGTCTGTATAATGTTCACACATTGTGAAGAGCCATTAGTGAATGCATTTGTGAACATTTCTTTCAGCTTGTTACCCGGACGCACACTTGTGACACGATGTTAATGGTTTGCTCTGTGAGTAAATTTGTGCCACTTTTGCAGCTGCTGCAAAATGTAGCAATTAAAAGTAAAATGTGTGCGGCTCAAAGTTTTCTGTGAAAGATTTTCATGGTGAACGTTTGTGTTTTATGGAGCTGTGTGACATCCACTAGCTAGATCACATTGTCTACATTTTATGGTCTCTGGATCACTATAAGCGTGGCGCAAATCCAGTGCCACAAACTATCACGATGGTCAACCCAGCAGAAAATGATCTGTACTGCCTGACCATCATCACCACTCCCAGTTATTTTGAAGCAAAGGACAGAATTTTTGGCTGCTCAGTGAAGTCCATGTTATCTCAATCTAACACACTCTTCACTCTGAGTGATTGCAAAACCTACACTACATATCCAGCTGAAATGATATCTGCATTTCAGCTGGATATTATTATCAGTCTCACTTTTAAAATGCTATACATCCCAAAGTTTGTGGCCTCATTTCAAGATTTCTACAGCAGGACATTGAAAATTAGTTTCAAAATCACGATCCACGCAAGAAACAAGTCCAAGCGGTTCCAGGTTGAACACTATCCCCAGGCAGCTCACTCAAATAATCAATATGTCGGAGAAAAATTACTTCTGTAGGTCCTTCTTTCACTTCTGCTTTCTGCTGTTCCTCTATCTTTTACCTTACTCTTTCTAATAATACTGTAAAAGTTCTGTAATGGTTTATATTTACTTTCACCAACCCATCATTTTCTGTAGCATCCCTGCAATTTCATCACTGGCTTGTTTCTGAGGAGAGAGCTGCTGTCAGCAAGAAGTGTAAAAGTGGATGATAGTCAGTCAGTTAGGGTTTTCTGAGGGATTTGGGGGCATGAGGTACTTCTTTGGAAAAGTTTCTGTTACTCCACTAAGTTTAGAAACCCCTCTGCTCTCCACTTGCTCAGATTCCATCAGCTTCTCTGGCAAGGTCTATTGATTGGGCTGGCTCGGTGATCCACAGTAACTGAAAGGAAGGAAAACGGTTTGACTGGAGGCTCCTGTGCAAACAAACATGACTTTGGAAAGTAGGGCTCTGAATGCATAAAGAAAGAGCAGCTCCTTGAACACAAGCTTTAATCCAGTGTTTCAACAATGTTGCGTACTCTAAACAATGAGCGCCACTGAAGCTCTGAGTCGAGAGATGTTTATCTAATAGCGAATGTAACGTTTGCATCGAATTGTTGTAAAGCAAATGACTAATTATGCATCGTTTTCTCTTTGGGCTTGTAATTATGTTCGGAAAGTAGGCTTGGTAAGCCACGAGCAACACTGTGAGATGTGCAGGAGGCCTAACAAATAGTCTGATATTCATTCTCCCTCTAGCTAAGGTTTTCGTTTCCACTTCATCTCTAGCTAAAGCTGATAAACCAGCTAGTCACCAACCCCGTTCATCTGGTGCCTGGCAGGCAGCGTTATTGGTGAAACTGCTGTGGTGAAAGCAAAGAGAGTGAGTAGCAACAATTAAGCTCCAATATGTTCCTGTGAGCTGTGGGAACTACAGACTCTTAAGCTGTAGTTCCTGTGATGGTCATTAGATGCTGGCTTGGAAAAGCACACTTTAACTGTTCTGCAGTGCTTGAAACAACCCAAACTTCTCTGTGTATGCTACGCGTTTATACTAGTTGCAGTGGCTAACGAGAGAAATGATGTTGAGCCTTGCTTTGGTGCCTCTGCCTGAACAGTTTTACACACATTGTGCTCAGTTTTGCATCGTATTGCTTCAGTGACTGACCTATAAAGAATAGCCCACCTGGAGTCACCTCAGAAACAGGTCAGTGATTTTACAGATACAGATATGTCCATTTTTTTTTTTTTTAGTCTGGGTTTTGTCTACATAAAATATTTCTAATTTCCATTTCTGCAGGTGTGCCTCTGACAGTTTTAATCCTTTGCAGCAATTCAGTGCAATTCAATTCAGGTTTATTCGTATGGTGCAAAATCACTTTCATAACTGGCACGTCAAGAGGTTTTATAGAACAAGGTAAAGACCCTGCAGTATTTTAAAGAATACATAGAGAGACAGCATTATGTGGTTAGGCTTCAATTCTAACTTTGTTGCCTTTATGACTGTTGGGGGGTTGCTTTTGCCCTCTATAACTTCTAAAGCTGATATAGACTGCCAGGAGTCGTTTCAGGGCTCATACAAGATTTAGCCTTTTATTTGAGCTTGAAGCTGAAATCGAATCTTTTTTTTTTTTTTTTTTTTAGTTTTTAGTTTTTAAGCCTTATTTATATCTTTTTTCCAACTCTGTTGTCATATTTCCCTTTATAGAAAACAAGTAGACTCTACTGGGGCTATTTTAGCACATTAACAGTTCAGGTTTACCTCCCCAACAATTCAACACCAGAGTCCAGACACTTTAATAGGGTCCTTGTGGCACTTCTCTCTTTTCTGGCATGAATCTTTCATGGTGCACCGAAACTCTCAATCCACTAGTGGTGGACGCTCAGGAGACAGTTTGGCACACGCTAAGGATCTCTCCTAATGATCCGTGCTGGAGAGAGCGGTGTGGACACCTGCCAAAGAAAGAGGGATACATTTTTATATATATATATATATATATAATTTTTTTTTTTTTTTTTTTTTTTGTGGTAGCTGGCCTGATGAATTTCACATCAGACAAAAATCCTGAAAGATTATTTTCTGGTTAGTATCTGAAAAGGCAGATCTAAAGCTTGGAGCTTGAATCCAGGTGTCCCCATCAGTTGTAACACTTGCATGCTTAAATAATGTTCCTTGCAGCTGGGTGTAAGTGTCTCTGAGTGTACCAATTGATGCTAATTACAAACACTATGTGGACACATTCTAATCAGAAATCTGTTTTGGCTTTACAGTTATTTAACATTCAGTATTTTGTAGCTTCTCTGGGAAAAAAAACAATACAGCTCTGACTTTTAATAAAAAAAATAAAATAAAAAAAAAAGCTTATACTCTGAAGCATCTTTTCTGCTCCGCTTGCAGTATTATCCCCCAATTTAAACAATATCTGTAATGGGGATGGTTGGCTGATGTTGATCCCAGACATTCATTAATTCCATGCATGAATGATCTACAGCTCAGTTCTTCCTGGTTGTCCGACTGTGGCTCTTGTTTTGGGACTTGCTCGTAATTGACCAGAGTGTTGTGCTGACTCAGGGTGGCCTCACTGGCCTTCAGAGGCCAAGAAGGCTGTGTCACCACTCACAATAAATGTGGATTTAATAGGCAGGAAATGGCTCTGCTCCAGAGCAGGTCTAATACGAGATGGAAAGGTATTCAAGTTTAGGTGGGAAGTTTAAGGCAGAAACAATGGGAGGAAGCTGATTCTGTGTTTTTCCTGCCAAAGGTGCAGCTGGTTTCAGGTGATGACACAGCACCTCGTTAACGCAGCAGTGACTCGAGGCTATCATGCCAGGGTGCCGGGGTGATTTATTATCCGTTTTCCAATGAAAGTCTCCTCAGATTAGAGGGATGCCTCGCTTGTGGAACCAAATATAACAACTGCATTACAAAACAGGCAGGTTGGGAAAAGTGTCAAGAGCATTTTGAGGTGCGCTTCATGTTTATTTATGAGAGCAGGCTCTTGTCCGTGTAGTCTGAAATAATCCAAGTTGTTTATCTGAGAAAGCGATAAACAAGTCAACATGATTTGTGTATTTTTTATTTTTTCCCCCCACAAAAGGAATACACAGAGCATACAGGTATACAGGGAGTTGGCAGTTTCACTAAAACAGTATAGAAGCATACCACTGGCTCGTTTACTGTATAATCGACCTGTGAACATCAAAATACTGGTCCTTCTGTAACCGTTACCTGCTGTTGTTTTGCATGCTATTTTCTGCCTCTACTGTAGTTTCTCATGCCGGGTCATTGCTGGATATGCACTGTAGTACAATGAAAAAATCTCATTACAGAGGGGGATCAGATTAGCCGATAGTACAGCATATAGAATGAACCACTTACTGCTATTTTAGATTTACTCAAACGTAACAAAAATACAAGTCATGTAGCTCTATGTCTCCTTCTTTCCTGGATAAAGCTCTCTCTGTCTGTGTCACGGATGAAGCTGTGGGGAACATTAATCTGAAAGTGACCTTTATGTGAATGTCAGAATGACGTTACAGATTGATGAAGCCATAAATGTCTGAAAAAATGGGCTTTAGTTGCTTTGAGGACTTAATTGAGCTTAAAATCAGGCTGATGAAATTTCATAATTTTATAGTATGTGGGGAAAAAAACAAATATGGATGACAAGTGACACATGAATCTGAGGTAACATCTTTTTCATTTATTTTTCGGGGGGTGTAAGATATTTCTCAAAAGTTTTCTTAATCCCCACAGCACTGCTATAGATGGTGGTGATGTCATGGTGTGCAAGAACCGTTTCTGTCCCCATAAATGAAGACCTGCTCTAAATAGTTGTCTAAAATAAACTACAAGCCGCTTATCATTGTATATCCCTTGGCTCTGGGCCATTGAATCAAAGCTCAGTTGTTTACAGTCAACCTATAAGGTTATCTTCAGCTTAAATGTTATTTAATAATCGTTCTATATCTATTTTTTTTGGTCATCCTTGTTTATAAAGTAATAACAATACAATGATAACACCCAAAAATAGTTATTATTATTAACCAGTTGCCATGTTTTCTTTTCTACTAATGTACAGAGGTTACACTCTTTTTGCTCAACGTTGATGTGCTAATAATGATGCTGTAATAACTACTACAGAATACTGATTAATAAGACTGAAGAGACATGTTTTTGGTTTTGGTAAACTGATCAGACATTTAGAATAAAATTAGTCCAAATGCTGTGATAGGACAAAAGGTTTCACTGTGACAGCTCCTGACTGATTGTTACAAATAATTACTAAAAATAACATCATTATGTGCAACTCTGCAACATGAAGTCATAACCCTTATTATGTTACCTGAAATTATTCCATAACCCGTGGGTTATGAGCTCTTCTTCTAGTGGGTGAGTTATGCCTGCTTTGTGTTTGGAGATGATGTTCATAGCTGTGATGAATCTTGTAACATCCGGTGTTTTTGAGAGGAGGACAGAAATAAAAGGCAGTCTGTCTTCTTTAGATGTTGTAAAATCCAATCGGTAAGATAAACACATGCATAAAAGCCTGCATGTTGTAGCCAGTGCAGCAGTTGGTTGCCAGTATTGGGGTGCAGTGCCAAGTGAGCGCAGCTTGTTCCAGTCTGACAGAGTGGACTCTAAAAAAATTCAGTTACTTTTTATTTTTCCTTGCTCAGTAAGAGCAGAGACACTATGTTGATAAAAAATATTGAGCCTTTTAATCTTTGAAATTACATGTTTTCAGTCCCATTAAGTATAACGAAATGTGATATATAAATACAGTTGCCATTGCCACAGGTGTATAAAATCAGGCACCTAGCCAGGCGGCCCCTTTACAAACATTTGTGAAATAATGGGTCGTTGGAAAGAGCTCGCTGAATACGAGTGTGGTGCTGTAATGGGATGCCACTATTGCAGCAAATCAGTTTGTGAAGCTTTTTCCCTTCTAGATATTCCACAATCAACTGTAAGTGGTCTTATTGCAACATGGAACGATTTAGAAACCACAGCACCTCAGCCACAAAGCAGTACAGCGCATAAAGTTAGAGAGGTTGCAGAGTGCTGTGCTCTGCTCACTGCTGCAGATTCCCAGACCTCTGCTGGCTTCAATATCAGCACAAAAAGGGATCTTCACACCTGTAACATCTACACAACCTCTACAGAGAAAATATCTATCCATCCATCCATCTATTTTCATCCGTTTATCGGAGGCCGGGTCACGGGGGCAGCAGCCCAAACATTGAAGCCCAGACATCCCTCTCCCCAGCCACCTCCTCCAGCTTATCCGGGGGAACACCAAGGTGTTCCCAGGCCAGCCGAGAGATATAATCTCTCCAGCGTGTCCTGGGTCTGCCCCGGGACCTCCTCCTGGTGGGACATGCCCGGAAAACCTCGCCCAGGAGGCATCCTTGTCAGATGCCTGAACCACCTCAACTGGCTCCTTTCGATGTGGAGGAGCAGCAGCTCTACTCTGAGCCCCTCCCGAAAGGCCGAACTTCTCACCCTATCTCTAAGGGAGAGGCCAGCCACCCTTCGGAGGAAGCCCATTTCCGCTGCTTGTATTTGCGATCTCGTTCTTTCGGTCACTACCCACAGCTCGTGACCATAAGTGAGGGTAGGGACATAGATCGACCGGTAAATTGAGAGCTTCGCTTTTACACTCAGCTCTCTCTTCACCACAACAGACCGGTACAGCGTCCGCATCGCCGCAGCCGCTGCACCAATCCATCTGTCGATCTCCCGCTCCCTTCTCCCATCACTCGTGAACAAGACTCTGAGATACTTGAACTCCTCCACTTGGGGCAGGAACTCGTCCCTGACCCGGAGTGGGCACTCCACCCTTTTCCGGCTGAGGACCATGGCCTCAGATTTGGAGGTGCTGATTCTCATTCCCAACGCTTCACACTCTGCTGCAAACCGTTCCAAGGTGAGCTGAGAAAATAACAAAATGATAAGAGGAGCATCTCAATTTCAGCTTTATCTATTTAAAATTTTGTGTTATATACGTGGATTTTTATTATTTGAGCTATTTTTAAAAATATTTTGTAAATGTTGTAAATTATTTAATCGGTGTGTCGATTTGTTACAACTTACTCTCTTTAGCAACTGTGACCACATAATTACCTCTGGGATTAATAAAGTATCCTGATTCATGACATGACATGGTCTCAGGCACAAAGAAGCCCCGCCCACCTGCTAATCTGTGTGCCGTGAGCATCCAATGAAACGTAAGTTGGCTCAAAATGAAGGAGTAAAGAGCTTAAACATCTTGTTTCAGACAGTGGTTGAACTGAGGGGTTGCAAAAGACCCAGTTTTAGATAAATAAGGATCACTTTGAACAGTGAATCAAATATGGAATGGGAAATGAGAAATGAGTCCCTCTCTACTTCAAACCAAAGACTATAACATAGTGGAACATATTCATAAGTGCCTAACAGAGAAAACACAGAGCATTATGTCATCCTGTGGTTCTTATGCAACACCAAACAGTGGAAGCAGCAGATGGACGCCATCGACTCTAAATTATGACGAGTTGTGAGGGGAAAACTGCAGATTTATATTGTTTGGGAATAACCATATGGGAACCCCCTCTTGCTGAGTAATTGAATTGTGTTTGCATTTGCTGTGGAATGCCGTGGGTCACATTATTAAAATATATGCTCAGCCCTACCGTTCAGAGGACTTATCACTTCATCAAAACTTCCGATTCAGACCTACCCCTCTGGCACACTCTCGTTATACGGTCTCTTTCATTGTAGCAGTGGTTTTGCTTTAGAAGCTGCTTTTTTCTTCTACTTGTTCTTCTTCTTTTTTCCCGTCAGAGAAACCTCAGCTCAGATTGTCTCTGCCAGATGCTTCCTTACTCTAAATCATCTTTTGAAGTTCTAATCACGGATATAAATGGCCCGTAAAAGCCCTTTTGTGGCTGCCAGTTATTGTATGTCCAGATATAACAAAATGGTTTGAACTCACAAAAAGTGACCAACCAGCTGTCGGCTTTAGATCCTGAACCTCTTGCTAACAACAACCCATTGAAGTCCCTTTTCCACTTGTTCTTTCATGACTTCTCACACATGACTCACAGATTTGCATATCAGCCCCTTCTTAGTCACCGGCAGTGTGCGATTATGCACCTTCTGATACATTCTGTTTGTACATTAATATAAGCAGCAGATGTGGGTTGAACAGATGCAGGAACCCCAAAGCGTATCGTCCTTTGAGTGTACAAAAAGCACATCTACACATTCAGCAAAATTGTTCTAAATGATATAACCAGCCATTCATCTTTTGTGTGAAGCTGATGCATAACTGTTCAGTTTATACGGATTACACCACTAACAGAGTCTGATATACACCTCGAGATGACAAATGTTTTGTCTTTTGTATTTTGCAACCTTAAAAATGTAATTTTTCATTAAAATTCATGTCAAGCTTTTTATGGATTTATCCAATGACACACTTCTTTTAATCTTGCCACAGCAAATGTTTAAGATCCTGCTTCATTCCATTCCCCATTTTTGTGGCTTTAGATATCCTTGCTATTGCTCTGATTGATGCTGATCAGTTTGGGGTCCCTGCAGTCTAGAATTTTACTGACTTAACTGTACACTCCTGTAGTGTAAGGGAGATTGATGAGCAACTCTATAAAACCACATCTGGATATCCACTATGTTTTTATAGTCTAGGTGGTTCTAATCCTCTGGGCTGACATTAACTAGATTTAATTTCTTTTTAGCCAAAAAAACAGTATTGCATTTTTAAAAAATATAGCAGGAAGGGAAATGAATACTTGGATATGATCTGGATCACATATACCCATCTCGGCCATGTGATCAGCAATATATCACCATGTGACCAGCTTTTGACCTACGGTCCTGGTTTGTTTTAATCACTGGCCCGCTCGTGGATCGCCTCTCCCAACAACGAGCCAATTAGTTCAACCAAAGAACAGTCGGAGCGCTGTCAGATCACGTCTGTGTCTTCTCTGTGTGCCCCTGGAAATGGATCATTCATCCATTTGCCCTCTTGAATAAGCAGCTTTGGGGATAGCATGCTGGGCTGCTGCTGCAGCAAATATTGACCGGTGCAGATTGCGTCACGATGGTGTGTCGATGTGTCTGTACACCAACAGTCGTATAGCTGTGTGACCTCGATCTTCCCACGCTGTGACCCCTGCATTTGATTTTCATCTACCTATTAAATACTACAGTTTAAGAATGAAATCCTCTATTTTAGCATACTCTGAAGTCAATCTGTTGCTGATTAATGCTGCCATTTTACTTCTTTTGCTTTTCTTAACATTTATTTGATGATTAAGTCCAACTTCCATCATGCCATTTAAATTTTTTTTTAATGCTGTGGCATATCGTCTGTAACATCCTTCAAAAAGAAACGGAGAAGGACGAGGAGTTTTAACATTTACCAAATCCTGCATTTTGTGCACTTTTTCCTATTACTTTTGTGCTTTGGCTTTTAAATCCACCAGAGGAGTGAGACAGGCTGACATTATAAAAGATGGTGTAAGTTTTAAATAAAACTTGAGACGTTTGCTGGTTTTCATTCTGTGAGGCAGAGCGTTCTGTCGAGACGCAGCGAGGCTGGCTCTGGCTATTTTTGTTCTTTAAACATTTACTGGAGAAAATGATTACCTTTGTGAACATATTTCCAGCGTAAGATTCATTGCTTCTATTTCCCTTAATCATATTGGGTGCTTGTTTTTCCACATTCTGAGAGATTGCTGCTGCTTTCATTGTCAGTATTCATTTGTGTAAATGGGAAAAGGCGCTGTTTAAAAAATGCTGCTTTGTCAGATTTAATGCCAGGTCTGAAGTAAGGAGAAACAACAGTGATGACCCTTTACTGATCTGCGAAAGGTTTTCGCTACATAGTCATTCAATATGTGGTGCAATTAAAATGCCAAGCAATAAATTATACCGGCACCGCAGCTCCAGAATAGTTATAGGGCTCATAATTCATTTGATACCAAATCTTACCACCCTGAATTTAAGACTAATTTGAGCAGTGCGGTTGTTTCCAGTGTGAAGGATAGCCGGAGCTCTGTATGCTTTGTGGTATCTATAATAAGCTTTTAGGGTGAGAGGATTTTCAGCTGGAGGCCCTGTCAGCAATAATCAGATTCATATTTATTTCCCAAAGCTTCATATGAAACCACCTTCAGAGAGAAGTCTTACAGCATACTATACTGATAATAGAGATGACATCATCTGGTGGGGATTTTGGAAATCCTGACACATCTGCCCACATCTGTGCACATACTGACCGCTTTGGGTTGCGTTTGCTGTATTGTGTGCAACAAGAAGATGAATTTAATGAACCTGTCACTGCTGAAAGCACTTTGTGCAGTTTCAGCTGTAATTACTTTTTAGTTTATTTTCAAGCTTTCTGCACTGAGCACCCGTTCATGCATCGTGGCATTTCTTTTACGATGGTATAAAAAAAAACATTACATTTTTTATTTGGGGTGCTTTGATGCCCAATTATGATAGCCGCTGAACCAAAGGGAAACGTTGCTTAAACGAGAGGTCCTCTGTAACTACAAATGATCCATGTTTATTAGCAGTACAATGGTTGCAGATGCATTTATATTGTGGAGCTAAAATGTAGGATTCCCATTTATATCAGTGCATTCAGAGTTGCAGAGCCTTTGCTAGAATGTCTCTAGCGAAGAGCTCAATGTCATTGTGTGGGAGCTGGAGATCTATTGGTAATCAACAGCAAACACTGGAAGCTTTGGCAGCAGGCTCGGTCTGGGTGCTTTAGCTCACTGAACAGTTCAGCGGGAGAGAGTGGAGTTCTTGCAGGAGAGAAAGACATAAAATAAAAGGCTGTGAAAAGTGGGTAAATCTTGCAACAAAGCGGCAACATTGTTGCAAGATTTACCCACTCGAGTCGAGATGGTGGCAACAATTCAGTTTACATGAACTAAATCATGACGATTTAGTTCCACATTTTAACCAAACCAGTATCCTAGATCTCAATAGTTTTATCAGCTACGGTGTAGATGTGGGGACAATGGATGGAATCCCATTTTGTGCAGATGTTCATCGACCCCAGAAAACAACTCATTGAACCCTGATTTTTCTTTTCTTATTGTAACCATTAAGTCAATATTTGTTTATTTCTCATGAAGTTTTGCTATATTTACGTTACATTTTCTACATATATTCATATTCCCCTCAGGATACTTGTAATCACTTTGTTGATCTCGGTAAAAAGTCAAGGATGTAAAAATTGATGCTGTGATTCACATTTGATTCTTACTCTTGTTTCATTAGGTTTCAGAAGAAAGTAGGTTAAAAGAGAATTTTTACTGAATCAGTTCTGATTTCTTTTTATTTTTCATTTCATTGCATTTACAAGTTCTTTCTCAAGAAAATACGGACAATGTTAAGATTACGCTGCCAAATTTCTATGGCCGAGTGCTCAGCTTGCACACGGATGAATTACAACTGTGCCCCCTTAAATATTATTTAAACTGATATTTAAATCAACATTTGATGTAATCTTCTGACTTTTAGCAGTTTGAAGAAGTTTAAAGTTGTTTTCTTGGAGGTTGGTCACTTCTGGAAAGCTATAGTCATTACATGACATTTACAACAAAGAGCTATGAATATATTTGATTAGTGTGCTGCAGGTGGATGAGAACGCTTTAATCATTTCTTGTAATCCTCTACTCTACCTCTACCTCTTTTGTCTTGCTCCTTTTTGTTCTATATTATTGCATTTGGAAAGTTTATTTGCACATCACAGCTATCTGAACAGCAATATGTGCTGCTCAAAGAGGTTTACTTTTGTCTGCGGACACCAGTCAGTCTGTCATTTATAGCAGTAGCTGCTGTGAAAATGTCAACCGTATTGTTTAGCAGTGTGGTTTATATGTGTATAATTGCATCCGTGTCCTTAATTCAGACCTGATCAATAGCTATCATTCTGTTTGCCTGGAGCTATACCAATTTAATTATGACTGGGTTTGGAGCTGCGATGCTTTGCTGTCAGCCGACTGACCTGTTTGTCTGCCCTCTGTTTATTTTGCAGATGATGAAGTTTGCCTGGGATAACTACAAGCGCTATGCTTGGGGCAAGAATGAGCTGCGGCCTTTGACGAGAAACGGGCATATTGGCAACATGTTTGGTGAGTATTTGCTGGAGACTCAGAAGGCCTGAAAGGTCACCTGGTTTTTTGGTATTTATTTATTTATTTTTAAGACCCACTGACCTTTCTCTTGGAAGGCTTTCATGTGAAAGACAGACTAAAACTAGGGAGGGAGGCAATTTTGTGATCAGTAGAAGCACCAGCCACAGAAACTAATTTAAAATCTATAGTTTTGTGTTTGGTTGGACAAAAGGAGGATAAGAAGATTGCAAATGTCTTTATTAGAAACAGACCAGGGCCGACTGTTTCTCAGTTTGGAACGGATGGACAACTACACCAATCTTAAACTCTCACAAGCTAGCACTGATTTAGAATTTCAGAGCAAGTAGTCTGCCTAAAATAACAATTTGACTGAAAGTTGATTTTTGGCTTTTTAATTCCATGTTTTTGTGCTGTGCTGGGGATAAAAAAACACTTCATGAAAACACTTTTTTTTTTCTGCAGCAAAATTAATATGACCCAACAGATAAACAACACTGATATCCTGATAACAAGCCAATACCGGCCCATCATGATGTTCACACAGTATATTTGGAGATGGTTTTTGTCCCGTTGCTTGCTGATACCATTTTTTTTCCAGTTCTGAATGTCTTTCTAACAACTAACTGACCGCGCACACAAACAAAAATCAAATTTTCTTCAATACAACATGTCATCTTGGCAATTTAAAAAAAACAAAAAAATTTAACTATATAACTTCCCCCAGACTAAACTAAGTTACATAAATTTTCTCTCACTTTAACAACTAATATTAAAACATGCTCACATTGGTGAAGTTGGTTTAAGTTTTTGTTATAAATGTTTTGGCAAACTTTGTGTCTTCACTCACAACAAAGACGTTCCACGCTAACTACATGTTAGCACGTGGCCTACTGCTGTGTATGCGCTGCACATGCACGAGGCTGATCAGCTGGTTACTGATTAGGGCAGAGAAAGCTGGAAATCAGCCGATTCCGGTTCCTCGCCTGTCAATTGTTGCATCTCTATATATTATTGCAGCGGTCCCCAACATTTTTTGCACCACGGACAATATTTTCATAGACCGGCCTTTAAGGTGTCGCGGATAAATACAACAAATAAAACAAGTACCAGTACCAAAAAAGAAGATTTATTCATGACACACAGGAAAAGATAAAAAAAATAGTGATAAACACAGATAAAAACCCAGAAAACCATAAATTTCCCACTCGAACATTGCAGCCCGGTACCAAACGACTCAGTGGGGGTTGGGAACCGCTGTATTAGTGCATCAATATTCACAAGCCCTCAAATGTACTCAGGATGTCGTCAAGCACCTCATGATGTTAAATATGACAGACGTTAAATAAGCCAAGAAGAGAAACATAAAGTCACAAGGTCCTTCGTAATTTTGGATTTTGATAATAAGGCAACACACATGGATAAATCTGGTTAAATGAAGAAAACCAAACAAAGTAGTTTAAGCTCTGCTTAAACCAGAACTGACATCCAACTCAAAGCACAGAAATAGGTGAAGCGCTATTAATCCTTTGCTTTTGACGTGGGCTATGTTGTGGAACATATCTCCATAATATTTCCATAATTAGACATTTGACGTAACTGTCTATTAACTGATTCAGAGAAAAGCAGTAGTGCCTTAGACATGCGGTGGTTAGTCTCATATTGTAGCCTACTTTCAGACGGTAGGCACATTGTTTAATTTTAAATTAAAAATTAAAATAAAATATTTATCTTTTGTGTCGAGCTTAGAAATAGAGGTTGTTTTGCACAGTTTTGCTTCGTTGGCTTCTGATCAGCTCTTTCAATACTGAATAATAATTGAAGCCATGTAATGGGCAACAATTCTTATAGCTTATAGCTTTTTCACTCAATAATCTGTATTTGTAAATTCTGTTTGTAAAAGACAGTTAGTTTGTTTAGAGGTCTTTATAATGCTCTTCTTCTTTTGCTTGTGCTTTGATGGGGCTGCTTTTGAGAAGCTGCAGGTAGCAGTAGTTTAACTCGAATTTCAAATGAGACAAAAGCAACTGGATTTCTACAGATATAAAAATATATTATACCTGCACACCTTCTGAAAACAAATCATAAGTAATGAATTTTTAAAAAATCCAGCTGTCATAAGAACGACAACACATCGCACTTATTTGCACCTCAGTGAGCTTTTGACACTGTTTTCTTGAGCTTTCACTCAGCACAGGAAACCTCGCAACCTGCCAGGGGTGTCACAGTCTCCCAACAGCCTCTAATTGGAGCCAAATCCAGAGGGGTCCTGCAGTCCTCTGCAGTGGAGCATATCAGTCAGTTCGCACTTCTGTGCCTGAGGGAAATCCCACAATAAAGCTCTTAATAAAAGGTGGATCAGCTCTTATTAAGACTTGGGCTGGTACTGTCTTCCATACCTGAGGTCTTCCTCTTTCATTTCTGTAGGGATTCACAAGTATTAGAGAGGTTGTGGTTAAGAGGAGTCACTTTAAAGCAAAGGCCTTGAGCCACGTTTTAAAGCAACTAATCCAGGATCACCCTTAGATGAAAATGACCAAAAATAATTCAAACACAGATTTTGCCATCATTTGTTTATTCAACCGGTTTGGTTAATGTTTGTAGTTAAAGCTAAGACATCAGAGAAAAGTTTTGTTCTCGACCTATTAGTTATAAAAGAATAATGTTTTAAAATCTGTTCATATGCCAGTTCAGTCATTCTCAAACTGTGGTAGGCGTACCACTGGTGGTACGTGGGCTCCCTCTAGGGGTACGCGGGAAGTCTCCCCCCAAAAATTTAAGATTAAATAATATACCATGTTCTGACTGAGGGATTTCTGAAAAAAATCAAACGTACAGCTCTGTTTCGACGTGCACGAACCATGAACAAGGGTCGTGAAGCCAAAAATCCAGCAGCTTAACCACCACAGCAAAAATTAAAACGTACAGCTCTGCTATCACTTCCAACATAAATGAAGACAGAAAACTAAACAGCAGTTTGTAGGGTTAGTGAAGCTGGGCTAGCTGGTAATGATGTGCTACGTGATCGCTAGCTACACAACTATGTTAGCATAACATAAACACAGTGAAGCTGGAGGATGAATATGGGCTCAAAATGTGGTCATAAATATTTTGTACTTGTAAATCAGTTTTGTACTTGTAAATCAGGATTTGTATGTGTAAAAAGAATTTGTGTGTGCGTAAAAAAGATTTGTATGTGTAAAAAGAATTTGTGTGTGCGTAAAAAAGATTTGTATGTGTAAAAAGAATTTGTGTGTGCGTAAAAAAGATTTGTGTGTGGACTTAGCCAAAAGAAACCCTGCAAGTTACAAGTACGAATTTTGACCTTATTTTTCTTCGTTTCATCTGATTGGTCAATGTCATGTCAATCACAAATGTAACAATCCAATCAGAGAACAGATGGGTTTGGCTGTCGGAGGGGCGCTTTTTTGAACTGCCGGTCCTTGAAGGGTAATACAGTTTGAAGCTGGAGGATCTCTATATAAATATCCGATAGCAGCTACGTCCCCTAACTTTCAGCAGCTGTTGAAAGGATAAAGTTGTGGTATGTCAGTGGTTAGAAATACCATTATTACTTTAGGATTAGTTTAACACAAAGTCAGGGCTGACCCGGGACCATTGCTGTGAGTCACAGTGCGCAGCATAAAAGTCCTTTCACATCGGACGCAGGATGTGCTGCTAATGCTAACTAAAAGCTAAGGATCCAGAATTTGTTGCGCTGGCTGCTGAGCTCTGTGGGTTTTTGCAGCAGCTCTACCTGTACTAGATGCACCTGCTCCTTGTCTTTTCTATTTCTGACTTTATGTCCTCTACAAGAGTTTCTGTTTTTTTTTTTTTGCTAGTTCTTCAAATGTTCAATAAAAACATGTATGCTAATTCATAACGAAGAAAGCTTTGTAACGAAGACTGTCATTTCCAAAACACTGCCCGCCCCCCGCGGTCCACAGCGCTGTTGAAAAGGCTGTGGAAGTCCCTGTATTAAACACGTAGACCTGTGACACAAAAATCACCAAACTCGGACGACCACAGACTGTTTTCCTTCGTGGTGATGAAGGAAAACGCTGGGTTGGCATGTAAAAGGGCATTTATTCCCTTCAAAGACCTGCAGTTCAAAAAAAGCGCCCCTCTGACAGCCAAACCCATCTGTTCTCTGATTGGATTGTTACATTTGTGATTGACATGACATTGACCAATCAGATGAAAGGAAGAAAAATAGGGTCAAAATTCGTACTTGTAACTTGCAGGGTTTTTTTTGGCTAAGTCCACACACAAATCTTTTTTACGCACACACAAATTCTCTTTACACATACAAATCTTTTTTACACATACAAAACTACGGAGCCCCGCAGGGGACATGGGAGAAAAAAAAAATTAAGACTGACTTTTGCGAGATCTCCCAAAACAAACTCGGGATCTCGCAAAAGTTTTGCGAGCTCTCGCAAAACAAACTCGGGATCTCGCAAAACAAACTCGGGATCTCGCAAAACTTTTGCGAGATCTGGCAAAACAAACTCGGGATCTCGCAAAACTTTTGCGAGATCTCGCAAAAGTTTTAGCCGCATTCTTCGGATGCCGGCTCGAAGCCGACCGGGAGGTCGAGGCACGATGTGCCGGGAAAGCGGTGTTCCTCCCGGCGGTAGTAGGTCTCGACCTCCCGTTAGCTCGAAGCTAACGGGAAGAATGCGGCTAAAACTTTTGCAAGATCTCGCAAAACTTTTGCGAGATCTTTTGCGAGTTTGTTTTGCGAGATCCCGAGTTTGTTTTGCGAGAGCTCGCAAAACTTTTGCGAGATCCCGAGTTTGTTTTGCGAGAGCTCGCAAAACTTTTGCGAGATCCCGAGTTTGTTTTGCGAGATCTCGCAAAAGTCCGTCTTAATTTTTTTTTCTCCCATGTCCCCTCCGGGGCTTCGTACAAAACTGATTTACAATTACAAAATATTTATGACCACATTTTGAGCCCATAGATGAACTCTTACTTTTTTCCACTCAATAAAAGTTAACGTCATGGTTCCCGATGGTTAGGGACAAATGCAATCGCATGGCTGGATGCTGTAAATGGACCAAACTTCAGTCAGGAGAACAACTGAGTAAATCCATCCACAATACGAGGTTAGTCATTAATATACTGCTGCATGTAGGGCTGCTCGATTATGGCAAAAATGATAATCACGATTATTTTCACTGAAATTGAGATCTCGATTATTTGACGATATTTATTTAACAATAACAATGTATTGAATAATGACTTTAAAGATTGTCAAAAAATAATATAAAATAGTGTGCAAATACTAATAACAGTGCAAATGTTTTCAATATAAAAAAATAAATGAAAAATGTAAACATCTATGTTTAGTGAACTTTGCAGTGTTGCTCTGTGGTGCAGCTACGACACCGTAGCAAAGTTTACACACTATGTCTACTTGATCCACGTCTGACTCCGCGAACCCATAATGTTTCCACACCACTGAAGTTTTTTTTTTTACCTCTCTTTTCAACCAATGGCAGTCACTCTCCTCTCCAAATAACTTCTGCTTAGCTTTCCGAGCTTTCCTCGGGTCCTCTTAATCAGCGGTCCCCAACCCCTGGGCATCGGACCGGTAACGGTCCGTGAGTCGTTTGGTACCGGGCCGCGAGAGTTGAGGCTCAGGTGTGAAATGTATAGTTTTCAGGGTTTTTATCGGTTTTCAGCGTTATTTTGTTGTCGTTTTTATCGTTTACTCGGTTTTCCTTGGTCTTTTCACATGTGTTATGAATAAATTTTCTTTTTTTCGGTACCGGTACTAGTTTTATTTTGTTGTACTTATCCGTGACACCTTAAAGGCCGGTCCATGAAAATATTGTCGGGCTTAAACCGGTCCGTGGCGCAAAAAAGGTTGGGGACCGCTGCTCTTAATTGTTGTGACGCGTGTTCGAAATGCAGAGAGGTGCGCTCGATTTGCCACACGGAGCAGCGCGAGAGTAAAGCACGAGGGAGGGGCTAATAATCGGCTCAGTCATTTTTAATGATCGTTGAAAGCCCAGATCGTAATCGTGATTAAAATTCGATTAATTGAGCAGCCCTAGCTGCATGGGCTGGGCTGCAGTTACATCGTAAGGTTGTTCATGAGGGTGAGTTCGATGAGAAAGAGGAGTGCAGCGTTACGGCTGTGTTATCTGATGAACTGATTATAAATCGATCTTTTTTTCCATCTGTGCTTTTTTGTGTTGATACTGTGTGTTATCCAGTATTTTCACAAGCACAATGAACTGCCAGCATCATTCAGTGAAAAACAGAAGAACAAATTAGATAACAAGCGCTCCAAATATAATAAATCCAAACTGTTTTTCCCCACTCTCTACTGTTTTAATGTAATAAATTTAGTTGATTGACTTTTCTCAATGTAATTAGGCTGATATTTTGCTGCAGAAAGCCCATTTTGTTGGTCGATTTTGTTGATTAATATGCTGCAGGGAGCAGAGATCCTGTTAGTTTTTACTACAAGTCGTGTTTCAAGATGAGTTATCAAGGCTTCATCCACTTACTCTGCTTGTGAAGTAAGGGATCATTAGGAAGGAATATCAGCCAAGGACACTGAAAGCTAATGGACTGTACTGTTGTCAATATTAAAACTTGAGAGATGATAGAGATGATGATAAACTTGCAATGATTTGTTCGTGTTAAGCAATGTCTGACTGCTGGGAGATATGAGACTCCAAACAGACTCAAAGTAGTGAGCCTTGATATCAGCTTATTAAATTGTTATTGGTAGCATATTCACAAACAATCACTTCATCACATTTACACATTCAGCACAAACAGCTTGTATTTTATAAGGATTCATCCCCGGGAGCTGGATTTATACCTGACGCTAAAGGTTAACGGCACTTCTAGCTAGCTGAGACGCAGCTTATAAATTATAGCTTGGTGTCAGATTGTGATGATAGCACAAGCATGGCGCTAGTTGGATTCATTGCAGTTATGGCTAAGTGTTGTGAAGTTTGCATGCTCTTTTCATTTTTTTTTTTTTCTCCAGGCGCTGTGCTAGGTTAATGCTGAATCTCTTGGCCAGGACACCCTTACAGAAGAATAGCTGTGTGTCACAGCTGTGTTTTGCATTCTTTTCATTTACTTTGTGATGTAGGCAGTCAGAAAAAAGGCATTCCATGTAAAGGAGATTGCTGCTATACAGAAGGTTGACAGCGAGGTGACAGTTTGCTAGACTGTATAACCTGAGATAAGATATTGAGATTGTTTTCATCCTGCTTTATGTTGTATTCACGCCATGAAACCATCAGTTGTATAAGAAAACAAATGTACTGGAATCTGGCGGTGGGGCCTGATACGGCGAGAATTTGCAACATGCAAACAACATGATGCAATAATTAAACAAACACTGAACTATGCATATTAGCTGTGCAGTTCATGTGTCTTTTAGCTATAATAAATACACCGCTAACATAGACCTCAAACACTGAATAACAATGGCTATTGAATAAAGAAGTGAAATGAATTATTTCAAGCATGCTTTCATTGAACAAGGTCAAACTTTTTGCATGCTGAGCGTGAATACATGGTGCGTGTAATTAAAATCCCTTGGCTTACTCGTTGTATATCAAGCAATCTTGTGCGACATGTTTATTGTTCATGCTCCTATTGCAGTGATGATGTAAATACGATCTATAAGTCAGCACCATTTACAAGTTAGAAGCAGTGCGGTGCTCAGTGCTGAAGGATTCCTGTGAGACATATGCAAAGTGATTCAGCCCTGTGGACCAAATAAGTCCACACATGGAGGTGAAAAGCTGTGAAATATGCAGGAAGGTGCAAAAGGGTTTGCTAATTTTCACTGGGATTTGGCACACTGTGACACATCAACATTTAATTAAGTTAGGAAAAAATTAGATTTGAACTCAAGAATCGGTTGATGATGGATCGTACTGTTTTTGTATAATTGTATTGAATTAAGCCATGGTTACACACTGACATTGACAAGTATAGCAGTCACCTAATATGTTGTTTCCATATAAAATTTAATTTTATTTATTTATATATATATATATATATATATATATATATATATATATATATTGTATTAGAGTCAATGACATTATACATGTTTCTTTACTGTGGATATGAGGTTCATCCATCCATCAAACTGTTTTTTTTTTTCTTTTCTTTTTTTCCCTAGTAACTTGTAACTAGTTTCTAGGGGGTCACTCATCGGTCTCTCCACCTTTGACTGTGGCCTTAACTTTGACATGTTAACTAACATTGTAGCAAAATATATAGCAAAGCTTTTGCATTCATGAACGATATCCTAAATCAGTGCAATATTTTACAATGATTTATTTATTAATTACATGGCAAATTATTAATTTGGAAGTCAGAGTTTTTAAATGTTTTGATGTTTCTGTAATATGTTTAAAATATTGAAGAGTACAACGCTCAGCTTCTCCAAGTAATTGCTGTCTTTATCCATACAGCACAGCTATCCACTAAGAACCTTAATGCCGATCCGACTGATATCCGAACAACAAAGGTAGCGTAGAAAAAGCTATTTATCTCTGGCAGCACCGCTGAGGAATAGTCAAGTCTCCAAGTATGAAGGGAAGAGAAAGACTTTGTTCAACAGAATATGGTTAATCCTGTAAGAAAATGTTTTTTCAGTCTGTTGAAAACTGTCATCGTTTTCCTGCTTTCAGCTATCCTCGTGTGTTGCACAGTGCATTATCTATGAATAGAGAGTGGGAGGTTGTCAAAGGGAGAGGAAGGGAGAAAGGGCATCATGCTAGTGAGTAAATGTCACATTGTGAGGGGTGGTGCAAGAAGCCAGGTATGAAATTGGATGCTGTGTTCTTTAATTTAATCCCCAGAGCAAACAGAAATGCTACGAGATTGGATCTACAGTACGGTTAGCAACGGCGTCTGAGGCTTGTCAATATGCTGAAAGTAACCAGAACATCCCTGCTGCTCGACGTACAGCCCGGCCCAAACCACAGAGAGGCAGAGAGACATTTTACTCCAAACCTTCTGTCACACTTTCACTTTTACTATAATCTTCATTTAATTCTTTCTTTCAACCCTACGTTCCTTTTTATTTTTGCTATAATCCCTCTTCCCTTTGTCATGACCCTCAAGGCTGAAAGCGTCTCTCTTAATTCTTTTCTCTGAAACAAAGTTCTGATACTTCCTTTCCTTCTTTTACTTTTGTCATTTAAATTACTTTATTTCTTCAGAGCTTATTAAAATTTCTTTTGCCTTGGGCAATTAGAAAGCTAATTTTTTTTAACGTACTTTGAACAATCGTGCCTTGATGTGAGATTGTGTGGGAGTTCCCACTCAGCCAACGTGTAGTCATTTATAATAAAGTTAGCATATACGCATTCATGGAGGTTAAACTTTGATTAACGAGCATTGCATTATAATATGTTGAAAATTTGTGTGACATAATAAAACTGGACAAGAAAATCATCACAGATGTAATTTGCTAATTGGCTAAAAAGCATTTGGTAGCGCTGTCTTGTCCCTATCTGATTTCATGTCAGGTTAATATTAAATCTCCTCAAGCATTGTGAAGAGGTGAAGATCAAGGTCACCTTTTACTTTAGTGCATATGACAGCAACATTTGTTTTGTCTCCAGCTTAAGAAATCATTTGTTTTTGTAAAATGAGATTCACGCAGTAGCACAGAGGAATATCTGTCACCCTATTCTCAGTGCCTGAGGAGAACTACTGCATAATGTAAAGCATGTTCAGTGTTTTTAATTTAGAAAGTAAAATTGTAGTGCTAATTGAAGCTTGGATTTATGTATTAATGGCATGCAAAAGCATGCACTTTGTTGGAAAAGTTGAAACTCTTTTGAAGCAGATGCAATGGGGAGGTGGTTAAGTTGAAGGGCTTTGTTTTCCATTTTATGCATTTCATTGATAAATTTCAGCTTAAAGGTGGAGATGACTGTAACCCAGATGGAGTTTGTGTAGTTCAGCACTTGTTATATTTACATGTTAATAACTTTTACCAGTCGGCTTCAAGTTTTGGTGCTGATATTATCAGCAGCTTTCACCGTGGCTGACATAAATCATTGAAGGTCAATTGGATGATATGCAAGATGTCTCGCCTGCTGCTGCTGTTTACTTTCAGCAATAATAAATCTTAAAGCATGGGGTGCTTACTGGCATGAAATCTGAAATGGTTTTGTCTAATCACTGGAGATAGATGCTCCTGAAAGGAGCTTGAGTTTTCGCTACAAAATATCCACCACAGTGGGTTTTATTTTGCAAGTCTAAAAATTTACAATAGCTTTCTAATGGAAGACAACATTTACATGTGATCACCTTCAAGGTTATTTGGTATACTGGTTTATTTTACACATCCAGCAGTTGCAGAACACATTTATTATAATTGATTTGGAGAGGTTTCTTTTTTTCTTTCATATTTGACCTCTTCAAGTCCAGTACTTCCACTCTTCCTTTGTTTTTTGGCCAAATGAAATGTCTGCTCTTTAGCTAAATGTTCAACATTTGTATAGTTATAGCAGCTTGAAGAATGAAAGTTGAACACAGTGTTGAGTTTTGAATTATATATTTTGAATGCGTATTTGCTGATTATATTGTTTTAATGTAAGAAAGGCCTAACTCTGAGTACACTCTGTGCCAAAAAGTGCAGACAGGAAACTGCATGCTTTTGCAGCTAGAATGAAGTGAAAGTGAAACCAACTAGGCTGTTTGATCGAAACTTAAAGTGTGGTGTGACGTGAGAGCAAGTATATAAATAACTAGGCTTCCCTTTGTCCTTCAGACCTTGGGTTGTGTGTTATGAGAAAGGTCTCCATATCTGGATATGTAAAATAAAGATCATTTTTAAAGTAAAAAGACCACTTTTGAGCCTTGTGTCTTTTTGGCCCTAAGAATCTAAAAGAACCGTTTTTAACAACAGTAAGTGTAAATCTGGAGGATGATTTGACAGAACTACTGTACCTCTTAATTGCTTTGGTTTCGGTTTTAAAGTGGTCATTTATGTCCTTTGTTTAATTCATCTTCTGGTTTCATGCCTCTGTGAGATCAGCTGAGGTGAGCTTTTACTTTTATTGATCAGTTCATATTGACATGGTGAGCAAGGAGGCATCATAGAGAGTGGAAAATTTTTCTTTAGAGAAACAGTGTGATAGCTCGGGGCAAAGCAAGACATTATGATATGAGATTTTTCATACTTCAGGCTATCAGGAAAGCCTTAACTCCCATATTTAGATCTGAAACTTAGATCTAGAACTGATTTAAGAGAGTGTGGGAAAGTGATGCAAAGTCATTTTGGGACACTTGTTAACTGCAAGACTTGCAGGCTAAAGCTCTCAGTGCAATGAATTATTTTCAATATTTGATTCCCAGAGCTCTCGTGCCCTACTTGTATGGTGGAGGGCATTAGCTAAAACAATCAGCAGTGATTGCTCTATTTCCAGCTTATCTCAGTGCAAGACTGAATGGACGTCTCAGCCTTGAATTCAGAAGGCATTGTTAAACACAAACAGAGCATCATTCTGAAGAAGTAATGTATGATATACAGAAAAGGTATATATGGCATATAAGTACACACTTAAAGATTTGCAAAGGAAAATACTGATCCTAAAACGACTACTCCCAGCTTACCAGACAAAGCTAAAGAAAGCCAAATAAAATACTTCACCCTTTCTTAAAAAGTCTGTCTGCAATCATTATGATACTATTGAGATAATGTACCTAGATTAGCTTTTTCTTCTTCTTTTCTTTTGAGTAAACACAAAGATTTTGGCATTCTGGGTGAATCACCATAAGATGTTTGAGATTTTCTCATGTGCTTATTCACAGCCACACAGCTAGAAGCAAATCCGAGTGGACAGCTTGTTTATGGTATTAATCTTTTATCACCAGAGCCCTACAATAAAGGCTGTTTTCTTTGATCTGAAAAGAAAGCTAATTTAGGATGACTTGATTGCTGAGAGGATCTCTTCTTCCTGGAAAGACTCCAAAATGCATTTTCTTCTTTTCCTTTGTTACCATTCTGGGGAAAAGCCAGAAAGCCCATGTCAACTCTGCCTACTTGTCTAGTGTCCTTGAAACCTAGACTTATATTCTGTTCCCTTTTGGGCTACAACAAGTATATGGCAAGCAGATGCTAGCTTATTATAAAGTACAGTTTTGGGTGAGTGACATGGACAAAAGTATTGAACCATAACTCTTAACCTTTCAGTTCAGGTGTTTTTAATGAATTGGAGTGTATTAATATGCAGTTGTAACAAGTCAACATTCCATCAACTGTAAGTGGTATTAGCTCAAATTGTAGTATTTTAGGGAACACAAGAAAATCAGCCATGAAGTGGCAGACCACAAAAAGTTACATAGTCAAGTCAATGAATGCTAATATATGTATTGCATAAAAGTCAGCAACACTGTGCTAACTCAATAACTGGAGAGTTCCAAAAACGTGTCTGGCTTTAACATCAGTACAAAAAGTGGGTGTGGGGAGCTTCATGGCAAGGGTTTCCATGGCCAAGCAGTTCTTTTAGGTATAAAGTGTTGGTGGCCCAGTACTTTCATCCATAATAGGGTATGATGCTTTTAGATTGGTACAAAAATCCTTTACACTCCTCACGTGCAGCTTAAGACCCTTTCTTAGTTGAAACATTGACCAAGATTGCTTTCAAATTCTGCTTATATGTCACCGGTTGTTTGGTCATTTTACGTCATTTTCTAACTGATGTTGACTGATTAACTCAAGTCGTAAATGGTAGAAAAGCTGGGAATTTTATTATCATAGATAAATAAGTGGGTTGAAAACTCGGGAAATGGTTTTATTCACTTTTTTCCCCTCAAAATTTGGATAAGCATTATCTGTGTTAGTTTACTTAGTGCTCGATTAGCCTAGCATGTACAGACACAGCGACTACAAGCACGCCTAAAATTTACAAATTTACAGAAACAAGAAAAAAATAAATATTGAGAAATATAGATACTATTAAGGTGCTAATAGATTCCATTTTTGTTTATTAGCATTTAGCTAAGTGCCTAACTGCTGTGGGCTTATATTAGCGTACAAGCTAGCTTAAAAAAAAAAGTGTGACACCCACTTTTAGCTAGCCTATCTATCAAGAGTTTAGTTATATGCACTACCAAACTATGACCATTTAAACCATTTCATACGTCACATCCACTATATCCTTTTTAGATTCCCTCTTTTGCTAAGTTTGACAAGTGTAATTTACCATTATTATTAGATGTCTCATGTACTACTATCACTTTCTCCATTTGCTTCAAAGTGAGGAGCCAACCAATCCAACAGGCTAAGTGGTGGATTAAAGAGATGTTCATCCCTCTGTGAACGACGTCATTACCCCCATGCCTGCATATTTGGGTCACTAGCTAAGGCACATTAAATGCCAAGCCAAAACTGTAGTCTAACAGATGCTGGGGACAAGGCTTGTGATTGTGCTGAAAAAGAGAGAACATTACATTAGGTGTCACAGCTGCCCCTCCCTCACTCCAGAGATTTTTCATCAACAATAGATGTCCTATGGCTGTTAAGGGGATTGGCCACATGCTGCTATTCACAATTGCTTTCCAGTTCTCTGCTTCTCTACAACAAATGAAAGCATAAAGACCCCTTTTTACGCATGGAGAAATAGTTTTCCATTTTTCTGCCTTCATCTTATGATTATTTAATCCTGCCTTTTTTTTCATTTTGTCCCATTACCTCTTTTCCTTTCCATTCTCATCCCAAGAGGTGCAATTAAAGAGCATAAGGTCATCGGTTTTTGCTCACAGTTCTCCTGGCATGCAAAATGAGCTGCTTCTAGCAAAACAGGTTGAACCATTCACCTTTTCTCTTATGGCACGCCTAAGGACAATTTGAAACCAGTAGCGTTTATTAGGAAACCCTGAGGGCTTTTTAGATGATGTAAAGCATTACCAGGTACTCTTACATGATGGAGACCTGGAAACCTGATTTACTCTGGATCGATGGCCCAAATAATGAAGCGCTGGATATTTATTATTTAGTTGGTCTGGTTGGAGGTGCTATTGAAAGGTGAAATACATTTTTTATAATGCACCTGGCGGTTCTCGGGCATCCCGGATCCCCCCAAAGTGATGTTGGATTTTCACCAATTTTCACTGTCTTACATCATCATAACCTACAGCAAACAAACTTGAGCTAAACATATCCACTGTGGCATCACTTTTCCAAAGACAGTGCTGCTTAAAAGGGACTTGTATGTATACTAATACTTGGATTTTACTGTTACTGATCGAGCAAGGCCTTTGCACCTGTGTCACTTGAAAGCTCCTCCTGTTTTGTCATTTATGGAACATTTATTAAAAGCAGTCAGCTTTATTCAGGAAGCACTTCCCTTGACAACTGCCTGCTGTTTCCTCAGCCTACATATTAAGCAGACAGGTTTTTTCCCCTCCCTAGCAATTACCTCTCTGTAGACCTTGCACCTGGTTTTAAAGGGGGGCACTGTAAAGGTTAGAGAGAGCAAAGGAGGGAGTGGCAGCTTCCCTTTCCATTAAGGTTAAATGAAGGGCTACGCAAATGGTGCCCATCACCACCTGTCACATGCAAGTTACACACAGAAAGAAGGGGTGCAACCATCCACCCACTTTCCTTTTCTTCCCCATCAATTTCTATATCCCACGGGCTCCATCACGATGGGGTTGAAATCATCTGTCTCCATAGCGACCAGCACTAGGTGACAAATCAGGATCTGGTCCCTCACCCCATCCTGAGAGCACATCCCAACCCTCCATTCAATATTGCCTATTTGTTCTGGGACCAATAGGGCCTAAAGTGGAACTGCTGGCTGGCCACATCGTATATCATGATAATTGGAGGATATAGAGCAGTAGCAGCAGCAGTAGGGCTTTGGGAATTACTTTACATACTGTCACTGGGATATGCATACAACCCAATCTATATGGATTTTTTGGGTATTGTTAAAGTTGTAGTTTATTTTAAACATTTGTCAATGTAAGTATTTGTAGGACAAATGTGTGAATTAAGATGTAATAAAATAAAACAATATTTTCTCTCTTATTGCAGTTCTAGCTATTTGCAGTTTCTTTTTATGTGAGCAGTCTCAGCCAATGATATTGGTCTAGTTCAGGCTGTGTTACGTTGAGGAGCAATATTTAAATACTGTTCTTTACTTAGTGGTGCAAATGTTTGCTGTTGAAAATCCACTGTGCTGTATACAGTAGTCAGAAAGAGTTGTGTTTAAGTCTGCATAGTGTTTCAGTCATAGTCTTAAATAATATGAATTGAATTTCATTTTACTAAAGGCTCTTCTCCACAGGTTTTATATTTACACTGAGTCAGAAACTAATTGTATTCGCTTTGTTACATCTAAGGAACTGCACAGCTTAGTGATGCTACAGCTGTAAAACATAGTTTTCTGTTTTTGAAGAATTTTGAAATGTTGAAACTGCCAACAGCAGGAGACGCGGTGTCACTTTAATGGCACGCCAGTACCTTTACCATCTGTAGATGATGAATTATTTTACTTGGAAAGTTTTTCCATTTTCACAAGATTTAACGAAATGCTTTATTAACATAACACTAACAACTTGAGGGTCAACTTTTATGGCTTGAACCACACTGTGGGAAACATGGAGAAACTGGTCAATGACCAGAATGCCGAAGTTGTGGATGATTGTTACATTTGTTTTACTGCTGAAAAAAATGTCTTCGAACACTAGTGAAGATTGTAAGGTTATAAAAGCTGTTCGTTCCATGAATCCAATGAAACCATGAGATCAGAAGGATGATGGAAATATTTTGCCCCCACCTGCGGGTTAATGCTGGAGCATTTAAGGTGCAGGCTCATAAGATACTAGACAGCAAGCTTCTGATAATGCAAGCCTGCTGTTAGAGCAGGTTTCGTCCCACTGCATGTAATGACGATCCTGGCTAGCTTCGCATCGCTTGGCAGTGAAACGGTGGCAACTGCACAGAGATTACAGCACGCCCAAAGTGGGCTCAGTGCCTCCCTTAGTCCAAGGGAAAGTGACAGGGTTATAAAAGCATGGGTGTGTTGATGTCATCAGGGGGTACGTAAGGATAGCTGGCTATCACAAAACACAAAGCAAGAAGAAATTAAAACCAAAAAGTGCAGAAGAACAACACATTAAAAATACAACATCATGACCTTTAATTGTGTCATTTCTGATAATCTGCTGTGGGACTTTTCTGTGCCATTAAATTCACAGTATGTTTGTTTTGGGGGAATTGCCTTGACAAAGAAAGCTGCTCTATAGCATTATAAAGCAGAACTCAAGCTATCAAGATGAAAGGGAAGCCATCTTTTATTATCATCGCCACTAAATTTCTGCTTTTCCCAACTCGGATTAGAATGAGTCCCCCTCAATGGGCATGAGCACATCATCAAGCCTTTGCGGAGGGATTATAGCCAAGATGATGAAAAAGTGTTTGCAAAATGTATGACGAAGCAGGGGGATTATAATGGATTGTACTCTGTGCTACTGTAACAATTCAGTTGTGGTCTGATGAATACAGTGAGGGTAAAATTTCGTGGATCCAGATAAAACTCCAAAACCTTTGTTGTTATTTCTCGGTGTTTACCATCAGGATCCTTAAAAAAAACAAAAAACAACTCTGTCTTTATGTAATTTCACTCTTTGATGACGTAGATCCGGAGTCACTGATGACATGTCTGCAACTTGAGACATGTTGCTGCTGGGTAGTAATCAGTGTTTGGCAGTTTTAATCACAAGTCTTTCATGCCAAGCTTTTAAGCTTATGTCAGTATTAGGGAGCAGATTTTAGTTCATTCACTTATTTTGGAGTCTATTAATATACAGCACCTCTTTTAAGCATTTCTTCATCGCAGCTTGTGTGTTCTCCAACCACAGTGTCAACCATTGTCTCTTTTAAATCATCAGATTTTCAGGTTCTCAGTGACAGTCTTTTTTTTTTTTCTTGGTACAAAGGAGCATTTAGTTTTTCCTTCAGATTGTCTTATCACTCTCCAGGAACTCCTCAAATATTGCCTTTTGTTTTCTGTGGAAACACAGTTATGTTTAAGTTTAAGGATATACTGTTTCTGTGTTTATCTAGTGTTGCTGTTTTGGGTCTTTGCATGAAAAGACATACTTTGACATTAGGTCTAGCTGCGTGCAAATCAGCACCTCAGCTGCTGCAGCTTGTAGTGTCTAAAGCTCATGCACATATGCACATATTTCATCCTGCCTGCACAGAAAACACTTTCCTCCCATTTTATTGACAGTTATCCATCCAATCGCTGGCAGGTGGGACTCTGTCTGTGTTGAGTGAAGGGAAGGAGCAAGCTTGTGCCACAATGCATAACTGCAATTGTAAAAAATCATTCATTCCTGCAGCAAAGATCGGAAGAACTTTCAGAATCAGCCTGACAGTGTGGGAGACATTTCATGGTTGTTGTCGGTGGCTGGGTGGTTGGGGTTGAATAGAGCTAACAGTCTCTGGCATCCTGGGAACAAAACACGGTAAAACCGAAATGAACTCAGGAATTGGTAAAGCAGTGAAAGAGAAATTGATATTGAGTATTGTGGACAAGTGTTTCAACTCACATTCCTCCAGGAAATATTGTTAGAAAGTTTGCATTCCCTTAGTAATTGAGTGTGAAATTGCAGGTGAGCAAGCTGTAGTATCTTTCAATGTACAGACCAGCAGCTTCTAAACTGGTTCTCTGTAGATTTGTCAGAAACCTGAAATAGTTTTCTATAATTGAAAACTTTTTCCCCCAAATAATCTCCGACTTTGATTGAATGTAAACTTTTTATTTTGCTGCCCGTTATGCTGCCAATAGTCACTGAGTGCTCCAGACGAGTCAAGAAAAACAACAACTCTAAATGTTTTTTTTTTTTTTTAAATCAGCTTTAACTATATATGTATATCTTTTGGACAAATACAGATGGGTGACAAATTAAAGGAGAAGCCTGAATTACAGCTGCAGTTAACCTGGTAGCTGAAGCATCTTGAGGTGACTGTTGTTGTGATTTGATGCTGTATAAATTAAATTAAATGTAACTGTCCTGGCATGGATATTTTGCTATTACTTGTCCTCATAGATTAAAGAATTGCTGCCAATCAGTGATCACTATTTAACTCTGATCTGTACGCTGATGGGACTGATCTCCTCCAGGATTACAGTGCATAGGGCATGAGGGCACATCTGTGGCCTTTAAACATACAGTAGATCTGGAACTGATGTGTTAGAAAGTGCATCCACCAGCATTGTCCAAACACAAAATGATGGAATATCTGTTGAAAAAACCAAAACTGCCCTGGCGGGTAATGATGGCCCAACACTGTAATAAGACACTTTGTTTTCTTCCTTTTTCTTCTCTTTAAATTCTTACCTGTCTGTAGCATTTTAGTTCCAGGATCCTCCTTTACCTTTAAATGGCTGAGGTACTGAACAAATGAAGCAGAGCAGCTGCTCGTTGAAGATGGCTGGTTTAATTTCTCCTGCTGACAGGTGCTTTTTGTCAACAGGTTATTACACCTCTCCTAAATGGCCTGGGCTGCACATTTTTTCTGTGTGCAACTAGTGAGCTAGAAAGCACAGTTCAGATGAGTAAACGTCTGGTGTGCGTGATGGAGAGCAGTGCCTTTGTTTTAATAATGAGAGGAAGTCGGTGTTTGCAGGGCGGATTTCTATCGAGCATTTATTTATTCATTCTTTAGATACCAGTTGAATGACCTCACAACTGGATGAATTGTTAGTGCTTTATCAACTGCCTAATCAGAGCCTCTAGCTTTAGCTGTCATCCCAAATCAGGTTTTGTGGTTTGACCGAGCATCAGATGTTTAATCCCCCCCTCTCCTCACTCTCCTACTGTTCAGCCGTGTCTCTAGATCAATGCAAGACAGGCTTTTAGGACAGGGAGGAGGCGAGGGGTTCGATAACACTGTGTGCGGTGTGTAATCTTATCTGAGAGCCTGTCATATCAGACAGGGCTGCTCCACTGACACGCCACGCTTTCCCAGAGTGGCAAATTAGATTGCTGCAATTAGATTGATGTGTGTACTGCTTGAAGTCTAGAGCCTCTTTAATCATGTCTGGACACTTTGTATTTTGTATTTGTTTCCGATTGGATTAATCTCTGCTAAGGTATGGTGATTAGCTCCTTAGTTTTTGACACTTTGATAGTGTATTGGTGATTCTTCCTGCCCCAGCACTGTGATCTGCCACAGCGGATCACAATTCTCTAACACAGCATAACACATCTCGATATATCTACATAATAAAAATACAAGTTTTTTTTTTTCTTTCCAAATGTCTCCACTGGGGAAATCTGCATACTTTTGAATGGCCAGAAGGTGGCAACTCATCTGGTAATTGTACTGCATGTCTGTAAGAAAGATCAATTGAAAAGACTTGGTTATGTCCTCAGTAAACACTTTCCTGACAGTCTCAATGCTTACTCAATCATCCAGGCAAGGAAATCCCAGAAAGTTGATTTTGTTCTGAACGTTGCGTTTTCATTGGGAGAAACCTTTCATCTCATCGCCATTGATCAATGACAATTTGCATATCAATGATCCCAAAGCTGATTACATGCCCCATTGTTAGTCAGTGCTGCTACTTTCAATCATTATGCAAATATACTGTTTATAATGTTGGGGACATCTGCAATCAGCCAAGACTGAAGAAATGTCCTGGAACTCTTCCACTGAAAACACAACATCAAAATGAACAGAACCAACTTTCTTAGACTTTGCTGATAGCTTTATTGTCTATTTTAATACTCTGTGATCTTAATTTTTAAATTATGATCTCAACTACAGTAAAACTGATGATAAAGCAGGATAAAGCCTGCCTGATCCAGCCATCACTCATAATGTCCAGTATTAAAAAAATACACAAAGGTAGTGATGCTTAAAATGCTCAGCTTGAGACCTCAAGGCGTGGGTGGTGTCATGATAATGGTGGCTGCATCCATCTACATGCAGTCTGTCATTTACAAATATTGAGGCTTGCCTAACACTAAAGTAGTCCTCCTTAAAGCTCGGTGCCAAAGAATATGTTAAAATGCATTGAGAGTCAATCACACATCCACCCCCCTGACAAGTATTCACCAGCTTTCTTGTCCAGCATGTGGGGACTAAACAATTATGCGCTCTGACATAAAGGATATCTGCTATTTGCATTTCTAGCTGAAGCCTCAGGTTCAGTCATCTCCCTCTCCTCAGGCCTCCTAATGGAACAAATTTCTTTTGACTCCGGCTCTAAAGTCCCTTGATCTGCCAATTCTCTTTCCCTTCCTCTGTCTTGCCAAGAAATGGTTGTTGTTCTGGAAGGCACAAAGAACCATTAGACGCAAGCCTTTTGCAGTTCGACTACGTGATTACCATAATGGTGAAAATGGAGATGCTGAAGGGGGCAGAGATGAGCATATGTGGGGTGCAATTACAATCAGATGTCAGCATTTTTTTTTTCCATGTGGTCCATTCTAGGTACTTACTATTTGCGTAATGAGTAGAATAATGTCATGTTTGTATGTGCGCGCATGCAATACAAAAGCAGAGAAGCAGAAGATTTATATGCATGGTACTGCTAGTCAAGACAAAGCAGACATGCAGATATATTCGCACACTGTACTCGGAGAAAAGAACGACTTCCATTTCTAGACAAAGACTGCTAACTTTATTGAAAAACATCTCCTATAGTCTTTTCTTAATTGACGAGTGCATAAAATAAATAAATTGGTGAATAAAATTATTTTTTAGTTTTATGATTATAGATATCTACAGGTTTGTGAAATTTCTTCTGCTGAAGAAGATCATGTAATAAAAGCAAAATGAAAAGCAGAACAAAATACAGATAAAAAAGATGGCGACGTAAGGTGATTTGGTAATTTAATTCTTAAAGGTATAATTCGGCAGTTTTGGGTCTTCAACTGAATCAAGTAAAAGCTGATTTTATGTGTTTTTCCAGTATCTACATAAAGGATGAATTCTTAACAGCAGATCAGTTGTCTAGTCTCTTGTCTATTGTTTTTGTCACTTCAATAAGAACTGAGCTGATTTCTGACCCTTCCATCTCCTTTCTTCTTATTCCAGCGTAGTTGTTTGGATGGGTGTGTTACATCAATGTCTCACACACAACACACTCTGCATATTTCTTGGTGCAGGGTCAGCTTTCCTTAGCCTTATGATTTAAGCAGTGCAGCTCAGTAACAAGTCCTCTGCAAACAGCTCTGTCTCTGCAGCTGCCGCCTGCTCTTTCACGTTCTTTTTAAACATGTGTCATATTCTTTGTTGAAGGAAAGAGAAATGAACACCAGACAATTGGTAGCTTGTTGCACCAAAACTGAAAAATAAGGTAACTCTTGTTTGTATTCCTTTAGACTTGGTCTTTTTAGAGATTAGTAGACGTGAACTATGCAGGCACAAATTAGTCCAGTGTAAAGTGAACAAATTGTGCAGTCTTAATTGAAAATAAGGATTCAATTGAACATGTTTAACAAGCCCTGTGTATGCACCCTAGTTCTGTGAAGTGACTGGTAGCATGTGTTTAAAATGTTAATCAGGAGGATTAGGTTTCCTGACTTATCATCTTGTAGCAAGTGGGATAGGATCTGGGAGTAAGTAGCTTCTATTAGCAGCTACAGAAGACTGTCCCCACTGATTGTGGCACAGTTTTTACTATTGGCTTATCTTTAAATGGCTGCCATCAAACCTCAAATAATGTTGAGGTTTGATGGGACGTCTACCAACGTATTATGCCATAATCATATTTTAAAATGAACATAAACCTTCAAAATATCCAATTCGTTTATCACTTTGATTAATTTCCTATCTTGGCTTGGTGTTGAAGGCGTATATAGGCTAACCAGGACCCCCCCCCCAAGCTCAACCTCCTTGCTATGCAAACACTCTGATGTTGTCTGTGCTATAACGTCTATGCTGTGTAGTTATTGCAGTTAAAACCAGGCTGACATAAAAAGATGCATTTTAATGAACAGTGATATGCACCTTCAGGGACAAGCGTATATATCCAGATGATCCACCGTCCTCTCATTATTGATATTCAATGACTTATCTGACATCTTCTCCTCAAAGAGGCTAATGCACACGATTGGTATTGCAGCCCTCCAGAAAAGTCAATCTTGATTGATGGGCATGACATTTCACACTCCGTGTTTCTCCCAAGCTTTTTCGTGTTCTGCTCTGTAACCCTACTTAATCCTACTCCCTCTAAAACCACTTACTTCTTTCCCCACTGTTGCTCTGTTGGTGCTCTTCATCAAAAGCCCACTCGCCTACAGAACCATTGCCTGTGCGCTTTATCTGTGATGCAGACCATGTGCTTCGAATAGCAACCAGCTAAATGCCTTTAAAATCACACAGACACACTGATGCACTTACTGTCTTACTGGTGTCAGGTAGCATTAGTGCAAACAAGATGCTTATTAGCCTTGCAATTGATAATTGGTTACTGGCAACCACTGGTAACGGGGCAGTGCAATTATTGTAAATCCCAGCTCTTGCATCAATTAGATCCACCCGGCAGCTTAAATATCCATCCATCCAGTTTGTGAACCGCTCGTCTATTTCAGTGTCACAGGGGGAGCTCGAGCCTATACTGACTGCCCCAGGGCAAAAAGTACAATAGATCCTGGACAGGCCACCGGTCTATTGCGGTCCGAGTTTTGAGCACATTTGTAATATTTTATTTTTTCAGCTTTGTGCTGTGACTTTCCAGCAACAATGAGAAACAAATAAACTCTGATTTGTCTTTCTCATAGGTGTATTAAAACGATCCATCTCTGAGATCTGATTGTTCTTATCTGGTTAACAGTATTGCACTTTTAATGTACTTAGTCGATGGAATTTACAATGATCATTGGATTTCATTTCAGGAGTATTACCATACATTTGGCATGCAGTATGTCCTGGTTAAATGAAATTAGAGCGGAAATGTTGCCTCTGAGCTATCCCCCGAGGGATTCAATAAAGAAGTGTCTTATCCTGATTCATATTTATCAGTGGTGCGTGCATGCATTTAGAGAAAAAGAGAAGAAGAGAGAATGAACTAATTCTCGCAACATGAGCGTGCTGAGTGATTGATCATGTGGACCGGGGCCGTCTAATGTAACCCCGCCGACCGACACTGACTGGCTTGTGACAGCTATGATAAATGAAAACCCACCGGCCAATGTCTTACTAATGGATTTCCATGTACTCTTTGTGCCTACGCACACACACGCACACACACACACTCTGGCACTCGCATCTTACTTTCCGGTAGTGATGCTTGCAGGACACGAGTACGCTGACCTATCCAAGCACACTTTGAGTAATCATATGAAATATTTTTATTTGATCTCAAAAGTTATACTGTGTTTTAGAATTTATTATTTAAAAAAATAAATAAAACATTCAAGCCTTTGCTGAACTAATGACTTCTTAATCAGTTCTTGAGAAAATGTATGAACAATTTGACAGTCAGTTTTTAAAGTCATTCATTAAGAAACAGTGTCCAACCCCAAACATAAATCAGTCGAATCGTGGCCATTTAATGTCAAGTAGTATTTCAGGCTGACTCCTAACGGTTGGGTATTTATGCTTATATTGTTTGTTCTTTATTTTCCAAGGCATTAACTGAGACAGCTTTGGTTTCTAAATAAAGCTCGTGTTGTGTGTACAGTTTGTATTAAATATGATGTAAAATACATTAAAGAGGGCAACAGGATGCATGAGAATGCAAACGAGATCGTGTTGTGATGAATGTCAGTGTCTGAATGTTGATCAGTCTTTATAAATACACAATAGGGCACACCAATTACCCCCGTCTTCAGAGGACCCTCAGGGTTTCTTCCATTTGTAGCAAAAAAGGCCACAGAAATAAATAGGATCTTATACCATGGAAGCAGGAGGAGTACACCATGATGGATTGATCTGCTCCGTCTGCTCCTCAGAGTCAATCAACCATCTTAGCTTTGGTGCTGTTTTCAATAGGAATTTTCCACACTCTGTTTTGCCTGCAGCCACAGAGAGCTGCTTCTGGGTTTGGATAACCAGAGGGCATTAGATATCTGATTACACCCCTCCTCTCAGTTGTCACCATTACTATTTGTCACAGAATAGAGATAAGGCTGCTACAAAACAAACTAAAAACAGTACTTCCCCTTCACACAGAACGAAGGCTTGAGTTGGATCTGAAAACGCGCTCGGTTTCTGCACGCTCTTATACACCACGGACAGTAAATGGTCGATAGTAGGTCATATATAAGCAGTGTGAGTCTTGCTTGAAGCTAGCACTACCCCGTTGATGACAATATAAAGTATACGACAACAAGACGAAAAACACAGCAGAGGGTGTTTAAAAAGTGAGATGGTATTATAGCTACAGCCATGACACTGCGACCTCATCAGGACTTCAGTGCTGGAACAAAGGGAGTACTATTACAAGAATGTGGCTTTAAAATTGATTTACCAGACAAGGAAAGCTCCACATCATGTTTCTCTACATTTTTTACATTAAATGCTTTTAGATTTATGGCCAAAGAGTGTGACTTCCATCATTCAGTCAAGCCAAGTCACTCATCTGTGCTAACCTCATCAGCTAATTCATACAGGCATGGAGATGAGGTGAAAGGCAAACGGTGAAGCGGAGAGTTTTGCTCTCGTGCTAATAATGTTGAGCAGGGTAAATGCTGACAGAACTGAAACTGCTCAAGATATAAATAGCTGAGTTGATGATTGAAACAAGATTTTAAACAAACCAGTTGATGGAGAGAGATTTAAATGTCTCGACTTGTTTATTCTTTTTTGCTCATGTTGACTCGGGAGAGGCAAAATGCCCCCTACCCACATGATGGAGCAGTATTGACTGCAACTGAGGACATTCTTGGGCGGTGGAAGGAATATTCGAGGGTGCTTGCATATCCTTGAATATACTTATTTTCTTTTAGTTGTTCAGCACTTTTGTCAACAGTTGCTTTGGCGGGTTTTTGAGCCTGCTTATAAATAAATTGAATTGAATGTTTTGCGCTCTTGGAAAATGCATTTGACTGCGTCCTTTAAGTGTCCTGGGGGAGTACTTAGAAGTATGAGGTATCTGGCCTGGTATTGTGGCCTGTTTGATTCCTGAAAAACTAGTTTTTATTGCTGGCAATAAGTCAGACTCATTCCCAGTAGGGTATTGGACTTCCAATCATAATTTCTGAGGGATTTCAAGGCACAGCCAATGGCCACAGGATGTCCACGGGATGTTATCTTCGCTTTTTGTGGACAATGTGGTTCTGTTGGCTTCATCAAATGATGACCTCCAGCTTGCATGATGAGCCCCAAGTCTCCCCAAGTCATGAGTGAGAGAAGCAGGAGTTTGACAGTCAGATTGATCCAGCATCTGCATGAATGTGACACTGTTGTAGTAAAGACAGACCTGAGAGTGGAAAGCAAGGCTCTCAGTTTCCCAACCCTCACCTATGGTTGTGAGCTCTGGGTAGTGACTGAACCAATGACAGTAGTGGAAATGAGCTTAATCTGAGGGTTGGCTGGGCTCATCCTTAGAAGTATGTTGAGGAGCTCAGTCATTCAGGAAGGAGAGGTGAACCATTATTCCTCTACATCAAAAGGAGACAGTTTTATGTGGTCTGGGCATCTGACTAGGAGACCTCCTGAACACTTCTAGGTCAGGTGTTGTAGTTGTGTCCAACTGGGACAGACCCAGTACACCCTTGGGACATTGCATCTGTCAGCTGTCTTGGGAGTGCTAAACTGGCCACTGCTATAGGAGGTAGCTGGGGAAAGGATGCTGACATGGGCATGAATGGATGGGTGATTTATTGTTGTTGCAAACTTTCCTTCCAGATAAAATAAGCTAATATAGAATATGCTGTAGATATGGAGAAACATTGTCATTAATTTTTTTACTTTGTTTAACTGATGATTATTTGAACAGAGTGACAGAATCAGTACTAATAACATTACTGGGCTAAAACTGCAAAGCATTAAGGTCAATTAAATGCCCAAGGGGAGTTTATAGCTATGAAACATTTTCACTTACACAAACTAATTTTATCTGTAGTGAGTAGAAAAGTATTAAGGTCGTTCTAGCAGTTTAACACAAAACATTAACAAAATCACAGCGTCTGTTGAGAACAGGATCTGAAAAAGTTCAGTTTTTCAGTTCTGTGTTGTCACCTAAAGGCATGGTTGTGATTTACATATTTGGCGAGCTTTGAAAATAATTCTTCATAAAAATTGAAGTCTTTGATGTACCTGGTTGCTGAATGGTTGCATCAGATCAATCCAACCATCTACTGTAGGCTAAGTTCTCAGAGATGATCAGCAAGCTTTTTCGTCACCTCTCCTACTTAACCAGTTCAGTTTCCACACTATTGCATTTTTTCACCTCATCTACATTTTCAGCCCACAAGAAGTTTAATTCTCTGCCGGTTTAGTCCCACTTTCTTGTTATTAAACTTCCAAACCCCAATTTGCCTTTAAACTCTTACACAGTAATTCATTAAGGGTAATGTGTATTCTTCCTTTGAGCCGCGCTGTCTTTGTGGCCTTCAGGTCCATTTGCATAATATTTGGTCATATGAGAATGAAAATGGACCATGCAATCTCTCATAAGGATGGAATAAACACCCGTTAGCATTTCTCGTTTAGTTTATGAAAGGAAATAAATAGCTTGAGATTCACAAAGACAAACACTCACGCATCCACAGTCACTGCAGACAGGCAGATTTTAAACTGTGACATTTACACAGAGTCGATGCAGGAAGCGCACAAACTCCGGGAAATCCAGCAGCTGAATGTTTGCAATAATCAGTATACCGGTTCTTTTATTCCCCTCTGGTGGTTGGTTCCTAAATGACTTGACTTTCATGTTACAGTGACTGGTGCTTTGTAGCGGATGCTTTAATCTCGGAGAGAAGATGCTTTTCATGTGGGCCACACAAAGCTGTTTTTGTATTATCGTTCAACATCACTGCAGTAATTACTGAAGCTCGGCGCGAGGGAGACTTTTATGTTTTAGTTTTTATCACACGCGCTGTCAAGTTGCTGTTGCTAACCACCACATTAAAGGTTTAGAGTTAAATCTCAGTAGTTATCCATCTTCGAAGACTTTGACTTATGTAGCAGGAAATAAAGTAATGATTTGTCGGTTATTTATTCTACTTTCTACTTTTTTTCTTTAACAAATCTTCTTTAAAACACCCTTTTAAAAAATTAGTTGAAATGCATACTGTCTTAGTGGACAGATTACCGCTTTAGGGATTAGTTACTGTAAAATTAGCATCAGTGTTAAAATAATACTCCATGCAACACGCTGATAGCTCATGTATATGCATATAATAAGATAAGAGGTGGGAGTAGTGACTTGTTTTCCACCCATACGTATACTAATTTTAGAAATTTAACCGATAAAAATGTATTTTGCTTCACCGTGGATAGGATCGACCAGCTGTATAAAGAATAAACTGGGAAAAAACCTTGTCCACACAAAGAAACCTCGGGGTGGTCTGAGAAAGACTTGCAGTCACAGTGGAAAAGTCAAAAATAACTTTATTTGGTTGGATGTTGCGAATTGTTGGACTGATTTGTTGTTGTGTGAATAGTTGACAGGTACTGCATGTTGAGATTTTTACCTTTTCACCTCATATCCTGCTAAAAAAGAACCTAAAAACAAGCAGAACTTGTCTCCGTGCATAACTGTGTTTTCTCTGATTTTGCAGGTGGCCTGAGAGGAGCATCCATCGTTGACTCACTAGACACTCTGTACATTATGGGTTTGATGGATGAGTATAATGATGCCAAGGAATGGGTGAAGACCAGCCTGGATCTAAATTCGGTGAGAAACTCATTTTAGTGTCAAGTTTCTTTCTTTTCTTTTTTTTCGCATTTTACTTTCGGGCAACTTGGGGGCAACATCCTCCCCTCCATCAAGCTTAACCACACTCTTACTACATAAGCATAATGAAGTTTTCAGCTGTGACCGTGCATGCTCGATTGATTTCAAGCTGTGCTTTTGTGCTTTAACAGCGACATTGTGTCCACTGAGTCTGACAGTTTTCCAAAGCTCAGGACATTCCAGCAGAAATCAAAAGCTTCCTGTGTGGCCACCAGCCACGCCGTGTTACAGACTGATGGAATTCTCTGCCTCTCTGAAAGGTCTTTGTGGGGCAGAAAATGTGATAAATAAAGGAGAGAGTGCTGGAGCAGGGTTTAAAGGGTGTTGTAGATTAAAAAAATGTGGGAGAGAGGAGGCAAAGAGAGGCCATGACCCTTTCATTGAGCGAGTCTGTAAAGGCTGGGTTGCGAGCAGCATGGGTTGCCAGTTCTGATATCATGTTGAATTGAGCGAAAGCCAGTGGAAGTGGCAACCAGGAAGGGCTTTTAGGGAGTTTGCTGCTAATAGGTAATTTGTGAGCCTGTTTGTCAGTGTGTTTTTTTTATACTTTGCAAATGAAAGGGGTCATTTCCGGACTAACCTTGTCAATAAAATGTGGTTATGTAATAGTGTGTAATTACACAAAGCTTGCAAACACAACTATGTCATTATGACTGTCATCATGGTAGGCTACTGTAGACGCTAGGCAATAATTATACCAATTCACTGCCTGTTATGACAGCACGCCAAATGTCTCAAGTTGAAGTTGTTTTGTTTGTTGACAGTTAAGGCCCCAAAAACACTTGTTTATTATGAGTGTGTTGGTGAAGAAAACCAATCTTAACGACATTTGACACATGTGGCATACTGCACACGATGCCAGTAACACTGAACTCTATTTGAATAATATGCAGTCAACAGCTCTGCTGGAAAGCAGAGGCCTAAAAAACACTTCCACTGCGTTTGAGATGCGCTTTATCGCAGCACGTTGTCGATCACTGCCAGATACGAGGCCATAAAGAAATGCACAGTGATTGTTATTGCCCGCATATCAAAGCTGTTATTTTTCTCACTCATGGCACGCACAGATGTCACTGATACAAGGACTTGGAATGAGACGTGACACACACCCACACGCAGTTAATACAGCAAATGGCCTTTTCCAGTGAAGAGAGAAAATTCTTAACTTTGACTGCAGCTGTGGCTGCTGGAGACGGCCAGTAATTGCAGCTGCTGACAAACAGCCACAGTGTCACCAATCATAAAGACAACAAACGCGGGTTTACACTTCACAGTGCACTTTGTCAGGGGTGTTATATGCCACAATTTGTTAACTTCACCACTTCCCGTCTTCATCAGCGGTCATTGCAGGGCAGAGGCTTGCAATTATTCTCTGCAGGAAAGTTGAAATTATTTACATGTCCTCATTAAAGTGCTGTTCTTTGTCCTGTAAGATCTGATTACTTGTCACATTTTTAAAAAATATCTCATTTTCCGCCCAAATTACAGCATTTCAAGTACAGTAAACTGTGCACTTTAAACGCAAACACACACAGTGACTTCTACATCTTCTTTCTTAATGTCGTCATTTTGATAATGAACTAGTTTTTGCAGTTTGAACATATAAAACATATAAAACAGCGCACTGGCTCATCATAGGGATTGTCAGATTCACTTTGAAATGGATCACCAAGCTTGTCGAGAGCCTACAGAAATTTTTCTGATGGCCTCATTTTTTTTTTCTTTTCTAAATGCCACTTAAGGAAATACATGCCGCATAAAAGCAAAGGCTGGAAAAATGTAGCACATAAGGTCAGTAGTTTGTTTATTATTATAAGAAAACAAGCAAGGAAGTAAAAAAGAAAAATAAAACGCTTTATTTTTCTCAGATTTAAGAAATTATTTTGTTGCAATCCTTAAAAAAAATGTAATAAAAAAATGGAATGTATAACAAATAGAAGTGTTTTAATTAGATTCATTATAACATTAATTACAAATAATATATATATAAAATCAGTGTTACACATTACTTTACCATTGTGTTACTTCATTACTCTTGGGAGAAAGTTCTTCAGACTACTCGTAATGTAACCTTAAATGCATAGTCACATAATTACCAGTTATCTATATAAACCTGAGGCTATAGTCGCACACACTGACATAAATCCTTGTCCTAAGTAGGACACAGATTTTTCTTTTAGTGTTAAAGTTCGAACAAAAAGCTAAAAGCACAAAGTGAAGTTGAAAACCAGCTGAGAGAGGCTTCAAAACGATTGCCTGTGCTAGCCTTGTGTTAGCATGCTGTTTGTGCAGATGATTAGAAAGAGCTAATGTTGTGTTAACATTAGAATTCACAACAACATAGTAGTGATAATGTAATGTGATTACTTAATTTACGCTGAGTCATGATATTACTGCACTAGCAAAAAATGGAATGTGATTAGAGCATTGCATTACTTTGTAAAATGTGACACCTCACACTGTATATAACGATTTTTATAAGAATTTCAAATTACTTTCAAATACATAAAATAAAGTGTAATCTATTTCAGTTAAAGGTGCATACAGTAGTACAAGGAATGGAGCAAGGGACACACGGGGGATTTTCATGCTCACATTTTTCTTTTAATTACATTACTGTCAGCAGATTCAGCCAGTCACACTGCAAAGCACTTTGTTAGATTTATCCGCTCAGGCCTGTCCGTCAGCCATAGCTCGACACGTTGTGACAGCTGCTCTGTAACTTGTTAGCAGTGAAACAAGGACAGAAGGAAGAGGACAGTGTTACACTAGCACAGACTTGACAGTGTTTGCAGCAGGTTTCAGCCTCTTCGCCGAGAAACTTGGACATCAGCTGCTCATTATTATCCCGTTTCTACAGGATTTCTTCTTTGTGTCGGAATGGAACCAAACATACCCACATTTATATTTTTAACAAATGCACTTAGCAATACAGAACCAACAGACTTTAAAACTCTTTGCCATGTGAACAAATTAAATTCCTTGAAATCTTCCTTAATCATATGACTTTGAACATCGACAAGCTTCTGATGCATATCTGAATGAACAACTCAGCAGACAGACTGGCCATGCTGGCGGCTCAGCCAATTACCAAGACAAAAGATTTTGATATTGAGTCTGATGAAGACTTATTTATGTAAAGAATGGTTTGGTCAGTATGACGACTAAGTTTCAGTTAAGTAAAGCAGCTGCCCTCTGTGAGCTCATCAGACCTTTTCCCATTAAAGCGAGTAATTAGGTGTGATTAATGTCGACTTTAAGATTGGACTGTATTCCCTCATGTTCCCTTCCAAATTTTATTATGCTTTCAGAGCCTCCCTTCCTCCATTTCTGCTCTTTCACTTAGTTATTTCTAATCTCTCCATGGCAGTTTCTGTCTGGCTCAGTTCTTTATATTCATCATCGAGAAATCTATGTGTTGAGTCTGTTAAAGCAAAATTGTGGCAAGTGATCGCTCTGATCTACGGTCATCCAGTTTCATCATGTTGCTGAGTGTTATGGAGGGATTGTTTTTGTCTGTTTGTTTGCTAAGAATAAATGCATTATCACAGGTGATGACCCTTTAAGACAGCCGCCCCCAGCCCCCAGGAGTCGTTGTATAGTACCGGGTCGCGAGAGTTGAGGCTCGGGTGTAAAATTCATGGTTTTATAGGGGTTTTATCGGTTTTTATTGTTATTTTTGTATCGTTTTTATCATTAACTCGGTTTTCCTGGATCTTTTCCCGTGTGTTATGAATAAGTCATCTTTTTTTTTGGTACCAGTACTGGTTTTATTTTGTTGTATTTATCCAGGACACCTTAAATGCTGATCCGTGAAAATATTGTCGGACACAAACCGGTCCCAGTTGGGGACCGCTGCTTTAAGATGACATGAAGAAAATGTACTTTAAGCCATTATTAAAGGACGATCTTCTTTTAGATCAATTAAAATCACTAAATATTTGATTATGTCAGGTTGGGTTTGATAAATCATCAATAGGTCAGGCAATTTCTATCATATATGATTTTTTTTATATTGATCAATCATGATATTAAGGTTTTCACACATACTGTAAAACTTCTTAAATTGCAAGGAGATTAAAAAAGAAACCAGAATTATTAAGTAGTGTTTTACCTTTTTTCATTCATGACATTTTCCAAATGTCAAGAATAGATGTGTTAATACGCCCAACAATTCATTGTTTATATTATGCAAACGCATAATGTGATCTTTAAACTGCACTGTGTTCAAGGTGGACTAATGTATACAGTAAGTAGAAGTGCTGTCATATTAATTATCCTTCACAGAAGCTGAAGTGTGCACATCTTCTCACTAAAGCTCAGCCTTTGGTGATTTTTAAAATTACTGCTCCTTATAGATTGAATCTTCCCCCTGTGATTTTGCTGATGATTGCTATGAAGCCTCTTTAGCATAACTAGAAACATCCACCAGCAATAACTTCTTATTTACCACATTGACAAATCTCCAGAGCCCCACCAGGATGGCGAAATGACTGGATAATATGCACACTCAGGCCTGTGATTCCACATCTCGGATCAAGTTAGTGTGAAATCTCCTGGGTGTTATTGGTAGAGACTGGAGTAATGAGCTGTATTTTATTTTATTTTTTATATGTCGTGGCATGTGCTGCATTTCTCCATCCCCGAACGATTCAGTAGCGTGGATGTTGGCATGTGTAAGCCGAGTGCCACTAAATTGGACAGAGTGCGTAAGAGGAGGGAGCTTGTTATTATTTCTGAAGGGAGGTCGAGATGCTGACAGTCACATGCATACATTGAAGCCTGCCAGTGTGGTGTCAGAAGAAGGAAGAAAGAGCTGTCAGATCTGGACATGATGCTATTTTTCTGACCTGTTAAGAGTACATGGTGAACATAGTACTCCTCAGCCGTCTCAGGTGTGCTGTGGCTCGTCTCTTCTCATGCTCTGAAGAGAGAATAAAAAAAAGTCACTTTTGTGGGTTTGTCTAAACTGTAAATATACTGGCGATGTGGGAAATATGAATATGAATACTACATTTCATATTTTACAATTATTATATTAAAAATGGCATATTTTAGCACAGTAATGGCTATGGTACCTATTATATTTTTGCATCTTGTTAATGGTTATATGTATGGAAGCCCATTTCCGCCACTAAAAAAAAAAAAGTATCCATAACTGGAAATTTCGAGTTATTTTCTCGAAATTTCGACTTATTAACTCGAAATTTGAATTAGCGCTGCCAATCAGTAATCTACGTGAATGATGTCATTTTCTTGTTACCAGGAAGGATATGGCGCAGAGGAATGCATACTTAAAACCGGATCGTGAGCTACCAATGTATAAATTGACGCTTTCGAGAGTACGTTTGCTGATAGTAACGCCTTGTGATTCGGCTAATAACGCAAGGATTTAATGTGAAGCCATGCTGAAAATACTCAGCAATTTGTGCATTCATGACTGGCTGTAAAACTGGTAGCTTAGCTGTAGCATTTGTAGCTGCCGGCTTCAGCTTCCGGGTTACAAGGAAATGACGTAATTCACGTAGATTGGCAGCGCTAACTTGAAATTTCAAGTCAAGTCGAAATTTTGAGTTATGGATATTTTTTAATTTTTTTTAGTGGCGGAAACAAGCTTCCATATATATGTGCACAGATTTGTGCTATAAATCTTCATTCCCACGTTACAGAGAGAGATGTGTACTTGTGATGTCAGTGCCCTCACATTTGTTTCAGGTCCCCTGCTGTTAGCTTATGTAACAGATAATTATGACTAATGATACTAATTGATATAGTAGTAGCGTTGCATCCCGCCTTGAGGCGACTTTTGTTGTGATTTGGCGCTATATAAATAAAATTGAATTGAATTGAATTGAATCCAAGTAGTGTCAGAATTGTATTAATAACACTCTGCCCTTGTTCTCTAGTCAGTGCTCTCTGTAGCAAACACTAAATAGTGGGTGGGTGAGTGATTGAACACACGGACAATCCAAGCACAAGCTTAGTCTTGTTTATTTTGCAGTTTTTTTTTTCCTCTGCCCTTGTTTAGTTTTGTGGTTGCTTGCTGTGAGCCCAGTAGGGGTTGTTTCAGTAGAAGTGAAGCAATGAGTGTTTTCTTCAAACTGTGGTGGAAGCTGAACAAGCGTGCCTCACCCCAAAACATCCAAGAAGAAAAAAACAATTCCTCAAATCTCCCTAAAGTCTTTTCTGTCAGCTCGAGATATCGGCATTAGCTTGAGGTCTCACTTTCATTACATCCAAATCAAATTTGCAGCTGCATAAAGCACGGCGTCGAGAAAATAACCAAAGTGTATTTATACGAGTGTCGTTATAATCCAGATGTAATTGACTTTTTGGTAGAATGAGCGCAGATACATTGCACATTGTTGTTGCTGTTAATCTTTTGAACCTCAGTCCGGAGGCCAGAAAGAGTTTGTGCTGCCAGTCCAGATACAGTTTCAGACACATGGGATGCACTCCTTTCACAGAGCAGAGAAAGTTTGGTGAGAGACTAGAAGAGAATGAGCAACTTCATCAAGTATTTCAGAGACTGCCAGCAGCGTCCCACCAAGTACTGAACAATGCGGTGTATCTACTGTGTACACATGTGCAACACAGAGCGAAACCTGAGAGAAATGTGCGGTAACTTTTATTACCAGAGAAAAAAGCTGTTGACTGAGTTCAACTTTGCAAATGCCTCAGGCAAATATAGAGCGCTTGTGTAGGTTGTTATTCTAAAATATTTTAAGCTAACAAAGATATTCTGACTATTTTATGCATTTTCATGATGACAGGTCTTAACTTGGTGTCATCACATTGTTGAAAAAGACAAGCGGTGTTCCCCACCATATTTTTAATCTCAAGGCTTGTAAACCAGTCTGTTTTTAATCAGTTGTTCGTGGGTTATTTTCCAAATGCGCGCTCACATTTGAGGACAAGAAAAAGTGACATTAGTTGGTAATGAGGAGACCTGGAGCAAGGTTGTTGTTTACCTCCAGAGAGCTGTTTTTTGACCCCCGCTGACACCCTGTCTGGACTAAATTAGACACAACTTGCTTCTAGTCATGAAGGCGTCTGAGGAAAAAAAAACGGTGTCATTTGCAATGCCGAGGGACGGTTCGGTAAAGACGCCGTGCCCCTAAGCTGAGGTCAAGCTGAGCTGACATTCTGTCCCAGGATGCGCAGGGCAAAGGACGTTTTGCGTGGGTAGTTCATCATTACGGATATTTACCAGCACATTTTGTATCATTCATGCACTTTTGTCCCTGTGGAGCCATTTCGCACAGCCAACCGCTGACACTGGATTCTGGCTACTACAGCGGGAAAAGGGTTGGCTTAGTTTCACAAGCTCTGATTTACATGTTAATATGGAAAGATCTCTGGAATAAACATGGTGCACACCACCGACACGGCACCACACTGCAGGTAGACAAAGTGTGCAACAAGCTGGTGATCATAGCAATTCACATATTTGATAAGAGGGTGATCAGATAAGCTAGGAGGAAAGCAGCATAAACGTGGTGTCTTTATAAATAATTAAGAAACCAAATTTTGTATAAAAAATAACTTTCTTAGAGCAAGGAAGTCGCTGGACGTTAGCTTTGATTTAATTTTCATGCTACTAAAAAGACAAGACTGTTATACTGAAAAAAATAAATATATAATTGGTGTGTTAATTAGCTGTCTTAATGACCTAATCTGCATAACTCGATGTTAATATATATATCAGCATGAATACGCTGAAGCATTAAGCAGCTCAAATAGCTCTTTGTTTTTTTCCTGGCAGTTTGGGAGTTAGCAGCCGCTGAGGAAAAAGTGAAGGATGTATCTCAGTCAGCAAGGCCAAATACAGTGGGAGGTATATGATGAGAGACAGAGGCAGACAGTTAGACACAGAGTCAGGAGGAAGGAAGATGGACTGCAGCAGGCTGAATAATAACAGCAGAGAGAGAGTAGAGCAAAGTCCCATGAGACCCAAGCATTATCATTGAAGACTCTGTGGGGGAGCTACTGCAGCCCCCAGGAAAGAGCAGAGACCTGTGCACGCAAGAGTTTTGTGCGTGCGTGTGCATTTGTGTGGGGAGACGGCATCAAAAGACAGAGATGAAGCTCTGAAAATAGACAGATGCGGAGAGACCAATATTCTCTGATGGTGGCGTGATGGGTTGGGCTGTAAATCAGCTGTAATTTATCACCGTGGCAGTATTTGATGAATTATTCACCAGGCTGTTGATTTACAAGTTTATGCATTTAGTGGAGATGTTTTACGATACGAGTGTATCCTCTCTTTTGTGTGTACACATGATGTTCGAGGTGAAGTTGGATGTGCATTAATTACTCAGGTTAAAAAGAATTTTCAAAGAAATAAAAGGATAAAACTTAAAACATTAACCAATAATATTCTCTGACTATTTAATCACATTTTATTGGTCTGCAACTGGGATTAATTATTTACTGAGGTTATCCCCAGTTTGTACAAATGCATGATGGGAGTGTAACAAGTAGGGCTGTTCGATATAACGATATATATCGGATGACGATATAAAAACATCTATCGTTTCATTTTACACTATCGTTTATTTCGTGGTGTCGCAAAATAAACTGTTTACGGCAATATTTTTTCATCATTTTGATGGTCACTGTAGTGGCTATATTAATTTCCTAAAGTTCTCTCTTTCTCTTATATTTAATATAACCACACTACAGACAGACAAGCCTTTGTTTTTATGCGTTGTCGTTAGCAACAACGACGGTAAAACCACCACGTGTCCGCTTGTTCCACATAAACCTTTCACAATAAAGCTCAAGATCCTGTTGAGACTTTTCAAAATAAACTGAATCACGTGAAAGATGCAGAGTGTTTACGGATGAGAAGCAAAAAAGAGCGGTCAGGTGCTAAAAAATAAACCTTAGACTCAAACGTTAGAACAGGCTTTTCCCCGCAGCATGCCGTGTAATAAATACTCACAAAGAAAACGGCGGCCGTTACAACTTGTGTCTAAAAATGTATCGTTTCATGCATCAGTTAAAACACTCGACTCCAGGTATGCGACGCCCAGCTGGAAACACTTCATGCAAGTCGAGCTGCCTGAGATTCACAGAATTTACAGAAAATGTTACATTTTTGTGATTTATATCGTTATCGGACGATAGATGTCTTAATATCGGGATATGAGATTTTGGTCATATCGCACAGCCCTAGTAACAAGAGGGCAAAAAGTTGACGTATCACAGCTGATGACCGTTACTGGCTAATATCTGTCAGTTAAAATTCGGTTTCAAAAACTGAGAAAGGCTTCTTTCATTTCAAACTATTGCGATGTAAAAAAAAGCTTCCAGAATAAAAGAAAAACTGTTCTTGTGCCTGAATAGTTTTGTAACTTTGATTAGTGTGGGATCACTAAACAGTAAGAAATGGGAAGGTCGGGCTCTTGAAATGTACTCATCTACTGTAATGTTAAAAAAAAAAAATCACTGAATTCATTATGTAAGCCTCTTTTAGGAATAGTTATGTGAAAAAAGCCAATATTTGTGAGCAATATTATACAATTAACTTTATTATTATGCTGATTTCACCCACCTGAGTATTGCGCTGAGTGGGCTCATTTTTTTGTGAAGTCGCTATTTTGGCTTGAATTTAAGAGCTCCCTTTATGTCAGAGAAAGCTGTTTAGCATGCTCCACAGGGTTGCGGGTAGGGTCATTAACGCTAATGTTGTAGACTGCTCTCACAACTTGGACACTGATCAAGACTATAATTACTGTACAATATTTTTAAAAAAAGAAAAGAAATAGAAAACGCAGGCGCAGCTCGATGTCCTGAAAGCAGCTAGTTGGAGAGGAGCAGCAGAGGCAGCAGCTTTAACAGTATGTAAGAGCCAGGGAGATTAGAGTGAAAATTGATGATTTCTGCATCTGTATTTTAATTAGCAATGTTCAAGTTCAATCCCAGCCAGCATGTGTGAATCACCAGCTTTGGTAGGAGAGGCAATCGTCTCTTTCCATCCTTGGCTTATCAGGTCATTTTGTCTGTCACATCAGCCTGATTTGGCGTTAGCATGTAGCAGTCAGTCAGAATCTGGATGGCGGCAATGCTAACAGACATTTGCCCAGTGACAATGATGCCTCTTTATTCGCAGTAAATTATTACATTAACATTTGAGCAGGACACAACTGGGCAATAGTCTAGTCAGCTCATTGGCACACAGCAGCACAGTGGCCATGCCAATCAGGCTCGTGTCCCAAGCAAATCTGGGCTGAGTAGGACAGAAATCTTTGCTTTGACTGTTGAATACACACCAATAGAGAAGGAGAGAGCACCACCAGCAACACTGCATTGTATGTACCCCAATGCAATGTACCCCAATGAGTCATTCTGTTCCTTATTTTCTTTTCCTGTCGAGGCTCCTCCTCCATAAAAATTACATCAGCTAGTATAATTAGTTTTTCTCCCAGTAGTACACGTTTTAAATAGTTACAGCGTTGGTAAAAGCAGTTGCTTATTTAAATGAGCTTTCATTCTCTATTCTCTGCCACAAGGTAAGGAGAAAGAGGAGCACACACAGATCATCCACATAATTAAAACCACCTGCACCCTCCACATCGCTAATACAGCCACAACATGGCTGGACATGGATAGAAATGTTTACAGATGTTGGGGGGGAATGGTTAGTTGTACTGCAAAACTTTTTAGGTGGATGATACCTAATGATACTGTGGGGTCTCCCCTGGTTTGTGTACTACTTTTTAAGTCCTGAGTAGCCAGATTATAACCACATTTGCACACAAGGGCTGACTAGCGAGCTAGTTTAGCAACATACATCTTTAATATATTATTTTAGCAAAAAGCAGGCTTGAAAGAAAATTACTAGAAAACCTGAGCATCCCATTTAGGGAACACAACAAGTGTCCATTTGAGTAACTGCTACTTTATAGCTTTATAGTTGCCAGATGTTGGATGGCAGGTGACAAATTATGCATCAAGAACATTGAGGTTCCTTAAAAAACATTGGATGGTAATGCGCTATTTTGGCTGTGTTACTTTGAGCTTGAGTTACTCGCGTAACTCCTGATGATCTGTGTTATTTACTTAATCTGTCAGTGATTTATATTTTGTGGATGATTGGTTTATATCATGAACATCAACTGTATATATTAGATTTGCTGTGAAGAAGCAGTGCGTTAATGGTACTTTAAAGCATTCTTCAGAAAGTCGCTTACTTTTCACTGCGGCAGGTTGAGAAGAACTAACAGAGAAAATGCAGACAAGCTTTTTAACTTGATGGCAATGGTGATGAAAACTTCTGTGTTTTTCTCTGACAGCCTTGCATTGACTCCTAATTAGACCCTCAACTTGAGCACCATGAAGAGAGACAAGGCGGGGAAAAAAATAAAAACAGGTGTCATCCACTTATCCAGATTTTCTGGTTGTTCTTGCGGGGCAGCTTTAATGCTTGCTGCATCGTATATAAACGTACCTCCAGGATAAGCAGCGCATGTAAATTGAGCTTTATGACATTGCTTTTAGTGTTTTAGTCATAAAAGATACTTCTTTTGGGTTAGATTTGAGAATCCCCTCTTCTTTTATTAGGATTCATCTACTGCTTCATTGAGATAAGTCATCTGAACTGGAATATATAACAAAAAACTAAATAATTCTCTTTGAGCAAACATAGCAGGAAAAGAGGACATTTGCCTCCATCATTTGGGATGAGGGGAGAGTGGAGGGAGGAAAGATCATCATTAACAGGTAATAATATAACACTAATTCCTAATCCCATTTTCAAAGCCTAAAACAGAAAACACATTCACACAGTTATAATAATAATAATAATAATAATAATAATGGATTGGATTTATATAGCGCTTTTCAAGGCACCCAAAGCGCTTTACAATTCCATTATTCATTCACTCTCACATTCACACAGTTCAGCCAACTTTGTTTTAGCATAAATATTGAACAACTGATTTAATCACAGGCACAGAAATTAGAGGACTTTGGTCTTTGTTTAGTGTGAAGTTCATTAGAATTGTGCAAAGAAACAGGGATATTTCAATAATTCAGTTTCCCCACATTAGCTGGTGTGTTTGTCCAGTTAACAGCCAAACGCAGAGCCTTAATAGCTTGTGAAAGCTAATAATTTTATGCTTTAATGTGGAATCTAACTTTGATAATAAATAAAAGAAAAGCATTCAGCTTCTCCGGTGGACAAATTACTTTGTAAATCTTGTAAAAAGCCAAATTTTCAGGCCTTATGCCCCAGTGAACATCATACGCAGATTTGGTTTGCTTGTGTCTTGATGGTAAACCCGTTTGAAAGTCAGCCTCACAATCAGATCCAGTCAGCTGCACCTCCACCCGTTTGTACATTAATGTGGAAATTTGAGATTGAGTCATATACAAGCAACCTTTCAGAGGACACAGTTTTTAATCTTCTTTCTTCTTGTCTTACTTACACCGTGATGATTGAATCGCTTTGTCAGTGTGAGTTTTACTGTTTAGTTTACGTTCTCAGAGCCTTAGGATTTGCCTTTTAAGTTCATTTAACGGTGAGGCACATTTGAAGGTTAGGTTGCCCCGTTTGCAGTAAGACGCAGGGCTTGCAAGTAGCTGTTCCTGAAAAATAAATCAGATTCAAATGCAGAAATCAACAAGCCAATTGAGTAGAAAAATTGCCTAGGGGCTTGTTTTTTTATTTTTTGTAAATGTGCGTTAGGTATATCTTCAAATTGGTATAAATGGCTTCCTGACTGATTTATTGAGTCTTCTAGGACTTAAAGTCTGACTGGCAAAACCTTTGTCAGCACTGTATGTCCTCTCTCACTGTACCTTCTGCCGGTCTTGCTGAGAGCTACAATCACTAGTGATAAATAGACACTCCATTCCTAATCACTGCCATTGTAGTGCCATTACTGAATGGGCCACTCATTTCAGGGTTGGCAAGATAGCTCAGTTGTCCTGCCAGAGGCACTGGTGCTTTGTCTCAGAAAATGTCACCAGTGTGCAGAGTTTTCAAACGGAGCCAGCGTCATGCTATTGTAGAATCAGAATCGTAGAGTTTTAAAAAAGGAACTTATCAAATAAAACAAACAAAAACTGTACAGTATTTTTGCAAAATGTACTTCCGTTGCCTGTAAAGACCTATATTGTTTGTAAATGTAAATGGACACTGACTGTGACCTTGAAATTTTTAAACCCAATGTTGCAAGGCGTTGAGGAACTGGGTTCAAATGGCTCACAGTAGCAATTTTCAACATCCAATCCAGGTTGCATCTGTGTTTTACATGGTCCCTGAAGGTTCCATTAGAATCTTCATAACATTTTCATGTTTGTGCATGTATTTGAATCTGGACTCTGAAGAGAATGGATGGATGGATGGCATATTTTGTTGACGTGTCAAACAAACACGGTGGTTATAAATATTAATTATGTATTTATGTGAAGTACGATATAAACAGGATTAAAATATGCATTTTTAAAGAGATGCATATAGAGATAAATAAAAGCATAGTACAGATACCACTGACTCCTTAACTCAATTCTAGCAAATTGCCCTTTCTGCCACCAAATTGCAGTTTCCTTATCAACCACGCTCGAGCTAGCAATTTCCTTCTCAATGGCTCTCCAAGTCAATGAGTACCATTCTGCTTTAACCTTCAGCTGGCACAAGAGGCAGTAATTATAGTGACATACTGAGCAGTACCTCTTATTTCATATTTCATTTAGAAAAGAAAATATAACGTGCATATTTCATCTTGAAATTGCAACATAGCAACAAGTCCTCTTGTCAGTATTTATTTTTCTAAAAAAAGAAAGGAGAAAAGTAAAAACAAACACATGTTTTATTGTATTGTGTGATAAGACTGCCCAGCAGTAGATAAAGCTGGATATAGATCAAGACATTCATTTGTGTCTCTACTCCTACGGAGAAAATTGAAAAACGCCCAGAGTATATTAAAAGCAAACAGTGGTGTAGAGTGAGGACTGTTGAACAGAAAGTACAGTTTTGTTTGCTTTGTCTGTTTGCGATACTCTTAAGATGTTACTTTTCCACAGAAAATCAGAACAAGGCTGGCTGCTAATGAAAGCTGAGGAAAATTACAAAGGGATCGGAAATGCACACTCGGCTCCATACTGTGAAGTCATCCCGCTGTACTTTTCCACATCTGGATGACAAAAGAGCCAAAATACACTCGCCGTTTCTCTTTCTGGAACGGTTCTCCTAGCAGTTGAAACATCACAGGATAAATATCTGTACAGTAATCTGTAGATTTGGTCCAAAAATAATAAATAAAAAATCTGAAACAGAATAGAATTCAATTTTTGAGACTCTAAATGACCAAAAAAAATGTAAGAGGAGAAACTGATGGCAAAATATTACAGCAGAGGTTCTTGAATAAAATCCAGCTTGAAGCAAACTTGCTCCCTAATCAATACTGCCTTGCAGTTGCAAGAGACTCTCAGACAAAAGAGGAAACAAAACACCGGGGAACACGATTACATGGCTTTGACTTTCTAGCCTGACTTTTTGAGTCTGCCCTGGCTCTAGTCGTTGATTTCTTTGGATAGAAAAACTCCATTACAACCGAGAGAGAGGAAGAAAGAGCACGGGGAGCTTTGTAGTTCAAGAGCTTTCCTTATAAGCACAGAGATAACCTGTATGTGGAAATTACTTGGGTGGATTTTTGAATTATTTTAAAAGTGTCACGGAAGTTTGTGCATTACTTGAATTGCAAACACGAGAACAAACACTTAATCTAGTGTTGTTTAAGGTTCTAAGTGTGCGCTCATATTAATGCTTCCCACTATTTTTATTGATTTATCATCTCTGTTTGATGCTGTCAAAATGTTATGAATACAATTAATTTCACTAATGAGGAATACGAAGGCTAACCAATCAGTCAAAAGAGGTTTTGCAGTTTTGTCACATCATCGCTTAGCAACCACTTTTGCTGTTTCCATGGGGATTGACTGTAAAACTGCCTTTATGTAAATAATAACACTTCGAGTCACTTTGAAGTGGAATTTTTTTTTCTTTTTTTATACTTTTATTTTGTAAAACTGTAGAATTGAGCTGTCTCAAATGTTTTGTTATTTCAGTGTCGTTTTTGTCAAATTAATGCCTGGCTTCAGTCATTCAGAGAGATTTGGTACTAGACTGTATAGAGATGGACAACATGAAAGCTCAAGCGTGTGAGACAATTATTTTATTAGATTTTAATAGATATCCATACTGGAGGTTCATGACAGTTTCAGCTATGAGGTGGCAAGTGCTCGTTATCATAGCTAACATACGTACATGTAAGTATTGCTTTTCTTGACTCACTATGTCTATACCAAAACTTAGCCATGCTAATTTGTTCAGTGTTCTTGTGGGTAAAGTTTAGTGAGTCATCATTCAGATGGATGTTTGGAGATGTTGCCAAGATGGCTGCTGAGTGACAAGACTTACTTCTGGAAGGATTTTTGTGTTTTTGCTGTTGTTGTTTCCAGACTGACTCTGTTTAGTGGTTGCAGGGTTGCATGGTAATGCAGTCCCAGGTTAGTGGATATGCAGTTGATTAAAGTGCACGTGTTTTCACACGTTAGTATTGGTTAGTATGGTTTAGGTCAGTTAGAGTTTAGTGACATACATTTACATTTTATTTTTATGTTAGAGTTAGAGTAACAATGATAATCCAGCGTGGGTTTGCTTCTATTAATAAGCACAGTGTAGTCTCTGTACTTTAATCCTCTCAGCCATTAGCCTCCCTTTTATCCAACAAGCATTTAAATATTTATTATTACAGTAAGCTACTACCTAATGCATCAGGTCGATGCTTGAAAATGGCAACAGCAACAAAACAAAAACACTATCAACCCCTGTTTTGCATGTGCTATAGCATTCGGTTTGCATAGTGACATCTGCCTCTTTTTTGTGGGAACAAAAACATTTAATTTATTTATTTAATTATTATTTAATTCATTGTTTATTGGTCACCGAGTACAAAGACTTTTAAAGATGAACCACGGCTGTTGAATTCAGATGAAGTGGCCATGGTCACAACCCAATTTGCCTTGTGTTAATCCAGTATGACTCCTCTTATGCACTCACTCAGAATAACACCATGCAACGGCATTGCTTATTAGAAATTGCTTTTTTCTCCTGAGATATAACCACAGTTGTAATTTATTGTGATTATCTATGGTCCTTGTAAATAGAAGTCTCAAGAAATTAAGTTATGCTCCTGGATATGCCATCTTTACATTTATTTTTTTTTCTTCTTAAACTGGCAGTTGTGTGAGTATACCAGAGGGGAAGTTCAACATAGCCACACTTTTGTTGCATTAGCTGGCTTGAAAAAAAAAACTTAAAATAAGTAAGTAATAAGTAAAATAAGTATCACAATGGTGGTTATCAACTTTTTCTGTCAAGTCGGGCTTTCTGCTTCAGGCTCTGTAAGATCACATGTTTCTGCACAAATTGAGTGCCGCCTACTCTTTTCAGAGATGTCGTCAAGTGGTGATGATGAAATTGTGATTAAAAATGTAAAAAGGAAATTAAAAATAGAACTGTAAAGTGCCAAACTGTTGCAAGAAGGACCAGAGACCGATGCTGCAGAAACTGTTAACCTTGGAATTTAGTACACAGAGCAGTAAAAACAAGCATTTTAATTAAGCCGATTGTTTTAACACTGAGTGCGCTCTCAGTGCTGCTGTTCGTTCTAATGTGACCGCTACACATTAGAGCTCTGAAACTTTAAAGTGCATACATTTAAAGTCCCCTAACCTAATGAAGTAGTTGTGGAAATCACTTTAGTTTGTTGGTAAATGAAAATGACAGTGTTCTAGTAGCTGGTGTTTAAGAAACTTAGCACCAGGTTAGAATCAAGTATAACTATGTGCACATTCCAGTGTGCAGTCTAGCTCATTAACCCATTAATCTCACTTCTTAGTACACCACTCAGGAAAACCTCAGACTCTCCAGTAAACATCTTCATACATTAAAGAATCTGAAAATCTATTAAACAACCAAGAAATGCTGATCTGCACACGTGAACATAATAAATATTTACATGACCCAGAGACTTTATGCCGTGTGAAATATTAAAATATTTATCTTCCCATCTGACTACACTACTCCAAAGACATCTCAGAGAGCAATAAACCTACCACATAGCTCAGTTATTGAATGAAGTAAAACCATGAGTGGAGTAAAAAACAGTTCATGATGTCTTTAGTGTGTTTCCCCCCCCCCCCCCGTACAGCCACTTTACCCCCGACTGAGGACTTAAATATGACATTTGACAATTTGATCTCTCTCTCTTGGTTCAACAGAACGGCGAGGCATCACTGTTTGAGGTGAACATCCGTTACGTCGGCGGGTTGCTGTCGGCGTACTACTTGACAGGGGAGGAGGTAAGATTAATAGATGTCTGTTATCCCTCTACTCTAGTGAGATCTGCTGCTTCCTTTATCTCACACCAGGCCTGCAGTTTGAATGATGAACAGGCTGCCTCTGAGGGTGACAGCATTTGTGCACATCAGTGTGTTTGGGTGTATTTATGTGTCACCGCTGTGCAAGCATAAAATTATCTTGGGCCATTTCAGCATTTTCATGTTTTGGACTTTTCTGTTGTTTGGAATGGAAAAAAACTGTCTGTGTAAGATATATAGGTAAGGGTTTGGATATGTACTCATCCTCACCAGTTTTATGTTGTTTTTTTAAAGGACCTGGTTGGTTTATACATATTTTTCACTGGATGTCAGCACATGTCCAACTTGTCTGCACCTCATGGTAATCTAGGCCTTATTTTGACAACCAAATTATCTTTCATCAAATTCTAAAAAATGAGATCTTTTAAAAAAAATGCATCACATTTAGTCATTTCCAGCTTTAAACGATCACATTCAAATTAATTTTGAACTGGAGCTGTTTAGTTTGTAGACATATAGATATTTCTGAGCTATAGACACAAAAAATGTAAAGAAACCTCACTTGCATATGAGAATGAGGGTTTGAAGAAGTAGCAGATGTAAAATGTATGGCATGTAAGCTGCATTGAGCATAAAATTAATTAGTATCATATTACGGTAATGTGAGTTTTAATGAAGGCTTCATGTCAAATTCATCTGTGAATTTACTAGACTGACTAATCTGCCGGTCACAGATGCTGAAAGTGTGGAGAGCCAGTTTCTCTTTACTAAAGAAGCAGAAATGTGCCTCCTGTTATCTCCCAGTGCATCGTACTTACCCTACATGATGTGTTTCTTGATGGTAAGGCAATATTGCAGTGCCAGGTTCAGGCTTATAAACTGCGCACTGCTGTAGCTCCCGAGGCTAGATGCTGATGTCCAGTAAATCCTTCCTAAATGATAATATTAAACTGTTGTTTCAGTTTCTGTGTGTTTTTAATATAATACCTATAACATGTACAAACAGAAGCTTTGAAATTGTTTGTGTGGCTTTCCGGTAACCTGATAACTACATCACAGAAACACTGCAAGACCTCAACTCATATTAAATGATCATTATAATGAGATATTAATAAATTGGAACTTCTGGAGGCTTTTCTTTTGCTTTTCAATGTTTCACTGGATTCTCGGGGGGATTTAACCTGAATTTTAAATTTAATCAGCCTCTAAGAATGTGCTTTTTTTTGCTTTGTCATTGTAGTATTAAAGTGTTGCTTAGAGGTTAAAGAGCCAAGCCTGAGCAATTTGATTAAATTTAGAAGGCAAAGTTGAATGGAAATTTTTTTTCCATTGCTGAAAAAGTACAAGAGCTGCGTCCTTGTAAAAGCTCCAGTCGCTCCAGTGAAGCTGTTCAGTGGCTCTGTATAAAGGCCCGAGGTTACGATGGACAGCATCCAGGTGTGAAGCTGTGAAACTGCACGAGTGTGAAGCTTGGCCATGTCAGGAAAAAAACGTATGAATGCTCTGTAAGCCTTGGTTGAATAAATAAAGGTTTAAAAATAGCCTGCGACAGCCACGCTGCACAAATGGGCCGATTCATTATCAGTACAGTGTGAAATCACTGGAGGTAAAGGTGTTGTCATAATGAGCATCTGCCTGTAGCAGCCCTGGAGAGCATGCACATGACATACACTGCAGTTGTAGTGTTTTTCGTGCAGTGGAAAAGGCGGAAATCTTCGTAGCAGCAGAATTAATGTGAAAGGATCCAGTGACATATGAACACTCTGTCGCTTTAATGGACATTGATTTGTAGGCCAAGCGAGCTGAGGGGAGAGCAGCATAAAATTGTCCAGCTCTGCTGGATGAGTGAAATATGAATACATTACTGGAGCAGAATATATTGTTGAATCCATTATTCCACATTTGCCTGCCATTAATGCCATGCAGAAAATATTCTTCTGCTTTATCCACTGGTCCATGGAAATTTTCTATATACGGCACAGAGAATGACATTTCGAATATGAGTGTATTCCTCATAAAGTTTGCTTTTGTCTCACCTTGTCACAGAAGGACATGGCTGCTAAGGACCTTAGGTGAAGCAAATCTGTAGAAGAGACACCTTACTGCTATCTTTGCGTCATTTAATCTTCCCTTTTTAACCTCAGTCTATGTCACGAGTTTCCTTAATCTGTTTTGTTTGAATGACTCCAATCCTTTTACTACTTTCTTTTCTTCACATTTGGATTGCCTGACTGTTCACTGTACGCAGTCTCTCTTACGAGATCGAGTACACGGCCTCCGTTTCCTGACAAACATACTGTATCAATACCCTTTACTCTGGTGCCGCTATCCATCACATGACTCGTCTGCGTGCTCTCTGTGAAGGTTCCCGGAAAACAAGATGGATTGCCGTCTCTGATCCTCTGAGTCACCTTTGGTTCTCCCATTAGGGGCTTCTCTTAGGAGTATGCAGTTCCATTCGAATGATAAAACCAATAGATTGAAGGTCTGTCACTGCGGCAGAGACTTA